>NC_065444.1:33142011-33767011 GCF_917563875.1 Diabrotica virgifera virgifera
GGCCAATTCAAAAACCCATAACTTCTTCTTCTTTTTGTAGTGCCTATCCGTTTTGGATGTTGGCGACCATCATGGCAATCTGTACTTTGCACACTGCTGCTCTGAAAAGATTTGTAGTGGTTGTGTTGCCGATACTCATATACCGAACCCATAACTGCCGATGATAAAAAAATTCCTGTACAGGTATGTCAGGTATCGGTAAATTTTGCATATAATCCATGGAGATTCCTAGTATCTCGTCCGTCTCTGAAGAAAGTTTGTTAATCTGCTCTAGTTTTTTATAAAATTTCTTAGCAGTATTTTTGTGAATTTATAGTTCTGCAACAGCAAACTCGTTTTTCAATGTCGTTGAGAGTGGTACTTTTAACTTTCTGGCCAAGTTTTTCACAAGTAGAACATACATCAACTTGAGGACGACCAAAAGAGTACTTCAAATACTTCAAATAAAATTAGATTCCGGAAATTTTTCGATAAACATTTTATGCATTTGTTTGACATCCAAAGTAGCAGGCAATTACTTTTAGTATATTAGCATAATGGACTTCCTTTACATCAAACAATTTTATGTGCTCACATATCTGGAAGCACAATTTATCTGGTATTAAATTATGCGTAGATTTAACAGATTAAACAGGGTCGTACCATCGAAGACCAGGACAAGGGCGAAAATGTTGCACTAATAAAATTGATGATTGTTTTGAGAGACAACGTGCTCTCAGAGATAGGAGAGTCACCAGAAATTTGCAAAAAATGAACTAGCAGATGTTCGAAATGTCGCGATATCGTTTCGAACAGTTAGAAAACGTTTATATGAAGCAGAATTGAGCAACAAGAAACCGGCCAAAACACCTTGGCTTACCAGAGAACACAGGGTTTAGAGATTAAATTGTGCAAGATTGCATCAAAATTGGAATATCGATTATTGGAAACGAGTTCTTTTTTCCGGTTAGACTAGAGTAAGCCTAGAAGCTCCAGATAGTCGTGAGCGTGCCTGGCGAAGGCGAGGAGAAAGGTTTGCCAGCTGCAATATCTCTCCTAAAGTACCTTTTGGTGGTGGCTCTAAAATGTTTTGAAGCTCGTACGGAGTTGGTCCCCATACTTACGAGGTCTATGAATGCCCATTATTACTTAGACAACACTATTGTCGAACATGTAATGCCTTTTGCTCCGTTTCTTGGACCTAACTTTTTATTCATGCAAGACAACGCTTGTCCTCATGTGGCTCGACAGGTTATTGGCTACCTAAATGATGTTGATATTTCATTATTAGAGTGGCCACCTAACAGTCCGGACATGAATCCTATAGAGCATCTATGGGACTATCTAAAAAAAAGATTCGAAGTCGCAGACCCCCAATGGCCAATCACAACCAACTCATTGAGGCCGTTATTGAAGAATGGGAGAATATTCCGCAAGCTTTTGTTGAACATTTATCAAGCATGCCTCGACGCATAAATGCAGTCATAAGAAGTAGAGGAGGGCCTACATGGTATTAGTGTTGACCCAGATGCATTTTATTGTGTTACTTTACTGATTTTTTCTTTTTGCAATTTGGAGTTATTCTAGCTTTACGCATTTCCGACAAAAACAAATTTTTAAAGAAACAATAAGGCAAATTAAGGTCATGAAAATATTACACGCACAAATAAAAAGTGTATAGATAATCTTTTTCTTTCTTGTATTAATGCTGAAAGTTACTATAAACATTGCGATGAAATCAAACTTTATGTTCAGGTATATGACCCACACATTTTATGTTTAACGGAAACTTGTATCACTAGCGATTTTTCAGATTCTGAGCTACAGATCCCTGAATATATAATGGCGCGTTGTGATTCTAGTAGTCGTCATACAGGAGGAGTTCTAATTTATACGAAAGAATACATAAAAGTCAATAATATCAAAACATTTATTATTGACAAGAGTTTGTGGGTTTTGTCTTTGGATGTTGTAATTAATGGATCATATTATGGAATAATGGGTATTTATAGATCGCCAAGTGGTAGTATAAGTGAATTCACTGATGTATTTTTCAAGTGGATGGATGATTATTATGAATCACATAGTAGTTGTAGTATAGTCATTGCTGGAGATTTCAACATACATTATGATAAAAATTGTCAGGGTAAAAGTAAATTGAAAGAATATATAGAAAATAATGGAATGAAGCAACTTGTAAATGAATATACAAGAATTTTTAAAGATTCAAAATCTATGATTGATCTTGTCATAAGTAATGAAATGACTATACGTTAACTGCTCATGTAGAAAAAAATTACATAATATCTGATCACTGTATTGTCCATGTGCTCAATAATAAAGTAACTAAAAGTGAAGTCATTGAAACAAAACAAATTCGTTCTAAAATAATATATGATAATATGGTAAACATGTTGATTGAAAAAGATTGGGCATATTCTTCGGTAAACATCGATGAAGTTACTGATACTTTCGTCAATAATATCGTAGATGTTTTGAATAGAGTGTCACCAGTTAAAACTGTGGAAGTTAAGAACTTTGGTAATAAATGGTTTGACAACACTTGTAAATTGGCAGTTAAGAATAAAAATATTGCTTATAAAAGATTTTTGTTTACAAATGATTGCGTAGATTGGAATAACTATAAAATTGAAAGAAATAACTGTGTTAGAATTTTAAAACAAGTTAAAATTAGATTTTATGAGTCAAATATTGATAGGAATAGGGGTAATTCTAAACAAATGTGGAAACATCTCAAACAGTTAGTAGGAACTAATAAAACTATATCACAATTTCAAAGTCTTGAACATGAAGGTGTAACATATAGTGTAAATTTGGCAAACATATTAAATCAATATTATGTTGATAGTATTAAAGATATTATTGTAAGTTTTGACCAAAATAGTGATATTAATTTAAATTTGCAGACAGTTGTTTCATCTGATGTAAATTTTGAAACTTTTGAGAGCATATCACTAAACCAACTATATGATATAATCAAATTACAATATAAAAAAAATAGTACGGATGAAGTAGGTCTCGATATTATCAAAAATCTATTTCATGTGTTAGGTTATCCTTTATTAAATTTAATTAATATGAGTTTAGAGAAGGGCCTGGTGCCCAAGCAATTTAAAATATCAACTATAGTTCCTGTTCCAAAAGTTCCTAATACTAATAAACTTGATCAATTACGTCCAATAAATATGCTCCCATTTTGTGAAAATGTTTTAGAAATTGTGGTGTACAATCAGCTGATTAAATTTATTACTTCAAATAATATCCTGTATAATTACCAGTCTGGATTTAGAAATTCTCATTCATGTGAGACCGCATTACAGTTAGTTGTCTCAGATATGAAAAGTATTTTAGATACGACAGGGGTCGGTATATGCGCAGTTTTTATAGATCTCAAAAGAGCATTTGAAACAATAGATCGTCATATACTTCTTTTGAAATTAAAGAAATATGGTTTTAACGGGACAGTTTTTAATTGGCTGGAAAATTATGTGTCAAATAGGTACCAAAGGACTAAATTAAATAGTGAAATGTCAAATCCAAAGTTAAATGATATTGGTGTGCCGCAAGGCAGTGTACTTGGACCTCTACTTTTCATATTATACATTAATGATTTGGGAAACGTATTAAGCAAATGTAAAATTCATCTTTTTGCTGATGACACATTAATATATTTTTATGGGGAAGATTTTGTTGATGTAGTGGACACGATGAATCGTGAATTGCATTTATTAACTGAAAGATTTAAGTTAAACAAATTGAAAGTCAATGAGTTAAAATCCAAATACATGTTTATTGGTAATAATACTCTTTTCGGGAAATTCTTAAGTTTGGATGTTCACATTAAATTAAATAATGAAAAAATTGAAATGGTTCAGGAAATAAAGTATTTGGGATTCATATTGGATAGGGAACTAACTTTTAGTAAACATGTTGATTACATTTGCAGAAAGATAGGGAAAAAAATAGGTTTTTTTCGAAGAGTATCACCATTTTTGACATTTCAAACTAAATTAACAATTTATAATTCGTTAATATTACCTCACTTTTTATATTGTTGTTCATTGATTTATACAGGATGTTCTAATTATGACAGGCTTCAAATTCTCCAAAATAAGGCTATGCGAGTAATATTGAGATGCAATCGATATACTCGAATTCAAGATATGCTGAAAACTTTAAATTGGTTAAAAGTTGAACATTTTATGTATGTCCAATCTATGACATTCTTATTTAAGATGGTAAACCATTTATTGCCTGAGTATTTGAACAGTCAGTTGGTCCCGATAGCAAATGTTCATGAGCATAGCACTAGAGCTGCAAATTCAATAAATTTTTATGTTAGAACAACCAACAAGTCCAGTTCAATGAAAAGCTTGTTTCATAAAGGAATTGTACAGTTCAATAATATACCTTATCACATTGAAAATAGCCATAATGCAACTATCTTTAAGAGATTATTAGTCCATTATATTAAAACTAAGACCTAGAAACCAACTGGCAATGTTTGTTGTACTTCCAGTGTTTTTATTTTTATTTTATTTTTTCTTTTTTTTGTTTATATATTGAATGTTTCTGATTAATTTGATTTGACAATGCTTATTTCTTTATTTGTTTAGTCTCATGTTTTTAATTTTTGTAAAAATTTTTTGTAATACTTTATGATAATTATACAGCGCTCCTTGCCTTGACAATTCTTATGTAATTTATACAGGTGTGGAGTGCAATGTTTCTGTTTTGTGTATTATCTATTATGATAAATAAATAAATATCTATCTATCTATAAATTCATGTTGAACTTATTTGCAGGTGTTTATTATTATTTCAATGTAGCTTAGTTTTATTTTGTGTTCATATTGTAAATATTTAAATTAATTAAAGTGGTGCGTTAATTTTGTCCAGGAGATTATATGTAGATATATCCAATCACGCAATAAATGATCTTTTAAAATACACACAACGCAAAATCTAAGGATATTTTAATAATTTGACAATACCAATGACAGAAATTTCATGACCATATAAATTTGCTTGTACTATAATTGTTGATACAGACACTCACTTCTTATCGAAAAGAAATTTTAAAACTGATAGCAATACGTGTTTTAGAATGTTTTTTATAAGGGACAAAAAAATCGAGATTTGTATGTTTTTTTTATTTTTAATTTTAGTCACTTTATACCATTCTTGCTTAATAGGTGAGTTAAAGATATTGTCTTTTTACCATGCAACGATAACATTTAACGTTGGACGAGATGAATAGAGCCGTGGGCCTCCTTCAAGCTGGTATGCGACAAACTCAAGTTGCTGACCAGCTGGGTGTCTCCCAAAGCGTCGTAAGTCGTTTGTGGCGTCGGTTTAGAGACACAGGGAGTCCATCCGAGAAATATTCAGGACGTCGTCGCTCTACAACCGTCGATCAAGACCGATATTTAATTTTAAATGCCAGAATGCATCCCACAATCACAGCACCCAAGCTGGTTAACGAATTACAGCTTGCATATAATGTAACAATTAGCCGTAGTACTCTGAGGAATCGTCTCCATGAAGCCAATCTTCGTAGTCGGCGACCACTGAGATGTCCACCTCTATCTAGAGGCAATCGCGCTGCAAGATTAACCTGGTGTCAAGAGTTTTGGAATTGGACTAACAATGACTGGGCCACAGTTTTGTTTAGTGATGAGTCTAGATATGGATTTCATCCAGATTCTCTTCGGACAAGAGTTTGGAGATGACCCGGAAATGGAGAACGATTACGACATCTTCAAGAAGTGTATGCATACAGAGGTGGTACATTAATGGTATGGGGCAGAATCATGATTGACGGAAGAACTGACCTCATTTTCCCCCGTGGCTCCCTCAGAAGTCAGCAATATGTGGAGACCATTCTTGAACCTGTTGTGCGCCCGTTTGCTGCTGCTGTATGAGAAAATTTTTGCTTTATTCATGATAACGCTCGACCACATATTGCGCATATTGTAACAAACTGGTTGGATAACGAGGGTATTGATACATTGCCGTGGCCAGCTCAATCACCGGACTTAAATCCCATTGAGCATGTATGGGACATGCTCCAACGAAGAATTACTCCACATGTGGGCAATATCTACAATGAGTTTCAATTAAAAGAGCTTCTGAGAGAACAATGGACACAACTACCTCAAGCAGACATTAACAATGTGATACGAACAGTAGATGTAGAGCTGTGATAAACCAACGTGGTGGCCATACTTTATTTTAAGTTTATATTGCGTATTTTTGACATTTTATGGTGGTATGTGAAATATGGGTGATTTGCAATATTTTTTTGCTCCAATTTTCTGTTTTTTTTGCAATTTATGGTTTTTGGCATATTAAACAATTTAAACTACAAATTTTGTATTACTTTTTTTTTAAGTTGATTACAGATAAACAAAATACGTCTATTTATAAAAATATCCCTAGATTTTAGCGTTGTGTGTATATAACTTGAATAATATTATGGTAAACAAACGGTAAAACGATTCTACTTAGGGCGTTATCTTGATTAGTCTGTCTATGGTGTGCGGTGATAAATTCGAAGTAAATTACACCTCACCGTAACACATGTTTCATCCAGTGACCTAATAGTTCCTCCAGCAGTTTATCTGATTTACCGACCAATAATTGGATATTCCGCCAGTGAGAATACACCAATATAAATTCCAATTTTACGATATTGTGGTACATGGCCTACTAATCACCTTAATATCTTATATACATATTTAATTAACTATAACTCCAACTTAGGCACAATAACCATGCTAGGGGATACGATTATATAGGCAATGTGCGTCGCGTATGGGATACTAAATTTTCATTTAGCTCCACATCTAGTTTATCACCTGGATTTTACACCACAACGAATGAGATAAAAGTGGCTTTTAGTAGATAAAGTCTATTTATTTTCATCTGTAGGTCCTTGTTAATTACGATTCTCTACATATATAGTAGATCTCTCGTGTTGTGCTAAAGCCATAATTCGTGTAAAGCTCTAACAATAAATAATGTCCTACTTTAATCTTGTATGAGTTAAAGTTATTATAATGATCAATAGTGCCCTAAAAATTAAGACATCAATGAAAAAATGCGTATTTGTAAAAAACAGGTAATTAAAACAACAAATATAATAGTTTTTGAGGAATTACAGAAAGAACATGATCATAATTTACATAAAAATGTTAAAGAATTATTATATCTCGAAAATCACGAATAAACATACCAAACCGATTAATTGACAAAAACAATAAATCTATTAATGACCCAATTAAAATAAAAATGTATGGACTAAATATATTGAAGATATTTTCATGGACACAAGAACGGAACCAATCAAATTGATAGCGAGGAAGCTCCAACAATATTAAAATCCGAAGTCCCACGTGCTATAAACCAGTGGTTCCCAACCTTTTTCTCATGATCGCCCCCTTAGACAGGTTTCACCAGTTGTAAATACTATAATCGCCCCCCCCAATTAAATTGAAACAATTAATCAGTACAATATTTACTTACTTTTACAGTTTTTCTAGCACTTTTAAGGGATTTTAACTTTTATAAAGGATTTTATTCGTTTTTTAACAACACGATCTTTTCGTCGCATTTAGAAACTATGAGAAAGCTTTCAATAAAGTTAAACATAACATTCGCATGGAATGAGAAAGGGAAATGAAAGGGAAAAGGATGAGACAAGGTTATATACTTTCACCATTACTATTAATATATACTTAAGAGTTATTTATAGCAGCATTTGAAAACTGTACAGAAGGGATTAAGATAAATGGTAATAAATAACATACGTTATGCCGACGAAACTAAGAAAGAGCTGCAGACTCTACTAAATAAAATTTGTGATACTGGGAAACAGTTTGATTTCACATATAAATATAAAGAAAACAAAAACCATGATTATCAGTAAGTGGAGTAAAGTCATAACAAGGATCCAGATAAAGAAATGAAGATCTTGAAAAAATGGATATAATGAAATACTTGGAGTCTGGATTACTGAAAATCTAAATCCTAAATCAGAAATTCGATCCAGAATAGA
Organism: Diabrotica virgifera virgifera; assembly: GCF_917563875.1. Classification (NCBI taxonomy): domain Eukaryota; kingdom Metazoa; phylum Arthropoda; class Insecta; order Coleoptera; family Chrysomelidae; genus Diabrotica; species Diabrotica virgifera. Next base: position 33,150,071 of record NC_065444.1, read on the forward strand.
GCAATCAACAGCAGCCTTTTTGAAAACGAGGAAACTTCTGAGTAACTTAAGACTTAATCTGCAAATCCGATGGCAAATTTTTATATCCACTCTATTCTTCTTTATGTTGCCGAAGGTTCGACTGTTAATGTTGACTTAATGAAAAAGCTGGATGTTTTTGAGACGTGGCTTTTGAGAAGAATTTTGAAAATACCATGGACTGATCATATTACGAACAAAACAATGTTGCCCATAATGGACAGAATGGCGCTTTATAAGAGGCCAAAGAACGGAGGTAAAGGAACTAATAGAACCAAAACATATAGAAAAGGATACATGGATTGACACATACATATCTAAAAAAGATCTATGCACAGGAAGAACAAATAATGCTAGAACCGGAAATACCAGAAATTACCACAAATCAAGATGTTAATATAAGTGCACAGGAAGTACGAAAAACACTCGAAAAGCTGAAGAACAGAAAAGCTGCAGGTAAGGATGAAATACCAAACGAATTACTGAAATATTGTGGAGCAGTAATGACAGAACAATTAACAACATTAATTAACAAAATCGTAAAACACAATAAAATACCGGAAGAATGGAGAACGAGCGAACTAATTCTGCTATTAAAAAAAGGAGATAAAAAGCAGCCAGAAAACTACAGAGGTATCAACCTGTTAAATACTACAACTTACAACTAAACTCTTACAAGACGTAATGAATCAGAGGATAAGTTTAGCAGATGAACAACAGGGTTTTCGTACTGGAAGATCGTGTATAGATGCAATACTCGTCATAAAGCAAATTACTGAGAAATCACTAGAGTATAATAGACCAGCATTTCTATGTCTGATTGACTTAAAGAAAGCATTTAACAGAGTAAGACTCAAAGATGTAATCCATCTTCTGTATAATAGAGAAGTCCCTCTAGATATCATAAAAACTATTGAGAACATCTACCAAAACAACAAAATGGAAGTCAGAATAGATGGACAACTTACAGATCCTATAGATATAGGCAGCGGAATAAGAGAGGGAGACTCATTGAGTCCTATGCTTTTCAATTTAATCATGGATGAAATCATCAAAACGTCAACAAAGGAAGAGGATATAGAATGGGAAACAAAGAAGTAAAAATACTCTGCTACGAAGACGACGCAATATTGATAGCCCAAGATGAAGATAGTCTACAAAGATTAGTCCACAGATTTAACATAAGAGCAAAAGAATTCAATAGGACAATTTCATCTCAGAAAACCAAAACAATAGTAATCAGTAAAAAACCAATCAGATGCAAAATAGAAATTGATGGTATCAGTATTGAAAAAGTAATGGAAGTAAAATAACTTGGAATTACATTGTCAAGTTACGGAGACCTAGACAAAGAAGTGAGAAATCAAGTACAAAAAGCTAATAGATTGGCAGGATGCCTTAATAACACTATATGGCGAAACCGACATATTAACACTGAGATGAAGTCAAGAATTTATAAAGCCAGTGTAAGACTAATAATGACATAGGCATCAGAAACAAGACCCGATACAGCCACAACACAAAGACTACTGGAAACGGCAGAGATGAGAGTACTGAGAAGAATTACAGGAAATACACTGAGAGATCGAAAAAAGAGTGAATATATTAGAAGATAATGTATTGTACAGTGTATAAACGAATGGACACTAAATAGAAAAAAGAATGGAACAACCACACAACCAGAATGGGGGAGACACATGTGGTCAAAATAGCACGAGATAAATCAGAGGTATCAATCCGCCAATGAACAAGCAGAATTGCTTTTAAAGAAGAAGAAGAAGAAGAAGAAGAAGAAGAAGAAGAAGAAGAAGAAGAAGAAGAAGAAGAATGGGAAGACAGACAACTTTTAACCACCGTTAAAAGGAGAAAGGTATCATATAAGAGGGACCCATACTTCGAAATCATAAGTACGATTTGTTGCAGCTGATTATGAAGGGTAAAATCGAAGAAAAATGGCGTCCTGGTGGACGACAAGTAACCTGCCTGAAAAACATGCGATTGGACTGATTTAAAAACACAGACGCTTTTATGAAAAGCAGAAGATAGATACGAATTTGCAATGGCTATAGCCACTTTTCATTAGTGGAGTAATACTAGAAGAAGAAGAAGAAACAAAAGTATGTATTCCCTGTATACTATTTTTAATAGCTCTTCTTGACTATGTCGGATATTTAGTTAACTATAACGTAATAATAAATTTCCTGAATTACTAGAAAATATGTCACATTTTTATTAGGCATCCCTGCAGTTTTTATTCTGAATTTTTAAATACAAATATTTATTAAACAAGAGATTTTAAAACCGAACAAACTTTAATTAAAGCATGCTAGACATTCGTTAGACAGCCTCTGTAAAGGAGCGATAGAAAATCCTATAATCCAGAATTGTAAATTCTCACCCTGGCCACTAAATTTCCTATTTTTATGAGTTTTAAACTTAATACATACTCGATAGGATTTTGCGTTTTACGAGCAAGTTTACGTGCCTGTAAAATATGGTAAAAATAGAGATTTTTCCGTAATAATAGGTCTGTGAAAAAACACCGGTTTTCGTTTATACCGTTTTTTTTACTTGCGCTTTATGCTGGCGGTTATAACCGGTTAAAAAAAACGGTTATTACTAAAACTGGTATTCGGTTTTTTAACAGCCAATACCCATTAGATTACCATGTTACATGTATACATTGTATACATTGCACTTTAGTTTGCGATACTCCATTCGATGATATATATCGATATCAAGATAATTAATCCATATACAGGGTGTCCCGAAAAGATTGGTCATAAATTATACCACAAATTCTGGGGTCAAAAATAGTTCGGTTGAACCTAACTTACCTTAGTACAAATGTGCTCATAAAAAAAGTTACAGCCCTTTGAAATTACAAAATGAAAATCGATTTTTTTCAATATATCGAAAACTATTACAGATATTTTATTGAAAATGGACATGTATCATTCTTATGGCAGGGACATCTTAAAACAAAATTATAGTAAAATTTGTCCACCCCATAAAATTTTATGGAGGTTTTGTTCCATTAAACCCACCCAAACTTTTGTGTACCTTCCAATTAATTCATTATTGTGGTACTATTAGTTAAACACAACATTTTTAAAACTTTTTTGTCTCTTGGTATTTTTTCGATAAGCCAGTTTTTATCGAGGATACGGCTTCTTTTGTAATATATTTACATACAAATTTTATGGGGGTTTTGTTCCTTTAAACCCCCCAAATGTTTGTGTGCGTTCCAATTAAACTATTATTGTGGTACCATTAGGTAAACACAGTGTTTTAAAAACTTTTTTGCCTCTTAGTCTTTTTTTGATAAGTTACCCTTTATCGAGATGTAGCTTCTTTTTAAAAATATACCTAAAAATCTACGTTCTAAATAAATTTTCAGATTATTAACAGGTGTCTATTCATACTTAAACAATATACAAATATGTGGTGGATTCGACAAATATTCAAAATATCTCGATAAACACTGGCTTTTCAAAAAAGTACTAAAAGGCAAAAAAGTTTTAAAAACATTGTGTTTAACTAATGGTGCTACAATAATAATTTATTTGGAACGTACACAAAAGTTTGGGGGGGTTTAAGGGAACAAAACCGCCATAAAATTTTTATGGGGTGCACAAATTTCACTTTAACTTTTTTTTTAAGATGTTGCTGCCATAAAAATTCCACATGTCCATTTTCAATAAAAAATCTCTAAGAGTTTTCGATATATGAAAACAAAATCAATTTTCATTTTGTAACTTCAAAGGGCTGTAACTTTTCTTGTGTGCACTATTGTATATAGGTAAGTGAGGTTCAATCAACCTATTTTTGACCCCAGAATCTGTGGTATAATTTACGACCAATCTTTTCGGGACACCCTGTATAACTAGTTCCCAATTACCTAGAAGACGAACTAACTGACCCAATTGAAGCCGGGAATGGGATAAGACAGGGGGATTCCTTGAGTCCTTTATTGTTCAACCTGATCATGGACGAAATAATAAAAAAAGTAAGAACTAAAAAAGGATACCAAATGGGAGAAAAACAACTTAAAATATCTACTATGCGGACGATGCAATACTAATCTCCCAAAGTGAAGATGATTTACCACGTATGCTGCACCAATTCAACATAATCGCCAGAAAATTTAACATGTAAATTTCCTCACAAAAGACAAAATGCATGGTTATAACAGCAGATCCAATATGATGTAAATTGGAGCTGGAAGGTCAGATAATAGAACAAGTGATGGAGTTTAAATACCTAGGCATCACACTATCTAGCTACGGAAGGCTCGAAACAGAAGTGGAAGATCAAGTGAATAGAGCAAACAGAGCCACAGGTTGCCTGAATGACACAATATGGAGAAATGAAAATATCGGAAAAGAAATGAAAGGCAGAATTTACAAAACAATCATCAGACCAATAATGACATACGCGGCAGAAACACGACCCGACACAGAGAAAACAAAAAGATTGCTCGAAAGAGCGGAGATGAAAACCCTTCGAAAAATCAATGGTAAGACTCTATGGGACAGCTAGAAGTACAGATATACGACGGAGATGCAAGGTGTATAATATTAATAACTGGGTAAGAAACAGAAGAATAAAATGGAATGACCACATAAGCCGAAGGACAACAAATAGGGTAGTCAGGACAGCGAGAGACGGTTCCCCAATAGGAAGACGATCAGTGGGAAGACCACTAACTAGAGGCACGTTGAAAAAACAGACAGAGCCATGTCTATACAAAAAGAAGAAGAAGACAATGATAGTTATCTTTTACCCTAGACTATCTCAGTCTCCCCAGTTGTGAGTCTACCTAGTCTTAATCAAATCATTGAAAATCTAGAATAGAAAAAATAAAACAATAATTTAACTAATCATGTTTGTTTTTCATAAAAGACATAATTAAGTAATGTATTAAAAGATATACAAGATCTTGCAGAAAGCTAGTAGATTATGCTTATATGATAACACTTGGTATCTGTCTGCAGATTCATGGTGTCTTGTTTTTGGTTCTGCAACTGGCTCTGGGCTTGTATATGTTGGGAGGCACCAAGCCTACAGGTGTTGGTCGGTTATTTCAGATGTTTCTTATGTAGGTCATTGCTGCATTGCCGCCGACATTGGGGGCTCCAGGTTCAGGGAGTCTTCCCACGAAGTGAAGGGTTGTCCGATTGTTTTGTTATTTGTTCAGAAAAACCAATTTAAGAACGTCTGTTTGAAAATCAGACTACCAGGTCAAACATTGCCTGGTACAAGTAGTTTGCACAATTAAAAGAAAAAATTTATCCATTTTGACATGAGAAAGGGTTTCACTGGCCAGAGTTAGTGGGGGCTGGATGCTGACAGAATCGAGAAACGGTAGTGGGATGCCATTGATATGAATCACAGATCGATGGAATAAGAATGTTCCGGATGTTTTATACGGAAATATTCCTATAAATAACGAAAGAGGGCGCCAAAAAGTTTTTAACGGGAAAACAGGTTAAAACAAATACGGAAGATTAATACTAATGAATTATTAAAAAAATAGAATAAAATAATAATTATTTGAAAATAAATAAAATACCAAAGATGTGACTTTTTTAACGTTATACTCTTTTTACTTGAGTCTTATTGACGTAGATAGTAATACACAATTTTGGCACACTGATGAAAACACAGTCGATCTATACTAGTCAAATCCATGTTTATCGTCCAGTCAATACGAGATTTGAGGAATAATATTATAAAAAACTCTAACAAGAAGTAAAACCACTTCTATGTAAATTGGTATATTTATTAAAACTTAAAAAATCCCAATGGATTGAATAAAATATGTCCAATTCAGAACGTTTTCAGACCTATCAGTCCATCATCAGTGAATGTGCATACTTGCTAAATAGCCCCAGAACCAAACAATGGCTGAATTTAAAATTCAATTTACATTATTTAAAAAGCATATTAAACAGGCTAAACGCCGATGTTAAAGGATATCGCCTATGGGAACATGGTGAAACCCTACCAAAACCTCAATCAACCATCTTAGGCCAACTTTGACTATAAAGTGGCTTCACATATATATGTGGGTGGATTAATATAAATATATGGATCCCATAATATATAAAAAACTTTATCGTTGCTTCCACGAATTTATTATTTTTTCCAGAGGTAACTTATCTGGTTTTTCACCGGTTATTACTTAAAAAAAAGAGTATGTGTGTTTTGTACGCACGTAAGACGTTATACTTTTATTATTATGATTTCAACGAAATAAATATATTTTTTAAACATTTTAATTGTATTTATATTTAAACATTAAACTAATTTCAATACTTAAAATAATACCAAAAATTAAAAATAACCTTATTAATTTTTTATGAACTGTAGCCTCCGCGCAATTGATTTTCCCTAGAGAAATCGTAGAAAATCTAAATAAAATTTTACTTCATCTCTGTTTGAACGGCTGTCACAACCTACTAAAAGGCATGTAACAGGCATTTTTTTTTTATATTAATAAGTCCAAAAATATATATAGGGTGTCCCAAAAGTAGCGGAACGGTCAAATATTTCGCAAAATGAACATTGGATCAAAAAACTAAAAAATACGTATTAAAATTTTTCAAAAATCTATTGAATGACACTAAACACGATCCCCCTCTCCACGCCCTGGAGGAGGAGGGGGTAACTTTGAAATCTTAAATAGAAATCCCCATTTTTTATTGCATATTTAGATTCCTTATGTAAGCAACTTTTTTGAATTGTGGATAGATGGCGTTATAATCAGTGAAAACAATTTATCGTGATACCATAGGTAAATTATAGAAACGGTCTAAGATCTCGAGAAATACACTTTCAAATGAAAAACCAAAGAACACGTTTGTAATAGTTTTCAAAAACCTATCGAAATACACTAAACACGGCGCCCCACTCCAAACCCTGGAGGTAGGGGTGGTGGTAACTTTAAAATCTTAAATAGGAACCCCATTTTTTATTTCAGATTTGGATTTCTCATAAAAAAATAAGCAAAATTTATTCGAAACATATTTTAGAATTGTTGCTAGATGGCGCTAATAAATCGCATTTTTCCGATTATAGCGCCATCTACCAACAATTCTAAAAAATGTTTCGAATAAATGTTACTTATTTTTTTATGAGAAATGCAAATCTGCAATAAAAAATGTGGATTCATATTTAAGTTCTTTAAGTTACCCCACCCTTACATCCAGGGTGTGGAGTGGGGGTCGTTTTTGGGGTCGTTCTATAGGTTTTTCAAAAATATTAAAAACGTGTTTTTTGGTTTTTCATTTGGAAGTGTATTTCTTGAGATATTAGACCGTTTCTGTAATTTACCTGGTATGACGATTAATCGTTTTTACCGATTATAGCGCCATCTATCCATAATTCGAAAAAATGTCTTCAATAAAAATTGCTTACTTTTACGCAAGGAATCTAAAGCTGCAATAAAAAATGGAGGTTTCCATTTAAGATTTTAAAGTTACCCCCATCCCACCTCCAGAGGGTAGAGTGGGGGGTCGTGTTTAGTGTTATTTGATAGATTTTAAAAAAAATATTAAATAAATATTTTTCAGTTTTTCGATCCGATGTACATTTCGCGAAATATTCGACCGTTCCGCTACTTTTGGGACACCTTGTATAAAAACTATTTAAAAAGTCAGTACAACTAGGAACTCACTTTGGTTTCTGTTCTCACAACTTTTAAAAACCTTTAAAACACAACTTAACACCCATAACCATAATAAAAATGACAACAACACATTCCTTAAAACAGCAGCCATTTGAATAATTTTTGACATAATAATATCATTGGAATGCCCAATCAGAGCAAACGTATAACATGGCCTCGATTTTTGACCCTTCGCTTCGTTATCGAACGTATTTGCTTCGCATACTAAACAGATACGAAGCGAATACGTTCGATAACGAAGCGAAGGGCCAAAAATCGAGGTCCTACTCGTAACGCTTACAATTTTTGATGAATTCGCGCACATTTATATTTACTCCCAATTGTAACATTTTTACCAATCGTTCCTAAAGAAGTATAACTTCTTCTATAACTTCTAAAAACAACCGGAAAACCCGATTATTGTGGAGTAAAAAACCGGTTTTAGGAAATAACCGGTAGGTTTTTCCCATCCCTACCTGGTAATATACGGTTGTGAACAAATTCGTAGTGTTTACAATTTCCTGAGTTCCAGTCAAATACACCTCTGAGTTGAAATTGACTATGAAATGCATTTTAACTGACGAAGATGAAACTTTATTTCACAAAGTGAAACGGAAAAGCACTTACAGCTATTTGCTCGAGTTGTTTCTCTAACAGACAGGTTAAATATTCCTGATATTTTTCAGGAATTTTCTCATTTCAGGAAAACATATTTTGTGTACCGAGTGCAAATATTTGATATATTTTACTAATGTATTCATAATGCTCTATTAACGTTTTGAAAGGAATAGGAAATTATTATTTGTAAAATGGTAATAAGGAAAATTATTTTCGTAAAAAATAAAAGAATGTTTACCAAAAAACCTTTCTTGAATTTTATACTAAGGTATAAGCAACATATTTAACGTTTTTTACTAATAAGCAATTTTCTTGCAACACGTATCAGATATTGTATGTCGTTAATCCCTGTCCATTGCCTTATAGTCCATTAAAATGTTACATTTTTTAGGCCGTACCTTGCATTTCTTAGAGGAGTCAATTTTATTTCTTTAATGTGTAGGGGGGATCAGTAGAAGCTTAAGTTCAAGTTTTTGGGGTCGCCATCCTTGTCCCCCGGTCTCCATCTTGGAAATGGGGTGCAAAGGGGTTTCGCGCTATATCTCGTAAACTATCAACCCTACGGAAGATCTAATTAAATATAGAATGTAGCAAATTAAATTTTCCACAATTTTGTTTCTATTACTTTTTATCGTCAAGTGACCAACAAAAAAGATATAACCAAAAATATGTAAATTTTTTTTAACAAGTTTCCTTTTGGATGTTATAACTTTTTCTCAGTTCATTTTAAAATAAAATAACATTATAGCAATTTTGAGTTTTTCAGCGAACAATTTCCACTAAAAAGTTGTTTAATTCTATTTATTTATATAGGTTTTACAGCGCTCCAAACTTGACCAGATTCTCGAATGCTCATAGTGATACAATAAAAACAAAAGTTAGGCTTACTTTTCTATCTATATATATATATATTTTTTATTCATACAATTTATTATGATTTTAACATTCCTATGCTATTATTAATCTGTTTTTGACCTTTCTTCCCACTATAAAACTTATAACTCTAAGCATATATAGAAAAGGCCCAAGAAGTTATTTGAGGACAAATTCGCCGCTTCAGAAGAAGAATGCCGCAACCGCAAAATGCAAAATTCTTAAAAACGATTTTTCACCACACCGTGGTCAGGATCTCGAGATATAAGCGTTTTTTGGGGTGTGCCGCTTGTATATGAAGTAACATAACTTTTTTCTTATTATATATTTTGACTTAAAATTTTCCAAAAAACTTCTTCATGAACTATATTTTATTGTTGTGTTGGTTAAAATTATAAACTAAAAAGTTTGTCACTCAACTTTTTTAAGTAAACATGAAACTAACGAAATATGATGACAAAATGTTAATAAATTAACAACTCGTTTTTTAATGTGTTTAAACATTTTGGACAAATTTCATTGTTATCTACGTACTTCAAAGATCACACAGTAAAATTTTTAAAAGGAAATATTTAGAGCGACCAAAGAAACAGCGAGGTAAATTTGAACAATCATCAAAATTGATTTTTGGCATTTTTGTATAAAATTTATTTGTTCCACCTGTTATGTTCCACCAACTCTAGATAAAAATAAACTTCATATTCGGATTCAGCGACCTCGAAAACATAAAAATAGACCGAAATTGATCATTCACCTTAAATTTGATTTTCGTGGTTGGCATAACGGTTAATGCCGCTCGTCTAATATATAGATAGAAAAGCATTATTTTTTCTACGAGAATTCGAGAATCTGGTCAAGTTTGGAGCGCTGTAAAACCTAGATAATAAATAAAATTACACAAATTTATAGTGAAAATTGTTTATTGAAAAATCCTCTACAAAATCGCTATGACGTTATTTTATTGTGAAATGAAGGTTAAAAAGTTATAACCTCCAAAAGGAAATTTCTTACAAAATTTTCTCTTATTTTTGTTTAACTTTTTTGTTGGTCACTTTCCGATAAAAAGTAATAGATATAAAATTGTAGAAAATTTAATTTTATTCATTTTATGTGAAATTAAATTTTCTGTAGGGTAGCCAGTTTACGAGATACAACGCGAAAGCCCTTTGCACCTCTTTTTCCAAGATGGCGGCCGGGGGACAAGGGCCTCAACCCCAAAAACTTACACTTAAGCTTCTACTGAACCCCCCTACACATTAAAAAAATAAAATTGACTCCTCTAAGGAATGCACACTAAATGTAACATTTCAATGGACTATTATGTTTCGGAGCCAGGACATTTTCTTGCATCCTATTCCACTCTTGCCTTCAATTTTACCCTGGATTATAAGTTGAAGGAACTGGTATTTTCGTTTCGCATGATGTGACCCAAATACGCCGTTTTTCTTATCTTGATGTTTTCGAAAAGCTGGCGTTCTTGATTGATTCTTTTAAGGACATCTATATTTGTGATTTTCGCCGTCACATATTTCGAAGGCTTTTGTCGTCGAATCCTGAAGATATCTTATACCGTCCACTTTACTAAACAGGGTATTTTCTTGAGTATTCAAAAAGAAAAAGAGCTGTTAATCACAATAAAAACAGCCAAAATAAAATACCTCGGTCACAACATTAGGAAAAGCTAAATATATGGACTGCTGCAACTAATATTGCAGGAAAAGTAGAAGAAAAACGAGGACCAGAAAGGCGAAGGATTTCCTGGTTGAAAAATCTACGTACGTGGTTCAACACAAGAACCACAAATCTTTTTAGAGCAGCACTATGCAAAGTACAGATTGCCATGATGGTCGCCAACATCCGAAACGGATAAGCACTACAAGAGGAATAATAGCAAGTAGTACACCAATACCTCGCTATACGGCCGCTCTGTATACGGCATTTCGCTATAACGGCCCTGTTCAATTACGGCACGGTTTCGATTTACGGCCTAAAATGTTTCGCTATAACGGCCCCATGTTGTCATTCTCGAGCAAACGCAATCTCGATGCACACTCTTTTCTATTTCCACTTGATGCACACTCTTTTCTATTTCCACTTGTTTACTTATGCATAATTTGAAAATAAAATGAGATCAGGCCGCATCTAAGGAATATCTTAACATTTTAAAGGGAATTATAGAAAAAGGTGGTTATAAACCTGAACAAGTGTTTAACGTAGACAAAACAGGACTTTGTTGGAAGCAAATGCCTGATCGCACGTACATTTCAAAAACCGAAAAATCTGCGCCTGGTTATAAATTGTCTAAAGAATGATTAACTTTGCTACTTGGTGCAAATGCCACTGCTGATGAAGCTAAAACCACTTCTAATTTGTCAAAAAATCCAAGGCCTATTACAGGACTAAATAAAAATCATTTACCCGTTATATGGAGATACAACAAGAAAACTTTGAGTTTGTAGATTATTTTTGGTTTTTGAAATCTATTATTATTTTATATACCAGTGTATGTGCATTTTTTGTATGTATTGTTGATTTAAATAAAATAAACAGATAAAATGCATTTTTAACGATAAGTAAGTAAGTAAGGTATGCTTTATTGTCAAAAAATTTTAACAATTTGTGGACAAAGCTTATACAAAATAAAAAATACAATAAAAAACAAAAAATAGTAAAAAACTACAAACAAAACAAAAACAGAAACAGACACCAAGTAAATGGCGTGAGTTATACTACTTAATATAATTTTACAGTTATTAAGTACACATTAAAAAATTAAAAATTTTGCAAACAATATGTATACAACGTCAGAGCAAAAAGAAGGCAAACGAGGAAAGGGGAAAGGGAAAGTAAATCAAAAGTTCTATGCCGCTGCAAATATGTACACAAGTACTCGAAAGTAATAATCCTACAAGTCAATTTGCTGAATTCAAATCGTTTATAAAAAAGTCATTCACTGTATAAAAAGCTTTCTCCAGCAAATAAGCTTTCAAGGCCTTGCGAAAAGCGGGAAATGCTGCAATAGATTTGATGTTAGATGGCAGGTGATTGTACATTTTTCTCGAATTGTATAGTATAGAGCACTTAACCAGCTCAGACCGTGGGGTTGGCAGATAAAGATTATGATCCACGTTTCTAAGGGGATAGTTATGAGTGGGTCTCTCTGGACCTTCTGATGCATGTTTGCGGATTAAACAAACGGATTCAAAAACAAACAAAGAAGGAAGAGTTAATATCTTAAATTTTTTAAAGAATTCTTGGCAATGATCTCTGCTATTGAGTCTCAGGGAGTAACGAAGAGCTCTCTTTTGTAGTTTAAAAATACGCTCAAATTGAGTCGCACAACACGTACCCCAGAATGGAAGCGCGTACCGAAGATGAGACACAAAAAGGGCATAATAAACGGTCCTAGATGTTGACAAATTCATTTCCGTAGCAACTGATCTTAGCGCAAAACAAGCAGAACTTAATTTTTTGTGTAAGGCATCAATGTGCAAGTTCCATTTTAGAGACTTATCCACAATAAGCCCTAAGAACTTCACCGATTCAACTACCTCTAGACTGTTGTTATTAAGTACTAAAGGTTGCATCATACTGTTGTAAGGTAGGACTTTGGTTTTAGAAACGTTAAATAACGATAAACCATGTAACAAATTTAACAAATTTGGAACCGATCCCATTAAATTTTTATGAATTTGTATTAGAATAATTGATTCGTTATACGGCATTTCGCTTTGCGGCCATGTTTCGTGGAACGTATCTAGGCCGTAAAGCGAGGTATGGGTGTATTACTAGATGCAACACTATGAAAGTCTGTGCGTCTGTGGTTTAACCCTAGCAGTTGTATAACAAAACAAAATACCCCAAAAGAAGCAACCAGCGATCTTATTATTTGCAAAAACTATGGATGCATCAGTCGATTGAATGGTATACTTAAAATATACTCCTAAATTATTATTAACAGATTAAAAAAGTTACAGAAGTCATTATAGGAGCAGAAAAGGCAGATCTATTAAAGACAAAAAAAAAAAAATAAAAATAGTAACAAAAAATCAAATTGTGGACAGGACATTTTGTTACATTCCCCTCAATAGTACATTCTTTCACGGTTTTTGCTGTAAATTTTAAAGAACCGCTTGGATTGACATCAAATTTGGCATACGCATAGCTAACATGTTAAAAAAAAAGTGATATGGTGCCGATGTGTGCTTTTGCGCTGGGGGTGAGTTTCACCCCATCTCGCGTGTGAAAGAATATATGTCCAAGATAAGTCCCGAAATGGATAAACTGACTAATTTTAAGCAACTTTTGTTCTATAGAAGTTTTTCACCAAATCAACACTTTTCGAGTTATTTGCAAGTGAATATGTTAATTTTTCTACAAAGTAACCACGTTTTAGACGGGTTTTCGAAAATAACTCAAAACGTAAGCATTTTGTCGAAAAAAATAATTTAAGCAAAACTATAGCCTATAAAAAAGTGAAAAAAACGGTGTATATATTAGGTGTGTATACCTAGCAAAAGCAGAGTTATAGCTAATGAAAAATAGGTTCATATTCGAAAAATTCCAAATGGAATAATTCAATGTGAAATATCCAAATAATGAAGCATTCCTGGGGAAAACACATTACAACTTTTTTAAAGTGTTTAAAAAAGCTTTACTTCTGTTGTTATAAAAAAATTTCTAGCATCAAATGTAAGTAAGTTACGCTCAAAATAAGTAGGTCCCTTTTGTTTTAGGAAAAAAAAAAATAAGGAAGATTACCCCCAATTAGCAATTAATGAAATTAATCGTTACCGCTTCACAAGTTATTTTACTTATGTTGTGTTTATACGATCTGTACGTTTCATCGATTCAAAGTACTTATTTAAAAAAAAAATTGGTTTTAAAGTAAAATTTTAAAAATTTTAATTTTGAAAAAAATGTTTTTTTTTCAAAATAACTTAAAACTTGTTAGAGATACCAAAAATCTTAAACAATAAAAAAGTAGGCTTTACTTTTCTGAATATTTTCTATTTTTTTGTTTTTCTGTAAGACAAAAATTGGTTAAGATTCAGTGTTTCTAAATTTGCATACACTCTTGATAAGTGACTCGTTTAAGCCCTTTTAACTACAGCTCTTTTAAAAATAAGGACTTTGAACCGATGAAACGTACAGATCATAATAATATGATCAATACATACGCGAGTAAAGAACTTGTGAAGTGGTAACAATTAAGTTCATTTGAAATGCTAATTAAGGGGTGATTTTTCCGATTTCCTACCAAAGAAGGAACCAACTTTATTTTGAGCGTAACTTGTTTACTTTTGATGCTATAATTTTTTTTTTAAAAGCAGAAATAAGCATTTCTTAAACACTTTAAAAAGTTAAAATTTTCCCCAAAAATGTGCTGCGTTTTTTGGTTATGGCACGTTAAAATATTCGATTTGGAATTTGACGAATATGAACTTATTTCTCATTAGCTATAACTCTGCTTCTACTAGGTATAGTGACCTAATATATACACCAGATTTTTCACTTTTTTAAGTGCTATATTTTTGATAAGAATTCTTTTTTCGACTAAATACTTACTTTTTGAGTTATTTGCGAAAAATGGTCTGAAAACGTGGTTATTTTGTAGAAAAATTAACAAATTCACTCGCAAATAACTCGAAAAATATTAACTTCGTGAAAAAACTTTATAGAACAAAAGTTGGTTAGAATTAGTCATTTTATCAATTTCCGGACTTATTTTGAATATATATTTTTCAGCCCCAAAAGGGGGTGAAACTCACCCCTAGGGCAAAAGCACACATCGGCACAATATCACTTTTTTTATTTGACTTGTTAGCTATGTGTATGCCAAATTTCATGTCAATCCAAGCGGTTCTTTAAAATTTAGAGGTTTTGCAATATTTTAACTTTAAAGAACGTACTACATTTACTAACCGAATTAGAAATAATATACTAAATTTAAAATCAAGATACAGTAGAAATAAACAAACCAAGACACGTTAAATGCTACTAGGAGCACTCCCGAATCATAATTTACAATGTATATACATTGTAAATCCCAAATCATAATTTCCAAAGTTTATACATTGTAAATTATGATTCCGGGAGTGCTCCTAGTAACATTTAACGTGTTTTGGTTTGTTTATTTCTACTGCACCTTGATTGTAAATTTAGTATAAGTGTCTATTGAAGTAACGATTTGCAGTGAACTGTCGCATTCTATCTCAAATTACCTACAATTCGACTTCAATTTGCTGGTTCAAAGAACAAGTATCAGCACGTCATGAGCCAACGCCATGTGCAAAAGCTTCGGGTAACCGGTATAAAGCTAAATTGTTATGTGGACTTCTCTTCTAGGCCCTTCCGACTAATTTAAGCTGATATGGAATTAAATACGTCGACTGTGTCGAGTTGGTTCAATGTTGTTAAATCTACTGAATATCTTACAGTTAAATCAGAAAAGATATACTATGTAGCTTCTATTTTACTAAATTTTTAATACTATATACTTGATTACTTAAACACAGTTTTAAAAGTTATGCATCCCCTAAAAGTGTGCTAATTTTCATATTTGATTTTTTTTTCATGAACATATTAACGGATTCCGCTATTTTTTTATATTTTAGATATTTCTTTGGTATTTACACATTTGGGCAAAAGTTTACTCAAACTTATTTTTTGTACTTATAGTCCAGGGTAATAAGGTTTTTCCATGACACTTTAACATCCAGGGCACTGAAGCGTTTTTGAAGTTATTCTTCTTTAGGCGCGATTGAGAATAAAATTTCATAAATCTGCGCGCATGCGAACACAGACAGTATGTAGTTCGTTTATAATCTTTCAAGATAGTATCTGTATCAGCGCAAATAAGTCATTAAAAGAATATATTAGTGTTTTTAGTAAATGTATTATTTATTATAATTTTTGTGTCTTTGAATTTCTCTTCTTCTGTAGTAAGATAATAAAATATGCAGGTATAACATTTTTATCACGATACCACTCAATATATTTGTCACCGTGTTGTGTAATTATATCCGAAACTTACGTGTCAATTACAGGAGACTCGGTGGTCTAGTTTTTGAGCGTTCGGTCAGAGATCGAAAGGTTCTGGGTTCCAATCCTGGACGATTAATTTTTTTTTTATTTTTGGTTGTTTTAATAAAAAATTTTTGAAAGTGGTAGATAAGAAAGTTAGTTTAATATTTAAATAGAATACAAATAACCTGTTAAGTATATTTACTTCGTTAAAATTATATAATAGAAGAATAACTTCTTACGTGCGTACAAAGTACACACACATTCTTTTTTTCGACAGGTAATACCTACAACAAATTGTAACTATTTCCTGCGTAGGATCTGGCGGCAATTTTTATTTATAAACAATTTAGTATAAAACAACCGACTTTTTTCCTTTTTTTTTCAAATCAATGGAAAATAGTGAAACTTATGGTTTTTTTTTAGTACAAACATCTTCAAGAGTATGGAAAAAGCTTTAAAATGGCCTATTACAAAGTTTGATATATCCATTTATTGTTAATTTAATTACGAAAAAAGTCGAAATTGCAAAAAAATTCTTTCGTAATAACTATTGTAAAAATTATTAGTGCACAGCTTTGAAATTTTTGTCAAATGAGGGTTCTTTGGTTCTTAATGTGTTACAAAAATTTCAAATCGATTCATTCAATTGTTTAAATTTTATTCAAATTGTTTATCCAAGAGAGCATTTTTTTGCAATAACATAAGTCAGAAAAAAATGATGATAGAACCATTCCACAGGTGTCAAATGAAAGAACATGAGCTATATTTTCAACTTGGTTTAAAAAAAGTGAATAAAAAATGCATTTATTAGTAATAAATAATTATGCAAAAGTATCGTCAATCTTTTCTTATAAACTTTTTATTTTTTATATAATAAATTATTATAGGTATATATTTATTACAATTTTTTATCAATTATTTATATAAATAACATTACTTGGTAGTCATGCACCTAAAACAGGGTAAAAAATAGATTTTTTCGAAAAAAGTTATTCAAAAATTTTATAAGGAAAAATTGACGATACTTTTGCATAATTATTTATTACTAATAAATGCATTTTTTATTTACTTTTTTTAAACCAATTTGACAGTTTAGCTCATACGGTTCTAAAATCATTTTTGAAGTTATACTTCTTTACGGGCGTAATGACGGTAAAATTTTATATGGGAAAACCTAGCGACCGGGCGCATGCGCATTATAACTTTGTTCTGATTGGATGTTCAAATGACATGACAAAAATTATCCAATATGGCAGCTGTGGCACAGCTGTGGGACTGTGGTTTGGTTATAATGTATGCTTGTTGCGTTTTAAAATTTGTTGGAAGAGAAACAAACAAACAAAAAGTTAGTTAATGGTTATACTGCCTTTTTAAATAGTTTTCATATTATATTTTTGGACTTATTTACATAGAAGAGATGATTGTTGCATGCCAATGTGAAAGCTCATCAAACTGTGACTAGTATGAGTGCCGCAGATCTCGCTTATTCAGAGCTAAAGAATCTTTCACTGGTAAGTGTTTTATAAATAGTTGATCAAATTTTGTTATGATATTTGAACATAGCCACTTTGCACGACGCAAGTGATTGCTAAATTTATTAGTCGTTATACGGGCTCCGATACCTACCTTGAACCTACCAAAATACATAAGTAGTATGTAATACTTTTATTTAAATAATATTCACCTAATATATTGTTTTCTTACTCTATGTTTTGTTGTATTTTTTCAATTCTAAATCATTTCAATTCAAAATCAAAATAATTTGATTTACATAAGTTAAAAATGTCAAAAAGTTAATCTGTTTAGTTAGACGATCTTCGCACATAATGACAAGCTGTCTCTGTGGCGAAGTTTTAATGCGGGTGACTCAAAATACAACGCAAATACCAGCCGCTTGGTAAGTTGGTTCGAATCCCAATAGAAACTTTTATTTTTTTATTTTTTTTTATACATTTTATGATTGTAAGTATATTTATTATATAATTTTATTTTCAGAAAATACGTATTTAGTTAAAAAATTTTCCGACAATTAATGTTCAGAAATCATTTGTGGCATTTTTAATGTACTTGTGTGTGTTTTATTTTTTTATTATTTTAATTTTTGGCACTGTTTTAATAAAAATGTTTGAGAAGTAGTAAGTATAAATTAATTTAATATTTAAATAAAATATAAATAAAAAGTATATTAATTTCGTTTATAATCATATAATCATATAATAGAAGTATAACTTCTTACGTGCGTACAAAGTACACACACACATTCTTTTTTCTGACTTACGTTATTACAAAAAAAGCTCTCTGGGAATGAATGAATCGCTTTGAAACTTGTCCCACATGTTAAGCACCAAAGAACCCTCACTTGACAAAAATTTCAAAGTTGTACACTAATTTTTACAATAGTTATTGCGAAATTAATTTTTTTGCAATTTCGAACTTTTTTCGCAAATTAGCATATCAAATTTGAAATACGCCATTTTAAAGCTTTTTCCAACCTCTCGAAGATGTTTGTACCAAAAAACCATAAGTTTCACTGTTTTCCGTTGATTTGAAAAAAAAAAGGAAAAAAGGCCGTTTTTTGACACTAAATTGTTAATAAATGAAAATCGCCGCCAGATCCTACGCAGGAAATAGTTACAATTTTTTCTTATAGGTATTACCTATCGAAAAACTCATCAGTATCCTGGCTGTTGAAGTGTCACGAACAGGGTATATTTTTGTCATAGTACCCTGGCCTATTATAAGTACTTTATTGAGGTAGAAGAAAAGACATCCCTGTAGGGAGGAAAAGGTTCTGTATGTGTGAAATTATGTTGTAGTCTCATATTTTGTGTACATTTTATTTTTTAAATTTGTCTGATCTTTAACTGAAGGAAATTCCATCCCAAAACATCACAGAGCCTCCATTAAACAATCTCGTCTACCTTATGTTGCGCTGGTGGACAAATAACTCTAGGTGTCAATCAGAACTGTTTACGTTGTGTGCCGTTCTGTTTTTAAAGTTTTGTTAACTGTTAATTTTTTATTGTTAATCACTGACATGCGATGTGCCATACCGCGTTGGTATGGCCAAAAATACATTTTATTGTAAAACGTGTTTTATAAAAGATTCATAGAACATTATTTGTGTACCTTTAAGTGGTGTGTAATTGTACCTTCTCTCAAGTTCTGCAGTTTTAGTATAGTTTAGTCTTTGAGCTACGTTGATGTAAAGTTTTCTTGCAGTTTTACGTACCGCATGTACACCGAGAGAACAATTTCTTTTCTCCTAAAACACCGATTTCTTTGAGCAATATTTCTTAAAAGTTAACATATCCTATTAACTTAAACATACCGATTCACATATAAAAAAACGAGTTTTTTAAACACAACTAAATAATTTCTTACAGATAATTTCTTCAATACTAAGAAGTGCATTAATGGTTACATTTAATTTTCTTATCCTAAAGTTCTTATCTCTTAAATTGAAAACTACAAATATTTTGCAGTATAAGAAATATAATGTTAAGTTAATCCATATTTATATTTGTGAACAAGAAATTTTCTTGCAATCAAATAAATATTTTATACCGCAAGAAATAATTCTTCAGAAATACCCTCTGTAGTAACTGTGGTTATAAAATAAAAACTTTATCATTAATGCCAAAATGTTACTTGCAAAGAGATTTTCTTCCACAAAAGAATTGCGCAGAGTAACTATTTATGATTTAGTCGTCAGTGCTTGTCAAGATGGCGTGATATGTTCATGTTCATATAGATGGATTTTGGATTTATTGGTGTTCTTTAAAAATTAACGGATATTTTGAAGGTACCTACATATATAGATAGGTATTAAATAAAAGTAAATTGAGTAATTTAAGATGTAATAATAATATTGTTGCTTATCCAAATGGTTATAAAAATAACATATAATAGTATCTTTATATGCTTTTTAGGTATAATGGTGGACAACTCTGAAATAAAGGAGCTTATTATTCTAACTGGGAAATAAGCCACAATTTAAAGCTGGGACAGAATGATATAATATATAGCTTCAGAACAATATTACCTAAGAAAGGAGTTATTAACCAACTGCGGGGCCTTCCAGAAATGGTAGAATTTTATACATGTAAGTACCTTTTTAAAAATGTATCAACTTTTTAAAAATGTATAAAACCTATGTATTAACTATAATAGGTTTCTTGAATGTATCGTCTTCTATAAAAATATACAATACGACTGAGAATGTTTTCTGTTCATTTATTTGAGATAAAGAAATCAGTTAGCCTAAAAGAAATATTTTTATGGTTAAGAAATAATGTTATTGCCGAAAATTGTGAATTAGTTGATATGTATTAAATGACTTAAGATGTAAACTAATAATACTTTCCCGTAATAAAATTTCTTAATGATTAGGTATGCTGTCCCTTTTAGATTATAAAAATAAAGAAAATTACATATTATTATGTCTGCTTCAATGTTTTACATTGGTTGTATTTCCCCTCTTGTTTTAGCTAAACAATGTTTATTGTGTGACTTAATATTATACAGATAAATAATTAATATTTCATTAACAAAAAAAAATAAACAAAGGTGTGTAGGTTAAATAATGCCATGTTTGAACTAAATGATTGATTATTATTAGTATTAATAGTTCTTATGTGGGGCCGTGTATTTGTTTTTTTTTTTGTATTTCCTAAATTTGTCAAAATAAATATCTATATATTTTTAGAAAAATTTTTATTAAAGTAAGTGTACTCTTTCTACATAACGATTTTGTTTTAGTGAATTGCTGATATACAAAGTGCTGTTAACAAAAGAAGGAAAATTTGAGGAAGTTGGATTTGCCTCTCCATCCTTTTATTGTTGTGTAGAAGCCAGTGGTTTAAGAGTGGAGAAAATATTTGTATGTAATAATAACGCTTTATATCTTGTTTTTATTAATAAAAATATTGATTTTACCTTAACACAATGATTTATTTCGCCGTATGTAATATCACTTTATTTTCAAGAAATATTAACTTAATTCTAAATATTATATCTGCGAAATAAATATATTTCCTTACATTAAATACATTCATAATTATTAATAGTAAGATAATAATATTCCTTACTAAGAAATATTATTGCTCAGAAAGAATAGTTTTGTAATCTCAAGAAAATATATTTTTATGACTAATAAAATTAATTAACATCAAGTGTAATTTCTTTCTGATAAATCGGTTTGAAGTTTGCCAGAAAGTGATAGTTCAATCATGTTTAAGATATATTTCTTTGGCTATAGTAAAATTTATTTGAAATATTTTAGAAAATTATATATTACATATAAATATATTTCTTAGGCAATATGCCAAGTCGATCTTTCTTAAATATAAATAAAGTTTCTTTATGTCAAGAATTTTTTTCTCTCGGTGTAAGTGTTTACGTTTCTATAATTAAAAGAAGTCCAGTATATTCTCTCGCTATTAGTATGGCAGCAAGTTTATCCAGTTGTTCTACTTTCAACTGCTTTCAACATTTTTTTGCTATTTGTAGTTACCAATACTCAAGTTTTTTTATAATTGACTTTATAAAGGTTTTGTAAGGACCTCCACCATTTTTTTAATATTTAGGCATGCGTTCATAATTTTCTTGAAAAAATAAGGTTTATTTTATTTGTAGCAGTATTTTATTCTACAGCACTGTGAAAAATCATTCCAAAGTTAATGTAAAAAACAAATACAGTGATAAAAGGCAAATTCATATGGAAAACAAAGGATAATAATCAAGGGTACGACTTACCGTATGTGAGAATCTACGTCCTAAAATATCCATGTCAGTATGTAAGAGTTAGTTAGTTTTATCTCAATTAAAACATATGTTAAAGAATAAAACTGTATATTTTCTTTATTACTAAAGATACATTACCAATTACAGACATTAAAAAACAAAATGTTCACTAAATATAAGACTAATATACGATTTCGATGTATACCCACACTTGTCAAACTTAACATAAGAAAAAACATTTCTCTTCTTCCACTGTGTAAATACCCAAGAAATATCTAAAATAATAAAAAATGAAAATGAGCATAATAATTTTAGGTGATGCATAACATTTGAAACGAGTGTAAGTAGAATTTTTATACAGTATGTCCCTGTAAGTTGTATCAATATGGAAAACTTTTTTATTATTTATTTTACGAAAAAAAGTTATTCCTTATAAAAAGTTCTGCATGGTCCAAAACCCAAGATTCAACCATTAGATATCAAATTTTATGAATGTTATACGAGGTATGTCAAAAAGTTTGAATTTCACTCAAGAGTAAAGTAGCTTATTTTCACAATATTGAAAATTGCTATTATGAAAAGTTGTTTGGAATTAAAAACTATATCCTAATATGTAATTACATCCTTCTAATATAATTTTTTTTAAATTATGGATAACTAACATAATTTTCAGTTATTTCAATTCTGATAACTCGTTTATTATTAATTTTACCAAAAAAGTGATCCTTAATAAAAAGTTCTGGATAGTCTAAAACCTAGAATACAACCATCTTATATCAAATTTTATTAATTTTATACGAGGTATGTCAAAAAAGATAAATTTAGATCAAAAATAAAGTACCTTTATAGTTCAGAATATTTCAATTAGAAGGATATAATTACATACTGAAATATAGTTTTTAATTCTAAATAACTTTTCATAACTTTTCAGGCAACTAGTTGCCTGTCACCTCTTATAACATAATGACCTAATTAATTAACCCACTGGCCACGTGTGGGAGTCATATGTTGCCCTAAAGCCACATCCATAGGAATTTTATCCATCCTTTGGATTTTAAGATGTTTATATTTATATGAGACTTTTAGTCTATTTTTAAAAGGTTTCAACCTTTGTATTTTTGGATGGCTCACCATATTCTTGTAACACTGATTATGCTCTTGTTACAAAGCTAAAACGTTTTGTTTCTATGTTTGTAGCCCTATAGGGACTTTTTAAACTAATATACATTTTACCAGGACAAAAATTTTTTATTAAATTTTAAACGTATTTCACTCTTAAGCGAAATTCATATTTTTTGACATACCTTGTACGAAATTGATAAAATTTGACATAAGATGGTTGTATTTTAGGTTTTAGGGTTTAGATCATGCAGAACTTTTTATTAGAAATCACTTTTTTTCGTAAAATTAATAATAAAAGAGTTATCTGAATTGAAATAACTGAAAATAATGTTAGTTATCCACAATTTAAAAAAAATTCAATGAGAAGGATATAATTACATACTAGAATATAGGTTTTAATTCCAAACAACTTTTCATAATAGCAATTTTGAATATTGTGAAAAGTAAAGCTACTTTACTCTTGAGTGAAATTCAAACTTTGTGACATACCTCTTATAATATTCAAAAGATTTGATATTTGATGGTTAAATTTTAGGTTTTTGACCATGCAGAGCTTTTTATGAATAATAGTTTTTTTTCGTAAAATTAATAATAAAAAAGTTTTCCATATGGATACAACTTACAGGGACATACTGTATATCTATTATTTTTTTATCTATTATTCTTAACATTACATCTAATTTTAATAATTCTATTTGCTATTTTAGTTTTATAAATTCTGTGTGAAACTGTACAGTGAAGAGTGGAAGGAAAGGAATGCTTCTGGCTATTTCTAACGAGAGACTGAACCGACATCCTTTGTTTTTCGTTAAAACTAATTAAGTAATGCCTTTTATTACATTTTATTAGTGTAAAATATTAAATCTTTTGCTCTCTAGTTGGTATAAAACAAGCTCTTTAAAACATTTATATACGTATTATTTTCTTTTTCTAAGAACTAATTTTTTCTTATTCAATTAGCGGAGTGTAATTTCTCATTTTTTTAAAAAGGCTAATACAGCATTATAAATATGTCTTCTTCTTCTTCTTATACTTGTTGTAGATCTGTCGATCTGTTAATTCCGACGTTGAAGTATTTCTTGAGAGGTAGACTGCCAGCTATCTCTCCATCTTTTTGGTGGTCTCCCCGGTGGACGCTTGCCTGCTGGTGTTCCTTCTAGCGCAATTCTTGGTAGTCTGTGCTCCTCCATTCTTGTTACATGACTGAACCATTCTCTCCGTCTTTGCCTGCCCCATCTGACTACATCTTGCACGCCACATTGTTCCCTGATGATGTTGTTTCGTATTCTATCTCTTCTTGTCTTCCCTGCTATTGCTCTTAGTATCTTCATTTCTGCTGTCCGTAGCATGCTTTTGGTTTTATTGGTGTCTTCTCTTGATTCAATGCCATAGGTCATAACAGGTCTGATGCATTTCATATGCCATAGGTCAATTTAATAGACCAAGTGAGGTATAAAAATACTTTAAAATTTATTTAATATAAATATTAATACCTCTTGGCAACACTGTTCTTCATAAGCGTCTGTACTGAAAGGTGACCGTGGAACGCAGTATAGGAGATACTGAAAGGAATAGAATCCTGGATAGAAGAGATACCAGCGAACATCTCTATCAGCAGTTTCTTGAAAATGGAAATCATGGAGATTACCGATGAAATAATTGACTCTATTGACAATGTGCGTTGTGAAAAATGGACTGAGAGTCAACGGCGTAACACCAGGATGAGCCTAAGGGGGGGGGGGAGGTTACAATATTGGAGGGTATGAAATAGTAATGCTCAAAGTACACCCCCCTGGTTACGCCACTGTCGAGAGTGTAGAATCTCGAAACGTAAAATAGGTACCTATTCGAGAAGCATGAATCCTTCTTTGCATATTCGAAGGCACCAATGATCCAGAATGTCAAACAGCGACTACCACATAAGATTCAGTAGCCATACACATTGTCTCAACGTGTAGGCAACAAAGAAATCGGAAACACATGACTAGGGTCAAGAAAATCCTCTTTATTAACGTTTGCTTTAGATTTTTTGTTTTCTCCAGTTCCTTTTCGCACAGTACTCTATATTCTCCCTTTTCGTTTGTTGGTATTATAGCTTGGTAGTACAGTCATCATTCTTGCTCATCCAAAAATATTATCCCTTAAAAGACATTTATCAAATTTATCAAAAAAAACTTTCAATCGCATTAGTTGATGGAACCAATGGAATAATTTGGCTATCCATAATAATAAAATTCAAAATATAAACTAATAACCAATCTTATACATATATTGTTTAAATATACAGTATGTCCCTGTAAGTTGTATCCATATGGAAAACTTTTTTATTATTGATTTTATGAAAAAAAGTTATTCTTTATAAAAAGCTCTGCATGGTCCAAAACCTAAGATTTAACTATCAAATATCAATTTTTTTTAATATTATACGGGGTATGTCAAAAAGTTTGAATTTCACTCAAGAGTAAACTAGCTTTATTTTTCACAATATTGAAAATTACTATTATGAAAAGTTGTTTGGAATTAAAAACTGTATTCTAGTATGCAATTACATCCTTCTAATTGAATTTTTTTTGAAAAATTATGGATAAATAACATTATTTTCAGTTATTTTAATTCAGATAACTCTTTTATTATTAATTTTACGAAAAAAAGTGATTTTCAATAAAAAGTTCTGCATGGTCTAAAATCTAAACTACAACCATCTTTTGTCAAATTTTATCAATTTTATACGAGGTATGTCAAAAAATATGAATTTCGCTTAAGAGTAAAATACGTTTATTTTTCACAATATCGAAAATTGTTATTATGAAAAGTTATTTAGAATTAAAAACTATGTTTCAGTATGTAATTACATCCTTCTAATTGAAATATTCTGAACTATAAAGGTACTTTACTTTTGATCTAAATTTATCTTTTTTGACATACCTCGTATAAAATTAATAAAATTTGATATAAGATGGTTGTATTTTAAGTTTTAGACCATCCAGAACTTTTTATTAAGAAACACTTTTTTTCGTAAAATTAATAATAAAAGAGTTACTAGAATTCAAATAACTGAAAAAATAATGAGAGATCCAAAATTAAAAAAAAATTTTTTTTTTAAATAGAAGGATGTAATTGCATATTAGAATATAGTTTTTAATTCCAAACAACTTTTCATAATAGTAATTTCCAATATTACGAAAAATAAAGCTACTTTACTCTTGAGTGAAATTCAAACTTTTTAACATACCTCGTATAATATTCAAAAAATTTGATATTTGATGTTTAAATCTTAGGTTTTGGACCATGCAGAGCTTTTTATAAATAACTTTTTTCCGTAAAATTAATAATAAAAAAGTTTTCCATATGGATACAACTTACAGGGACATACTGTATATTCGAAGAATTTTATGAGTTTAGTACATACTTTCAACATTTTTATTAATGCTTCTTTTTTTTAATGAATAAAGTATGAAATGGTAGTTTATTTCAGCTGTTAATAGTGTGGAGTAGGCTGTTTTGTGTTCTTTCTTTCTTTCTTTCTTTCTTTCTTTCTTTCTTTCTTTCTTTCTTTCTTTCTTTCTTTCTTTCTTTCTTTCTCCCCTTATACCCTTTCAGGTGTCGGATTTGGGTTTAGTTTAGCTACATATTCACCCATATCTTTCATTCTTTTCTGTATTGTGCTATTAGTTTCATTTCTTCAAGCGTTTTCTGTTTAATTTTTCCCGCATCTACTATTGGCCGTATCCATTTTTTTCTCGGTCTGACTTCTTTCTTTTGTGTAATATTCCTTGTTTCGTGAATTTTCATTGTTAGTCTACTAGGTTTCATTCTCATCAGATGTCCATACCAGTTTAATTGTCTCTTTATTATTATTTTATTCATTATTGGTTCCTGTTTAGTTATCGCTCGTATTGCCTCATTTCTTATTCTATCCCATTTGGTCTTTTTGGCTATAGCTCGTAGATGTCTCATTTCAACTGCATTTATCCTACTATTATGCTTTTTATGTAAAGTCTAATTTTCTCTCATATACAGTATTGTCGGTATCACAATCGTATTATATATTTTAATTTTTGTTTCGTGAGACAATTATTTTTTCCTCAGAACTGGCGCTAGCGCGTAGTACAGTTTGTTTGATTTTTTAGTTCTGTTAGTTATTTCGAGGTCTATTTTCCCATCATTGGTAATTATACTTCCAAGATAATCATATGCGATAACTATTTCCAGTTGAGTATTTTTGCATTTTATATTTATTTAATTTTCTTCCTTTTCGCCGATGATCATTATTTTACTTTCCTCGATGTTTATTTCCATTTTTAATCTCTCTATTTCTTCTGTCCATATGTTTATAAGTTTTTGCATTTTTGTCACGGAATCTGCTATAAGGATTATGTCATCCGAATACAATAAGGCTTCTATTTTATTGGCTGTAATCTTTGGTATCCTATTATTGTCGGTATTTAGTTCGTTCCTTCTCCAGTATTTCTAGTCAATTCCTTCGTGACTATTATGAATAGTAGCGGACTAAGACTGTCTCATTGTTTGATACTTCTTTCCCAATTGAATTCTTCAGATCTTTCTGCTGCTATCTCATACACGTCCTTTTACTACTCTGTATATACTTTCAATTATTTTTATCAGTGTAATTGATACTTTCATGTACTGCAAGCATTTCAATATAATTTTTCTTTCTATAGAGTCGAATGCTGCCCTTAGATCTATGAATGCCAGAATGAGCTTTCCCTCCGAGTCAATATTTCTTTCTATTATATTTCTAATGATGAAAATGTTACCGTTTGTCTGTCTTTCTGGTTTAAATGCTGCTTGTTCTTCTCCCAGTTCTTTTTCTACGTCTTGTCTTAGCCTCTTCTCTACTATTTTCGTGTATATTTTAAAACACACCGATGATAAACATAATGCTCTATAATTTTCGCAGTTGACGTGTTCTCCCTTTTTGTATATTGGAACTATAAGGATACTTTGCCAGTCTTGTGGGATTTGTTGCTTTTCCCATGCCTCTTTGTATATTTTCAACAACCAGTTTATCCCTTCTTCTCCTATGTACTTGACCATTTCCGGGTCTATGTCATCATCCCCTCCAGCTTTACCTATTTTTACGTTTGATACTTTCTGTAATACTTCTTCTCTAGAACGAAATTGAATGGTTATTCATTTTTGATTTACATTTACTCTGTGTGGAGTATGAAGGGAACCATTCTCGTTGGAACTTTACCGCGCTGAGCAGATGGGACGTGAATTGTAAATTGTAGAATTCCCTCATCTTCCTTAGTCTCAGCATCCGTATGGCTTGCAAATTGTAGAAGCCTCGGAGGTGTAACCAGAGAAGGTTCCCATTGTTTTCATTCTGGTGGGGTGTAGAATAGCATTATGTTGTTTTATATGCCATTAGAGTGAAAACTTAGTCTTTTTGCAAGCAGTTGCCGCTAGGGCATCTATGGCTTTTCGTTCGTTGCAATCCGGGACTGCATGCTGGGGTTTGTTTTGGTTGGATCAGGGAGAGCAGCATATGTGCCTCCTGATGAGAGACTAATAAGTTTCGAAACCGGTAGGGGTGCTTGCAGCACTCTCTGATTGGACTAGAATATGGTTCGGCTGTGTTTTCGTTTTGCAACGAAATTGAAAATGGTTATTCATTTTTGATTTACATTTACTCTGTGTGGAGTATGAAGGGAACCATCCTCGTTGGAACTTTACCGCGCTGAGCAGATGGGACGTGAATTGTAAATTGTAGAATTCCCTCATCTTCCTTAGTCTCAGCATCCGTATGGCTTGCAAATTGTAGAAGCCTCGGAGGTGTAACCAGAGAAGGTTCCCATTGTTTTCATTCTGGTGGGGTGTAGAATAGCATTATGTTGTTTTATATGCCATTAGAGTGAAAACTTAGTCTTTTTACTTCTTCTCTACTTATCTGCTCTAATTCTTTGTTCTCGTTATTTTGATGCTTTTTTTGTGTTCACTTTAGTTTGTTTAAATCTATATAAATATCAATAAAACGAAAAACATAATTGAATAGAGCCTGTTTTTGATTTTTACCACAACAGATTCGATCCGTCAACCGTCTCAACACAGATTTACACCAAACGTCTGGTTCTTTAATACCCAATAATCCAGACATGAAGTCTGATGGCATCATCGAGTTATTGTCGGCTGGCGTTTTCACTCCAAACCATTTCGGGAGCCGGCATTCGGTGGCGGTGTGGCGGTGGTGGCGAAATAACGGAACGCTGTTTGTTTGCTTCCGCAGTAAAGACGGAACAAATATCTGCAACCCCGAAACTCCACGCTCGATTGATATTGCGAGATAGAAAATGCACTTCCGATCCTATTCTGCGATTTCAACCCCGTGACGGTAAATAGTATTACAGCGTGTAGACGGGTATCTGAGAGAAATTTCACAAAGTTTTGTTATTTAAAAAATAACACGAATTTACGGGTAGACGGTAAACGTTTTTATACTATTTCCTTCACGAAAGCTAATACATTGGTTTGTATTTGTTGCAGAATCTAATTTTTTTTATTTTAAGTTACGAATAAATTAAACGATATTGTTAGAGATGTTAAAGTTATTAATATAAATATTAGAATAAAATAGAATAAAAAAACAAACGCGACTTTTTGGTAATAGATCGTTCTTTTCTAACTAAATTCCTGACGGTTTTTAATAAATCAGCCTATCAGTCTAGAGAACAGGCTGGGTTTAGATCCGGATATACCACTAACGACCACTTACTGGTAATAAAAAACTTGATAGAGAAGTCTGCGGAATACAACAAACCATTGGCACTGATATTCGTGGACTACGAGAAAGCATTCGATACCATAAATCAGCAGAAAACGTTAAAAGCACTGACAGAATGCCGAATAGACCATCGCTACACTAACATGATAAAATATATCTACCACAACGCAACGGCTAGCAGAAAACTATCTGATCAACTAACAAATAAATTCTGTATACAGCGAGGAGTACGGCAAGAAGACACCATCTCACCAAATCTATTCACAACCCTTTTTAGAACACACTTTTAAGAAGGCATATCTGAACGAACATATGGTATCAACATAAATGGAGAAAAGCTCAGTCATTTGAGATTCGCAGATGACATCGTCCTTATAGCCGATCGTATGGATGATGCAATAATAATGTTGAAAAAGTTATATTCCTTAGCTTCCTTAGAGGTCGGACTAAAGATTAACATCAACAATACGCAAATAATGACTAATTTGGTGCTAAATTGTAATATTGTTGTTGATGGAATGGATATTGAGCAGAGTGCATCTTATAAGTACTTTGTAACGAGTGGGCGATGGACTACCCAGCTAATTGAAACAATATTCGTAAATATTACCTCAATCATCCAAGATAGCCATCGTTACACCCTTACTAGCTCAGTCTCTCAGGTGTGTGTTCGTCTTGTCCTAACCTCAGATATGAACCCTGAAAATTTAGAATGGTAGCAAACAAAACAATATTTTTAACTAATCATGTTTATTGTTCATAAAGATATAATAAATAAAATGACTTAGTAAATTGCATTAACAAATGTATTCAAATTCTTGCCAAAAACTAACAATTCTGGATTATACTTATGGCTTTTGGTATTCGGCTCGATGGTAACTTCTTGATGTCGAATGGTACTGCTGTTGTAGACTTCTCGTAGGCCTGGGCGGATCTTCGGCCCTAGGCCCCTGCAGGTAGAGATGCTGGTCGTTGCAGTCTGGATGTCATGGTTGTCTTTCGTTGTTGTATAGCCCTATGAGTAGCATCACCGGTGATGTAGTTGGCTTGAGGCTCCCGAAGGGAAGAAAGTGGAGTTATTCCCAAAAACCCAAGAGGAAGATTTGTTGAAATAAAAATCATTTATTTTTGAAGCTGCTCTGCCTTTTAAAACATTATTCCTCCATTACTAATTGTCACTCTCATTGACATGACAGCGCAAAGTATGAGTAGATGGGCAACCATGTTCCGCATTGAAAGTCAGATACTTAGAGAGTATGAATGTATGGAGTGCGTTCAGTATGTTCAATCGATGATTTAAATAAAAGAGATATATTAAATAGAAGATAATAAAAGAGGGTAATAAAAGGGGATAATCAAAGAGAATAATAAAAGAGGTTAAAAAAAGAGGATAATAAAAGAGGGCGCCAACCGATTTTTAAAGGGGAAAATGGGTAAACCAAATAGAAGAAGATAATTATTAATGAAATATTAAAGGAAATAAGATAAAATAATTATTTAAAAATAAAATATCAAAGATGTGACGTTTGTAACGTTACAACTTGGGACATGAAATTCGGTTGGGAAGAGATAACCAGACGTGCGAGCTCCCACGTCGCATTTGGTAAACTAAGCTATGTATTTAAATCGGACTTACCCATATGCCTGAAAATATCTTTGACCAGTGTGTATTGCCTGTACTTACTTATAGAGCAAAAACATTAACACTCACAAAAAAAGTAGTGAACAAGATTCGCATAACTCAGAGAGCTATAGAGTGCCATATGTTGGGTGTCTCCCTGAGGGACCGAATCTTAAACGAAGAAATACGTCGTAGAACAAAAACACCCGATTCCATCGAAAGAATCTCGTCGCTCAAGTGGAATTGGGCAGGACACGTCGCCAGATTGTCAGACAACCGATGCACAAAACGTATTGTCGAGTGGAGGCCACGAGAAGAAGCACTACGGAGCAGAGGACGACCACCAACCAGATGGGCTGACGATCTGAAGTGTGATGTCGGCAACTGGATTCAAGTCGCACACAACAGAGAAAGATGGAAAGAACTGAGGGAGACCTATGTCCAGCAGTGGCCGCGTACGGGTTGATGATAATATGTCTAAGTATACATGCACCCAGACCAACTAGATTTATAATTCATTTTATATTGAATAGTTTTATTCATCTCCAGCTCACCTACAGTATGTGTCTTTCGGCCAACGATGTCGCCAGATCAATACTCTGGCAGAACTTCCCTTCTGTTGTGGCGAAGCTTCTTTTATATCGTTGTCGGTGTCGGTGATCCATCTCCATCGTACGTCGAATGAAAGTGGTAGGTGAGTCAAGTCTGCGATCCAGAGGCGCTACAGTTACAGGTCTCACTGTCGCATATCCTTCCTTTTGGACCTTTCTTGATTTTTCGATCACAAACTACGCCGCTCATTGATTTTCAGTTATACCAAGCAGCCTGTATCCGGTAGGCAATTTCTTGATTTAGTGTCTTATTTTCCACTATGCAGGAGCCAAGGTATTTGAATCCTCCTACTCGCCCTAATTTTTCTCCAAGCAATTCTGTGTCCTCCAACATTCCTGTTTCTCCCAACTACACATACTACGTTTTAGACCTACTAACCTTATGTCCTTCCTCTTCAATAGTCCTTCAACCCTCCAACTTCTCCCCCAACATTTTTTTGTTTTCCTCTACTAATACGATATCATCAGCAAAGAGCATTGACTAAGGAGCCTCCTATCTTACCTTCTATGTCAGTACATTTATAACAAGATTGAACAGATAGAGACTCAGTGAAGAGACTTGATGCAAACAAACCGTAACTGGAAAACTTTCGGCCAGTCCGACACAAGTCCTTACTTTGGTGTACGCATCCTCATACATATCCTTCACGAGCCTTACGTACTTCTAAGGAATCCACTTTTCTCTTTATCTACCTTTCATACGTCTCCATAGCTATTGTCTAGGAACTGTATCATATGTCTTCTCAAGATTTACAAATACTAAATGTAGTTTTCTCTTCTTCTCGTCATGTTTTTATATCAACCCTCTTAAACCTACCACAGGTGTCTTGTTTATCCTTCTTCCTGGGATAAACCCAAACTGTTCTCCTTTCTATGTCTCTTTCCTTAACCTTCTCTCTACAGTTCTCTCCCAAATTTTCATTGTGTCTGACATTAACTTTATCGCCTTATAGTTCGTACACTCCTGAATGTCCTATTTATCTTTCTACAATGATACCATTACATTCTCTCTCTATGTATTGGAGATAATTCCTTCCTCAAATATCACTCCTTCCACTCCTAGAGCCATCCAAACCTCAACAGATATTATCAGATCCTACTGCCTTACAATTCTTCATTCTACTTAATAATTAACCCAGAAAATTAAATTCTCATTTGCGATCCCGGATTCCCTGGTTTTTTTCTGGTGTTCTTCGTTTACCAACTTTCCAAAGTACTTACACGAACTTTGATTTATTTTGCCATCGGTTCATCAGTCGTCATCATCAACATCATCATCATCATCACCAATGGTGCTACAGCCCTATAAAAGAGCCTCGACCTTTCCAAGTCTATTATGCCAGTCAGTCCTATCCATTGCCAACCGTTGCCATTTTGCTGCGCCTATTTTTCTCCCATCCTAATCTACACCACCCTTCCATCTAAGTTTTGGCCTACCCCTATTTCTACTTCCCACAGGTTGTGACATAAGGATTCTTCTAGGAGGGTTGTTATGCTGTGATCTTGCTAGATGTCCTGCCCATCTTAGTCTTCCTCTTATTATAAGAGATACTACGTCTTTACCAACAAATATATGTTTATATATGTGGTATACCTCGTAGTTGAACCTCCTCCTCCAAATACCATTTTCACAGATGCCACCGAATATTCCCCTCTGGATCCTTCGTTCAAATATAAGCAGAAGGTTTTCATCTGCCTTGGAGATGGTCCATGTCTCCGATCCATATGTCAACACTGGTTGTATAAGGGTTTTGTATATGGTTATTTTTGTTTTTAGCTTAAGTATCTGCTTCTCATCAATCAGAGAGCCTAAGTACGTGAATTTGTCCACCACTTCAAAGGTAGAGTTATCAACAGTGAATTGGTGACCGATGCTTCTTTTTCTATTGTTGGGTGTTGATGCCATCATCTTAGTTTTCTCCTCGTTTACTTTCAGGTCCATATTTTTTGAGGCATTTGAGAAGGTGGTATACATTTCTTATAGTTTGCGTGTTGTGCGGGCAACTAGGTCCACGTCATCTGCATATTCCAATATTTGGGATGACTTATTAAAAATATTTCCTCTGTTGTCTATTCGGGCATCTCTGACCGCCTTTTCCAGAGCTATGTTGAAGAGGAGACACGCCAGCGCATCTCCCTGCCGCAGCCCAACATTCGTTTCAAACGCTTGTGATTGTTCACCCCGTATTTCGACTTTGAAAGCTACTTTACTCATTGTGGCCTTAATCAATTTTATCAGTTAATCAGGGATGTGCAATTCATCCATAGCTTCATACAATTTATTTCTTAGGACACTATCATAGGCCGATTTAAAATCTACGAAAAGATGGTATGTGTCGATATTGAATTAATTGGTTTTTTCCAGTATTTGCTTTAGCACAAAGATTTGGTCTGTTGTTGATCGACCAGGCCTAAAACCACTTTGATATTCTCCAAGAAGCTCCTCTGAATGTGCACTTAGGCGACCATATAAGATACTCGAAAATATTTTGTAAGCTGTAGTAAGGAGGGTTATTCCCCTATAGTTTCTACATTCCAATTGATCACCCTTTTTGTGTAGCGGGCAAACGATTCCAACACACCACTCTTCCGGGATTTGTTACTCATTCCAGGCTCTCAGTATTATTCTATATATTTGATTAGTCAGAGTAGCACCTCCATATTTAATAAGTTCCGCGGATGTACCATCACTTCCTGGAGATTTATTATTTTTTAGGTGTTTTATTGCATACCGTCCTTCTTGAATTGATGGAGGCTCTAATGCTGTGTTGTTGGTTGCTCCGGGGTGGTTTATTTGGATCTTCTACTTCGACGGTAAGTAGTTCTTTATAGTGTTCCACCCACATTTTCAATATTTCTTCTTTTGTATTGAGTATGTGCCCCTCCTTATCTTTACATAGTCTTAGCCTTGGTTTATCAGTCGTACATGAATCAAATCCTTTGATGACTTGTCCCTTGCTTTAGAAATTCTATAAAAACTTTTCATCCCCTCGAGTATTTTCAACAGCCATGCAGGCGATCTTTCCTTAGCAGTAGCTATAGCACTTTTTGCTTTCTTTTTTGCTACCATGTATATCTTCTTATATTCCTCTGTTTTAGAATTGTCATTTTCCCATCTCTATAAATTTTCAACGCAAAATACTATCCAGTAAAATTTGATATAATATTTTAGCATTTCTTTATATTTTAGTGACCTAATTTATTATTTTTCTACCCTTTCGACCGGAAAAGGATAAAATATACTCTTGTAGAATAAAATTTATACATTATTTATGAAATCCTTAGGAAGTCAGGACAAGTAGGTGCATATATCATTTCAAATTAGAACGTCCAAGTCTAATATTACGCGTAGCTGTAAATCTCAGTATTATGTAATTTTAATTTGACGTTTTTTCCTTGAGAGAAGAAGAGACCTCATTCCCCATTCCCGGGCTGATGTTTTAAGGTCATATTTCACGTCTTTTACTTCGGAACTTTAGTATGATGAACACGCCCGGAGGGTCAATTACGAAGAAAATTCAGATAAATGACTTTAAGAAAAGCCAGTGCAGCGTGTACCCACTTCTGCTGGCTTGCCGTTTGACAACGGAAGCTAATTTCTGAGATCAAAACTAAGTGCGTGGAAGAAAGGGGGAAATGTCCTTAGTTTAATCTTATTTTTATCTGATTTATATTATATAAACAGGAACGAATTTGGTATGTTCAACTATTATACGCTGTGAGCTCGTACGTAGAAGGGATATTTACAAATTCGCGAACGCCAGTAGTGACAAGTCTGTAAACGATTACTGGAAATTTGACATAAATGTCAAAGTGATTAATTTAAAATTAAAATTAAAAACATTAATTATAAAAAGTATTAGTTTGTCAAAGCTGTGTTATATATTTTTACCTTAAATATACAATACGTTTTAAATACTGAATTTAAGTTTTTTTAATGTTCCGTAATATCTAATTATAAATGAATATATTAATCTTACCGCCATCTACACGATAATTGTGAAAGTATCCGAAGTAAGAAATTCATATTTTATCAATAGAACGTCAAAATGATTAGCAAAATCTTAAAAAAATCGATTATAATTTAATTACTTTTTTGCGTTGTAAATATTAAGCGATAACAATTAAATAATAAATTTAAAAATTACCAGTGAAAGTTGATTAGTAATCCGCCAGGAGCGACACCAGCGAAGCTCACAGCGTATATGTAATATACCAGGGGTGGCCAAGCTACTTGATAATCGAGCCATTTTTCAAAATTTGAAATTTTTCGCGAGCCGCAATTAAACAATTATTTAAAAAGTGTAAAAAAGGTATTTAATTTTTTTCATACTGTTTGGACTACACGAACTTTAAAGTGACATAAAATGACCCATTCAATATTTGAAATAAAATGGTTCACATCGTTGTTTCAAATATGCAAATAATTCTACAAGCAAACTTTACTAGTTCAGAATACTTCAATTCCTCATCATCCTTCCATCTTTTTCTGGGACGGCCAACTGATCTTCTACCGTCTCTCAAAAAACACTGTCTTTAACAGTCTGTCTTCCTCTGATCTTACCACATGACCTGCCCATCTTATCTTAGCTTTTATATCTCTTACGATGTTTTCAGTACCATACAGTCATCAATTCAGCTTTGCGGCGCCTTCTCCACTCTTCTGTCAATTCATCTCTTTGAGGGCCAAATATCATTCTGAGAACTTTCCTTTCAAACACCAGCAGCTTATTTTTTTTCCGCTGATGTAGAGTCTATGTTTCACTCCTATATGTAACAATTGGGCGAATAATTGATATACAGTCTTAGTTTAGATTGATTTTTAGTAGCTTAGATCTTAATAATGATGATAGGGAGTATGATGCTCTGTTCCACGCAGTTATTCTTTCTGAGATCTCTTTTTATATGTGGTTTGTCATCTGTGATTACTGCCTCTAGATATTTAAATTATTTTACTACTCCGAAGTTGTGGTCATTAATAGTAATGTTCTGCCTAACTCTTGGTCTTGTATTTTTGGTTACTTTCATATTTATCGTCTTTTCTTCATTTATTCGACGGCCCAGACTACCTGTTACTTCCAATAGTTGTGAAAACACCACTATCACGTCTTTTGTAGAATGAGCGACTGCACCTAGATCATCAGCAAAGGCCAACAATAGTTTTGATCCTCGATTTGCAAATCCCCCTGTCAGTTCAGATGATATTTTACTTATTACCTATTCTAAGATCAAATTAAATAGCAACCATGATAAGGGATCTCATTGCCTAAGTCTAATGTTACACAGTCTTATATTTTTTGTTGTCAATAATTTAAGTAGTTTTAAAACACAAAAATTAAAAGTAATTCAGTTATATGCATTGAGAGCCACAAATAATCCTTCAAAGAGCCACATGTGGCTCGCGAGCCACAGTTTGGCCACCCCTGTAATATACACTCACCGAGTGATTCTTGCATCAGTTTATAGGTACATATATTATTGATATCGTTTGCTATTATTCCGGTAACAAAAAAAAAATGCTTAGATGGTATCGTGATGGAGTTCAGACGATTAATACTGACCATGCAACATGGGATAAATCCTCATGTCATGTATTCAAGCATACGCTGGACTCATTTAAGGCTAATATACTTGACATTAAATAGCAACCACAGAAACAATTTATTAAGCCCCAGGTGAAGAGTAATGGAAGCCCAAAACTAAATATTGAAGTATATTACCAAAACTGTCGCAGTTTGCTAGGTCGGACTCAATTGGTTTACACTAACCACGGCTCCGTTCCTGGTACCCATAAAATTTTTGCGTTCACTGAAACTTGGTTAAATTCTAGTGTGTATAATTCGGAACTTTTTGATCCTGAATTGTTTACTGTGATTCGTTCAGATCGGGATTTTTTAGCCACTGGGACAACTAGAGGTGGAGGTGTACTATTAGCAGTTAATAAAGCATTAAATGTTATTCCTATTGATGTCTACTCTATATGTGCTGCTATTGCTGAAGTCAAATTAATTGATGTAGTCATAAGCAAAGTTGTATCAAAGAAAATAGTTTTTTATCTCGTGTTAGTATATATACCTCCGCAAACACCTCTAGCTGAACTAGAATTATTCCTAGAGTGTTTAGAAACAGCTGAATGTCTTTTTAACGAAACAGTATTAGTCTTGGGTGATTTTAATATACCGGAATATACTCAAGGCATTACTACCGGTAAATCAGTGGCCGTGCAGAATGTTGCAAATTTCTTTAATCTATCGCAATATAATCATGTAGTTAATCATAATGAACGAATCCTAGATTTGGTATTTTCTAATATATTTTGTAACGTATATCAGGCAATTGACTATGTTGTTCCCATGGATAACCATCATCCAGCGCTCATCATTGATTTTAGTATTAAAAAAGAATTTAATGAAATCAAAATCGACAGTAAGCAGAATTTTAACTTTAAGAGAGCCAACTTTATAGAACTTTATAATGAACTCTATTTATCTGACTGGTCTTTTCTTTCCACTGATCTTGATATCAACAGCAACCTAAATGCCTTTTATCAGTATATTCACAGCATCTTCTCTAAACATATTCCTCTTAAAAAGAAGCAAACTAAACGTTATCCGATTTGGTTCAATGGTGATCTGATTAATCTTCTGAATACTAAAAATAGAGCTTGGAACGCGTACAAAAAATCTCGTAATATTCAAAATTACACTGAATTCAAGAGAATTCATTCAGAATTCAAATGCTTTAATCAAATAATATACAAGCGTTATGTGTCTCAACTAGAACTCAAT
This sequence comes from Diabrotica virgifera virgifera, assembly GCF_917563875.1. Taxonomy (NCBI): domain Eukaryota; kingdom Metazoa; phylum Arthropoda; class Insecta; order Coleoptera; family Chrysomelidae; genus Diabrotica; species Diabrotica virgifera. Next base: position 33,188,913 of record NC_065444.1, read on the forward strand.
CTTAAACAAGATCCTCGTAGCTTTTGGTCGTTCACAAACTCCAAGAAAACAAATTGTTCTATTCCTGAAACTATGTCGTATAATAATATAAAGCTAGAGACTTCACAGGATATTGCCTCATCTTTTGCCGATTTCTTCTCAAAGTCATACACCGATATTTCTCCTCCCGACCATATCACTCCCAAATTAAATACATATATTGCCGAACAATTTCACATTCCCGCTTTTACAAAATCTGAAATTGAACAGGCCATAAGGAAGATTAAGCCGAACATGACGATGGGACCAGATAATATTCCTGCATTTCTCATAAAAGATTGTGCCCACGTATTTTCAACTCCTCTGTGTACTTTATTTAACTGCATATTATCCAGTTCGGTCTTTCCCACACAATGCAAAGTTTCTAAAATTGTCCCTGTGTTTAAGAAAGAAAATCGAACTTCTATCCAAAACTATAGGCCTATTGCTATCATATCCAACTTTAGTAAAATTTTCGAGATATGTATAAATAAACACCTTTACACCCACATTTCACCATTCATAGTTCCCCAACAGCACGGATTTATCAGTGGTAAATCTACTTTAACAAATCTTGTTAATATCACTCAATTCCTGTGTGAAGCATTAGACAGAAATGCTCAAGTCGACGTCATATACACTGACTTTTCCAAAGCTTTTGACCGCTTAAGTCATAAAATTCTACTGAATAAGCTCAGTTCTATTTCAATCACACCTACGCTGTTACAATTATTTAACTCTTATTTTACAGATCGATGGCAATATACACAAATTAGAGGTTTTAAATCAACCCCTTTTCCTCAGTTATCCGGAGTACCTCAAGGTTCAATTGTAGGGCCGCTATTGTTTGTGATATTCGTTAATGATATTGTTGATGACCTAGATGTTCATTCACTAATTTATGCGGACGATTTAAAATTATTTTTTGAAATTAAGTCACCCTCCGATTGCATTAGACTTCAAGAAAATTTAAATAAAATCAGTATATGGTGTGACACTAATTGTTTGCAGCTAAATGCGTCTAAATGTAATGTTATGTCTTTTTCTAGAAGCCCTTCTCCAACACATTATGATTATCATATACATAATACTTCCATTTGTCGCCCCTGCTCTGTTAAGGACCTGGGGGTCATATTTGACTGCAGACTATCATTTGTTCCACACATCACTAATATCGTTGCGGGTGCGTTTAGTACTCTAGGTTTCATTTTACGAAATGCGAAAGAACTTACCGATATTGACACTTGCAAATTTTTATATTCACCTCTTGTTCTCCCCAAACTCGATTATGCATCGATAGTTTGGTCTCCAATTTATCAAAATCACACAACTGTTTTGGAATCAGTACAGAGGCGGTTTTTAAAAAGTATGCACTTTAAATCCACTGGCATTTATCCTGCTAGGGGATTTTCTGAAGAGCTACTTTTCGATAAATTTAAGATGCAAAGTCTTCAGCGTCGTAGAATAACTCAATCTTTATGCTTTTTATTTAAAATTATTTACAATCAAGTAAATACTCCTGAGTTATTGCAACTTCTTAATCTCCACGTCCCACGTGTTGCTTCTCGTACTTCACAAACGTTTTATGTTAACAGAGCCAGATCAAATATTTTGGTGCAGTCACCTCTAGTACAAATGCAAGCTCACTACAATGCGAACTTTGATCTCTTTGACATCTTCAATTCTAATTTACGCGTCATTAAGAATACTGCTAACGATATTAGGTTGCAACCAGTCACTTTTTAACATCTTGCTGTTATATTATATATTTATTCTGTATTTTTGTATTTAATTGTTTTACATACTATGTATTTTCTGTTTTTCTTTAATTACTTTATAAGTTTTTGTTCGTCGTTGTTCGTATGTGAGTGTGTTTTTCCCATTTTAAGTTTTTTCACACACTTACATATAAACGGCGTTTATGTAGTCTATGTATTTTATACTGTTTTGTTGTTATGTTTATGATCTGTAAACGGCAAATTTACTAATACGCTTAATATACTAACCCAGATTGTAATTGGTCCAGTACTGTTATTTGGGTACTAAATAAATAAAAATAAATAAAAAAAAATAAAAAAAAAAATAAAATTATACGGGGCTGAATGTAAGCGTTATATTTTCTCTTAACTTTAAATAAAGAAAAAAATATGGAATCCTTTTTTCTGTGGAAATATTAAAGAGCTGCTTTTGTGTCATAGTCCTTTTGTATTTTCTCAGAGGCATCACTAAGATTTCGTTTTGGAATTATCCAAATATCTCTTTTGTTGTAAGAGCTGTGCAATTTTTTGTAAATAAAAACACTGATTGACTCATAAGCATAAATATCTTCAATAGAGGTTTGATTGATAAGATAGTATGATATAATTGATCCAAATAATGGCATAACCCAGACATCCAAAGTGAAAGTTATCCTCCAACACCAAACTGTTCTATATGGTCCACATAATGTTCAGAAAAAAGTCACACCATTTTGAGCGTCGGGTTTGGGGGGGGGGGGGGGAGAGGGGGAGGAGAAATCGATAAACTCGTAGTTTTTTAGGGTTTTCGTCAATATTTCTAAAACTCTGTGGTTTAACATGAACAACCTTTTATACAAAAATGTTCTACATTAAATTTGCAATAAAAAAGAAGGTCCTATGCATAATCTTTCTAAAATGAACGGTTCCAAAGTTACGGAGGTAATATAGTATAATTCGTCCAAAAAAGGCCTAATCCAGACATCTAAAGGAAAAGTTTTCCTCCAACACCAAATTGTTCTATATGGTGACATATTGTTCAGTAAAAAGTTACACCATTTTGAGCGTCCGGTTTGAGGGGAAGATGGGGGAGAAGTTGGTAAATTAGTAGTTTTTTTTAAGTTTTTTGTCAATATTTCTAAAACTATGCTTTAGCGTAAAGAATGGTCTATACAAAAATGTTATACATAAAATTTAAAACAAGAAAGGTCCGATACATAACTGTTATAAAATCAACGGTTCCAGAGTTACGGAGGGTGAAAAGTGGAGGTTTTCGATACTTTTTATATTATCTGGGCAATTGATGATGATTTTGGGTGGTGAGGTTGACGTTTCTTCAAGGGCTTATCACTGACATATCATCGGCCACTGAAATAGCAAATTTTATTTACAAAACACAATTGTGTTAAAGAAAATTTCTATAAATTGCCCAAAGAATATACAAAGTATCGAAAATCTAATCTTTTTACCCTCTGGAACCGTTGATTTTATAACAATTCTGTGTAGGACCTTTTTTGTTTTAAATTTCACGTAGAACATTTTTGTATAAAACATTGTTTTTGTTAAAGCATAGTTTTAGAAATATTGACGAAAAACGTAAAAAACTACTAATTTACCGAATTTTCCCCATCTTCCCCCCAAACCGGACGCTCAAAATGGTGTAACTTTTTACTGAACAATATGTGAACCATATAGAACAATTTGGAGTTGAAGAAAAACTTTTACTTTGGATGTATGGGTTAGGCCTTTTTTTGGACCAATTATACTATACTACCTCCGTAACTTTTGAACCGTTCATTTTAGAAGGATTATGCATATGACCTTTTTTATTTCAAATTTAATGTAGAACATTTTTGTATAAAAGGTTATTCATGCTAAACCGCATAGTTTTAGAACTATTGACGAAAAACGTAAAAAACTACGAATTTACCGATTTCTTCACCCCCCCCCCAAATCCGACGCTCAAAATGGTGTGACTTTTTTCTGAACTTTATGTGGACCATATAGAATAATTTGGTGTTGGAGGATAACTTTCACTTTGGATGTCTGGGTTTGGGTCTAGTTATACCATACTAAGTTTAGAATGGCCTGAATGCAGCTGAAGTCTCAATCCTATCGAGCATTTACGGGATGAATTGAAAATAGCCATAGGCCATCATCCTAGGCTTCCAGAAAATTTGGTACATTTATGGCCCTGGTAGGGAATATCGGGCTATTACGCAATTTGATTTAAATAAACCTTCAAAACGGTGTTTTTATTTACAGCTTTTACAAGAAAAGAGATATTCGGATAATTCAAAAAATAAAATCTTAGGGATGCCTCCGAGATAATACGAAAGGAAAAAAAAATAAGCCTTTCAATTTTTCCACAGAAGTTTTTAAAGTTAAGAGAAGTGTAGTAAGATTTTTCGTCATGTGTTTAATTCTGTCCAATCAGATTATTATTACATCGGTAATTTTCTACTGTATAAAATTACAGTGCCAATTTTTTTAAGTAGATTGTTTCTGTTTAATTGGAACCACTTTTTTTAGATTTGACAACGGTCACACTTAAGAAAATATCTATAATAAACTTTTAGTTCTGCATCTGATGTCAAATTGTCACCAGGAGAACACAAATCGGCCGTTTTAGGAAAATTGTCGCATTATTGTCAATTTATACTCACTCTCTTGTGATGTTAATGCCGATTATTTCATTCATAGGAGATTCTGACCAATAGAAAGCTACAGAAATAAAAATTAAACTGATTATTTCATTCATAGGAGATTCTGACCAATAGAAAGCTACAGAAATAAAAATTAAACTAATTATTTTTTGATGATTTTAACTTCCAATCGTATAGTAAGATATTTGATCACGTTTTTAATTCTGTCCAATCAGATTAAATTTATACTGAGAATTATCTACTATAGAAAATTACCGATAGAATTTTTTTAAGTAGATTGTTTCTGTTTAATGGCAACCAGTTTCCTAGTTTTGACAACTGTCACATTTAAGAAAATATCCATAATATACGTATTAAAAAATAATCTTACGAATATCACACGACAGTAAGAATAAATAAGAAAATAATGCTTCATTTTTACTCAAATTTGTTGTCATTGGGCAATAGTCACTCGAGCCCTGCGGGCTCTTGTGTCTATTGCCAGACAACAAATTTTCGAAAAACTGTTGCATTATTTTCAATTTATTCTCACTCTATTGTGATATTATACCCGATTATTTCATTCATAGGAGATTCTGACCAATAGAAAGCTACAGAAATCTAAATTAAATCGATAATTTTTGGTAATTTCCCGTCGTCACGTATATTCCGTCAGATGCCCTTCGTTGCTACGAAAAAATAAATTCAGTGACATTAATGACAATTAACGTTTTAAAAATTATAAAAGTGATGACTCTCATTAATATTTATAACAACTGTTTGTTTAATTTTACTAATTTGTACTTACATAAATAAATTAAAATAAAATTTTGGTTTTGAACAGTTTTATTCATGAAATAATCGCAACAAATTGCACTCGATCTCTAAAATTAATATAGAATTTTTGCCTTCGTGACACTTTAGACATAATTTCACTCGCCTTCGGCTCGTGAAATTAAAACTGTCAAAGTGTCACTCGGGAAAAATTCAATAATTTTAGAGCTCTTGTGCAATTACTACTGATAATTTTTGATAATTTCCCGTCGTCAAGTATATTAAGTCAAATGAACTTTGTTGCTATGAAAAAATACATTCAGTGACATTAATGACAATTAATGTTTTAAAAATTATAAAAGTGATGACTTTCACCCGTCAAAAATTTATAACAACTGTGTGTTTAATTGTACTAATTTGGACTTACATAAATAAGTTACAATTAAATTTTGGTTTTGAACAGTTTTATTCATGAAATAATCGCAACAAATTGCACTCGATCTCTAAAATTAATATAGAATTTTAGAGCTCTTGTGCAATTACTACTGATTATTTCATTCATAGGGGATTCTGACCAATAGAAAGCTACAGAAAGCTGAATTAAATCGATAATTTTTGATAATCTCCCGTCGTTAAGTATATTACGTCAGATGCCCTTCGTTGCTACGAAAAAATACATTCAGTGACATTAATGATAATTAATGTTTTAAAAATTATAAAAGTGATGACTTTCAATCGTCAAATATTTATAAAAACTGTGTTTAATGGTGCTTACATAAATAAATTACAATAAAATTTTGGTTTTGAACAGTTTTATTCATGAAATAATCGCAACAAATTGCACTCGACCTCTGAAATTAATATAGAATTTTTGCTCTCGTAACACTTTGACATAACTAAATTAAAACTGTCAAAGTGTCACTCGGGAAAAATTCAATAATTTCAGAGCTCTTGTGCAATTACTACTGATAATTTTTGATACTATCCCGTCGTCAAGTATATTACGTCAGATGCCCTTCGTTGCTACGAAAGAATACATTCAGTGACATTAATGACAATTTAATGTTTTAAAAATTATAAAAGTGATGACTTTCAACCGTCAAATATTTATAACAACTGTGTAATTAATTGTACTAGTTTGTACTTATATAAATAAATTACAACAAAATTTTGGTTTTGAACAGTTTTATTCATGAAATAATCGCAACAAATTGCACTCGATCTCTAAAATTATTATCAAATTTTTGCCCTCGTGACACTTTGACATTATTTCACTCCCCTTCGGGCCGTGAAATTAAAACTGTCAAAGTGTCACTCGGGAAAAATTCGACAATTTTAGAGCTCTTGTGCAATTACTACTGATAATTTTTGATAATTTCCCGTCGTCAAGTATTACGTCAGATGCCCTTCGTTGCTACGAAAAAATGAACATTTAGTGACATTAATGACAAATAATGTTTTACAACTTGTCAAAGAGAACACCAGGAACAGGTTTAGCAAATATTCAGGCGAAGATATCAATAAAATATTAGTTCAAATGATTTAAAAAACAGTTTTTTTCATGAAATAATCTTATCGAATTACACTCAAACTCTTAAAAATTATGGATTTGTTTTGCCCTCGTGACACTTTGACATAATTTCACTCCCCTTCGGGTCGTGAAATTAAAACTGTCAAAGTGTCACTCGGGATAAAAATCGATAATTTTAGAGCTCTCATATAATTACTACTGATAATTAACAGTATTAATATTCGTTGTGGTTGTTATTCAACTTCTAACTTCAAATATTTGTGTTTTATATACGTAGTCGACTAATTTCGGTGGGCCAACTGTAAATACCAATTGATTGTAGGGAATTGTCCTTTCCACAAAGCATTTGACGACAAAACGGTATTCTCAATAGAATGTAATGGCACTTAATCTTATCCGATATCCGAAATGCATTATCCAGAGTGAGTAATAACAAAAACCGGACAAGCTACTTACTGTTCTGTTTCACATACTACATGCTTTCATTGCAGATTCACTTCTATCAGCTATGCTCAATGCTTACTGATTAATGATTTTCTAAAATTATTCAGCGGCACGTGAGGGATATTAAAGTGCATAATCTCTGCATACGTTGGTTTCCAGAGAATCAATATCAATTATAGGAGACTTAACAGGGTAAGCTGTTAATTAAACTTACTGGGTTTCACATGTAATTTTTACTTTATTATATAATATATAGAAAGGGTGTGTTAAAAGAAGAAGGACGGTAGATTATTTCACGAAATTTACATCGGACCAAAAAACTGGAAAACACCTGTTCAATATTTTTTAAAAATCTATCGCATGATACCAAACACCCCTACACCTTCTCCCTTTCGGGGAATTAATTGCAGATTTTGATTCTGTATTCAGTACCATAAGAATTTCCATTCCAAACATCTTTCCGATCTTTGGATTGGACGAAGACGTTCGATCGAATGGTTTGCTAGGTCACCTGATATAACTCTACTTGATTTTTTCTTGTTAGTCCAGGGCGCATCTGTTTTGAGATAGACGTTGAGAGGTGAGTCAAATTTTTTTTGCAGAAATTGCTTGAAAATAACTCAAATAATAATATTTGAGTTATCCTCCCACTCAAAAAGGTCCGGAACATTGTTTAAATAATCAAAATGTCAAAAAATGAAGCAAAAATTCGATTTTTTTATTGGTTTATTGATTATAACTTTAAAACTTGTACTAGCATAAAAGTTGCGCTACTAAATTTCCTACAATATAGAATTGGTTAAGAATTTAAAAAATAGTCACCCTTGTTGCAAAATAGCAATAATTTCGAAAAAAAAAACCATACATAAACAAGTATTCGCCTTTTACGTTTTTCAACCATTTATGCTACACTTAGGACCTTCATATTTCACTCAGAAAAACTTTATGATATAGTAAAACAACACTGTAAATTTCATTAAATCGATTTATTAGATTTTGCAAAATAAATTTTGCAATGCAGCTTTTGCAAAAAAAAATCATTTTTTTTAAATGTTGTAGAACTGAAAATAAAGCAGATAGTAATTTGACTTTTTTTTTGCTTATAGAAGTGTACTGTACCTTTCATTTGCAATTTGCAATATTAAAATCGATTAATAACCACGCGGCGTCAGGAAATTTTTTAAATAAACATTAATTTTTGGTGCTACGCGCAGGATAGCGGTATTCGATTCACACAAGTTGATTTCCACCAAAATTTCTTTCAATCTGTATCTAATATATTATTTTCTTATTCTATATTTCGTTTTATTTTAATATTTTAATTCCACAAAAATCAAACTAATTTTATTATGGTTTGTGAAATATTGTTTAAACAATTGCATATGTTTAAAAATAATAAAATTTTATTCTCTAAGTTTAAATATATCAAAGAAAGTTTTGTTGTATGAGAGAGTATGTGTTTTTATTTTGCTATAAACAAATTTATTTATTTATATCGAAATGTAATGAAAATAAAAATGAATCACTCATTATCAAAGGTCATTGGAATGCCCAATCAGAGCAAACTATCCGCTGTCCTGCGTGTACCACCAATAATTATTTTTTATTTAAAAAAATTCCTGACGCCGTGGTAGTTAATCGATTTTAGTTTTGCAAATTGCAAATGAAAGGTACAGTACACTTCTATAAGCAAAAAAAAAAATTCAACTTGCTATCTGCTTTATTTTCAGTCCTGTAACATTTTGAAGAAATGATTTTTTTTTGCGAAAGCTGGATTGCAAAATTTATTTTGCAAAATCTATTGAACCGATCTTAATGAAATTTACAGTATTGTTTTACTGTATGATAAGGTTTTTCTGGGTGAAATATGAAGGTCCTATGTGTCGCACAAATGGTTGAAAAACGAAAATGCGAATACTTGTTTTTGTATCTTTTTTCGCAATTATTGCTATTTTGCAACAAGGGTGACTATTTTTTAAATTTTTAGCCAATTCTATATTGTAGGAAATTGAATTACGCAACTTTTATGTCAGTAGAACTTTTCTCGGAAATAAATAATTTTAAAGTTATAATCAAAAAACGAAGAAAAAATCGAATTTTCCTTCATTTTTTGACATTTTGATTATTTAAACAATGTTCCGGACCTTTTTGAGAGGGAGGATAACTAAAAATATTATTATTTGAGATATTTCAAGCAATTTCTGCAAAAAAAATTTGAGTCACTTCTCAACGTCCAAATCTACTAATATTTTTATAGATGCTCCCTGGTCTATGTGGGGCTTTTTAAAAATCGGGATTACGAAGCAGAACCTCAAAATTTAGATGATTTGTGTCACAGAATAATTGATGTAACTGGTCAAATATCTTCAGCATACTTACGCAATTCCATCGAATCTGTTTACTATCGATTATCTTACTGTAAGGAACTAAACGGTGCACTAGTTAAGCATTTACTCCAATGAAGTTATTGGCGCCAATCGTGAGAGGCAAGGCGACTGAGAATCTCTAAAGTTTTTATAATGGTAAAATTGTCAATCTCATCTTATGTGTATAAGCGTACTGATAATCATAAAAGACTTTTTACTTTAAAAACTACGAAAATATTTATAGTTATAACGTAAAGTTTGTATGTATAAAACGTAAAAGATCGTTGGGATTCAAGAGAGACATAAGTACGCAATAAAATTACGCACCGCTGCAAAATTAGGGACGAAAAAATCTCTTTCGGCAGAAAAAGCTGAAAAGCTTTACTCGATTTTATAAATTTTCATTTTCTCAAATCGTCTCTTTTTACGTCTGTAAGTTTTTTAGGGGAAAATTGAACTATGAAAATTTATGACAAGATTTTTATTTAGAAGATATTTAAATATGTACTTTGTCTTTCATTAAACGCTAAGAAAAACATAATATTGTTATTAAAAATAAATAGATGAGCGATGTTGTAAGGTTTATAAGGTTGACAAATAGTAGATTATGTTTAAGATAAATCCAAATATTATGTCAGGCAATTGGCGATTAATGTGAATAGCAAAAATTTTTTTAAAGGTTTTTGATAGAAAATCTCTCTGTCGTGCTTATGATACCAATAGAATTAAGTTTATTTATTTTGACTTATATTATTGCAAAAAAAATGTTTGAAATAGTCAAATTTTTAACACTGCAAGTCCCAATTTTCCCCGCAATATCAAGGTTGAAAGTTCATTTGTACAATAATTATTAACTAACAATAAAAAAATATTTAAAATTAACAATTCTTAGGTTTTTTAGCAATATATTAGTAAAGCAAGGTTTATGTATCGTCATCTTAAAGCTTCAAACGTGTTTTTATAAATATTTACTTTCAAATTGTAGCGATCACGCTACTAATTAAATTAATTTAATTAAAATTGGATTAAAATATACCCCTCTACAAAATCCTTGGGTGACGCCCGCGAAGATCCAACTACGATTTTTCGGTGCACAGGCGCGCCAATAGAAAGAAAATCGATGATTGTCGATTTCTAGTTTAGTTGGTCACGAACTCACAAAGAGGCAACACATCGTCATTACTTAGGTGACGGAGTTTGGGCAAAATTGGGAAAATATATAACTAAAAGACCTCGAACATCAGCCAATAACCCATACTAATAAAAATCAAGCAGTAGTTATATCTGGAGACTTATTTACAAGAAAGGAAAAAGGTTATAATACCGCCGATGTGTTGCTTTGCTCAAATTCCGTCCCTTAGCTACTTGTCACACAGACACTTAGCCTAGTCAATTTATATAGATTGTATCATCATTTAATGTGCCATCATATAAATATGTGCCAGTTACTGTAAGCAGCTAGGGTATGGGTTACGGGTTACCCCTAGAGTTACTTTTGATTGGATTAGATAGTACCTATTTCACAACATCCAGGAGTGGATTTATCACCACAGCAGCCCACTAGTTTTTGCCGTGCCAAGAGGAAATTCATTCCTATCTGGACCTTTTTAAATAGGACTTGTGGTTAAGATAAGTTGTTTAATCTTATTATTTACATATTTTGGGTACTCTATAGTTGCTTGCACTGTAAACTTCTTGTATGCATACAATTGAGGTAAACTAGGTACATATTTCTTGATAGATAGGGTTTTAGGTCGTTGGTTTTTTTTTTTAATTTAATAGAAGTAGTAGTTTCCAATAAATAAAATTAGGTCTTGTTCAATAATCATTATAAATAATAATTGTAGCTTAAAATTTTGATAGGGAAGGGGTCGTTAAAGGTTTGTCGCGGATTTCAAATAGGGAATATGTCTTGTAGGTTTTTACATTGTATATAAAGAGTAACTGACCAACTCATTTATACAACTCATTTATATCACTCATTTATATAACTCATTTATATAACTCATTATATATTTACTTATTAGTGTTTTTGCTAGGTGAGATCTTTATTATTTTTGGTAACCGTAGCGTTCTTGTTGTGGATCTCACTCTAGCGTAGTTCAATTTAGGAAATAATTACTAACTTTTTAGTTGTAAGGACTTAGTGCTATTCTGACGGACTTTTGATTTGGATTTTGATTTTAATACTTTTGCTTGGCCAGTGATAGTGGATAATTGCTTGTTGAGTGGCCTTTGCGGTCCTATTTTATCTTTTCCCCATCCACTATCACTGTTATTACGTTGCGTTATATGTAAAGTGTTAACATTTAATATTTATTATTAATATATTTGTATGTATTAAGGTTGGTGTTTTATTTCAGTCTGTATTACCAGTATATGACATAGCAAGACAAGCTCAGTATTTAGTATTTTGTATTTCAGGTAGTTGTAACCAGTGTCATAGAGTTCATGTTGTTCGTTACTTCAAAATCTCGAACCTGTCCAACTTCTTGGTTCTGAGAGCCGAGTTGTTCGTTCGAGTTGGCGCCCTTTTTTCTTCTTCTTTCTTTGTTGTAACTCGACATTATTTTATCTCTAGCATTCTTATCTATTTTCCTTCCATTTTTGTATTAATAGTCTCATTTTCTTCCTAGTTACTATCATTTCATTACCAAATTTTCTTCTTATATCTCTAAAGCCAATATTCGGTGTATGGAAGCTAGCCCGAATACTCATACTTGAGATTTAGTGTCTCTCTGCCCTTTTGATTTTTTTTCCTTCTGAGCTAAGCCCCTCTTCTTTTGTCTTAAATCTCTTATCATTTATTTTACCCATCTTTATTCAGTTCTTCTCTTCAAAAATCTCTATACCCAGAGTATAGAGGGTTCAATTGGCTAGACCCAACGTGTGGCTTCTTTTACATTTTTGGCTTTAAAAATATTTTCTTTAATTTTTGGTTTTTATCTTGGTGATTTCAGTGATTGGGTTTGGTAGATTTTCACTTTGACGTTGAGTTTTGTACTTCAACTTGTTGTTTTTTTTTTGGGACATTACCTTATATCTATATCTTGTATAAACTTGTTTTGCTATAGTATACGGTGTTGACTGAATAAATCGCTTTGTTTTGATTGGTTAAAGAACTATTTTGGTATTAATAATAAATTAAATTAAAATTAAAAATTTAAATATCTTGAATTTAACAATCTCATCGATGTTTACAAGTCCGGAGTAGCATTAATAGTGAATCACTACCTTGAATTAAAAGTATTATTCAATTTTAGGTTTATCGGGAGTGTAGCAGTACATTTCATCGGATTTCACGACTGGACCAAACAAATAAACATTGCTGGTATAGGTATCGACTCAGAACATTAACTTGAGGACAGAGAGTAAGTTAAACTTTACCTACTTACATTTTATCTCATTCTCGTGTTTACTTCCCAGTGGTGTGTAATGGCATCTTTTAAGGCAGAACATCTGTCAACCCCTGAATTGGATTACGAGTTGAAAATTCGTCAGTTAGCTGATCCATCGCTAACTACTGATAGGGCTAAAGTGATCGTTTTGACAGGTGCGTTAAAGCAAGCTTCAGCAAATCGGAGTCATGCTGTTCTGTCAGCTTTCCAACTAAATTTTAGTGATGAGGTCCGTGAAATAGAAGCTACCCTTGCAGATTTGAAGACCCAAATTAGCTCTTTTGTTGGCTCCCATAGTGATGTTTTATATGGTCGCTTGACTTCCCGTTTAGGTCATGTTTCAGGTAGGGTTCATTTGTTAGAGTCAGTAACCGAGGAAGAGGATGCCATCAAGAAGTCTCTTAACTTCAAGATACTTAATCTGGAAGGAGAACTTGAGTTTAAAGTAACTCCACAGGCTCACTCCACTCCTCATAACCCTAGTGTTTCGGTTAATTCATTTCCTTTCTTTAAGTCAGCTCCAATTCATAAATGGGGTGTACATTTTTCTGGTGGTTCGAATGAAAATGTTGTTAGTTTCTTAGAGAAAATAGAATGTCTGCGTCTAGCGCGTGGGAACAGTGAAGATAAGTGCTTTTCATCAGCAGGTGATCTTTTTAAGGATTCAGCCTTTACTTGGTACCTCAATAATCGAGGTAGTTTTACTTCATGGCAAGAGTTAGTTGCCAAACTTAAGTCTGATTTTCTTCCTTACAACTATGAAGACAACTTATTAGACGAAATTAAATCCCGGAAACAAGCTCCCCAGGAGAAAGTCACCATCTTCATCAATGAAGTTGTCAGTTTGTGTAAACGTTTGGAAGTCCCTCTTTCTGAGTCCCATATAGTGAGAATCATTAAGAAAAATTTGTTGCCGTCTTATCATCCTAGTCTGGCACTCACTGACATTCTCTCGATTGCTGACCTTACAGAAAAATGTAAGAGGTTAGAAGAAGTTTTGTCATGGTCTTCTGAACCTATATCTAGTGTCCCTAGTCGGTCAAGCGTTAGAAACAACGAATCTTCCTATTCTGGTAGGCCAAATTATTCCCGGTCTGGTAATGTCGCTACTTTTAACTCCAGAATTACCTGTTGGAATTGTCGTCAGCCAGGACATGGGTATTTTGACTGTTCTGAACCGAGAGGGTTGTTTTGCTATGGGTGTGGACATCAAGGAGTCCGTAAGTTTGAGTGCGAATTCTGTTCGGGAAACGACAGAAGGGGTGGGTTGTCTCCCCTGGCTCCCACTCCTCATCAAAATACAGGGAATACCCTAGAAAATCCTCAAAACCCAGGAAGCAGTTTCTCGAGTCAGGAGGCCCATGCCTCAACCACCCAAACATCCCAACCTCCACCGAAAGACAAAAGACCACGGAACGGCAGATACCAACCGAAAAGAGGACGTTAGTTGACCATGTCCTTTGTGATTCTTCTGTAGTTTCTTCAAGTAATCCCTTATCTTCCCTCATTGATATTGACATTAATTCATTATTAGTTAGAAAAAACAAGGATAATCGTCCATACCTTGAAATATCTATCTTAGGACATTCTTGTTTAGCTTTACTGGACACAGGGTCCAATATCTCTATTTTAGGTTCTTTAGGTCTGGAATTTCTCCAGAATTCTAATGTTAAGATAGGAATGGATGAGGGTTTGCAAGTGACTACAGCTGATGGTCAGGTACAACCAATCTTAGGTCAGTTTACAACTGAGATTTCTGTTAGTTCATGTAAAAGGATGATTACATTTTTTGTTATACCTTCTGTTAAGAATTCAGTTATCCTAGGGATGGATTTTCTGAAAACTTTTAATAGTGAATTGAATTTTTCTGAATTTTCGTTATCTGTCTCTTCTTTTAATATCTCTTGCGTTGATGCAGGTAAAGATATGAGTAGACTTAATGCTCAGGAGTTAGAGCAGTTGAATAATGTCATCAGATCCTTCTCTTCTATCTCTTCGAAGAATCAGTTAGGCAGAACTCATCTCATCGAACATCACATTGATGTGGGTTCGTCTAAGCCCTTCAGACAATACCAGTATCCATTGCCTCAAGCCTGGCATGAGAGCTTAGTTAAGGAGGTGGAGGAAATGCTTAAGCTTGGTATTATCGAGCAGAGCTCGTCTAGCTTTTGTAGTCCCTTATGGATGACAAAGAAGAAGGATGGGACTTTTCGTGTCTGTTTTGACGGACGTAAACTTAACAGCATTACGATGAATAGGGATGCCTATCCTATACCTCGTATAGATATCATCCTCACCAAGCTACAAAATGCTAAATACATTTCATCCATCGACTTAAAGAAGGCATTTCTACAGATCCCATTAAGCGAAGAGAGTAAGAAACTTACGGCGTTTGCAGTAAGTGGCAAAGGATTGTACCAGTTTACTACAATGCCTTTTGGTCTGGTGTCTGCTCCCCAGACTATGTGTAGATTAATGGATTTGGTAATAGGTCCTGCTTTAGATCCCTATTGTCAATATTATCTTGATGATATTCTAGTCATTACTCCTGATTTCAACACTCATATCTCTGTATTGCAACAGTTGTTTCAGCGTCTAAAAGATGCAAATTTGACTATTAACTTAGATAAAAGCAGCTTTTGTCGTGATTCTATTAAGTTTTTAGGATATGTTGTTGATTCTCACGGCCTACATACGGACCCTGACAAAGTGTCAGCTATTCGTGATTTTCCTGTGCCTAAGAATACCACCCAGGTTCGTCGATTGTTAGGAATGGTGGGTTACTATAAAAAGTTTGTTAAGTCTTATTCTACCTTGTTGTCCCCTATTACTGACTTACTTCAAAATAGGAAAAAGGGACAAAATATTGTGTGGACTCCTGAAGCTAATGAAGCTTTCATTAAAATCAAGGAGGCTCTCACAAATTCCCCAGTTATGGTAGCCCCAGACTTTACCAAACCTTTCTATTTGATGACTGATTGTTCAAACACAGCATCTGGTGGTGTACTCTATCAAATTGTAGATGGAGAGGAACACCCTATAGCCTATACAAGCAGGAAATTAAACAAAGCCCAGAAAAATTATACTACAACCGAAAAAGAGTTGTTAGCTATAATTACGGGTATTGAACATTTCAGATATTTTCTGGAAGGTCGTTCGTTTACGGTCATAACTGACCATAGTAGTTTGGTGTGGTTACAGAGTATGAAGAACCCATCTCCTCGTTTGGCTAGGTGGATTTTAAAATTGGCACAATATGATTATAAAATTGTTCATCGTAAAGCTGCAGGTGTAGTAGTCGCTGATGCACTATCGAGAACTTTTGATATTAACTTGTTAGATTTATCTACTTTACAACCAGATGACTGGTATCAAAAAATGTTGTATGATGTCCAGAATGTTCCAGGTAAATTTCCTGATTTTAAAGTTGAGCATGGTGTGTTGTATAAACATGTGTTAAGTTCTATGGATGCCCTTACTGGAATGTCGGAATGGAAGATAGTCGTTCCAACAGCAAATAGAGCAGAGGTTTTGGCCACTTTTCATGACCATCCTACTGCAGCTCATTTTGGCTTCTACAAAACTTTCTGTCGTATATCTGAACTGTATTACTGGCCGAAGATGCGTCAGACTATTCGTAGTTATCTCGCTCGATGCAAAATTTGTGCTACGTGTAAGTCGACAAATCTTCCCCAACCAGGTTTAATGGGTAGTTATCGACGGATTGATTTTCCATTCCAACTTATATCTTTGGATCTTATTGGTCCTTATTCTAGGTCGTATAAAGGTGCTCAATATGCCTTAGTAGTTGTTGATTACTTTAAAAAATTTCCTTTGGTGCATACTATGTCTAAAGCAACTACTTCAGCCATTATCAAGTATCTAGAGAATGAAGTTTTCCTAATTTATGGTGTTCCACAGATCGTGTCTTGCGATAATGGACCCCAGTTCACAGCCAAGGCTTTTCGTGATCTCATGTCTAAATATAATGTACAAAAGATCTGGTACAATGCGAACTATCATCCTCAAATTAATCATACTGAAAGAGTAAACAAATCTATCGTTACTGCTTTAAGATCATATTCATTTCCTGATCAGAGAGCTTGGGATACTCATATCCACTCTATAGTACAAGCTATCAGGACTTCTTCTCACGAAATAACCAAATGTCCTCCATCATACTTAATGTTTGGTCGTCATGTTCCTCTTTCTGGTGATTATTTTGGTAAAATCTCAGAAAATGCCACTAATTTTCCTGCAATATCAGATAAGTTACACCGCTTAGAAGATATTCAGCATCTTCCTGACATATATGTGGATGTTCGCAAACGTTTGAAAGCATCTTATGACAGAAATGAGTGCCGTTATGACCTGAGAAAGCGAGCCTTATCGTTCAGAGTCGGAGATTCCGTTCTGAAGAAAAATTTTGTCAAGTCAGATAAAGTGAATTTCCAATCTGCCAAGTTGTGTCAAAAATACATACCTTGCACTGTTATTAAGGTTATCTCCCCTTTGATTTATGAGTTGAAGGAAACGTCCACCGGCAGGAAACTAGGAAGGTTTCATGTCAAAGATTTACTTGAGGATAAGACTGTAGGTCCACATAACTTGTCTGACAATTCAGATGGTTCATCTTCAGATGAAGATTAAATTGTGAGGGCCAGTTTGTTATTTATGATCTGTTTATCTATTTTGTTTACCTGGTTAACATCTGGTGTTATGCCTTTTATCTTATTTTATCTTATATTATCTTATCTTAATGTTGGTTAATATCTTAGTTTATGGACTTGTTCATTTTGCTGTTGGTTGTCTCTTGAAAGTCCAAACTATATATCATAGGAGTGCAGGATGGATAATGGGAATTTTCCCCATCTTGAATTCTGGGTTAGATAGATATTTATAGGGATAGTTAGGAAACCGTTTCTATAATATTTTCTTTGATTGACGGTTGCATGAGCTCGTGGACCATGGCCATAAAGCTTATGCATTCACTTACTTACTGTGTCAGGGTTTAGCGTGGGTTCAGGACTGATCACCCTGGACTTGAGCACTTCACTTGGCTCAAAAATATATTAATATCTATAAGTTGTTCCTAGAGTATTTCTTAGGTTGAAATTAGAATGTGTCATGTAGAATTGGATCGTTCTGATATTCAGCAGTAAGTCAGTCTGTTTAACTTGGTTGTCATCTCCTATGCTGTTATCTTTTAAATGATTTGAGTTTTAACATATCTTATTACCGTAAGTTTGGTTACCTGTCTCTACCACTTGCTTGGATTAGTGGATGTGAGTATGTGAGTTACCTTATTTGTCTCCCTACTGAGCATTATGTTAGTAGATGTTCTTCTGCGTTAAATATGAAAAGGTAGATGTGAGTTTATCTTTACCTTTACCTGAAGTGAGTTTATCTTTACCTTTAGTTTGAGTTTATCTCGTACCTTTACCTTGATGAGTTTATCTCTTATCTATATCTTGATTGAATGTATATCTTATCTTTATCTTGATTATTTTAAAGTCCTAAGAATCTGTCCTTCTCTGTTCTTGTCGTGAATATAGAATTGGATCACGTCAATAGTACAGTTTAGGTATTACAGTTAGGATTTTTATTACCTTTTACCTTTGTGCATACCACGAGTAGATGTGGGCTTGCAATTATCTCTTTTACCTTTTAGCATACCCTATACTATGCGTATAGTGCGCTTGCTAGTATCTTTACCTAGATTGTGTCTTCCTATCGCTACGAAAGCAAGTAGACGTTATGGATTATCTTTTACCTTGAGTTTTAGATGTTGATATCCGGAACCATATCATATATGTTTAGGTTTGTAGTAATGTAGTTTTAACTGGTCCTAATGAATTAGTCCCTCATTGAATTCTGGGGTGATTAATAGAATTTGTTCGCTCTAGTGTCAATGTTGGGTAAAGTTAATAGGATGCGTTTAGGTTAATTGTTGTTTATGGTTCTTAGTTATATTGTGTTAAGGGTTGTTAATACACACCTGTAATTTAGTTTTAATCATGGGTTTACTAACACTTGAGAATGTAGATAGTAAGTAGTGTTAAGAGTTAACTTACTCTATAAGGTTGTATAATTATATTTAGAATGTTAGTGATTAACGCGTAATTATTTGTTTTTCTCTATCTTTGGTTTTACTAAATTAAAGTAAATTATCTTGTTGAATAACTTATGTCAGTCAGTTACGTATGTCGGTTAGCTACACATCCCTTCTATGTTCTATACTTTCTGCAAATACCATTAAAGATATCTCGCGTGGCCTCTATACTGTCTGTATGACTTCGTCCTGATTTTTGTTCTGTCTCCTCAGCAAATAGTATGGCTGTTGAGCCTACCATAATTATGGTTTTATACCACAACGTTTCTCCTTTACCGTGTCCATCCTCAGGTTCGCCTAGCGTCAGTTAGTTCTGGAAAATAAAAAAAAAGGAAACTTGTAGAGTTTTCCTTTTTTTGCTGGAGAAGAGGGAGAATGTAGCGATCACGCTACTAATTAAATTAATTTAATTAAAATTGGATTAAAATATACCCCTCTACAAAATCCTTGGGTGACGCCCGCGAAGATCCAACTACGATTTTTCGGTGCACAGGCGCGCCAATAGAAAGAAAATCGATGATTGTCGATTTCTAGTTTAGTTGGTCACGAACTCACAAAGAGGCAACACATCGTCATTACTTAGGTGACGGAGTTTGGGCAAAATTGGGAAAATATATAACTAAAAGACCTCGAACATCAGCCAATAACCCATACTAATAAAAATCAAGCAGTAGTTATATCTGGAGACTTATTTACAAGAAAGGAAAAAGGTTATAATACCGCCGATGTGTTGCTTTGCTCAAATTCCGTCCCTTAGCTACTTGTCACACAGACACTTAGCCTAGTCAATTTATATAGATTGTATCATCATTTAATGTGCCATCATATAAATATGTGCCAGTTACTGTAAGCAGCTAGGGTATGGGTTACCCCTAGAGTTACTTTTGATTGGATTAGATAGTACCTATTTCACAACATCCAGGAGTGGATTTATCACCACAGCAGCCCACTAGTTTTTGCCGTGCCAAGAGGAAATTCATTCCTATCTGGACCTTTTTAAATAGGACTTGTGGTTAAGATAAGTTGTTTAATCTTATTATTTACATATTTTGGGTACTCTATAGTTGCTTGCACTGTAAACTTCTTGTATGCATACAATTGAGGTAAACTAGGTACATATTTCTTGATAGATAGGGTTTTAGGTCGTTGGTTTTTTTTTTAATTTAATAGAAGTAGTAGTTTCCAATAAATAAAATTAGGTCTTGTTCAATAATCATTATAAATAATAATTGTAGCTTAAAATTTTGATAGGGAAGGGGTCGTTAAAGGTTTGTCGCGGATTTCAAATAGGGAATATGTCTTGTAGGTTTTTACATTGTATATAAAGAGTAACTGACCAACTCATTTATACAACTCATTTATATCACTCATTTATATAACTCATTTATATAACTCATTATATATTTACTTATTAGTGTTTTTGCTAGGTGAGATCTTTATTATTTTTGGTAACCGTAGCGTTCTTGTTGTGGATCTCACTCTAGCGTAGTTCAATTTAGGAAATAATTACTAACTTTTTAGTTGTAAGGACTTAGTGCTATTCTGACGGACTTTTGATTTGGATTTTGATTTTAATACTTTTGCTTGGCCAGTGATAGTGGATAATTGCTTGTTGAGTGGCCTTTGCGGTCCTATTTTATCTTTTCCCCATCCACTATCACTGTTATTACGTTGCGTTATATGTAAAGTGTTAACATTTAATATTTATTATTAATATATTTGTATGTATTAAGGTTGGTGTTTTATTTCAGTCTGTATTACCAGTATATGACATAGCAAGACAAGCTCAGTATTTAGTATTTTGTATTTCAGGTAGTTGTAACCAGTGTCATAGAGTTCATGTTGTTCGTTACTTCAAAATCTCGAACCTGTCCAACTTCTTGGTTCTGAGAGCCGAGTTGTTCGTTCGAGTTGGCGCCCTTTTTTCTTCTTCTTTCTTTGTTGTAACTCGACATTATTTTATCTCTAGCATTCTTATCTATTTTCCTTCCATTTTTGTATTAATAGTCTCATTTTCTTCCTAGTTACTATCATTTCATTACCAAATTTTCTTCTTATATCTCTAAAGCCAATATTCGGTGTATGGAAGCTAGCCCGAATACTCATACTTGAGATTTAGTGTCTCTCTGCCCTTTTGATTTTTTTTTCCTTCTGAGCTAAGCCCCTCTTCTTTTGTCTTAAATCTCTTATCATTTATTTTACCCATCTTTATTCAGTTCTTCTCTTCAAAAATCTCTATACCCAGAGTATAGAGGGTTCAAAATCTTCTCAAAATGCTTTAAATTTTACAAAATAATTTAAAAAATCCACCGAACCCACTGCAGGAAATATAGAGGTTTTGGATATCGAAATTGGTAACACTAAAAAAACTTGTATGATAGGCCGCGGTAACCCCTGCCAGGTCGCTTTATACTTTTTACCGTATTTCTATGGTCTAGCAAGGCATTGCGTGTTGGTGAAATTAAAGGAATTAATTCTATGGGTGAAAAACGGCAACAATGTAACAGTAAACACGCTCGATGAAATGAAAACCTAGGAAATAAGGTAGCAGATAGGAAAGACTAGAGAAAATTGTTACAAAATCCAAGAAAGACTAAAGAATATAAAACAAAGTTTAAGACGAAAAAAAAACCAAGTCTCTAAATCTCCTAGTCAAAACGGATATTTTTAAATAAAAATAGTTACAACTTCTACGAAAGTGTACAGCTTAACCCTATATTGCATATTGTTGCATTCAGGCAACACCGAAATTAAATTCAGTTAAAAAAACAGTATTTAGCTTTTTAGTGCTTTTAAGGTGCCCATTGTGTAGCTAAAGACACATTCTATCAAACTGATCGCGCAACTCCCAATAACAGTACTTCAAACCAAGTTTTTGTAGAACCAATAGTTTTCAGATGATAGTCATTGGTTAGACGTGCGTGGTACATGTTCTTGTACGTTTTAGTCATGTTTTTGAAGCAAATATATGAAAGTATCCGAATAAAAGCCGCTTCATTACTTAATGATCGGAATGGTTCTTGTTCGTTTTTTATTGTTTTTAAAATATGGTTTGTGTTTGTTTGGAAAATAGGCACTTCATTGTTCTACAAACAAGCCAGAGGGTTTCAATCAACCAAGACGGATCTGGGTGACACTAAACAGAACTAGAACTACCAACTGAGGTAGGTGCTCTGACTCACTTTTTAGATGGGGAAAAATACCTTCTCTAAATTGCATTTGCGGTGCTGAAAGACAAACGATTAAGCATTTGGTGGGGGAATGTCCCATCAGATCGTACAGTGGCAATCGGTCCGATTTTTTAGTGGCGATCAATGAGTCAATGTATTTACCAACTAAATTTTCGTTTATAAAAATTAATTATTATTTATTATGTATTGTTTTCTTTATTTATATACAAAAACTGTGATATAACCATACGCTAAATAAATAAATCGTTCTACTTTTTTGAATAAGATTATAGTTTCCAAAATAACTATGGTCTCACCTGTATGTATACTGCAGTTTGTCGGTATCAATACACTATAAGAATTTTTACTACATTATTAGGCAGCAGCGTAACCATTGGGAGTTTTAGAGGCGTCGATATAGGTTTGCAAACAGTTAGGAAAGTGGTATAGAATTTCGTTGACTAGATGTTTAATTATTGTGGAATTTGTAGTTGCTATGATATAGTTTGTAAGTTTTCAGTCAGTAGTTAATGTGTGGCTTATCCATGGAGGAAAATTTGTATTTTGTTTCACGATATATTGAGTTGACTCCTATCGAAAGTTGTGAGGTTTATTCTTTCTATGAGGGTTGTAGCGTTTTTAGTCTTTTTGCTAGGAGGAACTCCAAGGTGCAGATGTAAAAGAAGAGAGGATGCTGTTTCTAAGATGACATCTTTGCAATATAGTTCAAGGATAGTTGCTGTCGTGTATATAATGGTGGTTCTCCAGTTAGAACTTGCATACTACTAACCGGACTAGATTTTAAAGCACTCAGTACTAATCTCAAAACTGTAAATTAAATTCTGCTTAGCTTATCTAAAGTAGTTTTACATGCAGCATCGTAACATATACAACCAAAAACGATTTTATTGTAATGAGTAATATGTATAGATTAATTAATATTTTATAATCAGGATCCCAAAATTTTTAGATAATATTTCGAGTTATATTTATTTAATCCCTAGTCTAGTCACGTCTGATAATAACGTAGCGGAGGAAGTGAAGAGGCGAATATTTATTGCAGTTACCATGGCTTAATTCGGCAACTAAGATCAGATAACGTCGCAAGAAAAACAAAATGCCAAATATACAAAACCTTAATAAGACCGGTACTCACATACGGCTTAGAAACCTGGACACTCACTAAAAGAGAGGAAATATTGCTAGTTACCTTTGAAGGAAAATCTTGCGACACATATATAAGGGCACAAAATAAAACGGAATTTGGCGAAGAAGGTACAACTTTGAACTATACAAAATATACCACGATCCGAATATCATAACATTTATTAAAATAGGACGGCTGCGTTGGATGGGACATGTAGAAAGAATGGAAGAAGGCGAAATACCAAACAAAATAAACAGATGCCAGTAGGAAAAAGAACAAGAGGAAGACCGAAGCTGAGATATTTATAACAAATAGAAAATGATATAATAACCTTAAAAGTAAAAAACTGGAGAAAAAAAGCACGAAACAGATCAGAATGGAGAAGAATCCTGGAACAGGCCAAGATCCAGAAAGGGTTGTCGAAACAGTGATGATGATGATGAAGTACTCGTACTAATCTCAAAACTGTAAATTAAATTCTGCTTAGCTTTTCTAAAGTAGTTTTACATGCAGCATCGTAACATATACAACCATAAACGATTTTATTGTAATGAGTAATATGTATAGATTAATTAATATTTTATAATCAGCATCCCAAAATTTTTAAATAATATTTATTTAATCGTAAGTATATTTATTTAATCTCTTAAAATTCTGTATATTAATAACAAATGCTACCGCAGGTGCTAACATTTTATTATTTTTTACACACAAAATGCGATTTCATTTCATCTAAAAATCAATTTTGTACTTCCCAATAATGGGTTAGGGTTTTAAATGAGTATCAACGCGTGAACAATTACAACAATAATTGTTTTAATGCTTTTAAATAAAATTACAAATTTGCATGGACACGAAATTCAATTAAAATTGTTTAACAACTTTGGCCACTATGTTCTGTTCATACAGAGTCGTTCCCTAAGCTATTACAACGATAGTGTTAATTTAGGTATTCATTTGTTGTTTAGCTTTAACCAAATGGATTAATAATTTATATTTGGTTACAAACATAATATCAGTATAAAAAATATGAAAACAAAATTTTTAAGAAACGCTTTTCTTTAGTTACGAGTGACTAAAATTAAACATATTACAAAAAAATCAACTAAAAAGCAAAAAATAAAAAAAAAAATTGAAAAAATCTAACACATTCGTCAAAGAAAAGCGTGGCGCATCTTCATCGAATAAATGGTTTTCGTACCTCGCTTTTCTTTAACGAATGTGTTAGACTTTTCCAATTTTTTTCATTTTTGGCTTTTTAGTTGATTTTTTTATGTTTAATTTTAGTCACTCGTAGCTAAAGAAAAGCGTTTCTTAAAAATATTTTTTTCATATTTTTTATTTTTTACTTTTTAGTCTTACACTTTTCAAACATTAAAATATATCGTCATGTTTATTAAAATATGTATAAAACATATGATGTACAAACATGAAAAGTAGTCGGAATCGTCAAAAAATTTGAAACTTTATTGTTTATTTATGAAGCATAACGTAAACAATTAACGTAAAAAGTGAAATTATGTATGGTTCATATAATTAGCTACAATCTGTAAAAGTTTCAAATTTCTTCATTGTATAAAACAAAAGAATTTAAGCATTTTCCCTTAAAATCGTTTTTTTATTTAAGCAATTAATAAACAATAAATTTCTTTAATGACTATTCGTGTATAGTTCCCGCTAATGCATATGTCTGCAAATTTTTAGTCATTTGCATTGAAGAAAATGCACTCAAATTAATGTCCAAAGATTTGACCCAAACGATTGAACTAAAGAAAAGCGGTTAATTAATTAATACGACAAAACGAATTCTAATGTTAATTGTAGCACAAAACGTCTCTACCGGTGGTTTTTCTAAGTCTACGATAAAAACACGAATTTTTTGAATTCGAGTTTTGGTTGAAGTTTTGTTTCGTATCGTATTGAAATTTGACACGAATAAACGCCGATTTATATATAAACAAATATATGAGTGTTCAAAATTTGAAACTTTATTTGTTTATTTATGAAGCATAACGTAAACAATTAACGTAAAAAGTGAAATTATGTATAGTTTATATCATTAGCTACAATCCGTAAAAGTTTCAAGTTTCTACATTGTAAAAAACAAGAATTAAGGCATTTTCCATTAAAATCGTTATTTGTTTATTTAAACAATTAATAAACAAAAAAAAATTTATTGACTATTCGTGTATTGTTCCCGCCAATGCATATGTCTGCAAATTTTCATTTATTTGCATTGAAGAAAAGTCAGTCAAATTAACGTCTAAATATTTGATGACTATTGAAGTAAAGAAAAGCGTTAAAAAAACTAAGAAGTTATCGCTTGTTCGAGGATTATGAAAATATTTCTTCTTCTTCTTGGAGCACCGTGCCCAAATTTTAAGCGTGGGTAGCTTCCATGACAATTATTTGCAGATATTGTACCCGCTCTTGCGCGGCATGTAACATTTCATTTACTGATAAGTCAGTCCATTGACGAAAGTTTCAGAGCGATCAATACATCTTCTCACCAATTCCACTTTTCCCTCGATCCTTTCCTTGAATATTAACTGCAGTATCCAGTGTCTGCTACCTCTCATTTTATGCCCCAGATATTCAAGTTGTCTCTTTTTTATCATTTTCGTCAAGTCACTTTAGCTTTGACCTCATCATCATCATTCAGCCTTCTGCATCCAAAGTTGAACATAGGCCTCCCCTAATATCTTCCAGTTTTGTCGATCTTGGGCTTTCTGCAACCAATTCCCAGCAATCCTTTTGACGTCGTCTGTCCATCGTGTAGGTGGTCTACCTTTACTTCTTCTGTCTTCTCTTGGTATCCACACTGTTATTTTTTGGGTCCACCTCCCGTCCTTCATTCTGGCTACATGGCCCGCCCAATTCCACTTCAGCCATGCTACTCGCTCTATGACATCTGTGATGCCTGCCCTTCTTCTGGTTTCTTCGTTTCTGACCTTATCTCTGAGAGTCAGTCCAAGTAGTGACCGTTCCATTCTTCTTTGGGCCACTCTAAGTTTCGTTGCTGTGGCCTGGCTTAACGATAATGTTTCGACACCGTAAGTCATGACTGGAAGCACACATTGGTTGAACGTCTTCCTTTTCAAATAATTTGGTAAGTTGCTCTTGAAGATGTCTGATAGAGCTCCATATGTGGCCCATGCTAAGGTGATCCTTCTCTGTCATTCAGCAGTTTGATTGTCCCTGGCAATTTGGATTTCATGCCCTAAGTATTTATAATACTTAAGCTTTTACCTATTCTGTTTAAAACTACTGTGTTTGAAATGCATTCTTCTTTTTCTTCTTCTTCCTCTCTATAAGCAATTCTGCTTGTTCATTGGCGGATTGATACCTCAATGAAAGGTTGTCATTCCATCTTTTGCGCGGTCGGCCAATACTTCTTCTACCGATTGGTGATTTATCTCTTGCTATTTTGACCACACGTGTCTCCCCCATTCTGCTTATGTGGTTGTTTCATTATTTTTTCTATTTATAGGCCATTCGTTTATACATTGTACGTTACATTGTCTTCTAATATCTTCGCTCCTCTTTCGATCTCTCAGCGTATTTCCTGTAATTCTTCTCAGTACTATCCTCTCTGCCGTTTCCAGTAGTCTTTTTGTTGTGGCTGTATCGGGTCTTGTTTCTGATGCATATGTCATTATTGGTCTTACACTGGCTTTATTAATTCTTGACTTCATCTCAGTGTTAATATGTCGGTTTCGCCGTATAATGTTATTAAGGCATCCTGCCAATCTATTTGATTTTTGTACTTGATTTCTCACTTCTTTGTCTATTTATCCGTAACTTGACAATGCAATTCCAAGGTATTTTACTTCCATTACTTGTTCAATACTGATACCATCAATTTCTATTTTGCATCTGATTGGTTCTTGACTGACTACTATTGTTTTGGTTTTCTGAGATGAAATTGTCATATTGAATTCTTTTGCTCTTATGTTAAATCTGTGGACTAATCTTTGCAGACTATCTTCATCTTGGGCCATGAATATTGCGTCGTCTGCGTAGCAGAGTATTTTTACTTATTTGTTGAAGTTATACTTCTTTAGGCATGAGAGTAAATTTTTATTATTTTACTGAGCGCATGCGTACACCGACAGTATGGTGTAAACGTTATACGTGATCTGATTTTGTGTTAAAATCATCTGTCAATAATTGCTCAATATGGAGATTTTGGATAAACAAATTAATGTTTTGTATATTAGTTTTTATTGTTGTGGTGGCAGAGAAAAAAGCAAGTTTATAATATTGTAGTGAGTTTTTAGATAGTTTTTAAAAGCCACAGGCACGTAATAATTTTAAATGCTTCAGTATCCTAATAAAAAATTTCATAGGTACCTACCTATATGGAAAATTTAAAAACAACCTACCAAATTAGTATGTAATGCTTTGATTTACATAATTTGATTGCCATCAAAATGTCTATCAATATTCACCTAATATATTGTTTTCTTACTCTATGTTTTGTTGTATTTTAATATTTCTTTTAATTCTAAATAATTTCAATTCAAAATCAAAATGTAATTTGGTTAAATTCAGAACCGTCAAAAGTTTAATACGTTTAGTTAGTTGATCTTCGTACATGATGACAGGACATGGTCTCCGTGGGTAAAAGTTTAAGGTGAATGAAATTCAATACTAATTGCGCTGATAAGCGGGTTCGAACCCCAATGGAAACTTTTATTTTTTTATTTTTTTTATACATTTTATCATTGTAAGTTTATTTATTATATAATTTTTTTTCAGAAAATACGTATTTAGTTAAAATTTTTTCCTACATTGTTCAGAAATTATTTGTGGCATTTTTCAATGTGTTTGTTTGTGTGTGTTTTATTCTTTTATTATTTTAATTTTTGTCACTGTTTTAATAAAAATTTTTGAGAAGTAGTAAGTATTAAAATTAGTTTAATATTTAAATAAAATATAAATAAACTGTTTAAAGTATATTAATTTCGTTGAAATCATATAATAGAAATATAACTTCTTACGTGCGTACAAAGTACACACACATTCTTTTTTCCCATTCTATATCCTCTTCCTTTGTTGACGTTTTTGATGATTTCATCCATGATTGCATTCAACCCATGATATTTTAAGCATTCTACGATATGCCACATCTCGAAGGCTTCTTATTGATTATTAGTCTTCATGATCCAGGTTTCACATCCATATAGTAATATCATAACATACACTTAACATTTTAGGCACTTGATTCTTAGTTGTAAGTTCAGCTAAAAATTGCACAATATAGATCTAAGTTTCATAAATACTTCTCTTGAAATTCTATACGAGTTTAATATTGTTTACTAACCTAAGTAAATTGTCCTTGATGTATTTATGCCGTAAGTCCGTTAATGAAACATTATCCAGTGATTCGATCTATAAGGAATTGAAGATCTTTGATACTTACAGCCATGATCGCTGTGTCATTTCCATATCTGATGTTGTTAAGAGCACACAGTAGCGATTAACAGGTAGCAACAAATGCGGTCCAAGATTGCGAAAGTTCTGCGAACTTTCAAAAGTGAGGCAACAGTGCGTCGGTAATTCGACACTGACAGTGACGTTTATACTATCAAAAACAATAATTTTTATACACATAGGCGCAAAATGTTGCCAAGTCAGTGACGTTAGATTTCTTGTTATAATAAAATCGATTTTTAGTAGGTCCAATATTACACAAAATCTAGGCACGGGATAAAAAAGTTTATTTAAATAAATGGTATTTTTTGTCTTTCTTAATGGCGGTACAGACTCTTTGTTTCAATATTTTATTTAGTTATAGAGTCATTTCCACATACTAACATATTTCTGAAATTGGGCTCTGTGCCGCCATTCTTTATTATATTACGAATATGTGTGCCAAATATCTCGACAAAATATTCAAAATTAGAGATGCAATCTTGGAACGCGTTTGTTGCTACCTGTTGATCGCTACTGTTTGCTCTTAACAGTTTCTCCTCCAATTCGAACTCCACATTGCCCTACCAAAGCTTCGCTCTTTATTATTTTCGGGTACACGTCAATTCTTTACCATCTATTCCAATGATTTCTAGATACTGAAACAGCCTTAAACGTCTTTTTAAAATCTATAATGCAGACGTAAATAATTGATTTCTGAACTTCACATGATCTTTGATGTTAGATTTGGAACAAAGTTTCCCTTGTTCCTAATCATTCTCTGAAACCAAATTGTTTGTTTCCCATTGTTTCTGCACATTTCTGCTTAACTCTATTTAGAATTTACTTAAGCAACAGTTTGAGAAAGTGACTCATTAGACAAATTTGTTTAAAATTTTTACATGATGATGTATTAGGTTTTTTGGGAGTGGGATAAATGCAGACTTGAATAATATTTGTGGCTTTATTCCAGTTTCGTATATATAGTTTTATAAATGTTTGTTAGTTCTGAGACATTATCTAGAAGTTTGTTTGACATTATCGTCATCTAGAAGTTTGAGTCAGTCTGACGGTATTTGGTCAGTGTGTGTTTAGATGTATGGCCTTGGTTTGACCCAATTGTCCAGCTCAAAATTTTTTTATATTATCTTTTTCATAGACACAATTTCCTAATTTTAACTGATATACAATTTATTCTAATAAATACCTACATAATATATTACATACATTACATTAAAAATACATACTAATATTAAACACTATTATTAAATACTTATACTAAACCACTAGGCGGATGCCACATTATGCGTTTTGACCGGATGCGGTGAAAACGCATCCGTTTCCAACGCAACCGGACCGACCTGTCACACTATGCGTTTAGTCTGGTGCAGTTTGTAAGCGCGTACCGATGACTCAAAACGCATCCGTTTCCAACGCAACCGGACCGATCTGTCACACTATGCGTTTTCACCGGATGCGGCGGAAACGCATCCGGTCAAAACGCATAATCTGACATAGGCCTAATGGATATTAAAATATATTTTTTTCAGCGGTAAGACCTAAACCCGATTCAACATCTCGGAGGTTTAGGCCTTCTTTTTGACTTTTTTTTGCTTTTTTTTGTGATTTTTTTTGTGTTTTTTATTGTTTTTAAAAAAAATTATTGTTTTATTTTTATATATTTTTTTTGGATTTTTTATATTTTTTTTAAATACTAATTTTCATATTTTTTAAGTGGTTATAAACAATTTTATACAAATTTATATTTCGTGTACATAGAATTTAATTTAAATTGGTGGGGAGAGTAACTCCTACTCTTTGTAGAGTCTTGTACAACTGTTGATTCAGCATCTGGAAGTTTGCGCAATCGAACATTACATGCTCTTGTCCTCAAACGACGCTTCAGTCACGGACCAATCAGCGCGCGGAGAGCATCTCTGACCAAAACCGCGCAACGCGATTGGTTCAACCGCTTGGGAAAATCCATCTCCTACGTCATAATCCCTAAAACAAAGGAAATATTGGATATAAAAGGAGGTGGATTTTCTATAATTCTTCAGTCAGAGATTGCTCTCGTAGTATCAAAGACTCTTGGGTTCTGTGTAGTATTACACCTAGAATCTGCCTTTTATTTCTTTACCATTTGAATGTGAGAAGACAAAACTGTTGATATATTTTGCTTTGTATATTTGTTGTGTTATTCTAGCGGTATCTCTGCTTGCAGACCAAGCGCTGAGAAGGCACATATTTTATGCCATTTTATTGTTGCATTTATTTTGATTTACTGTTTGAAAATATCTTCTAGTGGAATTCCTCTTGTAGGTCACGCATCTGAGATATTTTCCCATTTATATGTCTATTTTTTGATCTAAGTCGATTCCTTCCGTAAGTCAAGGAAAACTTAGAATTTTTATGCCATTTTATTGTTGCATTTTTCTGATTTACTGTTTGAAAATATCGTCTAGTGGAATTCCTTTCGCGGGTCACGCACCTGAGATATTTTCCCATTATTTTATCATTATATTTGATATATGTATATTTTTCTCTAAGTCGATTCCTTCCGTAAGTCAAGGAAAACTTAGAATTTTTGCCATTTTATTGTCGCATTTTCTCTAAGTCGTTTACTTCTGTAAACACTTAGACATTTTTTTGACTTTTTTGTTTTCTCTCTTACTAAGGTTCCTTCCGTAAGGCCATTTTTTTTTGTACCATATATTTTCTTTTTGAGAGACACTAACGTTGTGGAACTCCTCCTCGAAGGTTACGCACTTCTAGTGTCCCTCTTATGCCATTTTATAGTGCAAAAATATATTATATTGTTTCTGTTTTTCTGAGGTCAGAGTGATACTTCTACGCTAGTAGATTACACACTATAGACCCACATTACTAGGAATCAGTGGTATTTTTCCTTAGCAAGCTAAGAAAATCACGCACTGTCCTCTAACTTCTCGTGTAAGACGTAATTCTTGACGAATATATCTTTACACACGAGATATCTCCCCTTTCGCAATGGTAGACACACGTAATACATCTCGTTCGTCTTCACAGGAGCGAAAAGAGTCCCAGGAGCCCAGTACAGCCTCTTCAGGACCTATGGAACCTCCTCGGGAACACTCTAATGTACCCAACTCCCCGCAAGTGCAGTTTTGAGAAGTGGCCAACCCTAGTTTATTTTTGTGGACTGGATATGAACCATGTTTGTTCCTTCCTCTATTTAAGGTTTTAATGAAGTGCCGATTTGTAGTATCGTTAAACCACGGTTTTCTATAAATTTTTGGTTGGATATCATGAAATCTTATACCTTTAAGAGATGTATCATATTCCTGTTGCCATTTCTCCATTTGTTTTTTCTTAAACCATTGTCGTAGATCAGTGACTGGCATTAATGGTTCTTCTATCGTTTCCCCTGTTGTAGTAGTATCCTTGGCAAGTCTATCCACTATTTCATTTCCGTTAATTCCATAATGAGCCTTAATCCAAACCAAACAAATTTGTTTACCTGTATTCGTAAGTAACTGGATCGTTTCTAAAATTTTTATAATAACTACTGATGAAGTGCTTGATAATTTAGTTTGTACTATTGTGTCTACCGAACTTTTGCTATCTGTTAATATAATAAACTTATTCTTGTGATGGATATTAATATAACTCAAAGCTCAAATATATCTCAAATTAATATAACTCAAAGTATTTGGTCAGGCCCTGAAGATTTTTCATTGTTGCTTTGTTTGATGGCTTTCTCTACTTCCGCTTTTCAAATACTAGGACCAGTATTTGTATACTTTGCGGTGTTAAGTGGTGGCCTCGTATCTAGGAAGGGCTCCTTTATGTACGTAATTAGTCCATTCTTCCGTTTTTTCGATTAAGTCGAGAATTATTTTACCTTTGGAGTTTCTCCTAAAGTCAGGAATTTTTTTCTCTGAGTGTAGGTAATTTCTTTAAATTTATTTTTTGTGTATGTTAAACTCGTCCTGTTTTATTTGTAGTTCCTCCATTTAACTACATCTTGGTTCGGTATAAGCCTCTTTTGCTCGTTTAGCTTCGTATCTTTTTTGTCGATATATTTCTCTATATAAGTAAAATAGGAAGTAGTTGAATGCTCGAATATATGAATTTTACGAAATAAAAGAGAGATATCGAGCACTAAATTTTATTTAATCTTACCCAAGTATACTTTCGCTCCTAGAGCATCTTCAGGGGTATTTCGTTAAGAAAAGGGAGGTATCCTCGAATGTCATTTATAGTCTGATTGGTGGCAACTTAAATTAACATATATCTAACAAATACACTACTCGAAGGACAAACCGATAAATTTGAGTACCGGTAGTTTTGGTACTTCTACATTTTAAAGGTACAATGAATGTACCTGTGGAATGAGGTACAATGAATGTACCTAATCATTGTACCTCCATCTTCCAAATGTAGATACCAAAACTACCGGCACTCAAATTTATCTGTTTGTAAAAATGTATACCATTTTTATTCATTCAGTTGCGGTGCGAAACCAAAACTGTCTTAATTTTTACTCAGATCAGAGAGTGCAGCCAGCACTCTTATCGACGATTTCATCTCTTTTTAGAGGTTCATCAGAGACTACATAGGCTGCTTTTCTCTGGCCCAGGTAAAAATCTTCGACATATCCATCTCCCACCGCAAATGACGAGATGGTAGTAGGTGCCTAGCGGCATCTGCTAAATAAAAGACTAAGTTTTTCAACCTAATAAAAATATTTGTAAATTAAATATTTTTAAAAGATTTTTAATTGAAAAACTTTATTGGCCCATTTCCTGGTGACAACCTCCAAGGCTTCTACAATATGCAAGCACATGGATGCTGCAGTGAAGACTAAGGGGAAGGAATTCTACACTATGCAATTCACAACCCCCGTCTGCAGCGTGGTAAAGTTCCAGCGGAAAATGGACCTAGTTACTCTATAGGAGTAATACTAATAAAAATAAAAATAAAAATGTATACCATTTTTATTCATTCAGTTGCGGTGCGAAACCAAAACTGTCTTAATTTTTGCTCAGATCAGAGAGTGCAGCCAGCACTCTTATCGACGATTTCACCTCTTTTTAGAGGTTCATCAGAGACTGCATAGGCTGCTTTTCTCTGGCCCAGGTAAAAATCTTCGACATATCCATCTCCCACCGCAACTGACGAGATGGTAGTAGGTGCCTAGCGGCATCTGCTAAGTAAAAGACTAAGTTTTTCAACCTAATAAAAATGTTTGTAAATTAAATATTTTTAAAAGATTTTTAATTGAAAAACTTTATTGGCCCATTTCCTGGTGACAACCTCCAAGGCTTCTACAATATGCAAGCACATGGATGCTGCAGTGAAGACTAAGGGGAAGGAATTCTACACTATGCAATTCACAACCCCCGTCTGCAGCGTGGTAAAGTTCCAGCGGAAAATGGACCTAGTTACTCTATAGGAGTAATACTAATAAAAATAAAAATAAAAATGTATACCATTTTTATTCATTCAGTTGCGGTGCGAAACCAAAACTGTCTTAATTTTTGCTCAGATCAGAGAGTGCAGCCAGCACTCTTATCGACGATTTCACCTCTTTTTAGAGGTTCATCAGAGACTGCATAGGCTGCTTTTCTCTGGCCCAGGTAAAAATCTTCGACATATCCATCTCCCACCGCAACTGACGAGATGGTAGTAGGTGCCTAGCGGCATCTGCTAAGTAAACGACTAAGTTTTTCAACCTAATAAAAATGTTTGTAAATTAAATATTTTTAAAAGATTTTTAATTGAAAAACTTTATTGGCCCATTTCCTGGTGACAACCTCCAAGGCTTCTACAATATGCAAGCACATGGATGCTGCAGTGAAGACTAAGGGGAAGGAATTCTACACTATGCAATTCACAACCCCCGTCTGCAGCGTGGTAAAGTTCCAGCGGAAAATGGACCTAGTTACTCTATAGGAGTAATACTAATAAAAATAAAAATAAAAATGTATACCATTTTTATTCATTCAGTTGCGGTGCGAAACCAAAACTGTCTTAATTTTTGCTCAGATCAGAGAGTGCAGCCAGCACTCTTATCGACGATTTCACCTCTTTTTAGAGGTTCATCAGAGACTGCATAGGCTGCTTTTCTCTGGCCCAGGTAAAAATCTTCGACATATCCATCTCCCACCGCAACTGACGAGATGGTAGTAGGTGCCTAGCGGCATCTGCTAAATAAAAGACTAAGTTTTTCAACCTAATAAAAATATTTGTAAATTAAATATTTTTTTTAAAAGATTTTTAATTGAAAAACTTTATTGGCCCATTTTCTGGTGACAACCTCCAAGGCTTCTACAATATGCAAGCACATGGATGCTGCAGTAAAGACTAAGGGGAAGGAATTCTACACTATGCAATTCACAACCCCCGTCTGCAGCGTGGTAAAGTTCCAGCGGAAAATGGACCTAGTTACTCTATAGGAGTAATACTAATAAAAATAAAAATGTATACCATTTTTATTCATTCAGTTGCGGTGCGAAACCAAAACTGTCTTAATTTTTACTCAGATCAGAGAGTGCAGCCAGCACTCTTATCGACGATTTCACCTCTTTTTAGAGGTTCATCAGAGACTGCATAGGCTGCTTTTCTCTGGCCCAGGTAAAAATCTTCGACATATCCATCACTGCAGCATCCATGTACTTGCATATTGTAGAAGCCTTGGAGGTTGTCACCAGGAAATGGGCCAATAAAGTTTTTCAATTAAAAATCTTTTAAAAATATTTAATTTACAAATATTTTTATTAGGTTGAAAAACTTAGTCTTTTATTTAGCAGATGCCGCTAGGCACCTACTACCATCTCGTCAGTTGCGGTGGGAGATGGATATGTCGAAGATTTTTACCTGGGCCAGAGAAAAGCAGCCTATGCAGTCTCTGATGAACCTCTAAAAAGAGGTGAAATCGTCGATAAGAGTGCTGGCTGCACTCTCTGATCTGAGCAAAAATTAAGACAGTTTTGGTTTCGCACCGCAACTGAATGAATAAAAATGGTATACATTTTTATTTTTATTTTTATTAGTATTACTCCTATAGAGTAACTAGGTCCATTTTCCGCTGGAACTTTACCACGCTGCAGACGGGGGTTGTGAATTGCATAGTGTAGAATTCCTTCCCTTTAGTCTTCACTGCAGCATCCATTTGGCTTGCATATTGTAGAAGCCTTGGAGGTTGTCACCAGGAAATGGGCCAATAAAGTTTTTCAATTAAAAATCTTTTAAAAATATTTAATTTACAAATATTTTTATTAGGTTGAAAAACTTAGTCTTTTATCTGTTTGTCTTTCGAGTAGTGTATTTGTTAGATATATGTTAATTTAAGTTGCCACCAATCAGACTATAACTGACATTCGAGGATACCTTTCTTTTCTTGACGAAATGCCCCTGAAAATGCTCAAGGAAGCGAAAGTATACTTGGGCAAGATTAAATAAAATTTAGTGCTCTATAACTGCCATTTATTAAATTTCTCTATATGATGGTTCTGACCACAATCTAATTAAACGTGCTGAATTAATTAAAATTAAGTTTATTTAAGTAGAAAAAGTAAAGCTGTACTTCTAATATTCTAAATATTAAGAAAAAAACATATAGTAGTAATTTCTGAACTACACTTGTTCCTACTGTCCGTTAACGTTATAATTTTATTTAAGATTTAAGAGCGTAGGGGCAAAAATTCAGGCCGATCATTTTTTTTAATCCTGAGAAAACTCATAAGTATTTTTGGCCTAATAATGCTATATTTTGACTAATAAGGCCATCGGTACATAATTAGCAAATATTGTACGGCTATCCCTACTTTTCTGTTTTCACACGGCCAATTACGTGTAGTAAAATTATATGGTATGGATATGTAAACTTTACTTGACAATGTCATCATTAACTTTAAAGATGGCTTTTGAATGTTCTTGGATAACTGTTACTTGTATAATTAATTGCCTTAATTATTAATTCAGTTAATTAATATGATTATTTCATTTATAGGATATTCTGACCAATAGAAAGCTACAGAAATAAAAATTAAACTGATTATTTTTTGATGATTTTAACTTCCAATCATATAGTAAGATATTTGATCACGTGTTTAATTCTGTCCAATCAGATTAAAATTATACTGAGAATTACCTACTGTAGAAAATTACCGATCGAATTTTTTTAAGTAGATTGTTTCTGTTTAATGGCAACCAGCTGCCTAGTTTTGACAACTGTCACATTTAAGAAAATATCCATAATATACGTATTAAAAAATAATCTTACGAATATCACACGACAGTAAGAATAAATAAGAAAATAATGCTT
The DNA here is from genome assembly GCF_917563875.1 of Diabrotica virgifera virgifera. Lineage (NCBI taxonomy): Eukaryota > Metazoa > Arthropoda > Insecta > Coleoptera > Chrysomelidae > Diabrotica > Diabrotica virgifera. The sequence continues at coordinate 33,225,980 of NC_065444.1, forward strand.
CATTTTTACTCAAATTTATTGTCATTGGGCAATAGCCAACATATTTTCGAAAAACTGTCGCATTATTTTCAATTTATTCTCACTCTCTTGTGATATTATACCCGATAATTTTTGATAATTTCCCGTCGTCAAGTATATTACGTCAGATGTCCTTCGTTGCTATGAAAACATACATTCAGTGACATTAATGACAATTAATGTTTTAAAAATTATAAAAGTGATGACTTTCAACCGTCAAATATTTATAACAACTGTGTGTTTAATTGTGCTAATTTGTACTTACATAAATAAATTACAATAAAATTTTGGTTTTAAACAGTTTTATTCATGAATTAATCGCAACAAATTGCACTCGATCTCTAAAATTAATATAGAATTTTTGCCCTCGTGACACTTTGACATAATTTCACAGTGTCACTCGGAAAAAATTCAATAATCTTAGAGCTCTTGTGCAATTACTACTGATAATTTTTTCACTTACTATGTATTCAGTGATTGTACCTAATAATTTATCTACTGTACAACAAAAACTAATAATCAATCGAGAAAAGAGGAAAAGTGATAAAGTGATTTTTGAATAATATATTGTTACTATGAAACGCTTACAATTTTGAACATCTTTAACAACAAAATAATTGGATCACTGAATTATCCTGGTGTATTCTCTGCTTGGATCTTCCATAAATAATAAACAACAAATAACTTTTTATTAAGTTTACGTCTTAAATCAAGTATTTATCAAATACACTATCAATATTATTTAACCAACAACTCAAAATATTCCCGATGCCATGTCAAATATTTAAAATTGTCACTGTCTGACTGACAATATGCTGACAATATTCTGTTCGACTGAGTGCGTTCTATGACAAAGATAGATTTGGAAAATATTGCCACCACCATAGAATGAAAGACTAAATTATTACCGAGCACCGAAAGTCCCTTAGAATAAATAAAAAGTTTATTTTGAGTGAGATATTTTAACTTAAAAATCACACTAAATTTTCTCTTAGTTTTTCACCCCTGTAACTTATTAAAATAAACATTATAGAAATTCTCAGGGACCTTCGGCCATCGCTAATAACGTATTCTTTCGTTCTGAGTTTAAATTTTTTTCTGCGTTTTCTCAGGATTCGAAAAAAATTAATCCCATTTGAATAGCTTTGGAGCAGAAACTACGTACCCATCCCTTTGACGAGGACCGAAAGTCACTGAAAACTTCCATACCTACTGTTTATATTAATAAGCTACAGTAGTGAAAAAGAAGCGAAAATTTAGTGTGATTTTCAATTTCAAATATCTCATTCAAAATAATTTTTTGTCTATTCTAAAGGACTTTTGGCCCGTGGTAATAAAGTAATCTTTCATTCTGCGGTTAAATTATTTAAAATATTTATTATATTTCTCAGGATTCGAGAAATATGAACGCATTTAAAAAGCATTGACCCAAAATTTTGCGCCTAAGCTCTTAATAAACATAAAGGATTGTAAGTAGAGACTTTTCATTTCATTCTACATCAAAATGTTTTAGTATTTGATTTTGAGCTTGCACAATTTATAATAATTCGTTTTTTGTCCCCGCTTAACGTCTAACTTTAGTATTATAATTGAAAGCTCCTAAAAAGCTCCAAAAATCCGGGAACAGTGATAAATAAAGAATTCTTTAGTGATTTGTAAACCTATTGAAATTGCAGGCGGTGTTCCCTCACAATAAAAGCGTTTTTAAAGTTATCGCCGGTCTTAACAGCCATTGGAATCTGTTTCCAAAAGAAAGATCACTTTTAACTAAGCTATAAATTCCTTTCAGAATTCGAGAATTTTATTATTAAGTTGTTTTGGATAAAAATTTGGGGCATTTGGAGAGAAGTTTAGCGTGTATTGTTGGCATATTGCTTTGGATTAAAACTGGAGTATTTGGAAATTTCTAAATTCAGTAAATCAATTTGTATTCAGTGAAAGATTATGTGCAGTAATAAAATAATTAGATACCGATACAAAAACATGCTTTAACCTAATTAGTCTGGGCAGATTATATCGGAGAATAGGCCGTTTTTGGGAAATTTACCAGCAATTTTATTGCTGGAATCGAATCCTATGATTGTATATATTAATAATATAGGTATTCAAAGTCCGCAGATAGTGTACTACTTTTTTTATAAACAAAATGGCGTCCGAAAATCGTGTTTTTTTCAATTTTTGCTCTATAACTCCAACGACTTTAACTTTACACCAAAAACACCCAAATAAAAATTCACCGTAATTAAATTCTGCATAGAGACGTGCTTTTCCCTATTCACCTCGATGAAAATTTTTCCCGGAAAATGCGGGTTTTTCCAACAAAATTTTTATTTTTCTATTAAAATTTTAGATAAGTAATTGTTCATCAATAATTAAATAACCTAGTAATATAAAAAAGCTTTCGTATAGATTATAATTCCAGAAGTCGATCGAAGTTGAATGAACAGTTTAGCAACAATTGAATTGTTAATTAAAAATTTACGGTCGCTATAATAACCACAATAATTATGATACATAAGAATAACTATGATTTTTGTATAAAAAGACACTGTACCTATCTAATGTACTTTACGGAATTGAAATTGGACTATTTAAGCGGCCTCAGGAATATTTTAAAATTATAAACAACTTTTTGGCTAATAAACAAATAGAATATCTCGGAAAATATTATATTAAATTAAATCATAAAAACGGTATTGAAAAAAAGCTGCAGGACCCTTCTTTAAAAAAAAAAACGTTTAATTGGGATGAGTGGTTCCTGAGATACAACCGGTCAAAGTTGACCGGCATTTATGGCAAAGATATAAACAATAGGATCATAGTTTTTGAACCATCGCCTTTTTATCCTCTTTCTGCACACCAATTTACGTATCTTTAAAATACGGATAACATATATTATTATAATAAAAACTATCGATATTACGGGTGAAAATTGCCAAAAATGGCAAAATTCCAATTAAAAATTAGATTGGAGAAACTGTAATCTCAAAGATAAAAATCGGTATACGTTAAAAAAATGCATTTTCTCGGCTTCCCATAGAGTAAATTTCTTTATTCTTTTTTTGTTCCCAAGTAACTCGAGTAGAGCCATCTAACTAACGCATTATTAAATGTCAAAGTTGCTTTTGTTTTGCAATTTTTTTAAATTTGTTTAAATAAAGATTGTTTAAATAACTATACAGCTTTCAAATGAGAATATTTATGTTTTTAACGTTAAAAGGTACACTTGTAGTAAGTTTATCTAAAAAAAGTCTACAACTGGAAAAACTTACTGGAAAAGACCAATATAAAATGAACTTTGGACAGAAACATCATGTTAAATAGATAAAAGATGCAAAAAGTAATGCTATCCATCTCCATTATTTAGAATTAAAGCTTACACAACAGAAGTTCAAGAGTTACAAGTTAGGCATAGACAATATAATATGCATTTTACATGTACCTATGATCAAGCAAGTAGTTGCGTTTGAATACGGGGAAAAGATAAGGATAGAAAATAAGTGACAGATCAAACAGAATATTTAGATGATAAAATAATCGAGCACCAACTATTTTAAGAAAAAAAATGGAGTAAAACAAAACGAAAAGTTTACAAATGGATACAATCAACCGAAATAAAATTATTATTTTAGGGGATCGGTACATAGTTTCGGCTCCAATGCTATTTAAATGGGATTCATTTTTTTTCGAAAGTCTGTGAAAACTTCTATAATGAATATTTTAATAAGTTACATGGGTGAAAAACTAAGAGAAAATATAGTGTGATTTTAAATTTCAAATATCTCATTCGAAAGAAACTTTTTATTTATTCTAAGGGATTTTCGGCCCTCGATAATAATTTAGTCTTTCATTCTGAGTTCAAATTTTTTAAAAATATTTATTATTTTTTCACGATTTGAAAAAAATGGACACCATGTCCGTGGTGATATTTTCCAAATCGAACATTCGCTATCTTTGTCATACAACGCACTTTGTACGACAACGAGTCGAATAGAATATGCTGACAAGACAGTGACAATTTTAAATATTTGACATAGCATCGGGAATATTTTGAGGTGTGATTAAATAATATTGATAGCCTATTTAACAAATAATTGATTTAAGACGTGAACTTAATAAAAAGTTATGTATTGTTTATTATTATTTATGGAAGATCCAAGCAGATAATATACCAGGATATATTCTGTGATCCAAATATTTTGTTGTTAAAGATGTTCAAAATTGTAAGCGTTTCATAGTAACAATATATTATTAAAAAATCACTTTATCACTTTTCTTCTTTTCTCGATTGAGTATTAGTTTTTGTGGTACAGTATATAAATTATTACAATTACTGAATAGATAGTGAAAAAATTATCATTTTAATTAACTGAATTAATTATTTAGGCAAGTAACAGTCATCCAAGAACATTTAAAAGCCATCTTAAAAGTTAATCATGACATTGTCAAGTAATGTTTACATATCCATTCCAGTGAGGATTTTACTAGACATAATTTGCCGTGTAAAGACAGAAACAGTAGGGATAGCAGTAAAATATTTGCGCCTTTACTCTTATATAAATAACAAGTATGTGACGTTTAATAATAATAATAATAATAATAATGACTTGGGAGTTTTTAATAATGACTCCTGTGGGAGTTTTTTGTCAGTTCTTCTATCAGGCGCGGCCCCCTGCGAATGGGGGATGCTTTCTGGGTATTCGTAGCGCCAATACCCAGAGAGTAGCAGGAATACTTGCCGTGGAACAAAAACTGACACCTGGCAGTAGGTATAAAATGCACACCCATGAGAATGGAGAATCATAATTTATGTTTAGGATCGCTGCCTGGGGATCGCCAGGGCACGTCTGGAGCCGGCGCTGGACGTGACAGCATGCGGGACGTCGGTGGCAGGGTGTTGAGGAGGCGGGCCCCTGTCATACAATCAGCTACAGCCCAACCACAATCACAACCACAAGCGAGCCAAACAACAACAAGAGCTCCACCCGCCGAAGGTGCTGCGCTGGAACATCAGCCGGCGCTCACTCAAGCGGGACGACCGAGGCAGCGCATGAAATGGACTGTGTCCATTAATGAAAACATTTTGCGCTTCTACTACAAGGTGACAAACCTCGGTCAAGAAACAATCGGCTACCGACAACAGCTGTATGCCGAATTTTGCAGGACATACCCAGATATTCAAGTATCGGAGCAACGAGTATCAGACCAATACCGGGTAATTATAAGAAACAACCTTATCCCAGAGACTCGACGCAATACCATCAGAAGCGAAGTCGAACGGGAGATTCATAACGATGTTGTAATTGAAGATCCAGTCCCTGTTGAAGTTCATGAGCAGATTCCTGAGCTTGCCATACAAGAAACTCAACCTGGCAATACAGAGCAGGAAAACAACGAGTTACGTGATAACCTAGTAAGCGAAATGGCACGTGCGGTACAGGAGTTTAATGGAACAAACCCACTTAGCAGACCACCGCTACCACGAATAAACTCTTGTAAAAAACTAGGGGCGCTGTTACAAATTGTGAACACTGAAGTCCTACCCAATTATATCGTAGAAGCCCACACATTAGAATATTTGCACATGGTAATCTACTGTGCAGCAACAGCAATTGCTAATGTAATGGGCGTTAAGATCAGAACACGACGGGGTACTAATAACGAAAGAACTGGTAACAGAATTGCACCCTGGGAAAAAAGACTGCTCGGAAAGATTGAATTACTACGTAAGGATATTGGTATAGTCACAGAATACATACGAGGTGTAACAAGTAGAAAAGTCATCAGGAGAGCTGAAGAAATAATGCTGAGTACCGCAAGACACTCAAGATATGCTCCAGAAAACAACACAGCCCATCAGTGTCTGGATACATTAAAACAAAAACTCTCCGTTTATTCAGGGCGACTAAGGAGGTACAAAGTTAGTAACAACCGCAAAAGCGACAATGCTCTTTTTGAGAGTTCTGAGAAGGCGTTCTATCGAAAACTCAATTCCACTGTAGAACGTGTCGATAAGACTTACCCAAGCCAAGAAGAAATTCATGAGTTTTGGGGAAATCAACTTTCCACACCAGCTGCTCTTAACAACAATGCTGGGTGGATAGAAGATACGACACAGAACTGCCAACACTACATTACTACCCTTTACGAACCCTTCACTACTGAAGAAGTCTCAAATATCATCAAAGAGCTTCATAACTGGAAATCTCCTGGACCAGATGGAGTTCAAAACTTTTGGCTCAAGAAGTTTTGGAGTGTTCATGAGTGCTTATCAACACTAATTAATCATGTTATTTCTAATCCGCAGGATATACCAGCATTCCTAACTCAGGGTACCACTTATTTAATACCGAAGGATCAAAATAACACCCAAGATCCAGCCAAATACCGCCCAATTACTTGTCTTCCAACTTTGTATAAATTGGTCACATCCTGTGTAGCCCGGCGTATCTACCAACACTGTGCTCTGAACAATATCATAGAGCCTCAACAGAAAGGATGCGCTAAGGGTTCCATGGGTTGCAAAGAACAACTCATCATCGACTCAGTCATTTCTAACCAGGCGTATTCCAAAAAGAGGAATCTTTTTACTGCCTTCATTGATTACAAGAAGGCCTTTGATTCAGTGCCGCATGAATGGCTTATAGATATATTGAGAATATATAAAGTCGATGATAATATAGTGACCTTTTTAGAGCATATAATGACAGAGTGGAAAACTAGAATTCACCTTCAAATACCTGGTGAAATTAACATCGAAACTGAAAATATCGCAATCAGCCGGGGCCTGTTTCAAGGAGATTCGTTGAGTCCTCTGTGGTTCTGTCTAGCTATGAACCCACTATCTCAGCTATTAAACTCCACAGACGCAGGTTTTAGCATCAAAAATAACAACAATGTGGTGGCGAAGCTTAATCATTTATTGTACATGGATGATTTGAAATTAATGGCTTCCACTCGCAACCAACTCGATGAGATGCTAAAAACTGTAGAAACTTTTTCTAATGATATTAGTATGCACTTCGGGCTAGACAAGTGCCGTATTTTAAATATAGTCAGAGGAAAAGTACAGCCCGGAGGATTCGATATGCAAAATGGCCAGAACATCGAGGCCATGGGTGAAAACGATATGTATAAATATCTTGGAGTAAAGCAAGCGCGGAAAATTGACCATAAACAAATGAAAACAGAGATAACTACAGAGTTTATACGCAGGGTAAAACAGCTGCTTCGCTCACACCTTAACAGTAGAAATTTGTTTAAGGCACTAAACACCTACGCATGTTCCGCGCTTAGCTACTCATTTGGCATTGTTAAGTGGACAAAAACGGACATAGAAAATCTTCAGCGAAAAGTACGAACGCACCTTACAAAGGCACAAAAACACCATCCCAAAAGTGCAGTGGAAAGAACGACATTACCACGGAATTTAGGAGGAAGAGGACTTATGGATATAGGTGAGCAATTAGACAAACAAATTGCAAACTTAAGAACTTATTTTCAGATGCAGGCTGAGACATCTACTCTACATCGCGCTATCTGCGCAGTAGATGACACAACACCGATTAAACTGAGGGAACCAGAAATGCGCATAATCCACCTCACTAAAGACGAAAAACTGCGCACCTGGATGGGTAAACCTCTACACGGGCGACATCCCAATGAGGTCAGCCAAGACTATGTCGACAATACAGCGTCGAACTATTGGTTGACATCAGGAAAGATGTTCCCTGAAACGGAGGGATCAATACTGGCCATTCAGGATCAGGTTATACCAACCAGAAATTACCTGAAATATATCGTCAAAGACCCTCAGGTTCAAAACGACAGATGCCGATATGGATGTCAAGCCCAAGAAACCATCCAACATATTACAGGGGGCTGCCAGGCATTTGCTGCAACTGAATACAAGGAACGGCATGACGCAGTGGGAAAAATCCTTCATCAGGAGATAGCTATCAAGCTGGGACTTCTCCAAACGGATCATCTCCCGTATTATCAATACGTCCCTGAGAGTATGCTTGAGGATGGCAACTACAAGCTATACTGGGACCGCACTGTGCTCACAGACCAAACAGTGGCACATAATAGACCAGATCTCATACTAGTTAATAAATTAACAAAACAAACAACACTAATTGATGTGGCGATACCTAACAACAATAATCTCCGTAGTAAATTTACTGAAAAGATCGCCAAGTACAGCGATCTGGAAATTCAAATACGAAGGCAATGGAGAATGCAAAGTACCCAGACGATACCGATTATCATGTCTACTACTGGAGTCATTCCGAAGACCCTCCTCGAAAGCATAAAAAAGCTGGGTCTGAATGAACATCTTTATAAGACCATGCAGAAAGCTGTACTACTCGCGACGGCCAGAAGTGTACGAAAATTTTTGGGAGATACACCTGCATTCCAAGTCACCTAGGGCTCGATAACACGGAAAGAGTCCCACCAGAGCTCAATCCTTTTGATACCGTAGGTATCTGGGATGAGTCAATTTTCCCCTTAGAGGGAGTGTGAGCCGTATGGCTAAATCTGGGATGACTTTATTGCTTTTTTTCAAAAAAAAATACAAACTAGACAAACAGTAATAATTATAATAAAGCAAAAGTTTATAACGTTACAATAGAAAATAGTTTTTAAAGCATAAGATACTTATTTTATTGGAATAAATAACTATTTACTAAACTTAGGGCCGGTTGTTCGAACGCTAATCAAAAATGATCATTAACAAATATTTAATTACTGTCACAACTGTCAATGTCAACTTTGATTGGGTTGCTGAAAACATAATTATTGATTACAATTATGAAATTAGTTAATCAATTATGTTAATAATTGTTCTGTTAATTGATAGTGATCATTGTTGATTAGCGTTCGAACAACCGGCCCTTACTATAACAGTTTATTAAGATCATGAAATATTATATTCATGTAGTTTCAGTTTACCAGTTTAAGTCAGTTGTAATTTCTATCAACATGTACATATTGTGAAATCTTACCCAATTTCTCTCACTTGAACAATTAGGAACTCCTATCATTTGCAAGCTGTATCACGGTGGAGTATGAGTCGGAGTCGGATAGGATGTTTCAGATGGGTAGCTCGTGCAAATAACGCATCTGTTGTTTAGACGTATAATTTGTTACACTAGTTTAGTATTGTGGTATTTTATGCGGCTCTTGTTTCAAATTGCACAATAAAGTTTTGTAGACGTTCTTAATAGGTCTGGATTCGGCGTATGAAAAAAAGTTGATTAATAGCAAGCTGAAAATTTGTTAATAGCTTAAAGGTGTCTAGTCGGACAAACTTTGATATATGCTAACACTGGAACAGGGGAAGTTTTAATTGTGGAACAGGTTAAAAATTTGGAACGGTCAGACTACGAAAACGGCACATGTATTTTGTCCGACAGAACAGACTTAAACTCTCCGAACAGAGATTAAACTCTCATGCAAAAATCAGACTGCTATTTATCACCAAATGGGCGTTTTAATGAGTGGAACATGTAGAATATGTCAAATGACAGGAATTATGACAGGTGATAAATAGCAGTCTGATTTTTGCATGAGAGTTTAATCTCTGTTCGGAGAGTTTAAGTCTGTTCTGTCGAACAAAATAAATGTGCCGTTTTCGTGGTCTCACCGTTCAAAATTTTTAACCTGTTCCACAATTAAAACTGCCCATGTTACAGTGTTCCCATATATCAAAGTTTATCCGACTAGACACCCTTAAGCTATTAACAAATTTTCAGCTTGCTATTAATCAACTTTTTTTTCATACGCGGGATCCAGACCTATAAATGATAATCCTTTATTTTATATTTTAATAAATAAAAAGGATTTTTGTTTAAATTTTTTTCTAAACAACCATTGAAACTTTTGTTTTTTTTATATTACTCGAATACATTAAAAATAATAGTGGAATTGGAAACAAAAACAAATTTTTAAGATTTCAGTTTCTTCTAATAAAATAAACAAATAATTTAGTATAATTTTCAAACTGTTTTTTATATCATTTTAACTTCTCCTTTTTTGCAGGTTTTTGAAAATAAAATTAAAATAACTTCTTTATGTTATATTTTTTATTAAAAAAGATGAGTATCCGTTTTCTTTGGTAAAAAAGTTTATTTTAAACATTGTTAATTATTAGGTAAAAAAGTAACGAAGTACAAAAACTTAAAGAAGTACCACAAAATGTAATGTATACATCGACTCGTCCAACGAAGACTGTACTAACTCAATTTTTGGCGTTTTTGAGTTATACCCCTGAAAAATTAGATAACCGTGATGCCTTTCAACCTTAGAGCATGGAAAATTTTTTCTTTCTCTGGAGATCTAACACGCAATCTGTTTTTCAAACGAAAGTGAATCCTTATTTTAATACGGTTGGTTCTCATTGAGATTTGACATCACTTGTTTTATTAGTGATTTTTGTGCGATTTCTGAGTGAAAACTAGCAATTTTTTTAACTCTTTATAGTGGTGATGTGTTCGGCTTACGGTTGTAAAAGCGACAGCAGCAGGAAATAAGTGCGAATTACATTTTACAGGTAAATAAATATTTCTGTTATGTGTGCGTAGATGAAAATTCAATAAATACTCCTATATTCTTAGATATTGCCTCTTAAATGGTTAATAATTTGAAAATTAACACTTCAATGCACCTTATTACATAATTAAAATTACATGGTTAAGTTATCAAATGAGAAAAATTTACATGTAAAATTAAAAGTAACATAAAAAATCACCATTTTACCAGTGGTGTAGGTACGAAACGGTACGAAATAAATGAAATTATAAAATATATCGTGGCAACTTCGAAAATGGAATTAATAGCGTATATTATTATTACATATTATTGACTTTTTTGTTGTTAAACATTTTATTGCTTGATTTTATTTTGTTTATATGTAAAAAAATTATTTAAGAGCACAGGCGCAAATATTTTACGGCTATCTCTACTTTTTCTTTTTTACACGGCAAATTATATGTAGTAAAGTTTTCACTGGTATGGATACGTACATAAACATTACTTGACAATGACATTGTCACCATTAACTTGAGATGACTTTTGAATGTTCTTGGATAACTGTTACTTGTATCATCGCTTAAATTATTAATTCAATTAATTAATATGATAATTTTTCACTAACTATGTATTCAGTGATTATAATAATTTATATACTATGCCATACAAGATAATACTTAATCGAGAAAAAAGGAAAAGTGATTTTTTTAATAATATATTGTTACTATGGAACGCTTAGATAAATTTTGAATATCTTTAACAACAAAATGCTTTTATCACAATATATATCCTGGTGTAGTCTCTGCTTGGGATCTTCCATAAATAATAAACAATAAATAACTTTTTATTAATGTCACGTCTTAAATTCTTTAGCCAATACACTATCAATATTATTTAATAAACAACTCAAGATAACGAGCGATACACAATTATTGGATCAAAGCTAGCCGTGCAAAAAATTACGTATGTCTTGTTTTAATCTGAATTTTTATCAATTAATTTTGATTAACGTTATAAAACATAAAAAATCAGTCAAAGCCTTTAACACAGAACTTTAATCTAAAATAAAAAGAATTAACACAATTATAAGTAACAATAATAAATAAAATCAAACAGGATGCTGTATATGTCCACCACCAACATCTCTACATAACCTAACTTTTCTTGTTAAGTTGACGTGCACTGCAAAGTTGACGTAAACTGGAAAGTAGTATATCTGAATTAAGAACAGACATGCACTGTATATCTATCTCTGGCGTTGAGAGCCACCTATGGTGACAATAATTTTGGATCAAACGTTATTATTATTCCTAAAGCCGTGTCAAATATCTAAAATTGCCGCTGTCTTGTCAGCACATTCTGTTCGACTGAGTGCGTTGTACGACAAAGATAGCGAATATTCAATTTGGAAAATATTACCACTGACATGGTGTTCATTTTTTTCCAATAGGGCTTTTCATAGATTGTCATTTGTTTCGAGCTTCTGTCATGTGTCACATAATATTAATATATCTACGTCATACGTCTTTGGTTTGTATTATTGTTATATACCAATAAAGTATGTCGTAGATATATTAATATTATGTGACACATGACAGAAGCTCGAAACAAATGACTGTGAATAAAAAGCCCTATAGGGCTTTTCATCGATTGCCATTTGTTTCGAGCTTCTGTCATGTATCACATCATATTAATATATCTACGCCATACGTCTCTAGTTTGTATCATTGTTATATACCAATAACGTATGACGTAGATATATTAATATTATGTAACACACGACAGAAGCTCGAAACAAATGACTGTGAATGAAAAGCCCTATAGGGCTTTTCATCGATTGCCATTTGTTTTGAGCTTCTGTCATGTGTCACATAATATTAATATATCTACGTCATACGTCTCTAGTTTGTATCATTGTTATATACCAATAACGTATAACGTAAATATATTAATATTATGTGACACATGACAGAAGCTCGAAACAAATGACTGTGAATGAAAAGCCCTATACTGAAAAAAGTAATACTTTTGAAAAATTTAAACGCAGAATGAAAGACTAAATTATTACCGAGGGCTAAAAGTCCCTCAGAATAAATAAAAAGTTTCTTTTGAATGAGATCTTTGAAAATAAAAATCTCACTAAATTGTCTCTTAGTTTTTCACCCCTGTAACTTTTTTCTCAGAATTCGAAAAAATAAATCCTATTTAAATATAGTATTGGAGCCGAAATTTTGCGACCTATGTGAAATAAAGATATCTATCATAAATCAATAATTCAAAAAGTTTGCTTTCCTCACATCCCCTAATTCCTAATCCTGTTTTATTTTGAGTGAGTATAAAAGTTCAACATACTAAAATACTGTTATTTGTTTCAATCTTTCTATGTAAGCCATGCATAATATTGTGTAATTAATAAAAATAGAAAATTGAACTAAACCTAGGAGCAATATTATTTAATTATGTAGTTTTATATAGTTTCTTCTGGCTTAGGCGATACGCCACTGGCACTCGTGTTTGGTTCTAACTTGGTTTTGGCTTCAGTTTCGTTCTCGTTGCGGTCATTCCAGGGAGAGGGTAAAAATTTTTCCATACTCTAAGCTTTCAACGAACAAAGTTCTATGTTAATTTGTTCACGTTTAGGCAACCAATTTTGCACTTTGATATTGTACTAACTTGTATATCTTTACATTATCCCACGAAAACTATCCTATCTCCTATCTCAATCAAAGCATAATCAAAGTTAATATAGTCTTCCTCGGCATTCCGAACGGAAGCGTCATTGTCTCGTGAGTTAGAATAGTTTTCGCATTTTAAGGTTAAGTAAAGTACGCCTACATGAACAACATTGTTAACGTTATAAAAGTTGTACAGCGTATAAATTTCTATTAGATAAAAATAATAAGTTTAATTTATAAGTATTTATAAGTATTTATAAGTAATTTTATAAGTATAAATAAGTATCCAGGATGTACTATCCAGGATTTTCCCGACTTTTTCCAGCGAATACTGTACTTACTCATTCAAAAACTATACATATAAAGAAAAAAAATTCACATGTTCAAAAGAACAAATAGAACAATACGGTAAACACAATGGATAAATATAAAAACAATTTAGTAAAAAAAACCCCTGATTTTTTACATTAATCAAAACTTTATCTTGCTTTATTCGAAAACTTAAAAAAATGAGTTAGTACAGTCTTCCCTGAATGGAAGAATACATTTGAGAATGGATACTTCTCTTCATGTTTTAGGTAAAAAAGTTTCTTAATTTAGTATTTAGATAATTAGATTTTTGATAGATACAAATAGAATATGTTGACCACACTCGCCTCCCCGAGAAAGAGGCTAAGGAAGCAACAATCAGGACCCCTCTATATAAAGAGTTAAAATAAAGGCCGTAAAAGGTAAGACTGGTTGTTGAAGAGTCGAAAGATTGGAGATGATGCGTATTTTCTCGTATATACAATGGACGAGTTCTCCTATAACGCATTGCTGCTAATTTCAAGGTGTATTATAGGCTTGAAGAGGTCTTCTTCAAACCCATCAGAGGCCTCGAAGACTCCTATCAGAGTCCTGAAAGTGAACCCAAACAGTAAGACAGCTTTGGAAAAGAACTTACTGTTGCTATGAGATAGTTCCGGAAAACCAAGAGATGATGTAGGGTGCATTTATCGATAATGAGGGAGCATTCGATAACACCTACCAAGTAATCACAACGGCGATTTGTTTTAAATGAACAGACGAAGCAAGTTGCAGATTGATAGACTACATGCTAAGTATATATAATCTACGTGTTTTTTTGTCCAATTTGTCCATTTTATAGATATATAATCTTCTTCTTCTTCTAGTTCCATGACCGTTATCGTTCGTTGGATATTGTGTTGGATACCACATTCTCTATCGTGATTTTATTGTGAGCAGCTTTAAATAATGATGTAGGTAAAAGGTTATAAAAAAATGACGTGTCTTAAACTTCATTTAGTTTTCATATGTTGTAGATTGAATTACCTGCAACTGTAGAGGTAGTCTTATAAAAAATCTTCAATTTACAATAAAAAAAAAAAAAAGATTATTCATCGAGATAAAAAATGTAAAATCTCCTAAGGTTGGATCAAACAATACACTTTCACAATATTTCATTGGAATGGGGGCTTTGGATTTGGATGGCTTTAGATTGGCATGATATTTTAATATACAGATAACAGATTTTGTTTTAATTTTATACTTACGCTTTTTATAGGAAACAGAGTATTTATTTCTTACCTGAAACAATGAAAAAACTTTATAAATAAACTTTGAAAATTAGAGAACAATAAAAATATATTTTACAATAGCGCAATGGCGCTACTATCAGAAGAGAACTACTATCGTGTAATACATTGTTGTAGGTGGCCTACGTCAAAATCTCAGCCCAATCGAACTCGTATTTCTGTTTTGACCGAGTGTTGAAGCGGACGTGTCTATGGATTTTAGAAAAATAAAAAAGAGCAATTTCGGTCAATGATTCGATTCTTGTTTTGTAACGATATGATAACACGGCAAGCGATGAGCTTTTGTAACGATGAGAGAATGAAGAAAATAAGTTGTTGCTAACGTGTTGAATTAGCAATAGCTCGATTGGCAGAGATGCACCGTATTTAAGGTGAAACTGTGTCTAGGCGGATGGCACCGTAACCGTTACCGTAGCAGGCGGTAGTAGCGAGGAACGAGTGACTGCGTGTCGCTGTGAAGTGAAATGCGGTGTCTCCGGGTCGGGATATATGGCTATGTTGATTTAACGTAGCGAGATTGTTATTGTATATATTGTATTATTTATCGTACCATTTTAATGTATCTATTGTATTCGGATGGCAATAAGAAGTATAATATTGCTTTTCATTTGCAGAAAATAGAAATATATTTTATTTTATTCATATTAAACTGTATATAATTATCTTAAATATATTTACTTTATTTTTAACCTGTGTTTTACTGAGTCTGTCGTCTTATAAGAGCTACTTGTTACAGATTTTGGAACGGAAATCGCGCAACAAAATCAAAGATCACTTGAATCAAATCTTGAATGCTGTGTACGGTAACTCTTCTCCTTCGATGACGACCGTCAAAAATTATATATATATATATATATATATATATATATATATATATATTGTAAAAAATATATATTGTATTATTTATCGTACCCTTTTAATGTATCTATTGTATTCGGATGGCAATAAGAAGTATAATATTGCTTTTCATTTGCAGAAAATAGAAATATATTTTATTTTATTCATATTAAACTGTATATAATTATCTTAAATATATTTACTTTATTTTTAACCTGTGTTTTACTGAGTCTGTCGTCTTATAAGAGCTACTTGTTACAGATTTTGGAACGGAAATCGCGCAACAAAATCAAAGATCACTTGAATCAAATCTTGAATGCTGTGTACGGTAACTCTTCTCCTTCGATGACGACCGTCAAAAATTAGTTTGAGTTTATACGTGGTCCCACGTCGGTTTTTAATAAGTCATGCCCAGGTGTACCGAAAACGGAGAATACCGTGAAACAAATCTATGATATCGTATTGGCACACTGCCAACTGAAGTTGCATGAGATAGCTGAGACAGTAGGTACCTCAAAAGATCGCATAGGATATATCCTGTATGGAACTTTGGGCATAAGAGAACTGTGTTCCTGCTCGGGCGCCAATGTAATGTGGTCGTTGCATTTGTTGCTCCAGGTAACAAAATCAGTCGAAGAGAAAAGTTCACTTTTTATGACATTTTTATTTGGAATCAAAACATACAAAAGATAAGATAATTAGCCTTAATTACTCGTTAATTTCGTTAATAAAATATATTTATAATCTACGCATCGAGCTTTCGGTTTGGGTCGATGTGACGATATTTTGTACATGAATGAATGATATTATTGACGATCGCGTGGATTAGGAATTACTTTTATTAATATGAAATTGACGCATAAGGAGAGGAAATCTCGCTCAGCTCGCCAGGGGAAAAGACATGTTGGGAAATACGATCACCGATCGTATAAGGATAGGTAAAAGGAAAAACCGTCGGATTCGTTCAGCACACCAAAACGACGGCGGAAAATGGTCGGGATAACTCACCTCTTATGCCTTGTTGTAGTTTATTATTCTTCGATCAACGCTCCAAAAATAATCCTCTATTAGGCTTTTCGTTCCGACTTTTATATCGTCCGAAACAGTACAAAAACACGTTTTACTTCATTGTACTTCACGTCATTCACGTTATTCTTTGGCGTACTCTAGACGATAAAATTATATTATCGTCACAGTTACACGCTAGAGACCAAGGAAACAGCCGATACTGTGGAAGTCATCCCACGAACGTGTTAGGCGAAAATTGTCCTATAGGACGGAGAGGTGATAGCCACTGATTTCTGGGATTGACAAGGTATGATCTATGATTTATACCAACTTCCTGGAAAATAGCAAAACTGTCATAGGGCTTTACTATGCCGCATTCCTGGGCTGATTAGACGTGATATTCCACCATGACAACGCACCGGATCACACCCCTGCCGTGGCTATGGCCAAATTGGGCTACAAGCTGCTGTCCCATGTACCGCATTCTTCAGATTTGGCCCTGTACGAGTTCTTTTTGTTTTCCAACTCTAAAAAGTCGATTGCTAGGTAAAAATATATTAATAAATCACCACGTTTCCAAAATTTTCGTTCTTCTTTTGTCGGACCGCCTTAGTAGATACTGAAAAAAGTAGTAAAGAAAATAGTGCTAATTTTGCAAAAATAAATTCTATCATCATCATTCTCTTTGCCTTATCCCTATGCGGGTTGGGTCGGCTTCCCTAATTGCATTTCTCCACACAATTCTATCTTGGGTCATATCAACGTTAATTCCCTTTACCAACAAGTCCTGCCTTGTCGACTTCCCCAGGTCTTCTTTGGTCTTTCTCTCCTACTCCTTCCAGGAATCTGCACCTCTGCTATTCTTCGTATTGGGTGATTAACGTCTCGTCGTTGAACATGACCAAACCATCTTAACCTATGCTCTCTCATTTTGGCATCAATTGGTGCCCCACCTAGACTTCCCCTAATATACTCATTTTTAATTTTATTCTTCTTTGTCACTCCACTCATCCATCTAAGCATTATCATTTCCGGCTCATGAATTCGTTGTTCCTCTTTCTTTTTTACTGCCCAACATTCAGTTCCGTACATCATAGCCGGTCTTATGGCTGTAGAATTTTCTCTTCAGCTTCATTGGAATTTTTCTGTTACACAACACACTACTCGTTTCTTTCCACTTCTTCCATCCAGCTCTATTTCTACTGCATGCATCTCCATATATTTCTCCATCTATTTCTCCATTACCCTGTAATACGATCCTAGGTACTTAAAACTATTGCTTTTCACAATCTTTCACCATCCAAAGATACTATTTTATTTGTAGTAACTCCATATTTAAATGAACATTCCAAATATTCTGTTTTTGTCCTACTAAGTTTTAAACCTTTTTCCTCCAGAGCTTTTCTCCACTGTTCCAGTTTTTGTTTTGAAGTCTCATTCACTTTTTCCTACTAACACTGCATCATCAGCATATATTAGGCACCATGGAATGCTACCCTGTAGTTTCGCTGTTATCTGGTCCAAAACTAATGAGAATAAATAAGGACTAGGCACCGAGCCTTGGTGCAATCCTACTTTCACCTGAAATTTATCAGTCTCTCCCACACCTGTCCTAACACTAGTCGTTACTCCCTCATAAATATCTCTCCCAATATTTACATATTCGCCAGAGACTAATTTCTTATTGAGTGCCCACCGCAGAATCTCTCGAGGAACTCTATCATTTCAAAATAAATAAATAAATAAGTCATAATAAATCAAAATAAATAAATCATTTCAAAAATAAATTCTATATTTTGACAATAAATTATATAAAATCACTGAATCTAAATTCCCCTGTATGTTACATTAATTATCAAATCGTAAACGCATAAGCAAACAGACCATGGAAATAAACAAAATGTACAATGTTTACCGTTCTGCGAGTATTGGAGAAATTCTCGAATTTTCAGTTTAAAATCAACTAAAAAAAAAACCATTAGGAAAACACCGAGAGCACCAAGTTTTACTTGTTTTTATTTGTAAATACTAAACAACATTTCCATTTCGAATTTGTGGTAATTAACGGAATAATATCTTGTTTGGCCCTAAGCTTAAAGATTAAATTGCTAATTTTCAGTATTGCAATACGGTAGCACTGTCGAATGGTTTTACTACTTTTTACTAAAAGCTGCTGGTTTAATGTGTATATCCGTCTGATTTCAATACGAAGTTCAACTAACGATTTTATCCCTTACTGAAAATACGCCTTTTTGTGTACTGAAAATGTCAATATTAGGTCTGGATCCCGCGTACCAAAAAAGGTTGATTAATAGCAAGCTGAAAATTTGTTAATACTTTAAGGGTGTCTAGTCGGACAAATTTTGATATATGCGAACACTGGAACAGGGAAAATTTTAATTGTGGAACAGGTTAAAAATATTTGGAACGTCAGACTACGAAAACGTCAGATGTACTTTGTCGGACAGAACTTCCAATTGATTTGTTACTCTTTCATTAGACTCTCATGCAAAAATCAGTCCAGATTTCTATAGTTATGATCTAAGATATGGGACAGAATAATGAATGAGATAATAAGAGGGATAACCAAATGAACAAAATAATAAAGAGAAAATAAATTCATATGGACATCTGATGAGAATGAAACCCAGTAGACTAAAGAGAAAAATTCACGAACCAAGAAATATCACAAAAAAGTAAAAAGGCAGACCGAGGAAAAAATGGACGCGGGAATTAAACAGAAAACGCTTGAAGAAATAATAATAGTGGCACAATACAGACAAGAATGGAGATGTGTGATATAGCATAACTAAACCTAAATCCGACACCTCAAAGGGCAGAAGGAAGGGGAAACGGGTGAATATGTATAACTAAACTCAAATCTTACACCTGAAAGGGTATAAGAGAGGGAGAAAGAAAATAAAGATCAATAGATACAGTTACAGTCTCAGATATACTCTAAAAACTCTCAAACAAGAATATATTTAACCCCCTCTATGGCTCAGTGGTAAGAGCGCCTACCTTTGGATCGAAAGGTCCGAATGGTCGTGAGTTAGAATCTCATCAGGGTCAGAAATTTTTCGTTTATTATAAATTATTGGATGAAAATTGTTTCTGTCCTTGTGGGAGCGGTACTCACCGGAGGGACCGCAGACGTTCGGATACAATTAGAGTCTCTTTGCAAAGACAATGACGTCGACTTTGCAAATTAACAAGACACTTACTCAACA
This sequence comes from Diabrotica virgifera virgifera, assembly GCF_917563875.1. Taxonomy (NCBI): domain Eukaryota; kingdom Metazoa; phylum Arthropoda; class Insecta; order Coleoptera; family Chrysomelidae; genus Diabrotica; species Diabrotica virgifera. The sequence goes on from NC_065444.1 coordinate 33,245,879, forward strand.
TACACACTACACATGACACTAGGTACCTAACCGCAAAAATTCACCGTAGGTACCTACCATGCCAATGGCCATTAGTTGTCGAGGCATTAGCTAAATAAAAAAAAGAATGTATTTAAAAATGTAGTAAAAAAATATTAATTACAGGACACTTTTTAAACGGAAACACTGAAATTCGTAGATTTTAAAAGTTTTATTTTATTTTTTCACATTTTTATCTCATGAAAAATATTTTCTCCCAACAGTTATTTAACTTATGGAGTATTTTAAAAACATCATAATCAGATATCGTTTTTATTTCTCTCAAAATTTTATTCCTATGGAATAATAAGCTGTTTTGAAGTATATTTGTAAATATACATGCAAAATTCGAATATAAAACCATCAGTTTTATTTTGTTCTTTGATGTCTCGCTTTTTATATTTCAATACTTTGTAAACAGCAGTAATAAAAGATCCTTGGTAAATATTTGAATATAACAGCGAATAAAATGTTTAGTTTAAAAGTTTAACATTTGTACGTTAAATAAAACATGTGATATTCAGCTTAAATATTAGGAAAAAATTAGGGAGCTATTGTAATATTGAAATTCAATTGAAAAAGGATAAGTAGTGGCTTTAGGTAGTAAACAAAGTGTTTAATTTTTTCCTATACGTTGAGAGGGTTGATATGCCCCCCTACCACAGATAGTCTGGCTAATGCGTTAAGTAAAATCCATTATAAAAACAACTGTTCTTATTTAAATTGAATATCTATCTACTTAGTCTTCTTCGGTCCTTCTTTGGGCATAGGCCTCCCCAATCCTTTTCTTTTTTCCTCAGTATGTTGCTACATTCATCCACCTAGAGCCCACGTGTATCTTGATATCATATGCCCATCTCATTTTGGTCCTTCCTCTGCTTAGTTTATATTCCCACGGTCTCCAATTTATAAGAATTTTGTTCCATCGGTCTTCTTTTTGTCTTATATTGTGCCCGGCAAATCTCCATTTCAATTTTGCAACTTCTTGACTAACATCCCTAACTTTTGTTTTCTCTATTATCCACTCGTTTCCCTTTTTATCCATTAGTTTATGTACAACATTTGTCTTTCCATTGCTCTTGGAGTTTTATGATTTTGTCCATGTTTGCTTTTGTGAACATCCACGTTCGGGAACCATAAGTGAGAACAGGGAGTACGCATTGATCTTAGTCTTAAGATGTTGTGGATATCTTTTGTTTTTAAGAATGTAGCTTAGTTTGAAACATGCCGCCCATGCCAGTCTTACTCGTCTTTTGATCTCTACTGTTTGGTTTTCCTTGTTGTGTTTTATAATTTGACCCAGATATATATAATTGTGGACTTGTTTTATTTCAACTTGTCTGATCCTCATTGTGATGTCCTCATCTGTATTTGTTATGATTTTGGTCTTGTTGTAGTTCATATTAAGGCCTATCTTTCTAGCTTTTATGTCCAGTTCTTTCATAATTTCGAACAATTTTTCTTTTTTATCGGTTATCAGTACGATGTCATAAGCGTACCTTAGATGGTTCAAGCATTGTCCACAAATTTTTGTACATTTTCCTTCCCATTCTAATATTTTAAAAATATCTTCCAGAGCTTGATTAAAAAGTTTCGGTGATGTTGTGTAACCTATATAAAATTGAATATAGTATGTTCTATATTTAGCCTGTTTTTTATTTTTTAATTGAAATTTATATAGTAATAGCTTTTACGACTTTAACATAATAATTAATTATCATTAAAAAAACTAAACCCCTTTATCACTGTCCTCTCAGTTAAGCATAATCGTTATTTTCACATTACGAAGGGTAATTACAGTAATTAAGCTTTTTTAGTTTTGTTTCGAAAGAGGTAATGTGCCTATCACGAGAGAAGAAAAAAGAGAAAATAGAGATAGCTCTTGTATACATGAAGGCATGGCAAGAAAGAACTTTTCTTGACTCACCACCATCAGAACGGAATCAAAAAGCAGCCATAAAATATACGGCTTTTCAAAAAACAAAACTAAGTTCCCTTTCCTCTTCCTTATGAAAAATCTATCTCTCGACCAATCACACCACTCAAAACAAACATATCTTGTCCTGTCTTCTCTTTGGCCAGTCAAAATTTCCTTATGCCTCAATCCGTCCTATTTTACCAAACAAACCCTCACGATTCTCTGGTAAGACCTCATATGAATCGTCGCAGAAAGTTTTGAAAAAAAAATGAACGCCTCTTCATTGCTTTTTAGTAAAAAAGAAACAGCTTATCTTATTCTTTACAATTTATAAAACCACGTCGGCAAAAGAGCTTATTTTTATCTTATACAAATTTTTTTCTTTTTATTTGTAATTTCTAGTGATGGTACGTGATTTCACTAACGGTGATTTATTCACGGTGAATTAAAAATCACTGGTAATGACCATTCCTTAGTAACTTCAATAACGGTGAGTGGTGATCAGATATCAGATATCAACTTCACATTCACTGTTTATTTATAGAATAAATATTATGATATTCACGGCGAACGTGACGTAACATCTGGCGATTATTAGGAACCGTGAATTTTAAAGAACGATGTAGTAATTACTTGTAATATATACTACGACGTTCTCGGTGATCGCTATTCGAGGAACAGCGATTTTTAAAATAAAAATAAATTTTATTAAGTAAATTTATTTATTATAAATAAGTCAACCATCTAGTTGCGTCAAAACATATTCAATATCAGCAATTACCAAAGAACGGCAGTTCTCGCCAGTGGCGCACACCAACACCCCCTACACGCGACACTATATATACACGAAATTTTCGATTTTCTAAATCTGACTGATTTGAAAGATGAGCCAAGTCTTATCTTAAAGTTCAGGAAAAGACTCACCCATTCATATGTCAACCATCCATTTTGGTCCAAGGGTGAGGATTTTACGCCCGTTTCTATTTAGGGGCTGTTTTTCGTTCTCGTCCCCAAAACTCCCAAAAAATTCAAAAATATAAGTCCGACCTATACAGCTTCTAATAGTAGTGATCATATTACCTTCCCAAAGCATGTCCAATTTTGAAAATCGGTTATACCATTCAAAAGTTACCGAGCTCAGAAATATGACTCAATTTTTATTTAAAAAAGGGAAAATGTTTGTGGATATGTATGTATGTATGTGTGTTTAAAAGTTAAACCGATTTGAATTTTTTTTTCTGTGTTTGAAGCCGGTGTAATTTGTGACTTTTGACCACCCATAAGCCAGCTAGAGGACTTGGTAGGTAAAAAACGGCATATTTTTTGGGGGTATATATCTTCGGAGCAAGAAGAGACAGGAGAACCGTAAATACACCAAATCAATAGTGTTGAGTTAAGCTTTCAAATGGTGTCTACTCCGTCAGGATCAGACATACACACGGCTCAGTATAGCCGAAAAGTATACTTTGAAAATTTTGGTTTTTCGACAATTACTCAAAATTTCAACCTACGAATTGCGCTAATAACTGAGTGTTTGTAGAAGGACTCTAGACAAATCTAACGGTGTATACGTCATATCCGGGAAACTTCGAATTTTTAATTTATAGGCTTCATAAGTATGATCAAATCTATTTCCTACGGGAAAACGGTTTCTCAAGCTCAATTATACCTGTAATAGCTTCAGTTATCATACTTGACCTTAGATCCATCAGATACTACTGGTAAATACGTTTCAAACTCATGTTTACTGATCAAAATCGGTTAAACCTCTTAGAAGTTATTAAGCTACAAAAGTATAATCCAATTAACGATTATTCCCGAAACGGTTTATGTAGTTGTAGTGATTACGACGCTAAATTTGATCTGGCAACGGGCAATCCGACTTCATTTTCCGGTCATCTCAATATTTTGTTTCAATCTATTTCGAATAAAAAAAAAAATCTAGTGTACATTCGATGGACCCTAGATCATTTGGGAGATAATGCAACAAAGGTGACCATTTATAAAGCTTAACGAGTAATAGAGGAACATTGCATTAAACTTCATACATTTAATTTATACATAACTTTGAAAAACTCCTGATGCAAGAATAAAAAACCGCTAAACGTCTTAAAAATGAGTGGCGCATACAATATTCCAGCTACAAAAGATCTGATATGAATATTACGTGGTGCGAAAATGTATTTTCATTTTGATGTAAAACAAAATTCTAGTTTTGTTTTAAAATATTTTCCATAATGTTTGCTAAATTTGAAGTAAACGCGCCAAAAAAGAGTTTCAAAATTCAAACTGTATCAAAGTTACTATTTTGTGGCGCGTTTACTTCAAATTTAGCAAATATTATGGAAAAATCTTTAAAAATAAAACTAGAATTTTGTTTTACATCAAAATGAAAATACATTTTCGCGCCACGTAATATTCATATCAGACCTTTTGTAGCTGGAATATTGTATGCGCCACTTATTTTTAAGGCGTTTAGCGGTTTTTTATTCTTGTATGTTTTTATTCTATAACCTCATACAGAGTAATCGCGATCGTGTTTAGTTTACAATTATTGTGACTACCTGTTACTGTACATAAAAGAACGGCGATTGCCGTCACTGTTTAAAATCACCGTTATCTAAAAATCACGTCGCTGATCATGGCATGATTTAAAAATCACTACATTCACCATCACTAAAATTTCTAATCGTTACTAAAATATCTACAGTTAATCAGATATACAAATAAATTTGGTACCTTTCTCGAATATTAAGAAAATCTCAAAGCAACTTTGATTCTAATTGTCCATTTTGTTTTATACACTTTTAAAAGTACATCCTCTTTATTTTTTTTTTAATTTTTTAAATTGAAATTTATATAGTAATAGCTTTTACGATCTCAACATAATAATTATCATTAACAAAAGTAAGCTCTCTTTATCACTGTCCTCTCAGTTAAGTATGTTCGTTATTTTCACATTACGAAGGGTAATTACAGTAATTGCGCTCTTTTTGTTTTTGTTTCGAAAGAGGTAATGTGCCTATCACGAGAAGAAGAAAAAAAGGAAAATAGAGATAGCTCGTGTATACATGAAGGCATGGTAAGAAAGAACTTTTCTTGACTCACCACCATCCGAACGAAATGAAAAAGCAGCCATAAAATATACGGCTTTTGGGGCGTCACAGACTTGGGGTCGGCAACTGATGATACCGAACTTGGGAGAAAATAATTCTACAGAATGGCACTGGCCCCCAGTTATATTTCCCATAAATCTCAGTAATTACGTAGAAAAATGATCTGATGTTTCCAAATCACAAATCTCTACTTAAATCTAACTTGCAACAAACATATTTCTGCAGAGATGGATTGAGAATTTCATGTTGATTCAATAGTATTATTTCATAGTGGAATAAGCAATAAGATTTATTTCAAGAATAATAAGTAATGTATAGTATATTTATAAGTAATAAGTAAGAATACATAATCATTATTTAATAATACACAAATGATTCAATAAAATTGTGTTTTGACTAGAAAAGTTTTGGGGTAGTTCTGATTTCTTTCATTATACATATATGGATTTTGGGCTGCTGAATCCGAATATGAGGTTTGCGGACAAAATTTCTTGCTGGAACATTGAAAAATATCGCGAAAAATCGAAAAATTTCAGCTTTTTCCCTCACTATTTACTTTTTTTTTTCAGATGAACCGTTCCGTCTAAAGTACAAGTTGAAAATTGCCAATTTTTAACAGTCTCGGCAAAACCCACTTTTTACATTCCAAAACTTTATTTTTTATTAGAATGCTGTCATTTGATAAATTTCTCCTAGTTTTCTGTACAAATAATAAATGTTAGTTCATAGGTATGGTATGTCTCTTGTGACAGCTTCCATGAGTCCATTCCGTCCTAAGAGGCCGGGAATGTTTCTGCTTTTCCCTTAGAGCCACAGAAGATCAGGCACAGATAGAGTCACAGTTTCAGTTGATGTGAACATTTCCTTCGGATCTGTTATCTTGATTTCTGATAAACCTTGAGGTTTTGTCCTTTTAAAATGAATTAGTTGAACAACTCCCTGACTTCCATAAACCTCAGGCGCTGGTTTCTTTTTTATCCGAGAAATGGATTGCTTAGGAGCTACTGCATGTTTTGGTGCAATACAAGAAATGCCACATATGACGTGAAAAGTGTGGTATTCGTCGATTGCATGTACGTTAAAATCAGCGTTATCGTACACCTGCTGTGAAAAGCACGGTAGGTCAATTTTCTGCGGATCGTCTGCGAATGCTGACACTTCAAGGCGAACAGCTTCTGTATAGGATTAACAAAATCCCAAAGAGAAAACTACATCAACCTATTTTCTTGAGCCGTACTTTTTGTAGAGAAAACGGCCAACCCTGCAAGGAATGGTGAGACCAACTATCTGGGCCTTATTGCCGCTACAAGTCTTAGAGCAAGCGCGTTTCTTATCTGGAAGTGTCATCAATCGCAGGCGATCCGCAGAAAATTGACCAGCCGTGCTTTACACAAAAGGTGTACGAAAACGCTGATTTTAACCCTTTCTATGCCAGGCCTTAATTTGAATGTTGGTCCCTCAATCCCAAAGGTTTTTTCATTTTCAAAAAATAATGTAATGTAAATTAACATTAAAAGTTTTCTTTTGTGTGGTACTCCTCAAAACATGACACTACGCAAAAGCCGACTCCGCATCTTGCACACGTGTATCTCGATTCGCTTCTTTTTTTTCTGGTCTTTTCTGTGGCTACAAACGCTTCACCTTCTTGCCGCTACCTATAAGCGTTGCCATCAGTGCTACAATATAGGGTTACACCATTTTGTGGCTTTGGGAGCAATAATCTAACATTTTCGGACATATTTCTACGGCATTGGGACACCAATTAGTCTAAAATTTTATAAGCAATGCATATTTTCGGCTTTGGTAAATTGAGACCATAACACCTTGAACGTATATACGGCGGCTGGGAATACAGACCCACTTTTTCAAAAACATATATATGCAGCGTTGGGACAGAAAGGGTTAACGTACATACAATCGATGGATACCACACTTTTTACGTCATGGGTGGCATTTCTTGTATTGAACCAAAACATGCAATAGCTCCTGACCGAATGGATTGCTCGACTTAAAACTAAATCCGCGCCTGACGTTTATGAAAGTCAGGGAGCTGTTTAACTAATACATTTTGAAAGGACAAAACCTCAAGGTTAATCATAAATCAAGATCCGAAGGGAATGTTCACACCAACTGAAACTGTGACTCCATCTCTGACTGATCTTCTGTGGCTCTAAGGGAAAAACAGAGACATTCTCGGTATTTTAGGATGGAATGGATTCATGGAAGCTGTGAGAAAAGACATACCATATTCATATTCATATTATGAACTAACATTTATTATTTGTACAGAAAACTAGGAGAAATTTATCAAATAACAGCATTCTAATAAAAATTAAAGTTTTGGAATGTAAAAAGTGGGTTTTGCCGAGACCGTTAAAAATTGGCAATTTTCAACTTGCACTTTAGAACGAACGGTTCGTCTAAAAAAAAAAGTAAATGGTGATATTTATCGCTGTGTCTAGGTACACGCTAACGTGTACGCAAATAAAAAAGTTAGGTACACGCTTAAACGTCATTAAGTCAGTGACGTCATTATTTAGCGTGTACTATGACTGGGTTTTTTGGTACACGCTAATTTGAGCCGCGTGTATGCTGTGGTAAAGTATCTGTAAGTGAGTGTCAGAGTGTGGTTAGAATTTGTCTAATCGCGTTATGTTTACACATAATCGCCTTATGTTTATATTGATTTATAAAGAGTTTCCTTATTTTTTTACTTGTTTAGTGTTTTTTTTTAATTAACTGTGGAGTGTGGACAATTATTTAGTTCTTTTAATTAGTTTAACAACATTTTAAAACAGTATGAAAAAGATAAGAGACAAAAATTCGTGATTAGGGTAGCAGAAGTAATAAGATAAAATATACGGGGCAATTGGTTAGTGTGATAAAACTCAGTAGATCCGCTAGAGTAATAGATAGCAATAAAAGTTAGTAACAAAATTTTTAGCAAACTTTAAGCTTCATAATATTACAAAATTACTAAAATTAGTTAGAATGTTACAGCGGCGTTCGATAATATAGTGGCAGACCAAAGTTATGTTTTTTAAATGGAACACCCTATATTTTATTTTATGTTTAAAATCTTCTTAACTTCCACATCACAAAAATATAAAGGTTTATTATGTTATACAGGGTATTTACAAAGTTATAACCAATTTTCTATTAAAATCGTAACAAGTTCAACTCCCTGTATAAATAAAAATAAACACCACAGCAAAAATAAACACCAATATAAACTGGTATAATTATTTTAACAGTATTTTGTATATATCGTGTTAAGTAATATTTATTTTGCTAACCTGAATATAATATACTTTTATATACATGCATGTTGTTTTATTACAATTAAGTTTGAAACATCTGAATAGCTTTGCTTCCCTTCCCCTTCCCTGAATAAAAATATTTTTTATCAAACAAACAACAAACACCAAACATATCAAAATAGCGTGTACCAAAATATAAAGTCACTGCGCACGCTAAATAATGACGTCACTGGCTTAATGAAGTTTAATTCGCGTGTACCTAACTTTTTTAATTGCGTACACGTTAGCGTGTACCTAGACACAGCGGATATTTATAGATAATTTTAAGTACTCTAATTTCTGTTAACAAATCATTTACTAAAAGTTAATAGTTTTCGAGATTTAAGCAAAAAAGCGGAAAAAAGCTGAAATTTTTCGATTTTCTCGCGATTTTTTCAATGTTCCGGCAAGAAATTTTGTCCGCAAACCTCATATTCGGATTCAGCAGCCCAAAATCCATATATAATGAAAGAAATCAGAACTACCCCAAAACTTTCCCACTAGGGAGCTCGTAGAGTACAATTTGACTGAATCAAAAGTTTCAAGTTACGCAATATCTAAAATTATGCTCATTTTCATAGTTAATTTTTTTGTGAACAGATTAATGAATTCCGCGAATATTTTTTTATTCTTTTTGATTTTTCTTTTGTACTTACACAGTTGGACATAGGTTCACTTAAACTTTTTTTTTGAAGAAGACAAAAGGCAGTTTTTGTTTTTATTTGCTTCAGAGTTGGACCATAATCTCCAGATGCGTCTCAAAGGTGAATTATTACATTCGCGGTAATTTCCCTTAAATAAGGCAGTCTGTTTCATTCAGAGTTGTGACTAGATAGTACATAGCTCCATTGATAACGCCTCGCCTGAGACGCAGATATAGCTATCTGGAGATTGTGGTCTAACTCTGAAGCAAATTAAAACAAAAACTTACTTTACTCTCTTTGAAGTTATACTTCTCTACCGGCGATATGAGGGTGAATTTTTATATGTTAAAACCTATGATTCCGGCGCATGCGCATTATAACTTTGTTTTGATTGGATGTTCAAATGACATGTCAAAAATTATTCAATATGGCGGCTGTGGCACAGCTGTAGTTAGATTATTTATGGTTGTTGCGTTTTAAAATTTGTGTGAAAAGAAACAACAAACAAAAGTTAGTTAATAGTTATACCGCCTTTTAAATAATTTTCATATACCTATATTTTTGGACTTTTGGACTATTTTGGACAAGGAAAACTCATTCTAATTTGGTACGTAGCTTTTATTATAATCATATTGTAATTATACATTTGGATTAGGTTGAAATACAGTAGAGCGTCGATTATCCGAACTAATTGGGGGACATAGGTGTTCGGAAAACCGATTTGTTCGGATAATCGAACTACAATATATTGATATATATTTATAGTCATACATATTTATCCACAAGTGAATAAAAGCCATATTTATATACCTACATATTTATTTATGTCTTAATAATGACAACTAGCAACTAAACAAAAAAGTGCAGTCTTTGCAACAACATAATTATTTTTGGATACAATATTGCAGAAAATTGAAGATATTTTAAGCGTCAATTACCAACGCTTGCTCGGTATTCGAGTGCGGGACGCGGGAGTCGATAGTTCGAATAAGTGGTCGTTCGGTTGATCGACGTTCGGATAATCGACGCTCTACTGTACATTTATTTTCTCAAGAATGGGGATTTTAGAGAGAAATCCCAAATTAGGTCCGATTTTTATTTTTAAATTATGATTTTTTGGCGTAGATTTATTTATCTAGTAGGTATGTAATGCTTTGATTTACATACTTAATTTGATTACCAACAAAAGTTCTACCAATCTTCATCTAATATATTGTTTTCTTACTGTTTTGTTATATTTTAATATTTTCTTCCACAAAATTTAAACTACATAATTTAATTATATTCAAAACAACTGTCAAACAGTAAAACGTTCAGTTACCCTATTTTTCCACATGACAAATAATGTGAAATTGGACGAGTGAGTCTAGGCTTCGATTACGAATCAAAGCGCCACGAAATTCACGGGTTCGATTCCCGATGCAATTTTTTATTTTTTTATGCGTTTTATATAATTTTTTTTTCAGAAAATGCGTATTTAAAATTTTTGCCAACAATTATTATCGTTCAGAAATCATTTTTTCTTTGTGGCATTTTTCAATGTGTTTGTGTGCGTTTTATTCTTTTATTTTTTTAGATTTTTGGTATTGTCTTAAAAATCACATAATATGTAGTAGAAGTATAACTTCTTACGTGCGTACAAAGTACACACACATTCTTTTTTTATCTCTACTCAGATTTTTGAGTACTTGAAACTGTCTTTCGGTCCTATTCCTAGACGAAAAGAAAGTAGATACGTTACCATGTCCTTTCTGCTTTCTTCTATATTCGTCGTCTCCGTGCTTATAAAGCCGGAGATACGGGATGCAACGAGAAAGCAGTTTCTCAATGAAAAAAGTGTTAGATTTAAAATACTATTTATTATTTTAATTTCAGTTATTTTAATTGTTTAATTGTAGTAAACCTTGTGTCTCGGACTTTTCGCCTTCCTCTTTCTTTTTTGAACTTATAACGGCTGGAAGAAAAGGAATGTTTTTCTTATGTTAAGTTTGAGACACCCTGGGCCTGATTCTAATTCATTTCGACAGTCGCAATTTCATTTCGACACCGCCATGACAGCCGCAGAATATAGCGATTCTTATTCATTTCGATATTAGTTCCAACTGGGGATATTAACCTTATCATGTTGACACTGCTCAGAATTTGGGTTGGCGCTCCGGTTTATTGGAATTTGTTGATAATCTGGGAAAATTATCGAAAAAATGCCATTTTTGGGAAAAATTATTTACCAGCTATTTTATTGCTAAAATCGAATCTTAAGATTGCATATATTAGTAATAATATGGGGTATGACAAGTCCGCAGAAAGTGTGTTATTTTATTTATAAACAAATTAGCACTCCTAAATCTTCTTTTTTTTTTCAATTAGTGCATGCTCTGTAACTCCTAAGATTTTTCCTTTGACCCAAAAACACTCAAATAAAAATTCACCGTAATTTAGTTCTGCACAAAGTTATTTTTTTCCGATTTCCTTCAATAAAAATTTTACTCAGAAAATCCGAGGTTTCCCAAAAAATCTGCAATTTTCAATTAAAATTTTAGGGAAGTACCTAATAATTAAATAATTGATGACATGAAAGATTTATTATAGTAGATTATACAGAGGGGCTAAATTATGTAATAAATTAATTTCTTTAAAACGGACGATTTTGGAGCAAAATCCCGATAGAGGTCGATTTTTATTTTTAAATTACAATTTTTTGGCAAATATTTCATACTAGTGACGTCATCCATCTGAGCGTGATGACATAATCAATAATTTTGTTAATGGGAATAGGGGTCGTGTGGTAGGTCATTTGAAAGGGCGTTCAATTCTCTATTCAGTAATATAAACCTTAATATCATTATGTATCTATACAGGGTTGCCAAAAAATAATTTTTGAATTAAATTAATTGGCGCAAAAAGAATTATGTATGTAATTTATTTAACTCAAAATACATTGTACTGCTGTCAGAAAATAGAAAAAAAGGTTTATTTCACAAATAAACATTTCTTTTCGCTTAAATTAAATCACAAACAGCCTCCCTCCTACCTATTTGCAGTTTGAACAATTAATTTAAGCTAAAAGCAATGTTTATTTTCAAAATAAACATTTTTTTCTATTTTCTGACAGCAATATAATGTATTTTGAGTTAAATAAATTACATGCATTGTTCTTCTTGCGTCAATTAATTTAATTCAAAATTTTTTTTGGCCTCCCTGTATAAATAATGATATTAATGTTTATAATACTGAATAGAGAATTGAACGCCTTTGTAAATGAGCTACAACACGAACCCCTATTCCTATTTAAAAAATAATCGATTACGTCATCACGCTCGGATGGATGACGTCACTAGTTTGAAATATATGCCAAAAAAATTTAATATAAAAATAAAAATCGACCTGTTTCGGGATTTTTCTCTAGAATCGTCCATTTTAGAGAAAATGAATTTATTCCATAATTTAGCACCTCTCTGTATATCAGGAGACCGGCGACAATGTAACCAATAGTTTAGCAATAATTAAAATGTTAATTAAAAAAATTTCGGTCGAAATAATAACCAGAAAGATTTATATACACCAGAATAACTATGATTTTCGTATAAAAAAGCACTATACCTATTCAACGTACCTTACAGGATTGAAATTGGACCATTTGAGCGGTCTCAGGAATGTTATAAAGAAACAATTTTTTGGCTTATAAACAAATAGAACCCCTCAGAAAATATTAGATTAAATTAAATTAAGTTAACGCTGTTGAAAAGGGCACGGCTTCTGTGCCCTTTTCGAAGAAAAAAAATTGAATTGCGAGGAGTGATTGCAGGTATAACCGGTTAAATTTGACCGGCATTTGCGACAGAGTTATAAACAACAGGATTTTAATCTTTGAACCATTAGATATCTTTTAATTCCGGTCTTCTTTGTACATACAAATTTTCATATCTTCAAGACACTCATAACAAAAAAGATTTATGTCACTGTCACCAAATTATTTAATTATTGATAAATAATTACTTCTCTCAAATTTTAGTTGAAAATTAAAGATTTTGTTTGGAAAACCTGAATTTTCCGAGGAAAATTTCTGTCGAAGGAAATTCGAATAAATTATCAATGTGCAGAATTAAATTACTGTCAATTTTTATGCGAGTGTTTTGGTTTAAAGTTAAAATTTTCGGAGTTATAGAGCAATAATTAAAAAAAAAAGATTTCGGAGCGCTAATTTGTTTATAAACAAAATAGCACACTTTCTGTGGACTTTGCACAGCTATATTACTAATATAGGAAATCTTAAGATTTGATTTCAGCATGTCCAGCAATAAAATAGCTGGTAATTAATTTTCCTTGTTTTTTACTAATTTTCCAAGATTATTACCTTACATCTTTCATTGAGTTGATGATTCATGTTGTGGACATTCTCAATTATTATATTTCTAATTTAATACTATTCTGTCTAATTCCTCAAAACAAGCAAATTTCAATTAAACCCAGCCATATTAATACCTTTTGCTTTAGTTTTCTTGCAAGAAATAAACAAAACACATCTAAACTAAACCTAACCTCGCTTTTGGCCATTCATTCATCTCCGTGTCAAATAATTTCGACATCGACATTATAATATCAACACCCTTTTTAAAGTCGCTATTAATTTCGATAGTCGCTATTTCATGACGTCATTTCGTTAGTTCAACTAAAATTCACAAGGCTCGCACAGTCGCATTTCGACGTCGCCATATTGAAAGCGACTTGTTTAGTGTCGAAATTTGATTTAGAATCAGGGCCTCTATATGGAGTACAAGTACAAGTATAGGTATATATTGAAATCGTATGGTAGTTTTGTGAATATTTTGTTTTTTGAATGTTACCGATATCTTAAGAAACAAAGAAAATATACGGTTTTATTCTGTAACATATTTTTTAACTGAAACAAAACTACGAGGCTTTGTTCAATTGAAACGCATCTTTTATCCAAAATAACATATCTACCAATAGCATAACAAATCTACCAAACAATCTACCAATAATTACCACTATATTTTAAGGCACATATTACATTAAAATAAAAAAACCTACGGTTTCGTTTTGATTTAAATCTGTCTCCCTCCATCCCCCGATAGTACTATTTCTAGGTCTACCTGTTGTCAAGGAGGCTCTAAGGAAGACAAATTTACACAAACACGACCGTAGTTTCTCGATATAAATTAAAACTATTTATATCGCAGTATGGTTAGAACGCTCTCTAACGGGGAATAAGTGAAATTAATTTCGACTCGATTCAAGTTCTCTGTTTAACCCAGGTGTGACAATACCAGAAGGCACCGTTAGGAAAATATTCCAATTTACGGTTCAGAGAACCTGTATGAAAACAGTCTGTGTACTCTAATACAGAGTATGGCATTAGTAAAATAAGAAAATCTACGTAGATTTTCTTATATGTTAATGTTAACTAATACGTTTATATCAATAATTTCCAGCTCTACTAGTTTCATCTCTTTTTAAAACTTTAAAAAGAGGGTAAACCCTGTAGTTAGCTGTATACCTTTGATATAACAACGTGAAATGAAGTAAATACTTCTGTTGTATGTAGGCATATGAATTTATTAAAATTCTTATATTTTATCCACAAGGGAGTGGAAGTACAAAACGTTTTCGGTCAAACTGACCATCATCAGTGTAAACGTCCAGTGTACAAGTAACTTTAATTAGCCACTTCAATTGGTGTAAAAACCTCTAAATTACATTATTGTTACATTATATATTGAAAAGTAGTCGACATTAAGTCGATGTCTTAAATATTTTAAAGATCACATGTAAATGTATTTCATCCTTGCTCAAAAATTGCACAAGGTACTTGTGTTCTAGTGAGAGGTTAACGACCACCAAGAGGTTACCTGTATAAATTTTAAGAATTTTAATAAATTCATATGTCTACATACAACAGAAGTGTTTACTTCATTCTACGTTGTCATCCCTTTTTATTTCACAATGTTTTCCATCTTTAGCGTTATTTTTCCGGTTATTGGTGCGCTCATCACTGTACTATATGCCGTCTTTGATAATTAAAATTAATAAAAATGTATAATTTAAAATTTGTTTAAACCCCCTCTGTGGCTCAGTGGTAAGAGCGTCTACCTTTGGATCGAAAGGTCCGAATGGTGGTGAGTTCGAATCTCACCAGGGTAAGAAATTTTTCGTTTATTATAAATTAATAAATGAAAATAGTTTCTATCCTTGTGGGATCGGTACTCACCGGAGGGACCGCAGATGTTCGGATACAATTAGCGTCTCTTTGCAAAGACAATGACCTCGACTTTGCACAGTAACAAGACACTTACTCAACACACACACTACACATGACACTAGGTACCTAACTGTAAAAATTCACCGTGCCTACCATGCCAATGAGCATTAGTTGTCGAGGCATTAGCTAAATAAAAAATTGTTTATTTTTAAATAACATTTAAATTAAATAATACAGCTTTCATGTAACTTGAAATTTCGAAAGCAAACTTTATTAGATAATAGTATATTATTCAACGGGAATGTAATGATGGCTATTACTCACGATGATGAAGTTTGCGACACGAGCCGTAGGCAAGTGTCGTAATTCATCAGAGTGAGTAATAGAATACTATACTTTTTCTACGACCTTTTTTATTTTAATTAGTAAAAAATTTAATTATTAACTACTCGAAATTTAAATTATAATAATTTACAAAAATACCTAAATGCTATTTACCCCTTGTACGTGGCTGAATAATTGGTTGCATACTATTACCAAATTATTATTTATTGTAAAAATACAACTAGAAATAGTCAATATAAGTTCTATTCGTTTTCGAAAAATTATAAGCTTAAATTTGTACCTACTCTCAGTGAATTTTATAAATAGGAAATTGCTGTTGTCGGTGGACGTATTTCATATAATATATAGTTATAATATATATTTACATTTAACTATAATATATAATATAAAAAAAGAATGTGTGTGTACTTTGTACGCACGTAAGAAGTTATACTTCTATTATATGATTTAAACGAAATTAATATACTTTTTATTTATATTTTGTTTAAATATTAAACTAATTTATACTTACTACTTCTCAAACATTTTTATTAGAACAGTGCCAAAAATTAAAATAATAAAAGAATAAAACACACACAAACACATTAAACAAGCCACAAATGATGTCTGAACATTAATTGTCGAAAATTTTTTTAACTAAATACGTATTTTCTTAAAATACAATTATATAATAAATATACTTACAATCATAAAATGTATTAAAAAAAAACAAAAAAGAAAGTTTCTATTGGGACTCGAACCACCGCTGATAAGAGCGGTTGGTATTGGAATTCATTCGCCTTCTCCGCTTAGCCACGGACACTATGTGTCATTATTTACGAAGATCGACTAACTAAACGGATTAAACTTGTCATATTTTGAAAATTGATCAAATTATTTTAATTTTGAATTGAAATGATTTAGAATTGAAAAAGTACAACAAAACATAGAGTAAAAAAACAATATATTAGGTGAATATTGATAGAAATTTTGATGGTAATCAAATTATATAAATAAAAGTATTACATACTATGTATTTTGGCAGATGAAATAGGTAGGTTTATACCCATGATACATTAACAATTATTACGTACCTGTTGCTTTTAAAAACTATTTAAAAGTCACTACAATATTATAAACTTTTTTGTTTCTGTCCTCACAACAATAAAACTAATATATTATACATTTGTTTACCTTTACCTTTACCTCCAAACCACAGCTGCCATATCGGATAATTTTTGACATGTCATTTGAACATCCAATCAGAACAAAGTTATAATGCGCATGCGCTGGGCTGATAGGTTTTAACATATAAAAAAATCACCCTCTATCGCCGGTAAAGAAGTATAACTTCAATAATATATAACTATACATAATATGTTATAACATATTTAACACAATATAACTTGAAAAACAAACACAATATTAGTTATAAATTCCAATTAACATAAACAAAATTCGCTAATGTCACTGTCACTAAATTAAATGATAAACGTCAAAATTTTTAGTAAACAAGATATAAACGTAAAAATATACTGACATTGTTACAGTTAAGATTCCTTTAAAAATTTTTCGAAGTTAATTATTGGTATAAATTACAATAATTATTGTATTAAATAAACAAGTTTAAGTAATTTTATTTGCAGTTTATATACGATTATTATTAAAAGTGGCATGCGCCACTTGAATCTAACTTCAGCCCGTGAGTAATGACCCGTGAGTAACTTCAGCCCGTGAGTAATGAATTATTACTCGCGGATACAGTAATGGGTGCTATTATGTTATTAAACGGTCGTAGAAAAAAATATTTTTTCTTTCTTTAGTTAGGCATAAGTAATCAAAATCAGAAGTACAAAACTCAAACTCAAAATTCATATTGACCTGTGTAACAGAATTAGGTATTCTTTTAAAAACGAAAATCCCTCCCTGTTTGATGAATTCTTTGCAGATCTCCTCTGCTTTCGTATAGCTGCCAGGCCTGCTTAGAATTTACACAATGCAATTACTTGATGCAAAGCATGCTCGAATTGATTTTGGAGGGCTGAAAATGTGATAAATAACCAAATATCTATTCGGGACCCTTTATACGTTCATTTGAGATGCTGATTGATGTTTTTCTTGCTTTTATTTACAACTAATGACGACCAAAGGAGGCAAGGTCGAGGCGTGAGTAAGAAAGGAAATCAGTTTCACTTGAACTCTTCGGTGAAAAATTGCGAACTTAATAAAAAGAGGTGTGATAATGATTTTGTTTGTTCGTTACTAAAGGTAAATGCGGCAAAAACGAAATTTTAGAAGTAATTTAGGGGAAATTTTAGGACAAATTGTTTTTATCGCGAATGTTCTTATTAATAAATTTGTGCAAAGCTTTTTTTATTCAAATTATCGTGTCTCGACGACGAGGTCATTACACGATAACAGAAAAGAACAATACAAGAATATCTAACAATAAAACACTGAGAACTTTTATTCAAGATTTTCACAAATTATAAATTAATACCACTACAGTTGTTTCGGCATGACTAATTTCTCTAATAGATGTGTTTTTATTAAGAGTCTACACTTTAAAGTCTCTAAATAAAGAGGTTGAGGAATGGGGAGCTGTTTGTCTCCAGTCGGTCATTCAGAATTATATCTGTATTTTTGAATTTATTAACTTTCATAGATTCTAATAAAGATAGCTTAAGGCTTTATTTTGATATACAACACACATCATAGACAAGCTCATCCATAAAAGACAGCTTAAAGTCTTACGACATGCTGCGTTCCCTAGGGATTCGACAACCAAACCTACTTATGCTTCTGTACCCTTTCACCAAGATAGGCTATCTGGGGATATTTCGAATATTATCAAAAGATCAGTAGACAACATCCAAATTTCTTTTAAAATATCCAACAATTTAGAACAATCTCTATCCAATTCCAAAGATAATATCCATTACATAAATCGTAGTGGTGTCTATAGACTACAATGTTCTGAGTGTGATGCTACTTACATAGGAAGAACTTGTAGATCACTTGCTTCTCGTTCTCTTGAACACACCAAAAGAGAGAACACCTCTACCTTCTCTCAACATCTAAAACATAAAAATCATTCTTTGAATATCCCAGATGATGTCGCTCTACTTCATGACATCCCACGGAAAGACTTCCTAAAATTAGATCTGTACGAGGACCTAGAAATAATCAAAGAAAAACAAAAAAGTCCGAATTGTGTCAACCGACATGTTTCGTTCAATCGGGGCTTCCAACCACTCCATCGACAACCTTTTTCTTAACACATTTACAATACTACTATTCACCTTCCTTATACTGCTTCGTTCACATTCACACTATAATTCATCTGGTACAAGCCACAATATTCCCTTTTTTCATTTTCAGCCATCTAATCACTTTCTTATATATAAATTACTGATAAGATCATCCACAGACATCCTCATTAAATAAATTCTCATCTACATACAACATACCATCTTATTTCAACATATGACTATCCTCACCCTACCTACTCATTCTGTCATTACCAACATATAACACTTATCTATAGCAAAACCAAATCAAAAGTCGAATTTTCTTTCTGAGTCCCGTTCATGTTCTTCTCTCATTAATTCCCTCACAGAGACTCCATACCCTCCAGTTCCTACTATCATCATCTTACGAAGGTTTTGGTTTTTGGACCCTTAGGGATCCGGGCAGCCTGCAGGGTCTTTAAGAATTAGTCGCCTAAGTTTGAGCTTTTACTTTCTTAACGATACATACTCCTAGATTATTTAAGACATTTCTACACCTCAGTCACCCCCATTGTGAGTTCCTTTTTTAAACTTATACAAATTCTAACAGCTGTCAATACATCTGTGTAATGTGGTTTGCTCAACTCCACTGACAGTATACGTAAACATAATCTCTAACTACAAAATCTAGTTTACCGAATTTTAAATGATAATTCTCACAATGGAGTGTGTTGTTACATCATATCTAATTTTAACAATCTTTACACCATAGTCTTTAAATATGACAGGCTAATTTTTCAACTTCCTGTGGAACTGTCATTTCTGTCTTGACAACGTTCGGAGGTCTACATCCAACTCATTGTCACTGTTATTTGCTACCTGACTTCCACCATGTAATCAAGTCACACTACAGCTCAGATGTTACCTAGGGCATAATGGTAAAATATTTCTAACATCCATGTTTTAATTGGCATCTTTAACCGATGTTTCCTTAACGGACCACGTATATAGGGCTTTGACCCACATATTTTTGTAAAATTATATCTTGGTGGTTAGCATGTAAACTTCACGTGAGTATAACCGACAGCTTTTTAACCCTAGTCAAAATTTCAATCTTTGCATTATTTTATCAGGTTATATTCATTTTAGGTAAGCACTGATGATTGGTAAACCAGTCGAAAACTAGTTCTGATTGTGATGTAGCCCTTTTTAGGGATTTTAAATATACCTTTTATAAAGGATTTACTGTTTTTTTGTATTACATGGTATACAGCCAACTACAGAAAAACTTTTTCCTTGTGGATGCTTTATTTTGAATATAAAGAATTTGATACTGTTCATTAAAAGAAGGATTATAATGTAGGATATGAAGTGCGTACGTCGAATGTGTTTTTATATTACTGAAAGCCATTTTGCGTTCTGATATGCGTTTGTCAAAGTTTCTGCCAGTTTGACCGATATAAATAATTTTTGGACAACACCACATACTGTCGTTAGTTCTAAAAGTTGGTGTTATTCCTTCTGTTTCTATTTGTTTGGCTATTTTTGTCGATATTTTGCCTGTGTATGCGATAGAGCAGAAGATACTTGGTTCTTCTTCTTCTTTTTCGAAACTCCTTATGCCCCTCAGGGGCGTCGGAGGTTCTATTCATCCTCTATCCATATCTACCATTTCTTGCGGTCCTTTGCTAACTCTTTCATTTGTTGATGTGTTTTTCCTTTTCCCTGTCCAATTTCTATAATCTGATCGATCCATCTCTTCCTTGGCCTCCCTTTCCTTCTTTTACCATATCTTTTTGAATCCATCACCTGCTTTGGTAGTCTTCCTTGTCCATTCTGTTAATGTGTCCATACCATTTTAATTTTCTTTTTTAGATCTTGGTTATTATCGATTCCTGTTTCAGTCTTTGTTTAATATCCTCATTTCTTATTCTGCCCAATTTCGTTTTTTCTGCTATTTTTCTCATCTGCTTCATCTCCGCTGCGTTTATTGTACTGTCTATTTTTGCATTGTTTACCCATGTCTCACTTGCATATATTAAAGTTGGTACATTTATTGCATTGTATACCTTCAGTTTTATTTCTTTATCTATTTCTTCCTTTCAAGATACTTGGTTAGATTCCATAAAATACAAGAATAATACAAATAAAATTTTACCGTTCACATAATACCTATATACAGTAGGAAAAATGACAGAATACCCATGAACGAACATATAAAACACGCTGTATATTCCTGTCACCGTGTCACTCAAAAATTGGCCAGCGCAAGTACATGCAATAATTATTGTTACATGTACTTGCACTGGACAATTTTCTTTGTGACTCGGTGACAGGAAAATATAGCGTGTTTTATATGTTCGTTCATGGGTATTCTTTAATTTTTCCCACTGTACACATTCCTAAATTTTTACAAATTTAACTGTTTTACATCATTAAACTTCTGAGTTTCTAAAGCGCCCTTGAATAAATATTGACGAGATTCTTCCACTGTTTGCGGTTATTCACTTGTTATTTGCAGGCCCTTGTTTTTTCTTTCTCATATTTTCTTTCCTTATTCTCCTACTTGCAAAATTCTCAGCATGTTTCTTTCTCTTGATATTCCTAAACATGTTCCAACCATCTATACCTCCATGCCCTGGTGTTCTATGTTATTTTGAGTCTCTTGCACATCTCCATTAGCTCTTAGTTTGTTCTCCCAACTCATTTTCGTTAGCTTTTATTCCACCAAAATCTTTTCTCGAAATTTTCTTCCCCTAAATTTTAAGATTTTTTTCTTCTTTCTGATTCATTATCCAAGTTGACATACATACAATACCATTGGTCTCACTATTGTTTGATAAGTCAGAATATATGGATAATTTACAGAACCTATCTACACTCACCGGCACGAAAAACGGGCACCTCAAAAAATGGCTCATTTTTGATGTCTCGTATCTCCTAAAACATTTTTTCAACATGTTATAGCCTTATTCTTTAGCAATATCGCTGTAATAATATTGATGCTTGACAGGTAAATTTTCTTTGTATACCGGGTGTACCAACCAAACTGGGTTTTTTCTCATTTTTCACAAAATCCTGTGGAATATTCTAGCCTTTATAAAATATTGAAATTAAAACCCAACTATAGCCACAGGTTTTCTTAACGTTCTGTTTTTTTATTTATTCGCTTATGTTGGATAATAAAAAAATAAAAAGTTAGGGACTTTAACAACTAACTATGTTCTTTATCAATACAGGGTGTTTCTAAATAAGTGTGACAAACTTTAAGGGGTAATTCTGCATGAAAAATAATGACCGTTTGCTTGATAAACCTTTGTCCGCAAATGCTTCGTTTTCGAGATAAGGGATGTTGAATTTTTTCTTACAAACTGACGATTTATTTATTGCTCTAGAACCGGTTGAGATATGCAAATGAAATTGGGTAGGTTTTAAGAGGTAGTTATTGCGTATTTTTGACATATAATTAAAAATTTTATATTCACCATTGGCGTGCATACGGGTCATATTACCCTGTCATATTACCCGCATATTAGCGTTAGCAAAAATAGTAAATACTAAAAACAGGAATTTAGTTGTTTCTATATAAAAATAAACACTTAACTTCTTAAATAAGCATAAAACGCGTTTTAATAATATTACAAAATTTAACAGATTGCTTTAGAATTCTATACTAAATTTACAATCAAGTTGCAGTAGAAATAAACGAACCAAGTCACGTTAAATGCTACTAGGAGCACTCCCGAATCATAATTTACAATGTATATACATTGTAAATCCGAAATCATGATTTCCAAAGTTTATACATTATAAATTATGATTCGTGAGTGCTCCTAGTAGCATTTAAAGTGTCTTGGTTTGTTTATTTCTACTGCATCTTGATTGTAAATTTCGTATAAATAAATTTTACATAGTCACAAACATAGTGACATAATTATCTCGTAGGTATGATAACAGAATAGGGTATGTCCTGATAAAACTAGCCAAATTAAGATTCTCGAAGGTTTACGTGACTAGAAAAGATAAAATGTCTATAGAATTTTAGTTAAGACATTGATGAATACAAGGGACAAAAATATGTTTTATATTCACTGTAATTTACGCAATATTCGTAATACAAAAATAGGAAATCGCCAAAACACAAATTCATTTCACAAAAAGCTGTGAATGCTTAATCAAATGCTGAAGTCCTCCATAAAATAACATATTATTATTCAAAAGGCGAATGCTCATTCGAAGTAATCTGATTTGTTTACAGCAGATACGAGTATATAGATACAGATCCAGGGCAGAGAATAAAGTTACGTAACTGAAGAATACGAGAAGTGTAGCGGAATGAATGATATCTCTTGATCCATATAAATGAATGTCTGTCTGGCGGATGATAGTAAAATGGGATCGACACTGAACATCTTAACTTCACAAATATTAGGCCAGTGGTAATTTGTCACACTTTTTTCGTTATTGAAAGGTTAAGCTGATTCACCAACATTGCTACCGAAGGTTCAGAATGTACGAGTATCGTTTATAAAAGTCGGTAAAATTGGAATGGGTGTAACAAAAAGCAGGTCATAAATTAAATCATATATTCTGGGACCAAAATTCGATTGAACCTAACTTATTAGTAAGTAGTAACCTTAGTAAAAATGTGCACATAAAAAGTTCTAACTCCCTTTTGTCAATGTTTTTAGTTTTTAGAATTTGGACTAATTTTTTATGTTTTACTTTGTCAAATAATGTTTCAAAATCCAACCTAACTTAAATTATCTTAGTAAAAATATGCACATTAAAAGTTCGTAAGTCCCTTTATCAATGTCTTTAGTTTTTAGAATTTGGACTAATTTTTTATGTCGTAGTTTGTCAAATACTCTTTCAAAATCAGCGAAACAAAGATGAGCATCCATATTCATATCTATGCATCTTTCACTTCTATAAGGAAATAATGCTTTTTTTATTCTTAGTTCATTTATGAACCCAAACTTACTATGATATATTCCTTATTTAAGTTTTTTACTTATACCACCATGCATTATTATGGGATATTTACCAGCACTAAATAAGGCTAAGATAGCATTGATCTTTTCCACTCTATATCCCTGCTATGACAGTCTTTGACTTTTCACAAATCTATGATTACATAACATAACCTTCATTAAACTCATTATTCTCGTAATTTTTTCTGATTCTGGATGTGCTGTCTTCCTTTTGCACAGGACCATACACTTTTCTCATGGTAGGGGAGCAAAGTATGCTAAATGTGCAGTCACTCGAGCGCTTTGGGGACCTATTGGGTTGGAAAGAGTAGGTGCTAAAACCAAAAAAAAGTTAAGTAAAATTTTCTATTTTGGTAAGGACTTGTCCATTTTTAATTTAATTTTTCATTTACAACAATCGTTTTTTTAGATTATAGCGCCATCTATCCATAATTTACCCCCACCCCTCTCCGTGGGAAGTCGTGTTTGGTATCATTCAATAGATTTTTGAGAAATATTGACTAAGTATTTTTTAGTTTTTGTAGATAGTCATCTTGGTTCTTTTGTCTAATAATTTATTTTTCTTATTTTTGTGTAGACAAAACAGACAGTTTCTCAGCGTACCTCCAGTAAGTTGTCATTCCATCGTTTTCGTGGTCTTTCCACTGATCGTCTTCCTATTTGGTTCTTTTGTCTAATAATTTTTTCTTTTTCTTTTTGTGTAGACAAAACAGACAGTTTCTCATTGTGCCTCCAGTAAGTTGTCATTCCATCTTTTTCGTGGTCTTCCCACTGATCGTCTTCCTATTGGGGAACCGTCTCTCGCCGTCCTCACTACTTCATTTGTCGTCATTCGGCTTACGTGGTCGTTCCATTATACTTTTCTGTTTTTTACCCAGTTATTATTGTTGTCTACTTTTCATCTCCGTCATATATCTGCACTTCTAGCTCTATCCCATAGTGTCCTGCCATCGATTTTTCGAAGTGTTTTCATATCTGCTGCTTCTAGAAGTCTTTTCATCGTTTCTGTATCAGGTCTTTATTATTGGTCTGATGATTGTCTGATGATTGGTCTGCTTTGTGAATTCTGCCTTTCACTTCTTCTCCGATATTTTTATTTCTCCATATTGTTTCATTCAGGCAGCCTGTCTAATAATTTCGATGTCATCAATCTTTTATTAGGATAGTATGTAAGATTTCCGTTGAAAACACGTGGATTTATTTCGCTACTTACGAAATTCTTTTGATTTATTTCTATGCCCTGATACCTATATGAAAGCATTTTCAATGGTATAGTTGTCTAATACGATAAGTATTACGATAAGTATATAAGTATTTGGAAGAAGTCAAAGATGGCGCCGGGCATACAGACGTGTGTCCAATGTGCTGATAATTTTATTGTAAATAATAAGTATATCGTTTGCGATTTGTGTATTAAACCATATCATTTGCATTGTGCTAAAGTGAAAGATCAAGTGTTAAAAATTAAACAAGATTGTGTTAATTTAAAGTGGTTTTGTGGCAATTGTTTTACGATAGCTGAAAATAGACTTAACAAAAACGAGTCTGAATATCAACTTAATGAAAAGAAAACAAAAGAAGTATTGGAAAAAACTTGTAAGTTAATTGACCTTATTGAAAATAATGGTACACTAACAAACAGTCAGCGTCAATGGAGCGATGTTGTAAAAACGAAAAAAACCGAACCACTTATTATAAAACCAAAAAATCAAAATCAAAATTGTTTAACAACAAAAACTGTATTAGCACAAAAATTTAGTCCAGTCGATATAAATGTGTCGGTTGAAAATGTTAAATCTTGTGCTAAAGGGTCGATTGCAATTCATTGTAATAATAAGGAGTCTTTGGATAATTTGAAAATTAATGCTGAAAAAGTTCTTGGAGCAGATTATGAGATAAAAATTGCAAGTATATCTAAACCTAAGATCAAGATCATAAATGTCCACGAAAAAGACATTGAAGATATTGACAGCTTTGTTGATAGTTTTAAAAAACAAAATTTGATTGACGGTATAGAAACTTACATTAAAATATTACGTAAATATAAATCGAAAACTAATAACCGTAATGCACTTAATGTAATAGTGGAAATTTCAGCAGATATATTTAATTATCTAGTTAATGAAAAGGAAAAAATACATATAGGATGGAATAGCTACAGATTTTTTGAACACGTAAATATTATTCGTTGTTTTCGGTGCTGGAAGTTTGGACATTTTGCAGATAAATGTACTTCACAGGATGTTTGTCCATTATGTGGAGGTCAACACAAAAAAGATGAGTGCAGAATTACTAACGATAATTTTACTTGTGTTAACTGTAAATATGCAAATGAAATTCTTAAACTTAAACATGTTAATTATAACCATAATGTATTTGATAGAAATTGTAGTAGTTATCAAAGACAGTTATTAAAAGCCAAAGAAAGAATAGGGTATAATATCTAGCCATCAAAGACGCCTTCAAATATTACACGCACAAATAAAAAGTGTATAGATAATCTTCTTCTTTCTTGTATTAATGCTGAAAGTTACTATAAACATTGCGATGAAATCAAACTTTATATTCAGGTATATGACCCACACATTTTATGTTTAACGGAAACTTGTATCACTAGCGATTTTTCAGATTCTGAGCTATAGATCCCTGAATATGTAATGGCGCGTTGTGATTCTAGTAGTCGTCATACAGGAGGAGTTCTAATTTATACGAAAGAATACATAAAAGTCAATAATATCAAAACATTTATTATTGACAAGAGTTTGTGGGTTTTGTCTTTGGATGTTGTAATTAATGGATCATATTATGGAATAGTGGGTATTTATAGATCGCCAAGTGGTAGTATAAGTGAATTCATTGATGTATTTTTTAAGTGGATGGATGATTATTATGAATCACATAGTAGTTGTAGTATAGTCATTGCTGGAGATTTCAACATACATTATGATAAAAATTGTCAGGGTAAAAGTAAATTGAAAGAATATATAGAAAATAATGGAATGCAGCAACTTGTAAATGAATATACAAGAATTTTTAAAGATTCAAAATCTATGATTGATCTTGTCATAAGTAATGACTATACGTTAACTGCTCATGTAGAAAAAAAATTACATAATATCTGATCACTGTATTGTCCATGTGCTCAATAATAAAGTAACTAAAAGTGAAGTCATTGAAACAAAACAAATTCGTTCTAAAATAATATATGATAATATGGTAAACATGTTGATTGAAAAAGATTGGGCATATTCTTCGGTAAACATCGATGAAGTTACTGATACTTTCGTCAATAATATCGTAGATGTTTTGAATAGAGTGTCACCAGTTAAAACTGTGGAAGTTAAGAACTTTGATAATAAATGGTTTGACAACACTTGTAAATTGGCAGTTAAGAATAAAAATATTGCTTATAAAAGATTTTTGTTTACAAACGATTGCGTAGATTGGAATAACTATAAAATTGAAAGAAATAACTGTGTTAGAATTTTAAAACAAGTTAAAATTAGATTTTATGAGTCAAATATTGATAGAAATAGGGGTAATTCTAAACAAATGTGGAAATATCTCAAACAGTTAGTAGGAACTAATAAAACTATATCACAATTTCAAAGTCTTGAACATGAAGGTGTAACATATAGTGTAAATTTGGCAAACATATTAAATCAATATTATGTTGATAGTATTAAAGATATTATTGTAAGTTTTGACCAAAATAGTGATATTAATTTAAATTTGCAGATAGTTGTTTCATCTGATGTAAATTTTGAAACTTTTGAGAGCATATCACTAAACCAACTATATGATGTAATCAAATTACAATATAAAAAAAAATAGTACGGATGAAGTAGGTCTTGATATTATCAAAAATCTATTTCATGTGTTAGGTTATCCTTTATTAAATTTAATTAATCTGAGTTTAGAGAAGGGCCTGGTGCCCAAGCAATTTAAAATATCAACTATAGTTCCTGTTCCAAAAGTTCCTAATACTAATAAACTTGATCAATTACGTCCAATAAATATGCTCCCATTTTGTGAAAAAGTTTTAGAAATTGTGGTGTACAATCAGCTGATTGAATTTATTACTTCAAATAATATCCTGTATAATTACCAGTCTGGATTTAGAAATTCTCATTCATGTGAGACCGCATTACAGTTAGTTGTCTCATATATAAAAAGTATTTTAGATACGACAGGGGTCGGTATATGCGCAGTTTTTATAGATCTCAAAAGAGCATTTGAAA
This sequence comes from Diabrotica virgifera virgifera, assembly GCF_917563875.1. Taxonomy (NCBI): domain Eukaryota; kingdom Metazoa; phylum Arthropoda; class Insecta; order Coleoptera; family Chrysomelidae; genus Diabrotica; species Diabrotica virgifera. The sequence goes on from NC_065444.1 coordinate 33,273,883, forward strand.
CAATAGATCGTCATATACTTCTTTTGAAATTAAAGAAATATGGTTTTAACGGGACAGTTTTTAATTGGCTGGAAAATTATCTGTCAAATAGGTACCAAAGGACTAAATTAAATAGTGAAATGTCAAATCCACAGTTAAATGATATTGGTGTGCCGCAAGGCAGTGTACTTGGACCTCTACTTTTCATATTATACATTAATGATTTGGGAAACGTATTAAGCAAATGTAAAATTCATCTTTTTGCTGATGACACATTAATATATTTTTATGGAGAAGATTTTGTTGATGTAGTGGACACGATGAATCGTGAATTGTATTTATTAACTGAAAGATTTAAGTTAAACAAATTGAAAGTCAATGAGTTAAAATCCAAATACATGTTTATTGGTAATAATACTATTTTCGGGAAATTCTTAAGTTTGGATGTTCACATTAAATTAAATAATTAAAAAAATTGAAATGGTTCAGGAAATAAAGTATTTGGGATTAATATTGGATAGGGAACTAACTTTTAGTAAACATGTTGATTACATTTGCAGAAAGATAGGGAAAAAAATAGTTTTTTTTTCGAAGAGTATCATCATTTCTGACATTTCAAACTAAATTAACAATTTATAATTCGTTAATATTACCTCACTTTTGATATTGTTGTTCATTGATTTATACAGGATGTTCTAATTATGACAGGCTTCAAATTCTCCAAAATAAGGCTATGCGAGTAATATTGAGATGCAATCGATATACTCGAATTCAAGATATGCTGAAAACTTTAAATTGGTTAAAAGTTGAACATTTTATGTATGTCCAATCTATGACATTCTTATTTAAGATGGTAAACCATTTATTGTCTGAGTATTTGAACAGTCAGTTGGTCCCGATAGCAAATGTTCATGAGCATAGCACTAGAGCTGCAAATTCAATAAATTTTTATGTTAGAACAACCAACAAGTCCAGTTCAATGAAAAGCTTGTTTCATAAAGGAATTGTACAGTTCAATAATATACCTTATCACATTAAAAATAGCCATAATGCAACTATCTTTAAGAGATTATTAGTCCATTATATTAAAACTAAGACCTAGAAACCAATTGGCAATGTTTGTTGTACTTCCAGTGTTTTTATTTTTATTTTTTTCTTTTTTAATTTATATATTGAATGTTTCTGATTAATTTAATTTGACAATGCTTATTTCTTTATTTGTTTAGTCTCATGTTTTTAATTTTTGTAAAAATTTTTGTAATACTTTATGATAATTATACAGCGCTCTTTGCCTTGACAATTCTTATGTAATTTGTACAGGTGTGGAGTGCAATGTTTCTGTTTTGTGTATTATCTATTATGATAAATAAATAAATATCTATATCTATCTATATATTTATTGTCTATTCATAGATTTCAGTATTTTATTTTTATAATTTATTAAAAAGAACAATGAAAAGTAACAACCCAAATAAAATACTAGATTTTTAATAAATCTCAGAATTATCATAGAAAATTCGCAAAATCGGAATAAATTAGGTACGCTACTGTCCTTTTCTCAATATTAAAAAGTATTTACGTGTCGCCAGATATACATAAACAAATTTCCCAAGTTCCGAGAAACTCATAAAATCCAAACTGGCCTATATTAAAATTTCCCAATCTTTTCCCTCTTCCACTGTAGCTTATACGTGACCGTTTCGGGCTATATAAGGAAAGACTCAGCTTTTATACAAATTAGGTTCTTAGTAAATAGTTCTTCTTGTTCTTCTTTTGGCATCATAACTCTGGATGGATCTTTGCATGTCTGGCTATGTCCTTCCATACAGATCTCTCTTGTGACTTTCCCCCATTGTCTCATCTTCATAGTTTTTAGGTCGTTTTCCAAACATCCTCCAAACTTCTCGTAATATTTTCTTTTCTGTTTTTGCTTCTTCTGTCATCATCATAATTTGCATCATCATCATGTCCCAGCTATGACAGTCTTTGACTTTTCACAAATCTTACAATATCGCAATGATTTTCCATGTGCTGTCTTCCTTTCCACCGGGTTATACACTTTTCTCAATATCTTTTTCTTGAATGTACTAGGTTGTTCAATGAAAAATCCAAAATTTTGTGACTTGAAATACACTTTATTATTCATTATAGTCTCTCTGAACATCAATACACTTGGGTAGAGTTCCAACTTGGATAAATTCCCTCCCTAGATAGAGAATCAGGAAGGGCTGCAAAACACGTTTTCACAGCTGTTATATACTTATTATTTGATGAACCCCGCATAATTTTTTTTAGGTACTGAAAGAAATTAAGGTCGCTAGGAACCAAGTCTAATTAATACCGTGGATGCTCCAACAATTCGAACTTTAATTCACAGATTTTAGCCATTGGTAAAATGCCCATATGACAAGGTGCATGGTCCTAATAAAAAAGGATTTTACTCTTTGGAAAACCCGATTCTTCTTTTTTCACGATTTTTGTCCTTTAGCTGATCTAAAAGGTTACAATAATATCCAGAATTCATTGTTTTATCACCTTGCAAGTAATCCACAAAAAATTTCTCTCACATCCCAAAACCTGATTGATAAAATCTTCTTGGCCGATTTTTGGACACAAATGGGTTTTGGAGCCGAAAAACCAGATTCTACCACTATTTTTGATTCAGGATCACGGTGATAGACCATGTCTCATCCATTATTGTTGAAAATGCCCTAAATATTGTTGAGAAAATCGCATTCGTATGTGTTTGTGTTCCGTTGTCAGAAAATGCGGCACCCATTGTGACCACAGCTCTTTGAAATCCAATACTTCAGCCAAAATATTGCTTGCATTGCATTACCCAATGAGATGCCCAGGAATTCTTCTAAATCAATTTCAATTATCGACGAGTTTCCAATACCATATCCTGTATTTTTTCTACCATTTCTGGTGTTGTTGCTATTTTTGAGCGTCCTTGATGTGGATCGTCTTCAAGGCTTGAACGACCACGGTTAAATTGAGAAACTTATCTTTCTACTCTAATAATTGAAGGAGAAGAGTCCTTATACGCTTTCAACGTCCGTTCATAAATTTCCTTTCCTTTTTAATCTTCCAAAAATAAAAATTCAATCACAGCATGATATTAATTTGATTATTTCCATAAAAACCATAAAAAAATACTGTGACATATCGATACTAAATGGCTTCTAAAAAAATAATGAACTGACAAATTGAAATTAACTAGTTTTGATGGGAAATAAGCCACAATTTTACTTAAAAAATGATTTTATTAACGCTTCGACGCATAAATCGGGTGGCGTTGTCAACATAGAAAAAAATTTATATTTTTTGTATTTTGAAAACGACACCCGATTTGGGCGTCGAAACGTTAATAGAATCATTTTTTTAGTAAAATTGTAGCTTATTTCCCATCAAAACTAGTTAATTGCAAAAATGCCACAAGAAAATAGCGTCATAACAACAACGACAAATTGAAATAAAACTTCACATACGTTCACATTGTACCAACACAACAAAAAAAAATTAAGCTATTAGCAACGCCCTCTCTTATCGAACCGCAAAACTTATTGAACAACCTAGTATTGAGTTGGCCTGCATCTTTCTGTCATAAATCAGGTTTCACAACCCTTAGGTTACTACGGGTCTAATAAATGTTCTGTAGATGGTTATTTTGGTTCTTTTGTCTAATAATTTCGATTTTATCAATCTTTTATTAACATAGCATGTACGATTTCCTCTGAAAATATGTTCTTTTATTTCGCAACTTACGAAATTCTTCCGATTAATTTCTGTGCCCAGATATATGAAGGCATCCACATGTTCAATGGTATACTTTCTATAACGATATTATATTCATTGTCAGGTGGTTAATTTGGAGGCCAGGTGTACAGGATTTATATTGGCATTAAAAGAAATAAGAGTAATCCATATCGATTTAATTTTTAAAGGTCTTACACAAACATTATCTACATGTATTGTTTATAGTAAATATTTGGGTGACATTGATTTCGCAATGTAGGCCACTCGTTTCGAGAACACCCAAGTCAGCGATTTTAATATTATGAGTATTTTACGGCCACAACGGTGTCGTCAATCATAACAAAACAATTACGAGTTAATTTATAGATACGGAGAAAGTAAAGAAATCATTCATTATTCATCATTCATTATTTAGACATCAATGTAGTTAGAATATAGTATTTAGTGTATTCCTGATATCCAACCCCTAGCAGAGGTACGTTCATCCCCTTGCAATAACGTATTTTATTATACATGTATTTCGTTTTTGTTTCGTTTATTTTAAGCCCTTTTTTGTGCTTCAGGATTATCTTCCTTTAATGCTTCCATTAGTCGTTGTTTGCTCCTACTGATACTAGCTACATCGTCTTTAAATGCAGTCATTTGTACTGTTTTGGTATTTATGTGGTCGGTTACATTGGTTTCTTGATGACTGTCTCTAGAACTAGGTTGAACAGCGTGCTTGATGGTGAGTCTCCCTGTCTCACTTCCATATTGATGTCAAATAGGGGAGACAGTTCTTTATCTATTCTAACTGCGGCTTTCAAACCTTTAACCTGCTATATTTTTTAAGTTTACCTAGATTATGCAGGTCTTTCAGCATTTTGTCTCTTTTCACACTATCAAAAGATTGCTCAAAGTCTATAAATATACATATTATATATAATAAATTTAACATCAATATGCAGTAGAAATAAACAAACCAAGACACGTTAGATGCTATTTATTCATTGTAAATTATGATTCGGGAGTGCTCTTAGTAGCATTTAACGTGTATTGGTTTGTTTATTTCTACTGCATCTTGATTCTAAATTTAGCCTAGTTCTATGCCGTATTCATAAGCTTTTTATTGTATCGTCCTTAGTATGAATATAGTATCTGTAGTGGCTCTATTTGGTCTGAATCCATTTTGATAATCCAGTTATATTTTCGGAGTATTTTTACACAGTGGTGTATACAAAACAAGTGGTGATTTCGCAAAAACTTACATTGGTCAAACTAGTAGAACCTATTACATACGTTTAGCAGAACACGAAAGAGCTTTCACCAATAGAAGACAAATTTTCTATGTACGCACTTTATCTTCTAGATTATAATCATCCTTTTGATGATCAATTTCAAATTCAAAACAAAGATTTTAAGATATAGGTCTAGTAGAATCTATGGAAATTAATAAATTAAAACATACAGATATAATTCTGAATAGCCGACTTGATACAAATAGCTCTCACCAGCTCAACTTATTGAGTTGAAGACTATAAACTATAGAGGCATAGTAAAAATACATCACTTAAGAAACGCACTAAAGGCACTTGAAAAAGACAATAAATTGTAATAAATTTTATGGCAGGCAATGTTAGAAACAAAAGTTTTCAGTGTTTTATTTTTTTTTTCAATTTATTACAAAGGCCAATGGGAAGTAACAACCTAAATAAGGTAGTAAAGTAGTAGTAGATTTTTAATAAATCTCAGCATTATCATAAAAAATTCGCAAAAAAGCATTACTCTTCTGTTCCTTTCTCAATATTAAAAAGTGTTTACGTGTCGCCAAATCTACATAAACAAATTTCCCAAGTTCCGAGAAAGTCATAAAATCCAAACTGGCCTATATTTAAATTTCCCAATCTTTTTCCCTTTTCCACTGTAGCTTATACGTGATCGTTTCGGGCTATATAAGGAAAGACTCAGCTTTTATACAAATTAGGTTCTCAGTAAATAGTGAATTGCCATAAATAGAAGGACCTTAGCAAAGTCTAAGGATGGTTAATAGCACTTATTGAGAGAAGCGAACTCTATAAAGGGATATTATAAATGAGTCCAATATTTTTCCTCATTTTTTGCACTCTCTTTTGATCTCAGAAAACGGTTGTAAATAAGTGGCCAGTCGGGAGAATTTACGTCATGGTTTCTCTTGTTTAGCTGATAAAACTGTAATTCTGATGTAGAGTGGTGCAAGAAAAATTGAATTACACGAACAGCGGTATCAAAAAAATGGAAGATGTTATTCTTTTATCTTCCTGCCATTTATCGGACTTGAGATAAATAAAAGTATATTTTGGACGTGTATTAATAATCAACGTGTAGTAATAAATTTTCTTTATAAAAGGGAAACTCTGGCATGTGTACAGTTAATAAATAATATATGTACAGTAAAGAAACTAATTTTTTATAAAAAAGGTCCACGGTATTAATTACAAAAGAATAATTGGTCAAAATGAATACAGAAATTTGAGCCGGCAAAGTTTTTATGTGAGATATTTCTAAAGATATCTAATTATTTTTGGGAAAATAACTTTGAATACTTGACTAATACTACAATAACTAATTCCATACTAAAATGTAGCATTGTTATCAGTAAATATAACGATCCAAAAGTTTTAATTCACGTGTTGTAATTCCCATTTTGTATATAGGGTGTTTCATGAAAAATATCCAATCACTGAGTTTTAAATTCTAGACCTCAAAATATTAAGATTTAACCCAAATCACTTAAATACAATATGGCCCCTTACTGAGATACAGGGTGTTTTATTTAACAATTTAGAGACTATTTTTGTTAAGTATTTTAAAACTATTCGACGTATCCTTTTCATACTTGGCAGAAAGTGTAAGTACTACACGCCCTATGTTAAATAAACGTTTCTGGCTATTACCAGATGCGTCCGACAGGGGACAGCTAATGGTTGACCTTTCCCAAAATCTACGCCACTAGCAGAATTGCCATTTTAGCGCAATTTTTCGATTCTTCAATACGCTCTATGTAAATAACATACTCTTCACTCGTAACGATAAAGTCATTAATGTTCGAGATATTTGAAGTTAAACATGTAATGGCACAGATATTTTGATTATTGTATTGTGCCCCTTAATTTTAAACTTAAAAAATCTCGAAAATATTGATTTTATCGTTAAGAATGAATAATATACTCTTCAGTCTTAACGATAGGGGAGTGAATATAGATTTTCACATCGGAAAAAATCAAACAAGATAGAACTTTTTGTAATTTCATTAAGAAATGTTTAATAAACAACATATCAAAAAGTTCTACTCGAGAAGTGGGTGCTTCATTTTTTATAAAACAAATGATCTACGAAATTAGATGTTCTGTTAAATAACTCCGAAAATATAAATTTTAGAAAAATACTGACTTGACCATTGAAAAATTCAGAAAATTTTACAAAAAAAACCTTATACAAAGAATTTTCTAAAATTAAATCTGTATATTCTATAATTTTTTATTTATAACGCTAAAGTCACCCTTCTCACAAACATTGGCGCACTGTAAACTAGCGTACTGCGAAGTTATTTTAATGTAATTCTTTAACCAATGGATCAAATGAAATCATACAAATTGAACATAAAAGAGGAATAATTAGGCTATCTTATGGTTATAATAAAAAGAAATAAAATGTATGGGCATAAGTACGGTGTGGGCGGAAAGTGAGCCCTACATGAATTTTGTTTAAAAATGATTTAAAAATGTGTAACTAATACAATTTTTCTTATAAAACTCTCAATTTTGCACAACTTACCTTTCAAGCATCTTACTAAATGATGTTTCATTCAAAAAAAAAACTCAAAAATTTAGTTCACATTATATGACGTCTCAAAAAATCTAATTTTTGAAATCTTCGTAGTTTTATAGAATCACCGCCACTTTAAGACGATGTTACTCAAGTTTGAACAGATCTATTACAGTTTAATAAGTGCTTTTTCAAAGCTTAGGATGTAGTCTTTAAAATGCACTAAATTATTTAACTTTAGAAATGAAATAAACTATTTCTTTTTAAATACTTAAGAAAGATAACAAAAATGTAATACAAAAACCGAAAATTACTAGCTAAAAAAATGTTTATACAAAGTGATCAAAACTTTTTTCTGTAAAACTTACCTAAAATATATTTAATATTAAGCTTCAACAATAATAAATGTTCAGCAAAACATTTTTTTAGCTCTTATACAGTATGTCTGCGTAACTTGTAACCTATTGATAACTTTTTTATTATTAGTTTTACGAAAAAAAGTTATTCTTTATAAGATACTCTGCATCGTATATAATCTAAGATACAATCATCAAATATCAAATTTAATTAATTTTATACGAGGTATGTCAAAAGATATGAAATTCACTCAAGAGTAAAGTACCTTTACATTTTACAATATCCAAAATTGTTATTCATAAAAGTTGTTTGAAATTAAAAAATTTGTTTTAGTGTTCAATTTTCTAATTAAAATATTGTGAATAATAAAGGCACATAACTCTTAAGAAAAATTCATATTTTTTACATACCTCGTATAAAATTTAAAAAGTCTGATATCTGATGGTTGCATTTTAGATTTTAGGCCAGGGAGAGCATTTTATGGAGAATAACTTTTTTTCATAAAAGTGATAATAAAATAGTTATCATAATTGTAATAAAATGATGATGAGTATCCGTAATTTCAGAAAAAATTTAAAATTTTTTTTTTTGCGATTTAAATGATGTAATTTTATATTTAAACACAGTTTTTAATTTTAAACAACTTTTCATAATATCATTTTTTGATATTCTGGAATATACAGGTATTTTATTCTTTAACAAAATTCATATTTTTGATATAACTCGTATAAAATTGATAAAATTTGATATCTGATGGTTGGGTTTTATATTTTTAACTATCCAGAGCATTTTATGAAAAATAATTTTTTTTCGTAAAATTGATAATACATTTTTTTCCATATGTGGTTCCTAGCTACGCAGACATACTGTGTAAGAACTTCTGTATAAGAATTTTCAAATTGCAATATCATATTCGGATTCAGCATAATCAAAAACAAAATAGAAACATATTTGATCAAAATAAAATGATGAATTTAACAATATTTTTAAAATTATTTATAGAAAACAATTGTTATTTTTTAAACAATTAATAAACAATTAGCGGCCAAATCTGCGAGTAGAACTTTTCACTTTAACATGTATATAAACTAACAAAAAAAGTTTTAGAAAAATATAAACTTGTTTGAATTTTTACGAAACAATGCATATTTTTGTTCTAATCGACATTCCCTACGACAAAACATCTGTTTTTAAAATATTTGAAGTTTAAAATTAAGCGGCACAATACATTAATCAAAACATCTGTGCCGTTATAATATATTTAACTTTAAATATCTCGAAAACTAATGACTTTATCGTTATGAGTGAAGAGTATGCTATTTACATAGAGAGTATTGGAGAATCGAAAAATTGCGCTAAAATGACAATTCCGCCAGTGGCGTAGAATTTAGGAAGACTCAGCCATTCACTGTCCCCTGTCGTACGCCTCTGGTAATAGCCAGAAATATTTATTTAAAATAATTTCATAGGGCGTATAGTAGCTACACTTTCTGCTAACTATATAAAGGATACGTAGAATAGTTTTAAAATACTGAGCAAAAATAGTTTTTAAATGATTAAATAAAACACCCCGTAACTCAGTAAGGAGCAACATTTTATTTAAGTGATTTGGGTTAAATCTTAATATTTTAAGGTCTAAAATCTAAAGCTTTTTAATGAAACACCCTGTATAAAGATTTAATATGCTCCTTACAAATATTCAAACCTATAAACATTCGAAGTCCATCATAAATATTCGGCAAAAAGCACTTAGCGTCTCTTCGATTAGAATAAACAAGAATCAATCTTTGTTTGTATTAGGAGTCGTGGCTAGTGAAATTATACCTAGTGTTTATTTATCTAATACTCGCTGAGACACAATTTAATATTTACCTCGAGAAAAGGTATTTTTTAGGCGGGTTAAAGATGTTGTAGCATCGCTGGCTCAAGTTATGGAGCTAAAAGGAAACTATGTAGGGATGTAAATTGTTACTTTTCCAAAATTTTCCTTTTTCTTTTGTAGGCTAAGTACTTATCGGACTGCCCACTATTAACCAGTTTCGATAATGTCTTTCTTTTTATGTCTTACTTCCGTATTAAACCAAGCAAAAGCGCTACATTAGTGCCTATGGCTTCAAAGTTATTTTAAATAAGCCTCAGTGCATTATTAGTAAAGAAATTGCATTAAGGATATCCAGAAAAGAAGAAGCCTTCGGAATTTTTTGAAAGAAAGCTAAACTCTCTTCATAATCAACAAGCGTTTTTTCATCATCAACCACTAGAATTGAAAATCATTACTAGCACGCTATAAAGTTACTTATCGCATTGCAAAAACTACTGCAACTGGAAGAATCTACGGTAATATTTTCAACTCTGCCCAGTTTATAACATTCACAAGATATCTACAAGAGTATAAGGTAAGATTGTGTTTTAATAAAATGTCACCAAAGATGTAAACTTCATCAAAGGTAAAGCGTTAAAAACTCGAATTATATGTGAAACATTTGTGAAGACATGGGTATTTTGTATGTAAATCTCATTTACCCCACGTAAGTAAGCTAGCTGGCTTTCAAGATGTAAGTAACGTCTTGAAAATAATTTTTCAGTTAGGCACAGAACTTTTGATGTATTTGAAAGATGGTAATTCGGATTTTAAAAGGAGGACATGGTTGAAAATACCGAAATAAATTGAGGAAAATATATATCTGTTCAAAAAATAAAGAGACACTTACCGTGTAAAGCTTTTAAGTAAGCTTTTCCAGCATTTATCATTTGCCGGGCTCCTGGATTAAATTTATCCAGAATATTCTGAAACAAAATAAGAAAAATAAGTAATCTCATTCGTAAGTTAAAAAAAAATTCAAAAAATTACATTTTATATATTGTATTTGTTGCAATTTGGAAACCCGAAAATATTTGGATTATTTAAAGTATTTTCATTTCGCACTAGCAATCCTATCTAATGGATCTAATACATGCTGTAGCATGAATCAAATACGAGGGGTCACAGAAAGTTAAATAAATTGACGACATGGCGCTAGTAGGGCTCACCCATCTTCACAACCGCGCATTCATCAAATAGCCTACACTCAACGAAAAAGGTACGTAATATCAATAAAAATGTTAATTCAGACAACAAACGCAATTCTTAAAATTTGTCCAATTCTTGGTTTTATTGGAACAACAAAGCGATGTTCATCAATTCATTATTTTCGTTAGTTGAGCCAATGTATTACGTTTATTGAATGGATGAACATTCATTATGTATACGATAATATCACTTTATTGATATTACGAACTCTGTTCATTGAGTCAACGAACACTATTCATTGAAACAACAACGTCGTTAATTCACCGATGAAGACTATTCGTTGTGTCAATAACAGTGTTATTTCTCCTAACGTATTTCGTTTATTTCTAAAATTATTTCCGTTTATTCTTACAATAAATTTCGTTCATTCCCACAATAAATACTTATTCTTACAATAAATTTCGTTCATTCCCACAATAAATATGGTTATTTTTACAAGCAATTCTATTCATTCTTACAATCAGTTTCGTTCATTCCTACTGTGAACGTATTTTATATTAATAATTACTGAATGCATTAGCCATTAGCCCAATGTATGATATTGATTAATAATAATTTTTTAAATCCCCCTTTTTTGTCCTAAACCTAATAGACTTTATACTGTGTGATTTCTCATAATATGAGAAATCATATTATGATTTCACTTATACAGTACGCTGGAACAAGTGTTACACTCTCCCCCCCTTATTAACTTATTTATTTTTAGCACATAAGCAAAACGCTCGGACAGGTCGATTTTTAAAGTAATCAAGGTATATTATAACATCAATGTTTTGAACTTTACACGAACCCTCTTCAGGTGACACGCATAACTTTGATTTTTTTAAATGGAAAAGTTCATCATGTGACAGCTCATTTAAAAGCGTTTGAAATAGTGATTCCAAAAATGTATAACATTTTAATCCTTTTTGAGAGCGCAGGTGCAAAATTTCGATCGAATTCCTTTTAAACGCATTCATTTTTTTTTGAAATCCTGAGAAAACTAATAAGTATTTTTGAAAAATTTAAACGCGTTATAACAGATTACATTATTACCGAGGGCAAGTCCCTTAGAATAAGTTTCTTTTGAATGGTATATTTGAAATGAAAAATCATACTAAATTTTCTCCTTTTCACCCCTGTGACTTATTAAAATAATCATTATAGAAGTTCTCAGGGACTTCATTTATTTATTTATTTATTAAGCTCAACAGGCCTTGAAGACCTAGGGCTGAAAGATTAATATTTTTTTTCTTACAATTATTATTACTTTATATATTTATAACACTATATCCTATATTACTATACTATATACAATATTATATTCATTTATATAAAACACTTAATATTCCCTATAGTCTTTCCATACATTTCTTGACCACTTCCTTCCATTGTTTTCTTTCCAAAGCTTTTTCTTTCCAGTTCACAATATTACTCTTCATATACGCTCTCTTTCCATCTCCTTCTTGGTCTACCTATTCTTCTTTTTTGGATTGGCTTACGTGATAGTACCATTTTTGGCATTATTTCCCTTCACATTCTTTCAATGTGTCCTAAATATCTGATTCTCTGAGCTTTGATTGCCGTCGTTATTTTTGGTTCGTTATAGAGTTCTTCAAGTTCCTTACTAGTTCTTCTTCTCCATTGACCATCTATTTTCACGCCTAAATATATTGCTCTTTGTATTTTTCGTTTCCATCTTTCTAAAAGGTCTATTTCTGATTTTTTAAGCACCCATGTTTCACATGCATATGTAGCTGTAGGTCTGATAACAGTTTTGTAGATTCTTATTTTTGTTTTTCTTGAGACATATTTTGATTTCATTAATGATCGCAGTGCCCCATACTTTTTGTTTCCTTTTGCTATTCTTGCTTTTATCTCGCCTTCCCCATGTCCCTTTTCATCTATTTTTATACCCAGATAAGTAAATTCTGAAACTCTTTTAAACGAGCATGAATTTTCTCCTTCTATCTCCAATGTGAAATTGTCCTCTTTTTCTTTATTTGTTTCTCCCATTATCATGTATTTTGTCTTTTCCATATTTATGAGAAGACCAAACTTTTTTGCTTCTTTTATTATATTTCTCATTAAATTTTTTAGCTCTGTCTTACTTGTCGTTAATAGTGTTAGATCGTCTGCGAATGCTATACATTGATGGCCATTTTTAGGGACTTCAGACCCTCGATAATACCAGAGAACAACGACCACACTGTAATATTTTATTCTGCGTTTAAATTTTCAAAAATACTAATTAGTTTTCTCAGGATTCGAAAAAAATTTAAAAATAATTTGAGCGAAATTTCACGATAATAGACACAAGAAAACTTCCTTCTACTACGGACTACACTTGAAAACGAAACGAAATTATTATTCGGCACTTCGGCAGAGGTAACAGCATTGTTTAACAAAGAAATCTTTTTTAAACAATGGTAACACAGTGAAGCTAGGGGTATCACGATAAGGAAAAGTCGTTACATTTCAAATGGTCAAGCAAAACATTTATTGTCTCAACAACTACGTTTATTGTCACCATTAACGCATTGATTGTTGGTATTAAACGTAGTAGTAGATTAATTAATGCATTCGTTGTCACAACAATCAGCTTACATCTATACAATAATCATATATTACTCTATATTAACATTTGTACATTGTTTTAATGAAATCTGTACGTTTTCACGATAAACCAAGGTAATTGCTTGTCATCTACGAAATCAAGAAAGTGAGTTGCTGCCAGAATTAACATTATTTATTAAATATATGAAACTAGTTATTGGCTGAATAAATTGAGTGTTATTGATTAATGTACTCTAGTTATTTTCCCAATTATTATTGAATAATTGTGACAATAACCAAATACATTCGTGAATGTCTAAAAGTTCGTTGAAACAAAAAATTAAATTGTTGTTACAACGAAATACTATTCAATAATCACTGTTAATCAATATTACGAACTAAATTCTTTTGAGTGTACACACTTCTTGACCCTGTTATCCGACACGACTGAACCACCCGATCATCTTTGTTTGGGTGAGCTCTACACATGTCCCGACCATAGTATTATCCGAGAAGACTAAACTTCACGACCATTCGTAATGCTAATAAGTAAGATTATTTAAAATCCACAAGGAAGAATTTCCTGTAGCTGGCTCTATACCATTAATTACAAAAATTGAAGAAAAATCTTCTGCGTAAAAGGTATATTTATTTTAAAACCCCAATAAGGGCTACAAACACTAAACATAACGTTTTCGCTCTCAGGAGAGCATCATCAGTGTTCTTTGCAAGCTCTACATGCTAAGCCACCAAAAATACATGGGTTAAAACCCTTAAAATATCTACTAAAAATCTTACGTTAAAATGTTGTATACTAAATCCTGACGATGGATGAAATTAATAAGGGTACCCTAAGGCATTATATGACTTTCCACGAAGCACGTTAGTTGTTGGGTCGAATTCTCTGTCTTCACATAGAGAAAGGTGAAAGCCATTTTTCACCTGGAGTTGGCTTTCACCTTTCTCTATGAAGACACAGAATTCGACTCAACAACTCACGTGCTTCGTGGAAAGTCATATAATGCCTTGGGGTATCCTTATTAATTTCATCCATCAGGATTTAGTATAGGGTGGCCGGAAAGTCCCTTTATACTAAAAATAATAATGTTTCAACACCGCGCCAATACTTGTTGGCCTTCCGGCGCATGCGCATCGTTAAGAGCATCTGTCTGGTCACGCAGACAGACAACAATAGTTTCGATTGAAATTTGATGGCGGACACAAGTGAGTATACAATTAAAGAACGTTTGGTCACTGCAGTATGGATACACGAACGGTGTCATAACAATAAAACAATGGCCGACAGTATGAATGATTTTGTTGTCCGTTTTGAAAAACTATCACCATCCACACCAACTTTGCTATAATACGAAAAGAAGGCTTTTTCATTGGGAACCGTTCTCGATGCACCAAGAAGTGGAAGACCAAGCACTCGAAAACATGTGATGGTATTGAGGATTCCATTGAACCTTCACCGATGAAGTCGACGCGGAAACGCTCTGCAGAGTTTGATATTGTACGGTTATCAATGCAAGATCACATGCGAAAGGATTAACAAGTGAATACCTAATTTAATTTTAACAAGATGGCGCCTCATCCTATTTTGCTCTCGCTGCTCGTAATCGCCTGAATGAAATTTTACCGGATCGATGGATTGGGCGAGGTACTCCAATTTCTTGGCCTCCAAAAAGTCCAGGTTTGACGACGGACAATGTACTGTGGGGTTCCATTAACGGGGAGATTAGAAAACGCAGATACATTTCAAATGAGGACTTGCGAAACGGAGTTCGCCAAGCTTTTACGTCAGTAACTCCGGACATGCTGAGACGGATGAGCATATAGGAACATGCCTCGTATGAAGTTGTGTTGCGACAATGGATATATGCACACATTGCACACCGATATTTTAGATAAATAAATATATATATAACACCGGTTTATAGCGTCCTGCGCCTTCCGGTTCCTATTCTCCAGCCGCGTCGATCTGTCCAATCTCCTGGTCGGAGATCTCTCTCAGACATGGCTTTCTGGATTCCACTTATCCAGGTTGTTTTCGGTCTGCCCCTTTTCCTTCTTTCCGGGAGTTGCCATTCCATTATTAGCTTTGGGAGTCGATGTTCCTCCATTCTTTGTACATGGCCATACTAACAAAGTTGTTTTTGTTGGACTTCTTCAATTATGTTTGTTTTTCTATTCATAACATCTCGTACCCGTTCATTCGTTATATGTGAGACTCTGGAGATGCAGGCCGATCTTCGCCAGAAGTCCATTTCCAGTGCAAGCAACTTCTGTTCTGTTCGCTTATTCAGTTGCCAGGTTTCACATCCATACAGTACCACGCTTTTAAAGATGCTATTATAAAGCTGTGTTTTCTTTTCTTTTGATATGGTTTTTGACCAAAGTAGCGAGTTCAAAGCTCCTATTACCTTCTTTCCTTTCATAATTCTTTCCTCTATTTCGAATTCTGTCCTTCCTTTGGATTCTTTGTTGGATTCTCGTTACAAGGTATACATAATCAGAGCTTGGCTCGATAACCATATCATCCTCTAGATGTAACTCACTTTTCTGTCCTCCTATACACATATATTTGGTTTTCTTCATATTAACGTATAGGCCCCATTTTTTGTATTCTCGAAACAGCCGGTTTGTCATAAATATTAGATCATCTTTATCCTGGGCAATCACCACCTGATCGTCAGCAAAATGCAGTGTGTATAATGTTGAGTCGTCATTTAGCTGTATCCCCATTCCAGAACACGATTTGCGCCACTTATGCAAGACCTCATTTATATAGATTTTAAACAGTGTTGGCGATAAGCTGCATCCCTGTCGTAGTCCCTTATTCACCATGAAGCTATCGGATAATCTGCTGTTGATTTTTATGTTTGCTTGGATATTGTTATAGAATTGTTGCACTGCTTTTATTAAAGTTATATTAATAGGGGATTTTTCCAGGACTTGCCATAATTACAAAGTGGTACGGTATCATATGCCTTAGTTAGATCAACGAATAGTAGATGTATTTCTCTGTCTCTTGCTACTTTTTTTTCATTGAGTTGGTTGAGCGTGAAGATGTGGTCGATACAGGATCTTCCTGCTCGGAATCCTGCTTGTTGTTCGATCTCTATAGGTGCATATTCATTTTCTATTTGAGCTTTTAAAGTTTTCCCATATAATCTGCTAAAGGTGCTGGTTACAGTAATACAGCGATAGTTCTTGCAGTCTTCCTTGTTACCCTTTTTGTGTATTGGGGTTATCCATCCTGTTTTCCAATTTTCTGGTATGTTTTCTCCATTTGTGTAGTTGTTGAAAATTAAGGTTATTAGTTTGATCAATTTTGCAGTTCCATTTTTTATAAGTTCCGCTGGTATTCCTTCTGGACCACATGCTTTTTTATTTTTTAGTGATTTAATCATTCTCTCAACGAATTCGTCATTTAATTCTACGACTTGACCATTTAAATTGTAGTGCTTTGGTGATGTATTTATGTATTCCTGTCTATTTTCTTGAACTTCTTTGTAGTGGGTTTTCCATTTTTTTAAATCAATCATTTGAAGGTTTGTATTATTTCTGTTTTCATTTCTTAGATAGATAAATAAATAAGTAACAAATAACATACAAATAAAATTGTGATATTATTTTTTACCTTTGTAGTACAACAACAGCAATTCTTTAATGTAAAGGGACTTTCCGGCCACCCTATATATAACATTATAATGTAAGACTTGTAGTCGACATTTTAAGGGTTTTAAACCATGCATTTTTGGTGGCTTAGCATGTAGAGCTTGCAAAGAACACTGATGATGCTCTCTTTAGAGCGAAAACGTTCTGTTTTGTATTTGTAGCCCTTTTTTGTGGATTTGAAATAAATATACCTTTTACGCAAAAGATTTTTCTTCAATTTTCTCTAAGATTATTTCTATCAATGGTTTCGAATGTTCTCTCTAAATCAAGGAATACTGCTACTACATATTTATCTCGGTCGACATCTGTTAAAGCTGCTATAGTTAATTGCAATGCTGTCTCATATGAATGATTTTCACGAAAACCAGACTGATTGCTAAATACAATGTAATTTCGAGTAATATTAGTCCATTCTTTCACGGTTTTTGCTCTAAATTTTAAACAACCGCTTGGATTGACATGAAACTTGGCACGTGTATAGCTTACATGTCAAAGAAAAAAAGTGATATTGTGCTGATGTATGCTTTTGCCCTGGGGGTGACTTTCACCCCCTCTTGGGGGTGAAAAAATATATGTCCTAAATAAGTCCGGAAATGGGTAAACTAACAAATTTTAAGTAACTTTTGTTCTATAGAGCTTTTTCGCCAAGTCAACACTTTTCAAGTTATTTGCGAGTGAATATGTTCATTTTTCAACAAAATAACCACATTTTTAGACGGTTTTTCGCAAATAACTCAAAAAGTAAGTATTTTGTCGAAAAAACGTTCTTAGCAAAAATATGGCCTATAAAGTAAAAAAAATGGTGTACGCGTTAGGTCTCTGGATCTCGTAGAACTAGAGTTATAGCCAATGAAAAATAGATTCATATTCACCAAATTTCAAATAGAATATTTCGACGTGAAATATCGAAAAAATTAAGCACTTTTTGGGGAAAACTCGTTATAACGTTTTTAAAGTGTTTAAAAAAATCTTTATTTTTGTTTTTACAAAAAGTTTCTAGCATTAAATTTAAGCAAGTTGCACTCAAAATAAAGTTGGTCTCTTTTGTTTTTGCAAAAAAAAGATCGGGAAGACCAACCCCTAATTAGCAACTCAAATGAAATTAATCGTTACCGCTCCACAAATTATTTTACTTATGTTGTGTTTATATGATCTGTAAGTTTCATCGATTCAAAGTGCTTATTTTTGAAAAAAATTGGTTTCAAATTAAAATTTTTAAAAATTTAAATTTTGAAAAATATGCTGTTTTTCAAAATAACTTAAAAATTGTTAGATATACCAAAAATCTCGAAAAACAGAAAAAGTCAGATTTGATTTTCTGAATATCATGTATTTTTTGTTTTTCTGCTAGACAAAAAATTGATTAAGATTTGGTGTTTCTAAATTTGCATACATTCGTGATCAGTGACTCGTTCAACCCCTTTTAACTACAGCCCTTTCAATAGTAAGGACTTTAAACCGATGAAACTTACAGATCATATAAACAATGTATACACGAGTCAAGAAACTTGTGAAGTCGTAATGATTAAGTTCATTTAAGATACTAATTAGGGGGTGATTTCGTCGATTTTTTTACCAAAACCAAAAGGGACTAACTTTATTTTGAGCGTAACTTGTTTAATTTTGATGCTAGAAATTATTTTTTTAAACAAAAATGAAGCTTTTTTTAAACACCTTAAATAAGTTGTAATGAGTTTTCCCCGAAATGTGCTTCATTTTTGGTTATTTCACGTTAAAATATTCCATTTGGAATTTGACGAATATGAACCTATTTTCCATTAGCTGTAACTCTGCTTCTACTAGGTGTATAGACGTGACATATACACCATTTTTTTTAAATTTTTTACAGGCTATATTTTTTCTAAAACTGTTTTTTCGACAAAATACTTACTATTTGACTTAATTGCGAAAAACCGTCTAAAAGCGTGGATATTTTGTTAAAAAAATGAACATATTCACTGCCAAACAACTCGAAAAGTATTGACTTAGTGAAAAAACTCTATAGAACAAAAGTTACTTAAAATTAGCCAGTTTATCCATTTCCTGACTTTCTTTGGACGAATATTTTTTCACCCTCAAGAGGGGGTGAAAACCACCCCCAGGGCAAAAGCACATATCGGCACAATATCACTTTTTTTCTTTAACTTGTTAGCTATGTGTATGCCAAATTTCATGTTAATCCAAGCGGTTCTTTAAAATTTAGAGGTTTTGCAATATTTTACCGTTAAAGAACGGAGTATATGCTTATATTTAACCAGTATTCAACTCCAGTACCTTTTCCATTGCGAGAACGGATTAATAGGACGGAGTTCACTAGCTTTGATACTATTTGTTTTTAGACCAGGGCATTTAGCACTAAAAACCAGCACCTATCGACTTGCAATGATTTGCATTGTGTTCAGGATGATGTCAGGAAAAAAAGTCTACAATAGAAAAATGTTTGGATATGCATAACGTATTTTAAAGTGCATAAAATTCATCCAAAAGTGTATAAACATACCAAAATAAGTATATTAAGGGCTAGATTTCATTACTAAGGGGTTTTTGGGGTCGCTGAATATGACTACGCTATCAGAACCGACCCTCAGAGTATCTGGTACCTAGGGGTCACTGCTAAGGCACGTCATCTGGAGATTCGCGGGTTGTCGGCCCTAAATTGTAGCAAATTTATTACTTGGAGGTTTTTGGAGTCGCTGAATACGAATACGCCATTAGAGCTGAACCTCGAAGTACCTGCAACCTCGGAGCACCAGTGTCCTTCTGGAGTTTTGAGGGTTTTCGATAATAAATTTCTCCAAACAGATTACTCGGGGCTGCTGGAAACGAATATGCCATCAGAACGATACCCGGAGTACCTGGTGTCTAGAGTCATGTCATCTTCTGGAGTTTCGACTGATTTCGGCACTAAATTAATGCAAACAGAATACACAGGGGGTTTTTAGGGTTGCTGTACATGAATGCGATATCAGAACCAACTCCCAGAGCTGGTACTCACGGTCACTGCTACGGAAAGTCATCTTCTTTACTTTTGAAAGTTTTTAGCACTGAATGCATACAAATAAATTACTATGCGGTTTTTGGGGTCGACGAATACGAATACGTGACCAAAATTGACCCTCGGACCACCTGGTGCTTAAGGTCATGGCTAAGACATGTTATCTTTTGAAGTTTGGAGGGTTTTTGGGCACCAGGTTCACCGGGGGTCAGTTCTAATGGCGTATTCCTGTTAAGTAACCCAAAAAATCCCCGAGTAATCTGTTTGCATCAATTTAGTGGCGAAAACCTTCGAAACTCCAGATGGCGTTCCTTGACAGTAAACCGGTGGTCGGTTCGAAGGGCGTATTTATCTTCAGCGACACCAAGTTCCCCTAATAACAAAATCTAGCCCTTAATACACCTCATTTTGACATGTTTATGCACATTTGGATGCATTTTATGCACTTTAAAATGCTACTATGAATTTCTACCCATTTTTCTATTGTAGACTTGTTTCTTGATATCATCCTGAACATAATACAAAAAGTTGCAAGTTTTTAGGTGCTGTATTTAAAAATCCATTTATTTTGTTAAATGCTCTGGTCTATTTCTTAGTTATAGTTGAGTTTCATATGTACGACAACTATTATCCAAACTAAACTACGAAATATATGTATGATATATCTGCGAATATAATCTGTACAATTTATAAGACTATACAAATCAAAGAAAATACCATTTTATAAATGCAATAAACACAATTGATCTAACAACTGTCAGATTTAACTAAAATATCATGTTAGAATAAATGTAATAAATGTATATTATCACGGACTTACCTTTTTTTCTATCATTTGTGACGCACTGAAAAATGCTCATGAAAAGAAGCATATTGTTACATTTAATTTATACAGTTGAGTCCACGAGTCTTTACCCGTGCGTCATCATTTAAAGCTTACGAAATAAGTCGGAAATTTACTAAACGCAACAGCAAGTGACAGAAAGTGGGTATTACTCCGATCACGGGTTATAGTATATACTTTGACGCTATCAAATAAATAGAATGTCAAATTTAAATTTTGCTCTAAAATTTTGGTGCATAATTATAGCTCCATTTGAAGTAGCTTAATAAATTCTTTTATTATCATTGATTAATAAATAAATAAACAATTTATAAAAAAATTCAATAACACATTTCCTTTTTGTTATTTTATTCACTTTGGCGGAACATTAAACACAAGCATTCCTTAACTGTGTTAATGAGGTTAGCTTTGTAAGTTATCAAAACTAATCGTAAAATAACATAAACTTACCATAAAATTTCAAACTCCAATATAAAATTAGTTGTGAAAACAACTGTTTGTATACTATAAAAAATTTCAAAATGCAAAAATTCGACAAAATAACAGCAAAAAATTCAACAAACTGATAGCCACAAAAGTAAACAAACCAAAACGTCAGAAATTGTACTTAAAATATGTGAAAACATCCCCAATCGTCTTTTTTTGTACCTACATCTTTTCAATGTACTGAGTCTAGATCGTTCATAAAAATAACATGTGTTTTTACTTAATAACAGGCGGTAGCTGGTTTGTCATTAGTTTCGTGCGTGGAAGAGAATGATACTAGATAAAAAGTATGTGTTTTATCTCGTTAGGTATTAATGACGCACGGGTACAGACTCGTGGATTCAAGTGTAGTTATTTTTAATACACTTTTTCTTATAAAATATTGAAATCATATTAACCTATAAATGTATAAAATGGTTATCAAAATACGATTCAATCAAAATTATGCTAAACCTGTACAATTTGCAAACGCAACAGCAAGTGACAGAAAGTGGGTATTACTCCGATCACGGGTTATAGTATATAATTTGACGTTATCAAATAAATAGAATGTCAAATTTAAGTTTTGCTTTAAAATTTTGGTGCATAATTACAGCTCCATTTGAAGTAGCTTAATAAATTCTTTTATTATCATTGATTAATAAATAAATAAAAAATATATAAAAAATTCAATAACATATTTTCTTTTTGTTATTTTATTCACTTTGGCGAAACAGAAGCATTCCTTAACTGTGTCAACGAGGTTAGCTTTGTACGTTGTCAAAATTAATCGTAAAATAACATAAACTTACCATAAAATTTCAAACTCTAATAAAAAATTAGTTATGCAAACAACTGTTTGTATACCATAAAAAAACTTCAAAATGCAAAAATTCGACAAAACAACAGCAAAAAATTCAACAAACTGACAGCCACAAAAGTCAACAAATTAATACGTCAGAAATTATACTTAAAATATGTGAAAACATCCCAATCGTCTTTTTTTTTTGTACTTATCTCTTTTCAATGTACTGGGTCTAGGTCATTCATTTCATAAAAATAACATGTGTTTTTACTTAATAACAGGCGGTAGCTATTTTGTCTTTAGTTTCATGCGTGGAAGAGAATGATGCTAGATAGCAAGTATGAGTTTTATCTCGCCAGGTATTAATGACGCACGGGTAAAGACTCGTGGACTCAAGTGTAGTTATTTTTAATAACTTTTTCTTATAAAATATTGAAATCATATTAACCTATAAATGTATAAAATGGTTATCAAAATACGATTCAATCAAAATTGTGCTAAACCTGTACAATTTGCTCACACACTTAAGCAAAAGAATTTGCGACTGCAATGTCTGAATTATCCTCCCTACACTTACGCCACAATTGGACCATTGTGAACCACCCTCCTCTCATTCAGTTATTTCACCGCTTTAAAGTATGTGAGTAGGGGCTTCAGGAGGAATTCCTTTGTTTCGGAAAAAAGGAGAAAAATAAAAACCAAATCAAATCCCTTTCAATTGCAGTGTTATTGGAGTTAGATTGAAAAGTTGTTTAGATTGAAAAGGTTTGAGTGAAAGTGTATTTATGACTTATTACAGTTGTTGTTAAATATAGTTTTGATGGGTTTACTGTTCAAAATGAAAAGCAATTAAATATTTTGCATTTATATACCTAATAAGTTTGTATTATACATTTTAGAATTTATTCCGAGTATTTATTGGGACTCAAAGCACATGAATACAGATATAAAGGTGTCTGCTTCATTACTTTTTATACTATTTACATACTATTTACTATTACTACATCCTTTCACGGTTTTTGCTGTAAATTTTAAAGAACCGCTTGGATTCACATGAAATTTGGCATACGCATAGCTAACATGTCAAAAAAGTGATAGGGTGCCGATGTGTGCTTTTGCCCTGGGGGTTAGTTTCACCCCCACCTCGGGGATGAAAAGATATATGTACAAGATAAGTCCCGAAATTGATAAACTGACTATTTTAAGCAACTTTTGTTCTATAGAGTTTTTTCACCAAATCAAATAACCACGATTTTAGACGGTTTTTTGCAAATAACTCAATACGTAAGCATTTTGTCGAAAAAAATATTCTTATCAAAACTATTGCCTATAAAAAAGTGAAAAAAAGGGTTTATATATTAGGGCTCCATACCTAGCAAAAGCAGAGATATAGCTAATGAAAAATATGTTCATATTCAAAAAATTCCAAATAAAATAAATTCAATTTGAAATACCCAAATAATGAAGCATTCTTGGGGAAAACACATTACAACTTTTTTAAAGTGTTTATAAAAAGCTTTATTTCTGTTTTTATAAAAAAAATTGATTTGATATGATCTGTAAGTTTCATCGATTCAAAGTGCTTATTTTTGAAAAAAATTGGTTTTAAATTAAAATTTTTAAAAATTTTAATTTTGAAAAAAATGGGTTTTTTCAAAATAACTTAAAGATTGTAAGAGATACCAAAATTCTTATACAATAAAAAAAGTCGGCTTTACTTTTCTGAATATTTTGTATTTTTTTGTGTTTCTGTAAGTAAAAAATTGGTTAAGATTCGGTGTTTCTAAATTTGCATACACTCGTGATAACTAAATCGTTCAAGCCCTTTTAACTAAAAGCTCTTTCAAAAATAAGGACTTTGAACCGATGAAACTTACAGATCATATGATCCAATACATACGCGAGTAAAAAACTTGTGAAGTGGTAACAATTCATTTGAAATACTAATTAGGGGTGATTTTCCCGATTTATTACCAAAAAAAATGACAATACCAAAAGGCACCGCTAGGAAAATATTTCAATTTGCGGTTCAGAGAACCTGTATGAAACGAGTCTGTGTACTCTAATACAGAGTATAGCATTAGTAAAATAAGAAAAGCTACGGTTTCGTTTTGATTTAAATCTGTCTCCTTCCATCCTCCGATAGTACTATTTCTAGGTCTACCTGTTGTCAAGGAGGCTCTGAGGAAGAGCTTCCAAATTTACACCAACACGACCGTAGTTGCTCGATATAAATTAAAACTATTTATATCCAAGTATGGTTAGAACGCCCTCTAACGGGAAATAAGTGAAATGACTTTCGAGTCTATTCACTACGATAAATACGGTCGTGTTGGTGCAAATTTGTCTCCCTCAGAGCCTCCTTGACAACAGGTAGATCTAGAAATAGTAGAAG
Source organism: Diabrotica virgifera virgifera (assembly GCF_917563875.1). Lineage (NCBI taxonomy): Eukaryota > Metazoa > Arthropoda > Insecta > Coleoptera > Chrysomelidae > Diabrotica > Diabrotica virgifera. The sequence continues at coordinate 33,298,554 of NC_065444.1, forward strand.
TAGTACTATCGGAGGATGGAGGGAGACAGATTTAAATCAAAACGAAACCGTAGATTTTCTTATTTTACTTATGCCATACTCTGTATTAGAGTACACAGACTCGTTTCATACAGGTTCTCTGAACCTATAATGGAATATTTTCCTAGCGGTGCCTTTTGGTATTGTCACACCTGGGTTAAACAGAGAACTTGAATTGAGTCGAAATTTATATCACATTCCCTGTTAAAGGGCGTTCTAACCATATTTCGATATAAATAGTTTTAATTTATATCGAGAAACTACGGTCGTGTTGGTGTAAATTTGTCTTCCTCAGAGCCTCTTTGACAATATGGTGGTTGCTAGCTTCTGAGCTACCTCAGATAATTAAGGGGTGGTTACCCCCCGACCATAAGGGTTGATGAAGTAAATAATACTCACAGTGAATACATTTATTTGTACGTTGGAGTATTAACAGTAAGTAGCTGGTGGTATAATATTTAATCGATGCGATGTTACCCGCTGGGATCTCAACTACCAATTGACTAATCTTTTCTCCGTGAAAGTATATCTAAAAGTGGATTGCCGTGTTTATTGTTTTTATATAAACAAAAGTGAGAGTGATACTAAAACTGCTGAATAGATTAGATTATAAATAACATATACTAATTATTATTTCAAACTGACCTTGTATCAAAACCGCATGCATGCATTGATGTGGTAATGTAGGTCAATCGTATTTATTAAAAACAAACGTATTTGTTTCTACCAAGGGCATTTAATTATTAAAGAATTTGTCTTAATAAGATGATTACTGAGATGCAGTGTATCCCAATACATCTTCCTTTCCTTCCGAAAATTTTCTGACTATGGAAAAGGAAGAAAATTTTCTAATAATACCACCAATTGCTTACTGCGTTCTAATAAATACAATATGTACATTTTTTTCTGTAAATAATAATTAAGTACAAAAAATTAAAAAATCCTGGCACGATCGCCATATGGTGGTTCCTAGCTTCTGAGCCACCTCAGATAATTAAGGGGTGGTTACCCCCCGACCATAAGGGTTGATGAAGTAAATAATACTCACAGTGAATACATTTATTTGTACGTTGGAGTATTAGCGGTAAGTAGCTGGTGGTATAATATTTAATCGATGCGATGTTACCCGCTGGGATCTCAACTACCAATTGACTAATCTTTTCTCCGTGAAAGTATACCTAAAAGTGGATTGCCGTGTTTACTGTTTTTATATAAACAAAAGTGAGGGTGATACTAAAACTGCTGAATAGACTAGATTATAAATAACAATACTAATTATTATTTCAAACTGACCTTGCATCAAAACCGCATGCATTGATGTGGTAATGTAGGTCAATCGTATTTATTAAAAACAAACGTATTTGTTTTTACCAAGGGCATTTAATTATTAAAGAATTTGTCTTAATAAGATGATTACTGAGACGCAGTGTATCCCAATACAACAACAGGTAGACCTAGAAATAGTACGATCGGAGGATGGAGGGAGACATATTTAAATCAAAACGAAACCGTAGATTTTTTTATTTAATCTCAATATAACTTTTCCTAAATATGACGAATATTAGATTTTTATTAGTTTATCCGTTTACATCAACTGCACATATGGCATATTGTGCCTCAACGATGACCAAACACTTTTATTCCACCACAGTATATTCTACCACATAAAACCGTACATTTCTAATACCTGTAACGTTCTCAGGTACGCAAAAAAATGTATATTTATCCTTCTCATCGCAAGAGGAAAGTATCTAAATCTGCTATTTTGAAATAAAGTTATTTGACCATTCGGATTTATTATCTGATCTCGAATCTTTTTCAGTTTGTAGATAGCTCTGAGACTTTTAATAAGTTTATCCCTTTAGACTGAAAAGTATATTTTAGTTTTTAAAGTTTCTTGTGAAAATGTATGAGGACGTATTGGAAATTTTGATTTAAAACAAAGTTACGTTTTATGTATCTTGTTTTCGTATGTTTTGAAATCACGTTTTTCTGAACTATTTTTTCGATTTGTGTGATAAAATTCTTTAAAAATAATTTTAGCATGGACTTGAAATAAAAAAAAACCAAAATAAGAAAAAAAAGATTTTATAGAATAATAGTATAAGAATAAAAAACCTCTAAACGCCGTAAAAATGAGTGGCACATTACATACAATATTACAGTACAAAAGAGCTGATATGAATATTACTTGGCGTTCGTATTTTCATTTTGATGAAAAATAAAATTCTAGTTTTATTTCAAAAAATGTTTCCATATTTGTTAACACTAGAAAATCAGAGGGGCCAATTTGGCCCCTGTTGCGATTTAAAGTTATTGTAGTTTTTTTATTTGTGGCAATCATATTTTCATATTTTATGACTTTTAATATTTTGATACAAAGCCTTATTTAAAACAAAAAATATTGTTTACTAAATTTATTTAATGGTTTTTTTTTTAACAAATCTGCCATAGAAGTCTAAACGGGCCAAATTGACCCCGTGTAAGTTATTATCGTTTTCTGGGAAATTCGACGATTCTTTCTTTCAAATTCCTGTCGAATCGGTAAAATTATATTTATGTATGTTTATTGTGAATGGTACTGATCATCTACGTAATAAAAATACAATTGTTGGCAAACACAAGTGAACACAAAGATGCAATTCTTGGTGTTGAGGACCAAATGACGCGTCTTTATACTACAAAAGTAACTTCAAGACGATGGCCTATGTACGTGTTTTATAATACTCTTTACTTGGAAGCAATAAATGCATGGATTATTTATAAAGAAATAACTGGAAGTAGACTCAGTTTTCGTAAGTTTATTCTTCGGCTGTGTGAAGAATCATGGGCCCCATACCTTGTCTCCCGAAATCTGTAACTACGTCTATCAACACCAGGTCTGCCAACAACTATCACTGTTACTATCCAAAAACGAAAAGAATATCAGTTTAAAATATTTTGTAAAGGAAATCATACTTCCAATCATTGCCACGGTTGTAACAAGGCAATGTGTGGCAAATATCAAAAACTGCAAATTGTATGGTGTTCCGAATGTTTTTGATGGGCAGCGAATGTGTTAAACAATAAAAGTAAAAAATAAAATTGGATTCTACCGTCTAGAGTAGGTTTAATTTCTTTAAACTTAGTTTTAATTGATTAAAAAACGTGGGACCAAAATTATCCCTTCCGGCTTTCTAGGTAGGTATGCTAAGCCAGACTAGCTAGTGTTAAATTTGAATAAAACGCGCCACAAAAGAGTAACTTTGATATAATTTGTATTTTGAAGCTCTTTTGTGGCGCGATTTACTTCAAATTTAGCAAATATTATGGACATATCTTTTAAAACAAAACTAGAATTTTATTTTCTATCAAAATGAAAAAACATTTTCGCGCCACCTAAGATTCATATCAGCTCTTTTTTAGCTGGAATATTGTATACGCCACTCATTTTTAGCAGCATTATAAAGCAAACAGTCATTATTTTTTCATGCAGAATTAGCCCTTAAAGTTTGTCGCACTTATTTAAAAACACCCTGTATTGATGAATAACATTGCTAGTTGTTAAAGTACCTAACTTTTTTATTATCCAACACAAGCGAATGAATTAAAAAGAAAAATGTTAAGAAAACCTAAGGCTACAGCTGAGTTTTAATTTCAATATTTTATATACGCTAGAATATTCCACAGGGTGTTCCAAACTTTGAGGAGAAAAACAGACTATCATTGTTACACCCGGTATACAATGACACTTACCTCTTTAGCAATAACATTATTTCATCGATATTCTCGAAGAACAAAGCTGTAAAACACTAAAAAAAATCACTCAAATCGGACAACAGGTGTAGGAAATACGAGACATCAAAAATGTCCCATTTTTAAGGTTGTGCGGTAATTTGGATGCTTAGTGTATGTGATCTTGCTTCAGTCTTTAGCTTTGTAAGTCCATATTGTAGAATCGGAAACACGTAACATATTAGAGCTCTTACACCCTGTTCTAATTTAAAGTCTTTATTGCAGAGACTTGTTTTCATTTTTACCAACGCATTTTTTGCAATTTCTATTCTATTCTGTAGACATCTCAGTTTAAAAAGAGAAAATCGCTAATGAAAATATATCAAAAATGAGAGTCCAAATTTCAAACAACTGTTAACAAGTAAGTTAAAAGCCAAAAAAGATCAGTTTAGAAAACTTTTCAGAAAATTGATATTTCCAATCTCGATAAGAAAAGATAATTTTTAACAGTCTTAAACTCCGAAAAAAATTCAGTTCTAATTTATGAACTTCACAAAGGGAGAGCCAAAATTACAGGCACCGAAGTGTCACAACTCTCTCACGCCATCCCTGATATCGTTCGGTAATCAATTTCTTCCCCAGGGAGGGAAATAACTTTGTCGCACCGAGGGATGCCAAAGATCACTTTTCGTAACTAAACCAAGGGTCAAAAACCCACTTTCGAATTCGATATTAGAAAAAGAAATATTCCTCTTAGATCAGAAGTTATCAATGATGATAATGGATGATCCAAACGTGGCTTAAGCTGTAAAATAAGAATAGAATATTTATATTCATATAAAAAATATACTATTATTACATAGTAATTTAGTTGTTATACGACGTTAATAGATTGTTAATAGCAATTAACGTATGCATACGGGTCATATTATAGACCAGTAAGGGTCTGCGAAAAAACGTCTATTTTTGGATGTGAGAGGTGGCATTCGGATTTTTGCAGATAAAGTTAGGTGACACCTTCAGTAATAATAATTGACTTATGCTCCTTCTCAAATATGCCCGGAACATTTAAAACGATTCGTTTTGGAACAAAGTCGTACAGAAATAAAATAAAGATAATTACATTTTGTATGATATACGACTGGTAAAAAATGTCTTAAGGTCAGGGGCAAAATAAGTCTGTTGTTATTCAATATTTTTTAACCACTTTGGTGGCACTTAGAACCTTAGTAATTCACTTAGGAAATTTTTATAACATACTTAAATCGTGTACCAAATTTCATTAAAATCAACCTAATAAATTTTGCATAACAAATTTGCAATCTAAATGTTTTTAAAAAAGTTCAAATTTTTTAGAATCTTTCTGAACAAAAAGTAGACCATTTAGAAGTTGGCTAATTTTTTTACATATAAAGAGGTGCTCTACCTATCTAATACACTTTACAGAATTAAAATCGGATTATTTAAGGGGCCTCAGCAATGTTTAAATTTATAAACAATTTTTTGGCTTATAAACAAATAGCTCTGTTTAATAATAAAAAAATTAATTTTTAGCAATGCAAATAATTAAAACCGGTATAATTTGACTTAAACTTTAAAATGCTGTCAGCAGAATTGCTATTTTATTTTTTAATCAAAATTTATTATCGTTCAAAAATTGCAACTTTTAGATTTTTTGAAAGTTCCACCGCGTTTATCTCGAAAACTATGCATCCTACAAAAAAACTTGTAAGAACATTTTTTGCTTAGAATTTCCCAAGAAATACAAAAAAATGTTTTATTTTGTGAAAAATCGATGTCATGTAATTACTCAACTTCTTTGTTTATAACAATCTTATCGACATGCGGATCAACTGTTACCCAAAAAATTCGTGTTATACGGGTCAAAATACATAAAAAAACTTGGGTAAGTCCACCTAAATAAAGGAGCCCGTAGCACCCCTCCTGGCCACAGCACTAATTTGTTTATAAGCCAAAACATTGTTTACAACTTTAAAACATTGCTGAGGCTGCTTAAATAATCCGATTGAAATTCTGTGAAGTGCATTAGATAGGTGGAGTACTTCTTTATATGTAAAAAATTAACAAATCTTTGTATGTTCTATTTTAGTTAAATTTTAATTTAAAAAAAATTTTAGATTGCAAAATTATTATGCAAAATCTAGTACGTCAATTTTAATGAAATTTGGTGTACGGTTTTAGCACAGTACAAAAATTTTCTAAGCGAATTAGGAAGGTTCCAAGTGTAACCTAAGTGATGGAAAATCATTGAATAAGGACAGGCTTGTTTTGCCCCCTTATTTTATATTTATTGCTATTTTGAAGCAAGGGTGATAAGTTAAGACATTTTCAACCAATCGCGTCTGATAGAAAATTTAATTATCTTTGTTTTATTCCTATACGACTTTCTTCTAAAATAAAAAGTTTTTAAGTTATAAGCAAAAAAAGTAAAAAAAACGAAATCCTTTGAAATTTTTAAATATTTTATTTTTTTTATTAATGTTCCGGGCATATTTGAGAAGGAGCATAATTCATATATTATTAACGAAGTTATCACTTTTTATAACTTTATCCGCAAAAATCTGAATGCCACCTCTCGCATCCACCTAAAAACAGATCGTTACTGGGCTATTACCTGTATGCATGCCAATGGTTAATATAAAATTTTTAATTGTATGTCAAAAAATGTGCAATAGGGAGAGTTGTGCAAAATGGGGACGCTTAATCATTTATTTGTTTAGTTTATAATTTTATGAAATTGTGATATTATTGGGTATTGTGAACTGCTTGTTAACTTTTAGGCTATCATATGTAAGTATTTTTTCTTAAAATCACTTACACTAAAAGTGTGAAAAAATGTTGAGCAAAAAAAGTCAAAAGTCCCCATTTTATACAACTACATATTATGGGTAAAATGGGGTACCCTTACAAACCTTAAAATATACACTTTTTTGACAAAAACCTGCTTTAATTACAAATAAATTATTTATTAAATGATTTGAATATTTAACTAATAATATACAATTTTTTGATGAAAGAAAAGTTAAAAATTTCAAGGCACAATAACGAGACAAAAATCACACACAAATGTATCGCCTTCTTCCTCCGCATTAGAACAAGCTTCGTGGGCCCAACCACCGCATCCTGAACATTGGATCCATCCCCCCTTTCCCCTAGAGTTTGAATACAATTCGTTGCAGAAAATGCAAGCAATGTCTTGATGTTCTTCGTCGTCTGATGAGGATGATGATAGCTTTCCTGTTTCAAGTTTCATTTTTTTCTCTGGTTTACTTGACCACTGACTGGTTGCAGTTTTCTTTTTAAATAATTTTTTTCTCACCTGTTTTTCTTTGCCTCTACTTGTTGAGGATGTTTCCCGAAGTTCAAATAAGTTCGTCTTTTGTTTATTCTTTCTTTTCCTCTTCTTCCTTTATTTCAACCTCCAATTGATTTTTATATGGAGATAGGAGATAATATAAGTTTGAATGACGGTTTTGCTATTTCTTTTATCATTAATCCGTTTTACTTGTCTTTCAAGCTCTTGAGGAGGAGGCATAAGTATTTTCGGTAAAATATGAAACAGAGATTTTGACAACTAATTCCAGGTGTTGAAGGTTCGGGAGAACTAACTCTAGAGGTTGATGTTTGGAGAGAACTAACTAAAGATACTTATGGTTGGGGTTCATCAGCTGTTGTCATTTGCTTACTAGGACCAGAAGAAGCAACGGTAGCAGTTTGTAGAACCAAAGTTGAAGGCTCTTGTTGAGAGTAGGTTTCGGAGCATGACGTTGATCTATGGAAAATATTTAAAGCTTCAACAAGAGGCCTTTCTGTTTTCTCAGATGGTGCAAATAAATGATCAGGAAATACATCCCTATTAATAGGACAAACTCCGTTCTTTTCAAATCCTTTCACAGCAGTGTCTACGGATGCAGCTCTTTTGAAAGCAGCGTTGAACAATTTTCCTATTTGATAAATTGTGACAACTCGACCAGGATGGTTTACTAACCACTTTCTTACTTCCTGTTCGTAAAAAGTGCTCAAAGGAGCCATGAAGGTTACATTAAGAGGCAGCCTATGAGTTGTGTATGGGGGAAAGCACAGCAAAATCACATGTTTTTCGCGTGCTAGATTGATAAGATCAATGTGCTTGCTTTGTGTGAGAGTTTTGCCCATTAAGTAGCAGCAATACTGCTTTTCAGGAGTTGAATTGACGAATTCCACAAATTTGTTAAACCACACCAAGAAGGAATATTTGTTTATTAACATAGATGTCAATTTGATTGAAATCGAAAAAGCGTTGCTAAATGAGATTATGCACTCACTTCATCTCTTTCTTGACGTGGTATATACTTATACAGGGTGTTTGGTAAAGAATGGGCCATAGCTTAACCTCAGGTTTCTGAGGTTAAAATAGGCCAATTTAAGCTAACTTACCTTAGTACAGAGTTTATAATAACCGAGATACAGGGTGTCAAAGTTAATCTTTTTTTATTTATTATTGAATATTTCCTGACACGTATGAGATAACAACATGAAATTTGGTATGTGGGGGTTTTTTGGGTTGAGAAAACTAAATTCCCTACCAAAAATAATGTATTGCCCAGAGGGCGCCACATACGCCTTTCAGCACTCATTTATTAGGTTCAATTTTTTTTATCCCTCACTCTGTATAATTTTGACATGAAAATTTTTATTCTCCTATTAGTTTTACTTAAAAAAGGTATACTTTTTTTATCTTCCTAAACTTAAACATTTTCGAGATAAACGCATTTTAAATCTGCGATACACCATCATTTTTAGCATAATATCATTGTAGTTCCACCCGAAAAATAACTTAAAACCATAATAATTGTGCCAGTTCTCAAATTTATGTCATTTCATCGCAAATTCCATTTGAAGAAATTTGCGATACATTTTTGGATATTTTTATGGTTTTAAGTTATTTTTCGGGTGTACCTACAATGATATTATTATGCTAAAAATGATGGTATCGCAGATTTAAAATGCGTTTATCTCGAAAACGTTTGAGTTTAGGGATATGAAAGAAGTATACCTTTTTTAAGTAAAACTAATAGGAGAATAAAAATTGTAATGTCAAAATTATACAGAGTGAGGTATAAAAAAAATTGAACGTAATAAATGAGTGCTGAAAGGCGTATGTGGCGCCCTCTGGGCAATACATAATTTTTGGTAAATAATTTGGCAATAATTAATCTTTACCATTTGATACCGTTGAAAGTCATAATGTTTGATAAAATGAAAGTCTAACAAATTTATGCGTGGTTTAATAATTGCAGATTCGAATATTGTTTCAACTACAAAATGGGTTCTTAATTGTATAACATTATATCACTTCATGCATCCTTGCTACTACATATATTTAATTTTCTAAACTTAATGATCTACTAATACGGTATTTTTATTAGCATCGCTAAATAGTACGCCTTAAATTACCGGCAAAAATGTAAATAAACATGTGCAGCGGAACAGTAGGTAAAATTAACTGTAAATTGTTACAGATCTTTAGTCTAATATTTTTAATGTTAACAATAATTAATATTAATAAGTATCTTAGGTAGTTGGTACTACTATACTGTGGGTTTTCTTTAAACATGTGGATCACAAAGTCAAAACTTAATAAAGAATGTACAAATACAGAACTAACTGATAAGTAAAAATTAATTATTTTTGACCTTCAAAAATGTCACCATGACCCTTCTAATTTAAGGGTGATTGCCCCCTTCTTGAGACTGACATCCCTGCCAGTTCACTGTCTCTTCGATACGAGACCAACATATGCAGACGCATGCTATTCATTTTTGTCCTTGGCCATTTGATACAATAGACAACATTAACGTGACGAACTACCACGGAATATGGATCTTTCCAGGACTTGTGTAGCTTTGGACATTGCTCATTATAACGTACAGGATTATAGAACCATACCAAAATATCACTCTTTTGAACTCAATAGAGTTAACTCGTCTGTCATATCGAGCTTTCATCGTATCGATCTCCATTCTCAAATATTCTCGAACCTTCACATGGACATAATCAATAGCTTCAGCTAAGTTTTTGTGTGTAGCGGTCGTTATATTCTTTACGGGGTTCAGGAGTTCCAAACAATAGGTCAGCAGGTAGCTGCAACTCTTTTCCAAATAAAAGCCTGTCAACTCATGGAAGGAAATTTGGTATGCAAGAAGGAAGAGCTGGATATAGTTACCCAGTTACAATCTTGATATTTATTGAAAACAAATTGAAGATGTTGAAGTTGAAGGTATTCGGTTGGATTGTAAGGTGTATTTCTAGTCTTCATAACTTCCAGCATCTGACACATTATTTCGAAGAGATTTGATGTAAAATTTCGGCCTTTATTACTATTGGAATTCCAAAAAAGACAGAACAAATTATCGACCAGTACTTTAGCGACTGTCGAGACCCCTTGACTAGCAAGCGTATATGCCTCCGGTCATTTACTGAAGTAATCCATGGCCATGGTATCGGTTACCAGATACTGTACGGGGAAAAGGTCTAGTGATGTCTATAACAAGAATTTTACCAACCGCAGTCACCAACAAAACCAGAAATAATTGCTACAAGTCCGGCATCAGGCAAACTAGATACTACAAATAAGTTTAAAGGCAGTACTAATCAACTAAAAATCGTATGTATTAACTCTCAATCTATTGTAAACAAAATAAATCGTATTGAATTATTACTTAAAACTGAAAGTCCGGATTTACTATGTATATCCGAATCATGGTGTAACGACAACAATATAAATTCTTTTTATCTTCCTAATTATCTCTTAGGTTCGTACTTTAATCGAAGTGATCATATACACGGTGGTGTACTTACATTTGTAAAGGTTAATTTTAAATTTAATATTCCAAGTTTTCTCACGAACATCTGTCAAGATTTTAATTTTGAATGTTGTTGTATTAGTTTTAGATGTGACTCAAAAAAATTTTGTTTACTCAATGTATATCGCTCCCCTAATGGGGATATACATAAATTATACCATGTATTTAATATTTGTTACGTTAAATATGATTTTATTATTCTTTGTGGTGATCTTAACATTTATTATCTTAAAGAGTCAAGGGAGAAATCTATATTAATGGATTTCATGATTAGTTTTGGCCTTAAATGTAAGAATACTGAACCAACTAGGATATTTACAAACAAAAACAGTGTAATTTCACGATCAAAACTAGATTATTTTCTTACTAATATTCCTCAATTATACAATGAGGCTGTGGTGAACTACAATTTAGGTGATCATCTAGGACTTCATTTCAATTTTAATATATCTGAGAGTAACAATACTGCTACATCCCAGATAGCTACTTATAGAAACTTGTCAAAAAATTGTTTGTCCAATCTTTTGTTGAGACTTGATTCTGAGAATTTCGAAAATGTTTATACATATTCAAATGATCTAGATGATGCATATAGATCCTTTTTGAACTCTGTCTCCTATCATATTGATACAACATGTCCTTTAATGTCAAAACGCATAACTAATAATACCAGCAGAAATTGGATCAATACTGAAATTCTTCAGCTTAGTACAAAGCTAAAAGATTTATTTTGGTTAGCGAATGTTAGTGGTAATCCAGATTTAATGTTTAACTATAAAATACAGAAGGCCAACTTTATCCGTAAGGTAAAGGATACAAAAAAAGCCTCCTATCAAATTTATTTACACAATCAAAATAATAATAAAATAAAAAAGGAGATTTGGAAAACTGTGAATCGTCAAACTGGTAAAAATAAAAACAATATTGAGTGGAGTATTACTGATAATAATAAATTATTGATACATCCAGAACAGATAGCAAACAAATTTGGTGAGTATTTTTGTACATCAGTTAAGGACACATTATTAAAAGATTTCAATAACTATACCTTTCAAGATTTCACAACTATGAAAATTAATAACACATTCTTTTTTTCTGAAGTCTCACCACTTGATATTGAGAATGTTATATATTCCTTAAACAATACCAGCTCAGTAGGTATCGACCAAATCCCTACTAAAATAATAAAATACATTTCTTCATATATATCTCCAGTTCTGTCTCACATCATCAACCTATCTGTCAAGGATGGCAAGTTTCCAAGTGACCTTAAAATGGGAGTAGTTAGTCCAATTTTCAAAAAGGGAGATCCATGTTTGGTTGATAATTACAGGCCAATCACTGTAACAAGTGTACTCTCTAAGATTATCGAAAAATGTATTTACAGTAAAATGTTAAATTTTCTGAACAAATATGATATCTTAAATAAATGTCAGCATGGGTTTCTGCCTGATAAGTCTACGGAGAGTGCTTATATTTCATTATTCAATTACATCCACGCTGCTTTGGATCGAAAAAGGTATGTGGGTGCACTCTTTTTTGACTTAACTAAGGCTTTTGACTCTATTGACATTGAAATTATTCTGCATAAATTAGAAGCGCTTGGTTTTCGGGGTCATTTCTTGAACTGGTTAAGGTCATACTTACAACATCGTAAGTCCTAATCGTAGTTTTCCTAGTAAAAATCGCTAATAAGAAGTCATCTCTTTTTAATATTGATCAAGGTGTACCGCAGGGCTCCGTATTGGGACCCTTAATATTTCTATTATATGTCAATGACTTGATAAATTTTTTAACTGCAGATCATACAGTTCTCTATGCAGATGATTCAACAGTTTTAGTTGACGCTTCAACTGAAGTTGAACTCATATCTAAAATGAACTTGGTAGCACAGGAATTTACAACCTGGTGTAAAAGGAACTCTCTAATGGTAAATGCAAAGAAGACTGTATGTATGCAGTTTTACTCTATATTGCATATCTTTTTTTATTATTATTAAATTGTATTTTGTTGATTGTATTTTATGTAATTGTCCTATATGACTTTTGTTTATGTTTTATGTACCTACATGACATGTCCTATATCACATTGTGATCGAATTGGATAAATAAAGATATTCTATTCTATTCTATTCTATTCTATTCTATTCTATTCTATTCTATTCTATTCTATTCTATTCTATTCTATTCTATTCTATTCTATTCTATTCTATTCTATTCTATTCTATTCTATTCTATTCTATTCTATTCTATTCTATTCTATTCTATTCTATTCTATAACGATCCTTTCCAAGGGAGCTCCGGCCAAATATTGCTTCATGACCTTGGCTTCTCATTATAGGACCTTTACTAGCCGCACATTCTGTACATTCACGGCACTTTCTTTCAACATCTGAAAGAGGTGAGATTATAAACGCCACCTACGTTGTAAGGCAATTCTGATCGTCCTATTGTGCCTAAAACTCATCTTTACTGCAAAAATCTTCTCCAGAATTCTGCCAAAAAATTCTGCTAAAAATAAGTTTCTCCAAAAGTTTATAGGCACAGTTAAGTAACGATATGGGTCTACAGCTATCTGGTTTGTTATTTGCTTTGCCAAGTTTTAACGTAGTTATGGTTTTGGCCATTTTTAAAGTCTTGGAGAAAGAACAGTTGTTTGCATACCCACTACCTTGCTTCTGGCCCCATTTTAATCAAGAATTTATTCTGAAGTCCAGCAAATCTGAGTGCTTTAACTTGATGGTAGGAGAGCCCAAGCGGGTATTTTTGCAGTTACTCGAGCGCATCAGATTATTACATAGGGAGAAACATTGTACCCTGAAAATGTACTCCTACCATATATTGGCTCTTAATGCAGGGTAGTTCGTTAAGGGGGGCCGAAAAAAAAATCTATCCTTACAAAAACTCGAAATCGTCAGATTAAGATAAGATAAGTTAAGTACATGCAAAAGAGTGTATATTTCAAAAATCTGACGATTTGAGCGGGGCGTAAGGAAATGGGTGTTCCAAAGTTTCATCATAATGGGATGATGCTCAGAATATGTTAATAGATTTACAACTGGTGGCTATTTGATCTAGCGTGACAAAGCTTAATACGTTGTTTCTTATTACTGACCACTTCAAAAGGTTTCAAGTCTTCCTATTAGAATGTATAAGTCTAAATTTTCAGTTGTATTCATCCATTTATCTTTTTTTCGTCTAATAATGATACCTAAGTACTTGAGGGGCATATTTGCCTTTTCTAACTGGACAGTGTTATTATTCCAGTTACTCTTGTTAATATGCGAACAAACTTATAAATAAGGTTTCTATTTATCTACAAACACCACATATCTTTTGTAATAAGGGCTAAGAGTTTTCTCTAGAATCTCTTCTTCCCACAGAGATAACAACTGAAAAATATTTTTACACATTGTTAAATTGGGATGCAAAAAAATGGTGAAAATAAAAGTGTTTTGAAACCTCTTGTCTTGATACATATTGCTAATTCCATCAATGTCGTATTTATTAATGGTTGATTTTAAATTATACAGGTACAGTTAATACTGACTTGACAGGCGATTATGACATATTATCTGTTTTTTGAAATTCTTTTCGCTCTGTCCCAACTTTTGTGATTGATTATGTGTGCTTTATTGGAAAAATACGCTTTGAAAAATGTTTACTGAATAATCAGTAACAATTACATTTTTTATGTACATAAATGTACATGCATAAATCAGCAAATACCTATACTTATCTAATTATGCAATAAAACAATAATTCAAATTGAAAATAAAAAACGACTGGAATCTTAATTTCTCTTTTTATTATTATCTTTATATTAAATGAAAGACGATAATAAATAGGACAAACACAAACGATATTTTTTTATAGGGGAATCTTGCTACTATGAACTAACAAATTTCTACACCAGGGAATAAAATCAAATCAACACTGTTCGAACTCACCGCGTTCAGGAAAACATGAAAACGACTTACACAAACTGGATCATCGATCAAAAGGCAGATGGAGTCCTGTTAAAAATAAAATATCGAATTAAGTGGGATGCAAAAATTACGTGGTATTTTGACATTGTTCTGAAACCGTTTTTGGGGCATTTTAATGCAATTTACTATTTTAATTCAGAAAAAGCCACAATTTTACTTTAAAATCAGTTTTTGATTATTATAAATAATAGGTCTGGATCCCGCGTATGAAAAAAAAGTTGATTAATAGCAAGCTGAAAATTTGTTAATAGCTTAAGGGTGTCTAGTCGGATAAACTTTGATATATGGGAACATGTAACAGGGGCAGTTTTAATTGTGGAACAGGTTAAAAATTTGGAACGGTCAGAACACGAAAATGGCACATTTATTTTGTCCGACAGAACAGACATAAACTCTCCGAACAGAGATTAAACTCTCATTCAAAAATCAGACTGCTATTTATCACCTGTCATAATTCCTGTCATTTGACATATTCTGCATGTTCCACTCATTAAAGCGCCAATTTGGTGATAAATAGCAGTCTGATTTTTGCATGAGAGTTTAATCTCTGTTCGGAGAGTTTAAGTCTGTTCTGTCGGACAAAATATGTACATGTGCCGTTTTTGTGGTCTGACCGTTCCAAATTTTTAACCTGTTCCACAGTTAAAACTTCCCCTGTTCCAGTGTTCCCATATATTAATGTTTGTCCGACTAGACACCCTTAAGCTAATAACAAATTTTCAGCTTGCTATTAATCAACTTTTTTTTCATACGCGGGATCCAGACCTATAATAAAAGGGAATTGCAAAACATAAGCAAAGAGGAACTAAAAGCTGTAGGAACTTTAAAAAATGATGAATTCATAATTATCCTTCCAGCAAATAAGGGAAATTCAACTGTTATAATGGATAAAGTTCCATATGGGAACAAAATTAAAGACCTAATAAAAACGGACCTTATATCAAATTAACAAAGGGTCCAACAAAGCATTTGGAAAACATGACATATAGAATTTTATTCAAGTTTAAAGGTTATTTAACAGATTATATTTTTTCCTCTTTATAAGCAATTATGCTTGTTAGTTGACGGATTGATACCTCTATAGGAGGTTGTCACTCCAATTTTGCCCGGTCGGCCGATGGTTCTTCTACCGATTGGTGATTTATATATAATATCATATATTATATAGATTCGGGTTAGAACGTCCTGCGACGTTGTCCGATGCACAACTGCCATCGCGTCCTATCATTACAATCTTCTTCTGTTAATCATCGTTCGCTCATTGATCTTCGAACTCCTTCCATCCACGATTTCTTTGGTCTTCCTCCTTTCCTGTGTTCCGGTGGTATCCATTTTGCTACTTTCTTTGGTAATCTTTCTTCTAGCATTCTTTGAACATGCCCATACCATATAAGCTGTGTGCTTTTTATCATTGTGTCATATATTCTCTTTGTTTTCTTATTTCAGTACTCCATAATATTCCATTCAGAGATTTAATTAATTTTCTAGCTTTATTTATTCTACCGTTTATCTCTGCATCATCCGTTCCTTCTTTGTTAAAATTTATTCCCAGGTATCTACAGTCTTCACATCGTTTTATTGTTTTATTGTTTTCCAGTTGCAGGTCAGTAGTTTCCTCTCCGACGCAGAGGTACACCGTCTTTTCCATGTTCATTATCAGAAACCATTTTTCAAATTCCTCATTCAATTTTCGTGTCATGTACTCGAGATCCTCTTTGTCATTTGCACATATTACTTGATCATCGGCAAATTGGAGGGTATACAAACAAGTGTTATCGTCCACCTGTATGCCCATTCCTTTGCATTTCGATTTCCACTGGTGGAGAGCTTTAACAATATAGATTTTAAAAAGTGTCGGTGATATGCAGCACCCCTGTCGTAGGCCTTTATTGACTTTGAATGGTTCCGATATTCTGTAGCATAATTTTATCTGGGCTTCCATGCTGTTGTATATATTCTGAACAGCCTATATGAGTGTATGATTGATTGAAGTTTCCTGGAGTACCTGCCATAATTTCGAGATAGGTATGTTATCATATGCTTTTTCTAAATAATGTAAGGTGTGTTTACCTATTCCGTGCTAGTTTCTTCTCTATAATTTGTTTCAAGCAGAACACGTTGTCTGTGCAAGATCTACCAGCTCGAAACCCGGTCTGCTCCTCTTCCTCTTGGTTTTAATTTGGTGATTTATCTCTTGTTATTTTGACCACACGTGTTTTCCCCGTTCTGCTTATGCGGTTATTCCACTCTTTTTTTCAGTTAGTGTCCGTTCGTTTATACACTGTACGGTGCATTTTTTTGTAATGTCTTCATCCCTCTTTCGATCTCTCTTCGTATTTCCTGTAATTATTCTTCTCAGTACCCTCATCTCTGCCATTTGGAGTAGTCTTTGCGTTGTGGCTGTCGGGTCCTGTTTCTGATGCATATTTCATTATTGATCGTACACTAACTTTATAAATTCGGGACTTCATTTTAAACACGTTGTTTTTTCTATACAGTGTGTCAATTTTAAAACTTACAATGGGCTATATCCCACGAACAAAAGCTGATATCGAAAAATGCTTAAAACCGTTTCTAGGATAATAAGGGGGAACTAAAATAACATGAAAGAGAACTTACCCTCATCAACCCCCTAGGACGCACCCACCACGACCAAAAAAGTTTAAATTTTAAACCCCTACTTGTGATACATCATTGGAAATACTATAAAAATTCTATCCAATGGTATAAATAATAATTATACAGGGTGAAGCAATAATTGTGAAACTTTGGCTTAAATGAAAAATTTAATAAGGTTTTTTTTAACTACAAATTTGTTAAAAATGTCAATTAAATAAATGTTCAAAGTGACTTGCGTTGTTTTGTACACAATAATACAGCCTATTTTCAAATTCTGCACGAACTTTGGCAAATGTTGTTCTTGTAATAGCGCGACATTCTTGCGTAATTCTTTCTCGCAATTCCTCAAGTGACGCAGGTTGAGTTTTATAAATAACTGACTTGAGGTAACCCCATAGAAAAAAGTCAGGTGGCGGTAAGTCTGGTGATCTCGGTGGCCACTTAATAGGACCTCTCCTTCCAATCCATTTGTCCGGGTAATTAGTATCTAACCAGTGCCTAACTGGAGCTGCATAGGGAGAAGGTGCTCCATCTTGTTGGAAATGCAGGAAATCTTCGTCTAGAGCTAGGTTGCCTTGGTCGTCCCTTTGGTTCTCTAATTCATGCACAATTAAAGGTTGGATGGTGTTTCCAGAATATCGAGATAAATGTCGCCACTTAAATTGCCTGGTATGAACAAGGGGTCAATTAAAACATCGCCTAATATTCCTGCCCAAACATTCAGTTTTTCAGGATATTGAGTGTGACCTTCTCTGAATCGATGCAGGTTCGCATCACTCCAGTACCGACAGTTTTGTTTATTTACATTACCATTCAGCACAAAAGTACATTCATCAGTGAAACAAATATTTTTTAACAATCTCGGTTCAACGCGAATTCTTTCAGTCATGAGTTCACAAAACTCAATTCGTCGGTCTGGATCATCATCGCCTAGTTCTGAAAGAATTTGTATTTTGTACGGGTGAAACTTATGTAATTTCAACATTTTTCTAACCCACTCATGTGAAAGTCCTGTCATTGCAGATATAGCCTAATAAAATAAAAAAAAGTCAAAATATAAATTCGTACAGGTTAAAACCAATTTTATATCAAAGTTTAGGTGGGTACAAAAGATATTTTCAAGAAAGTATCCAAATCATATAAGTTTTTCTGCAAAGCTAAAGGGTAAATCTTTCACATAAGACTTACTAAATTAAATTTGACCCCCTATTTATTTAAATAATAATTGTATATAAAACTTTAAAAACAAATTTGCAAAAAATTATTTTTAGCGTTTTAAATAAGCACTATAAAATATCTTGTTTTACAGACTAAGTTGCGCTATGTTACTGGTATTAAGCAAAAAAAATTTGTCGAAAAATATTTAATATATTTTGAGATATTGAATTTGTTTATTAAATGTTACTATATTTTCAATTGCAAAAATGCGGTTGTTGCCAAAGAAATATTCACCTGCTTAAGATCTCATTATTTCTATTTTTATATATATTTTCGATAAATGTATTGATAAATTCAAATTTCAATTGAACTCCCCCCTAAAATGGCATTTAAAAATTATTCAAATTTGTTTATAATTTGTTTTTTTAATAACGTCAAGGGGATTAAGTATTTTGAAATGCCGTTTCGATAATTGGGTTCCTGGGAATTTTTTACTAATTAACAAAATTTTTTGTCGTTTTTTCTTCTTCATTTTTTCTTGGAGTTATATTACTACGGGCCCTTTTAGGGTTAAATTTTATTAAGAATGTCGAATCTCTGAGTTGTAGCTTCTAGACCTAAAAGTATTGAGATTTAACTAAAATCTCTTAAATAAAATGTGGGTACTTACTGAGTTACAGGGTGTTTTATTCAAAAATTTAAAAATTACTGCTACCAAGTACTTTAAAACTATTTAACGTATCCTTATCATACTTGGCAGAAAATGTAGCTAGTATACAACCTACTAAATTGTGATTAATAAACGTTTCTAGCTAGTGCCAGAGGCGTACGACAGGGGATAGTGAATGATTGACCCTTCCCAAATTCTACGCCACTGAGTGAATTACTATTTTAGCGAAATTTTTAGATTCTCCAGTACTTTATATGTAAATAATATACTCTTTACTGGTATCGATAAAGTCATCAGTTTAAGAGATATTGGAAGTCTAAAATGAACGAATGAATGAATCAAAATAACTACGCCGTTTCATTTTTAACGTCCAATATCTCGAAAACTAATGAGTCAATCGTTACCAGTAAAGAGTATATTATTTACATAGAAAGTATTGGAGAATAGAAAAAATTCGCTAAAATAGTAATTCCCTCAGTGGCGTAGAATTTGGGAAGGGTCAACCATTAACTATCCCCTGTCGTACGCCTCTGGCAGTAGCTAGAAACTTTTATTTATCACAGTTTAGTAGACTGTATAGTACCCACACTTTCTGCCAACAATTATAAGGATAGGTCAAATAGTTTGAAAGTACTTGGTAAAAATAATTTTTTAATTTTTAAATAAAACACCCTGCAACTCAGTAAGTAGCCACATTTTATTTAAGTATTTTAGACCATCTTAGACCAATTTTAGGCCAATCTTAATATTTTTAGGTCTAGCATCTACAACTTAGATATTCGACATTCTTGATGAAACTTAACCCTAAAAGGGCCCGTAGTAATATAACTCCAAGAAAAAAAAAGAAGAGGAAAAGAAGACAAAAAAATTTGTTAATTAGTAAAAAATTCCCAGGAACCCAATTATCGAAACGGCATTTCAAAATACTTAATCCCCTTGACGTTATTAAAAAAACAAATTATAAACAAATTTGAATAATTTTTAAATGCCATTTTAGGGGGGAGTTCAATTGAAATTTGAATTTATCGATACATTTATCGAAAATATATATAAAAATAGAAATAATGAGATCTTAAGCAGGTGAATATTTCTTTGGCAACAACCGCATTTTTGCAATTGAACATATAGTAACATTTAATAAACAAATTCAATATCTCAAAAAATATTAAATATTTTTCGACAAATTTTTTTTGCTTAATACCAGTAACATAGCGCAACTTAGTCTGTAAAATCAGATATTTTATAGTGCTTATTTAAAACGCTAAAAATAATTTTTTGCAAATTTGTTTTTAAAGTTTTATATACAATTATTTAAATAAATAGGGGGTCAAATTTAATTTAGTAAGTCTTATGTGAAAGATTTACTCTTCATCTTTGCAGAAAATAATCCTATAAACTTTCGTTAGTAATTGGATGACCTCAGCAGTTAAAATAGTAATTTTTTTGCAAAAATGACCCCTTTTTAATTATTTTAACAATGATCCCCTTGTATGATTTGGATACTTTTTTGAAAATATCTTTTATACCCACCTAAACTTTGATATAAAATTTGTTTCAACCTGTACGGATTTACATTTTTATTTACATGTAGTGTAATTTTATTTTACTAGACTAATACTTAACGTGTTGATGCAGTAGGTTCTATTGAAAAATTTCCAAGGACCTCAATTTGGGATGCTTCATTCAGTAATCTTGGGGCATCTCTTTTTTTATTTTGCACTGATCCCGTTTTTCTAAACTTGTCAACTAGGTAAATCGCGGACGTACACGTGACTTCAATTTGTGTCCGGATGCCTTTCATTAAATATTTGAGCTGTTCGTAAATAACACTGGTTCTGGGACGCAAATATGAAAATTATCTCCACGGGTTCAGGTATACTGTAAACCATCGTGACAACTATAGCTTAATGACAGTACCGATCATACAAATGATGAAAACTAATGACATTTAAAGGTCTCAAATAAACCAAAAATTTTTCTATCTGACAGAAACAAAAAAAAAACAGATGTTTTTAACTTGTTTTGCAAAAACGGCAAATTAAGTTTTTATACAAAAAATGTACCGACGGACATTTATCAATCTCAATAATAGTCCGGGAGATAGCATTACATATATAAAAGTCATATAGTAAGCCGGCTGATATAAACACCCTGTATAATTATTATTTATACCATTTCATAGCATTTTTATAGTCTCTTAAATGATGTATCACAAGTAGGGGTTTGCAATTTAAAAATTTTTGGTTGTGGTGGGTGGGGCCTAAGGGGTTGATGGGGGTGAGTTCTCTTTCTTACCATTTAAGTTCCTCCGTACTTTCCTAGAAACGGTTTTAAGCATTTTTCGATATCAGCTTATGTTCGTGAGATATAGCCCATTGTAAGTTTTAAAATTGACAAATTCATACGTCAAAATAATTGTCAAAGTTAATTTAAATTTGGAAATCTCTCCGAAAAATATTAATTTTTAGCGGATTATTTGATTTATACCGTTCTAATTTAGTTTGTTTAGTTTTGTTAAACTTTTCCTTATTTAGTTTACATTTTGAAAGTGTTCATAAGTTAAACGTTACTTGAAAACTCCTCTATGGAGTCATCTAGTGGAGGCGAACCGCCTGATATTGAGAATTCGATGGATAGTAGCTGTGATTTACAAGATTTAAATGGATTTCTACCCAACCAGCCTCAAAATAAGATAAGTAGTAGTATTAATCTTAACAATATTAATGAAAAACAAAATACTTTAGTAAACTCAGATCAACCAGAAAAAACCAGGCCTGTTTATTTATACGAAAAAATTGATTTAGGACCTTTTTACATTTTCATTGAAAACTCCAGTTTAAATTTTACAGGAAAATTAAACGCTGTTAAAATAGGCGAGATCCTATTTACGTTACATCCAGAAATTGACAATTATATAAAAAAAATTGACTCAATCGGACGCAACCGAGTTAGGGTCTCATTTAAAAATTATAGTAGCGCAAATGCTTTAGTTACTTCCAAATTCCTTATTCAAAAAAATCTGACCGCATACATTCCAAAATTTCAATTGTTTAAACTAGGTGTAGTAAGGGATATAGATTCAGATATATCGGAAGAATATCTTAAAAATAGAATAAAGGAATTTGATCACCATTGCAAATTCTCGGTTGAGTATGTGAAACGAATAACAAGAAAAATAGTAGCAGATGACAAAGTAATATTTAATCCAACAAAATCAGTTATTGTGTCTTTTAAATGCCAGAATATACCAAAGTATGTAGTAATTAATCATGTCTTACACACTGTTGAAAAATACCAGCAAAAGGTAATTATCTGTTACCACTGCTATAGGTATGGGCACATGAGTAAGCAGTGTAAAAGTAATCCTCGCTGTTTTAAGTGTCATGAATCTCACCTTTCCGATTCTTGTCCTTTATCATCGTTTAACAAAAAATGTCTATCCTGTGAAGGTGAACACTTCACTAATGAATGGGAGATATGCCCAGAATTTGATCGCCAAAAGAAAATAAAACATTATATGTCTGAAAACAGCTTATCTTTTAAGGAAACAATTAAACTCTTTCCTAAGATAACTTATGCATCTATAGCAGCCAATAATTCCTCAATAAATTCTCATCAAACTCCAAATATGAATGCACCATCCTCTTCATATTCCTTTACTCAATTGTCCACGTCTCAAACATCTTCCAATCAGTTCGCTCTACCTTCAGTTTCAAATAGATATACAATAATAAAACCACCAAAATACAAACGACCTATCTCTTCCTCACCAGACCAAGTAACAATGGAACATCAAAAAATAATAAAGTTAAACCCCATGTCCAACAGACCTGGTGGTATTATCACCTCTTCTTCGTATCAATCTACATTTAATCCAGAACAAGGATCTAAAATACATGAACCATCAAAAGAATTAACAGAATTAATATCAAATATAGTTACAAGTATTATCTCTAATATAAATCACAAAAATTTTGAAATTCCAGAAAAATCAGTTCTAGTAAATTCAATTCAAACAGTTTTGAGTTCTCTCTTATATAATAATGAATAGATTGGTAATTTGTCAATGGAATTGTAGATCGGCTAACTCTAATAGAGAAAACCTTATCCACCTATTAGAAGACCAGAAAGTTGATATCGCATTATTGTCAGAAACTAGATTTAAACCAGAAAAGTATTATAACTTTCACGGGTACAATATTGTCAGAGACGACCGCTTTTCAGTAACTGTTGGCGGTGGCTCAGCAATTTTAATAAATTCAAACCTATATTACGAGGAAGTCACCATGAAAGTAGATTTAATAAACGTCAATAAAGTAGCAATAAAAATAAAGTTTAAGTCATATACTGTCACATTTATATCTATGTATGTTCCCCCAGGAACCAAGTTATTGTTACAACAATGGAACAATTTCATAACATCTATAGAAAGACCATTTATAATAGGAGGTGACCTTAATGCTCACCACATTGCCTGGGGCCTAGACAACCAAACAGATATGAAAGGTAAAATCTTGATGGACTGTATAGACGATAATAATTTAATATTCAAAAATGATGGCTCTCCTACTTTCTTTAGGAACTTCTCGAAATCGGCAATAGACCTGACCATTTGTACTCCTGACTTAAACCACCTGATCACTTGGAAAACACTTCAAGACCTATTTGGTTCAGACCATACACCTATAAGAGTAGAGTTAGAGGATCAACCAACTCATACATATAATCCATATTCACAAAAGTGGAATTTAAAGAATGCCGACTGGAAATTATATGAACAGTATTCGGAAGATGTATTCTCTCAATTTAAAGATATAAATTCTTATGAACAAATTTTGCACAATATAAATACAACTGCATCCTACTGCATCCCCAAATTTAAAATAAAAAAACCGACTTCCAGAGGAAAATACTGGTGGGATTTAGAATGTGAAGAAGCAGTCAGAAGAAGACAGGAAAGTTTTTGTATATTCAAAGAAAATCCAAACCATGAAAACCTACTTAAGTATAAAAAAGATGATGCACATGTCAAGAAGATCACTAAACAAACTAAAAGAAATAGCTGGAGAGATTATGTCGGATCCCTAAATAGGTCAGTCCCTATTAAAGATGTATGGTCAAAAGTTAACCGAATAAAAAATAGAAAAACAAAGAACAAAGTCCCTGTTATTCTGTCGGAAGCTTCGTGGATAGAAGAGTTCCATCAAAATATCACACCGCCGTCTGCAGAATTAGTAATTCCTGATTTACAACTAAATGCTCTGTACGACTATCCAGAACCAATCCGTTTCCTAGTCAAACCATTTTCTGCCACTGAACTAAACTTTGCGTTGAAGAAAAACTCAAATTCAGCACCAGGTACCGATAATATCCATTACTCGATGCTATCAAATCTTTCAAGAATTGGTAAGGCTGCACTACTAAATATATATAATGAAATTTGGATGCGCCGCATAAAGATTCCTGACGATTGGCACGTTTACACTATTATCCCGGTTTTAAAACCAGGAAAATCATCAAAGAATTGGGATTCTTACCGTCCAATCGGTCTGGCTTCCTGTATACTAAAAACATATGAGAGACTTATTAAAAACCGTCTGGAATTTTGGCTAGAAAAGAACGACCTATTACCAAGAAGTCAGTTTGGTTTTAGAAAAGGTAAATCCACACAAGATAGCCTCTGCCACTTTTTAATAGACATTTATAGTTCCTTTACTTATAAGAAAGCAGTTAGTGCTTTGTTCTTAGATATAAAAGGGGCTTACGACAACGTTAATCTTCACATACTATACGCGAAAATGTTGAAAATAGGAATACCCGAGATAGTAACATGGAACATCATTAACTTATACATTAATCGAGCAGTTCACGTTAGATTAAATGGAGATCAATCTAACTCCCGATACACATCTTTGGGACTACCTCAGGGTAGCATCCTAAGTCCTATATTATATATACTGTATACTGCTGACTTAGAAACTAAACTTCCTCAACACATAAAAATCCTACAGTACGCTGATGATGTTGCGATATATGCAGAAAATAAGTCAATAGATAGATGTAATAACTACCTTAAATCGACATTGAATATTATAAAAAAATGGGCTACCGATAATAACTTAACAATATCAGAGAGTAAATCAACCATTGTTACCTTTACTAAAAAACGATATGTTCCTCAAAGCCATCTACAATTTGATAATACTAGTATTCCTTATAAAACTTCAATAAAATTTCTTGGCGTATTTTTAGACTCCAAATTAAATTGGAAAGAACACACAAATTACATATTACGAAGAATGGAAAATGCAATGAATATCATGAAGACTGTAAGTGTCAGTAACTGGGGAGCTGATCCAAACATATCAATATTACTATACAGAAATTTGATAAGATCAATCTTAGACTATGGATCTATTTTTTATGGCTCAGCATCAAACTCTGTACTCCAAAAAATCGAGAGGATCAAAAATAAGGCACTTAGGTTATGCACTGGTTATCTTCGTAGCACACCTATATTGGTCATGGAATGTGAGCTTAATGAACCTCCACTTTCATTACGCAGGGAATACCTAAGTGAGAAATTTATAGTTAAAACAGCGGTAAACGATAAACTGCTATTAAATAAAATTGTTCATTTAACCACCTCATACCTAACTCATTATTACTGGGAAAAAAAGAAACTGCTTTTAGTTGTGGAAAGCTTCCTCAACGTTTCTAATTCCATTGGCGACATACACCAAATTGAACAAAGCTCGTCTCGAAAGCTAAATTATGAAGATTATTTATCTCCAGTTAACTGTCATTTAAGTAATATTCGTGCGACAGACTTCCTTACTAAAATAGACCACCTTCAGTGTGTACAAAAAAACTGGGGGAGTTATCAGAAATTATATACGGATGGTTCAAAAATGGAAGGAAAAGTTGGATATGCTATATATTACCCACAAAAAAGTATAAAAATAAACAACAGATTACCTGATAAAATGACAATTTTCACAGCTGAACTCATTGCAATCAAAGAAGCATACAAAATATGTATTAATCAAAAAGAACTCAATTATGTTATATTTACAGACTGCCAAAGCATTGTAAAGACATTGAAATATAATGTACATAATTTTGCAGAAAATTATATCATCAGTGACATCATAGCAATGAACAGTGAAGCTTTGAAATCGGGCAAAAATATAATATTGTGTTGGATAAAAGCACACATTGGTATAAAAAACAACGAAATAGTAGATGATCTGGCTAAAAAAGCAACAACGAAGGAATCCACTCTGCATACTTATCAACTTCCTATGGGAGACATAATTTCTATTATGAGATCTATCAAACGGACGAAATGGCAGGAACAATACAATAATTCAGACAAAGGAAATTATTACAAAAAAATCCAGCCTACACTTCCCATCAAGACATGGTTTAATCAAGTTTCCAACAAAGGCTTTATCAAAACTATTTGTCGAATAAGAAGTAATCACTGTCTGACTCCAGTCTACAAAAGAGAAATAGGACTTGTAGATAATGATGAATGTTTATGTGGAGAGCTAGCTGATCTACAACATATGCTATTAGAATGTCCTTTACATTTTATTGAAATATCAAACTTTTTTGCCAATCTAGCTCAAGTTAATGTACAATTTCCTTTTAATCTTATATACCTTTTACAATCAAACAATGTAGATGTTTATAAAATTTTGTACAACCATGTTAATTGTTTAAAATTAAAGCTCTGAGAAAAAAAATAATTAAATAAAATAAAAAGATACTAAGATCTAAACCTCCGCGAGGTTGAATCGGGTTTAGGTCTTAGCGCGATAAAAAAATATACAAAAAAAAAAAAAAAAAAAAAAAAAAAAACTAAAAAAAAAAAAATAAAAAATGTAATAAAAAAAATGTTAAAAAATATAATAAAAAAAATAATTAAAAAAACAGAGTAAAAAAAACAGTAGTACTAATAGTTTTAAATTTAGATACTAAGCATATATTTTGTAAAAGAGAGAATTCAAAACACATTGACTGGCCAGTTGGTTGCTTAAACCAGTGCCAATAAAACATAAACACACACACAAAATTGACAAATTGTATAGTGTTATTGAGGCATCTTGCTAGTCTATTTGCTTTTTGTACTTGATCCTTCACTTCTTGGTCCAGGACTCAATAGCTGGACAATGAAATTCCAAGATATTTTTTCCATTACTTGTTCGATACTGATGTCATCAATTTCTATTTTACATCTGATTGGTTCTTTGCCGATTACTGTTGTTTTATTTTATCTGGTACCATCTCCAACTCTTGGTTATTTTTAATTATCTCTCCAGATTTTATTCCCGTATACTTTTACCCAGCTTCTTGTATGCTCCTACTTTCGCCAACTTTTCCATCAGCTTTTCCAAAGCTTATTCAGATTCTCTTTAGTGGTTTTTTGTTACGATTTAGACCAACAGCATTTTAAGCAGGTTTCAAGGGAAAGCCTTTATTTGTCGGTTATTCTTATTAAATAAGGCATTCCATGTATCACTTATCTATTATTACTCTTAGATATTTTATCTCATTCGCCTCTTTGACAGTTTTTCCACAATGGACATCGATGTTATCTAGGTTTCGTCTCCTTGTGAAACTGATTACAACTATTTTACTAGGATTGACAGAGATATTTTCTCTGTCACACCATCTAGTAAGGATCACTAATGTTCTTTGGAGTGTGCTAGAGAGAACTTATTCCTCTTCTTCTACGGCACTACAGCCCAAATTGAGCCTTGGCCTCCTTTATTTTTTACCTCCACCCTTGTTTGTCTGTGGCTGCTCTTCTTCATACACGGACTCCTAAAAGGGCTTGTGCGTCGCTGTTTACTGTGTCTTCTCAGCGCTTTCTTGGCTTTCCAACCGGTCTCTTTCCCTGCATTCTACCATTCAGTGCTTTTTTGGTAGCCTATCTTCTCCCATTCTTATCCCATGTCCGGCCCATTGCAATATTTGTATTCTAATAAAGTCTGACAGGGGTGTTTCCTTATAAAGTTGATAAAGCTTGTTGCTGTATCGACTTCTGAAGATTCCGTTTTCCTTCACAGATCCTAGTATTCTCCTCAGTACTTTCCTTTCAAATGTGTCAAATGTGTTTTTGGATGTTTCTTTCAGGACCCAGGCTTCACTGCCATAGCATGTGATTGGTCGAATTAAGGTTTTATGTCGAATTAAGGTAGAGAGAACTTAAGGTAGAGAGAGCCATGTATTCTTTTTACCATAATTACTAGATCATCCGCATAGGCTTACACTTCTACCCACTGCGCACCAAGGAGCAAGATTAATTCTTTCACCAGATATCGTAGGTATATAAATGCCATGTCGTATAACTTTATTAGGACAAACGTTTCCATTCTAAACCAACTCAATATTAAAAAAAGGCTGTCCACAATATGTCTGCAACGAATTCTGCAATTCTTTGGTCACGTGGTTCGCAGAGGTGACGACACTTTGGAGAGATTAATTGTTTCTGGAAACGTTCCGGGCAGAAGATCAAGAGGACAATCACCAACTAGATGGTCTGACCAAATAAAGCATTCAGCTAGAAACTCATTCTGCGAAGCTCTTAGAGCAGCTGACGATAGAGACCAATGGAGAAACAATGTTAGGAATATTGGAAGAAATCACGATCCTCAGTAATGGGGAAAAGACAGGAGAGAGAGATAACTTTATTATTAATTTAACTCTTAACTCGACATTAAAATTGGGTCTTGTTCGATAATAAGGTATCCAGGAATAATTAAGAAGTAAATTGACTTATGTTATTTATTAACCACTACATCACTATGTTCAATATTAACACAGGAGATAATGTACATAGTGGGAGAACCCAATTGGGCATACCTCAGCCTTCATATGTGGCGCATTCTAGGTAATACATCATTTTTGGTGGAGAATTTAGATTTCTCGTCGCAAAAAACCACCGCTTATCAAATATTGTGTTATTATCCTATGCCTGTCAGAAAATATTCAAGAATAAATAAAATGAAAGCTTAAATTTGACACCTTGTATTTCGGTTATTATCAACTTTCGTACTAAAGCAAGTTAGCTTAAATTGGCGTATTTTAGTCTCAGGAATCTAAGGTTAAGCTATGGCCCATTCGTTACCAAACACCCTGTATATAACTAATTTATATTATTTAGTTTTTTTTCTAATAAATTTAGTAATTTAATCCGATTAAAATATATTTTGTTTCCGGCGACATCCGTTTTCAATAAACTATTACAAAATTATTCTATTGTGAATCTATATTTGTAAAATTAAATTAATATAGTAAACTAATTTTAAGGTATTTATTTGGATATTTTATGTTTCAAATCAAAGCAGTGTATGCCTTAATGTGCATTCAATATACAAAATATTTAAAATATAACAGTCATTTTACAATAATTATCTGACAGAAATGTGCCCTGTTTGAGCCGCTGTGTAATTTGTTTTCCATATATCAAAGCAAATATGGTAAAAACTAATATTCATATAAAAAATATAAAAACGTAATCAATAATTTTGCATAATTACATAAATACCATTATTTTTTTTTATATATATGCTTTATTAAAATTTAGAAGCATGTCAATATAAAAAGTTGAATAAAATTAAAATAGTAATTTTTTATCAAACCTCTGATTGAAATTAAATACAGTTAAACCGTAAAATCTTTGTTTGATGCTATGTAAATATAATATAATTAGTGTAGTAAAAAATAATTGAGCAGAAGAGCAAGAACCAACAGAGCAGACGAAGCATGGAGAACAATAAAATAAAAGAACGGACAAAAAGGAAAAAGTAAATAATAGTCTAATACCGCTAAAAAATTGGAAAGTTTATTACCAAAGTGAAGATTGTCAACAATTACTGAAGATAATGGCAAGTCTTTCCAGCTAAAGACACATCTTTTAAAGATCGAAAACTCTAATACCAACTCAAATAATGAAAGTAGTAATTCCAATGAAAAATCGACAAGCATCTGGACCTACATGTCTCTCCACTTTAAAGTATGGACCTTACTTGTTATTTCAACTACTCGATTTTGTATGTAATTTCCATTGGAGAGGCAAAGAAATTCTATCCGAATGGAGAACAGCCTTCGTATAAAATATACATAAAGAAAGTCAGAAGATGGAAATGCTGCAACAATAGAGGTTTAAGTGTAACCAAATATGTAGATATCTATACTATGTACTATATTATATAAAAAATAGAGAAGGTTCCTGCATGAGTAGAAGAGGAAGACGAAGAAAGAGCAACAAAAGATAGCAGAAGTGGCGTAAAAACTAAATAGTAGAAGAAAAGGGGGTACGTCAAATAACGAGAGGAAGTTGTAGCAAGAAAATATTTTAAGTATTACAACCCGGCCACAGCAGCAGGAAAGACGAATTAAAGAGACAAGCCCTTCAACTTCAGAGATTCAGAGACGTAGATCGGATTTCAATTGTGAGTTCAGTGGTAGTGTACAAAAGATGTACTAGAAGACACGCACCTTCAGTAGGCCCTTATAAGGATCATAGCTTCAATTTATGTAATGTTCTAGATTTCAAAAAAATTATGATAAAACAACAGAAATAAAGAAGATGATAGAAATAACCAGAAATGAAGAGAACGCTGAACGCTGAACCACACATAAATAAGTGTAAATACTTAGTATAGCATAGACCAAGAAGAAAATGAAAACGAAAGCATTGCGAGAAATGGCAAAGAACACGATATAAGAAACAAAATAAAAATAAGAAAGTTACAATATCTGGGACACCTAATGGGGGAACAGCGATATCAAATTCCAAAATTGATAATAGGGGGAAAGATACAAGGAGGAATGAATATGGGAAGAAGACTATGCATCATGGTTGAACAATTTAAGAGACTGATTTAATTGCAGTTCAATTGAAAAAACTAAAGACTAAAAACTAGAGACTGAAAACTGCGGTTTTTAACAATATATTATTATATAAATGGCAATGTGATTACTACAAACTGACAATGACATTAATGCGCTGTCCACGTTGAAAGGTTAAATGGTCATCCCAAAAGTGAAACACTTTTTCCTCGATTTTAAAAAGTTCTTAAAAAACACCTTTAAGCCAAGCCGCATACCAAAGAAACATGAAACGAAAAACATGAAACATGAAACAAAAAACATGTTTCATGAAAAGAAAACACTGCTGAACAAATCTCAAAGTCCGGCTAACAATGAAACGAGTATAATTCATGCTCATGGCACATTTTTATTTTCGGAGAGTTTCATAAATTGCCGGATATATATTTGTTTAGCAGTGGTTTATTTCCATGAAACGTAATTTACGTTTCACGTTTCTTTGATGTGCGGCCTGCCTAAGTTTACACTTTTAAACTCTTTGGTATTAGTGGTTATTTTCGTTTGTTTTGTCGGAATTTAATTTATTTTTAAAATGTTTTTATATACTTGGTTTGGTTTTCGTCACGGTCTCCGCAAATTTTGGAATCCATTTTAAAAATAGTTCTAGGCTACCTAGGTACCTGAAATTTTCAGAATAGCTTAGAACTAGCTAACAATGCAATACCTTATTGCTATTATACAGGCTGATTGATTAGTGGTGTAAAGCTCCGTAGATCCGTTATAGTAATGGAGAGTGATAAAAGTTAATAACAAAAATTTTAGTCAAGTTTGAATTTCATATTACAAAATTAGTTAGAATGTTACAAGGTGTTCGATAACATAGTGACAGATCAAAGTTATGTTTTTTTAAATGAAACACCCTGTATTTTATTTTATATTCAAAATCTTCTTAACTTCTCCATTACAAAAATATAAAGGTTTAGTATGTTATACAGGGTATTTACAAAATTATAACCATTTTTATTTGAAAATCGTAACAAGTTTAACTATTGTATAAATAAAAATAAGCACAACGGCAATGGTTTTTTAATGCCAGATTTTTTTTATTTATTGTCAAAATTTTCATAAATAATCGATACTGCTAATTTTCTTTATATTGAATACAGGGTGAGTCGTAAAAGTTGATATACATAAAATTCATATGTTAGGATTTTTAAATGTCAAAGTATGCGTTTTGCGAACTTACGCGATGTATAGCACTCGCCCCGTTGTCGCTCGTGCTCTAAATATCGCGTGCGTTCGCAAATCGCATACTTCACGAACTGTTTCATAAATAAATAACTATTTTCTTACATAATATAGTGTAATTTTTGGAATTTTAAGCATTTTATATCGACAAATTATTTTGTATTCTCTCCTATAAATGATAAAAACGTTTTATTATAAAAAAAGTTCTTTTTTATAAAAGTGTAATTTATTTATTTTACTTGCTAAATATGTATTTTTTTGAAACCTTTATTAAAGAAATCTTCTTTACAATACACAGATTTCTAATTAACGCTTGTTAATACTACAAAAATAAGCTTAAAAGAAATTTCCTTTCTAATGATCTTGTTAAAAATATGTGGCAGTAATTGGAAGTCGAAATATCCCCTAGAAAATTCTTTAATAAAGAATTTGTTATTTGAAATTGTTAACTTAATTAAATTTCTGTACGTATTATTTAGACCAAAATAGTGAATCTGAATAATAATAATGATACAGAAAATTTTATTACTTTTTATTGTAACCAGATTATCTATCAGTTCTCCTTCTTAAGGTGCCGTATATTTCTGTGAAGGCTTCCACCATACATTGCCTTGTCAGATGAAATATTACATAGTCAGGATTAAATTATTCTCGTTTTAGAAGTACATATTGCAAACAATTTCCTTAATAACACAAAACATTCCAGGAATGTACTATCAAAGTTCTATTAATGTTTAAATGTCCTGGACATTGAAGGAACATTCGGTGAACATTTGATTAAATTATTGGTGGAATGTTATCACAAGCCATTCTATGAACATACTACCAATGAAACAGAAATGTACAGAAACTAATCACGAGGAGCTGCAAAAAATATCTATTAAAATTATATCCAATAGCAAGGCGGCAAGCCATTGGACTGAGCTCAGTGGGGCTTGGTACAATGACTTGGGGCCCAAGCAAGCAATTTTTAGTTCCGCGGATAAGTAATTAGAAGATAAAGGCATGGAGCGCTTCACGCTGGCCTAGTTTTGAATTCGATTGGGGCACCACGTTGGTTTCTTATTACCCAGGATTCCATTGTGAAGAGCATTTGGCTACGATCGTTGTGCCCCCATCGCGCATCAGCGTGATAATGGGGGGAATAGAGATGGCCTGGGGCATTGGAGCGAGGTGGGGTGATCCCTGTTTTTACTCGGGTCAAAACACCTCGCCCCAATGAATTGTTACACCCGAATGTACTTTTTTGATAGGGTGGATATCTCCCACAGGTCGGGTTGAATCAAATTGCTTGCTTGCTTGCTAGCAAGGCGGCATTAAAGGCACATGAATCAAATCTGATTGATTCCAAGTTAGTTCGAAACTATCTTCATCGGATCAGAAAAAGTGACAAAGTGAGTTTACTCTGGGTGTCTAGGGACATATAAGGTATTGAAGTAACGAAGAAGCGGACCAATTTGCCAGCAGAAGGGCCTAGGATACATATACATATAGGCCCAGAATATATAATTGGTATAGCAAGAAGCACAGCCAAAAGAACAAGATCGTACTGTGTGAAACGGATGAAACCTAACAATTTTTACAAACAACCGGGTCTCGAAGCTTTTTCACAAGGACCTTCGAAGAAGAAATCAAAAGATCTACTAAATGGTAATAGAAATTATCTGAGAATAATCCTAGATCATAATAGGACACTGTCGCCTTGAACAAAATCGGCTGACAGAAATTGCAAAATGCAGATTCTTTCAAGCTGATGACGAGACGGCAGAACATATTCTGTGTCCTGCCGTTTGCCTGTGTGATGTTGACATAATAATATATCACTCGTATCAATAAGGGCAATCCATTTTTCGAGTAGAGACATTTATGTCCCCTTAAAGTTTATTTCAGTGATATCGATCTAGCGTTATTTAAATTTTTAATTTAAATATTATAATTTTGTAACACGAAGTTTTTAACACCCATGAAGTGGGCCAGTTTCAGCTACAAGTAGAATGTTTCACTGTTGATGGTCTGATTAGACCGAAAACGATCTGGAGATTTTGTAATCTATTTTGATGATGTTAAAGCTTTTTAAATAAAACAATATCATTTTTACACATGCAGTCTTCTTGTTAACGTGCCCTATCAAGCCCCCTTGACGTTGACGATTAACATGGCGAAACTGTCTCTGTCTCGAGCTATTCTAAATAGTTGTTCTGCTTTTTTATTCCTGTCCACTCCCTGATATTCTTCAACCAAGAGGCCTGCTTTCTACCAATTCCTCTGCGTCCTTCGATTTTACCCATCATAATAAGTTGAAGAATATTATACCGGTCTCCCCTTACTATGTGTCCAAAATAGGCCATCTTTCTATATTTGATGTTATCAAGCAGCTCGCGGGTAGCATTTCCTCTTTTAAGGACTGCCACATTTGTCAGCATAGCCGTCCATGGTATTTTCAGTATACGTATGTGCAGCCACATTTCAAAGACCTCCAAACGGTTAATGGTGGATATTTTTAATGTCCATGCGCTTTCGAAGTTGAAGTTGCAAGTTACCATTACAGAAGAATGACCTCCTTTTTAAAAATGTCGTGCGGGCCATCTCGATTCTACATTTTATCTCTTTATCTCGATCTAGTTGTGTTTACACATGCAGTATTTACTTCTTTGTAAGTTTCTTTAATTTGTACATTATTGTAAGCGCTAAAACTTTTTTTCCACCTGTACAATCCAATGCATTCAACAAAAAACGATTTGTTACGAATTCCAATCGCAGAAATGTTCATCAATCGTTGTAATAGTAAAGGGATGGCATGTCCCAAGAGGCGTCAACTACATACTGTCTACAAACTTCAAACTCGTTAAAAGACTGACGAAACTTTTTATAGATGTTTGTACAACAAAGGATATCGACGTCGATATTGGTTATTTTTCTGATCTCTTTCAACTCTGTTTTTACTACTTTCAAAGTTACATCAGTTCTGTCCTTTATTTTTCGTTTCACTAATAATAGCAAATTGTTGTTTTTGATTTCGTCGATGCACTTTCTGATGGACTTGACGTGAAATGTTATGACTGTTTAGTTTATAGAAATGTTCAGTAAAAACTTTTGAAATATAGTGACATATGTTGACATATGGTGGATATATTTTGACACTTGGAAATATAATACAATAATTGAATTAAAACTTTTGCATTTGAAATATTTTGAGTTGTGTGTTAATATTATATAATAGCAATTCTATTAAGTAAATAAAGAATTTGTCATCATTTGGTTTCTACCATTTTCTTCTTCATGTGCCGTGCTCGATTATCGATCGTTGGCAATCGATGCAGAAGATCTGTTAAACCATTCTCTCAGGTTTCTTTTTTTTTTCCTGGAAGCAGTCTGTTGTGAACCGGTCGTACTACAGCCACTTGGCTTATTGCACATCTTCCATTCCTTTATGAAACCCATTCCAGAATTCTGGAACCCTGTACCAGCTTATACAGCTCTAGTTTGTAGGTGCCATATATATATATTTTTTTAAGTCACTTCGATGTATCCAAAAAATGTTTGCCGCATACGATCCAATGCCTCACAGACATGCACGATATGGTTGACTGTTTCAGGTTCTATGTCACAGAGTCTGCAGCTCAAGTCCCCATGAAACAGCCCCATTGTATGCAGGTGACCTTTAACTGGCGCATGCCCAGTGAGGAAATCTGTTATGACTCTGAGCTTATTCCTGCTTGTTTTTAGCAATAATTCAGCCCTACTAGCACATGTCCGTCCGATATACACCTTGCCATGTGTTTAACCGGGTATACCCTCTCAGTGTTAGTTGTGTTGGCTTCGGATCCATGCTTTTTTACGTTTGCGGACAATGCTTTTTGGCACTCCCACAACCGGCTCAGGACCCAGGTATTTTGTAGCTGATGCTCTCATGGCAAGTGCATCAGCTAGCTCTTTCGTTGCCGTATATGCCCCGATGACCTGGAACCCATACCCGTATAACACTGTTATGTTGCGCTAGTCTGTCAAGTTCTTATCGGCATTCCTACACGAGTCTAGAGTTCAGCTTAGGGCTTATAAGAGCCCCAATGGCTGTTTGTCAATCTGTGCATATGTTAACCCGCTGCAGTTCGAAGGCCCTCAAGTTGTTTTCTCTTTCGCACTGCAAGACTGCAAAAACCTCTGCCTGAAATACAATTTAGTAGGCTAGGAGCATGATTGGACAAGAAGCCACCCCACTTTGTACAAGTTTTGTAATATAATATAAGTATTACAATAATTGTTTCAACACTAGGCTTTCAAGGTCTGTTGAGCTTTGTAAATAAATAAGTAAATGTATTAACCAATCGAATAATTCACGGCATAAGGTATGTAAATACTAGAATCAACTGTAAATTACGTTTACAATGTTAAATTTAATATAGCGACGACTCTCAATATATATGCCACAAAGTTTAAACCAGGTTATAGTAATTACCATAATGCATATTTGCTCTCTATATTTGCGTTTTCGTTAATTAAATTTTCATCTTAATCATATACAAAATCCAGTTATTATCTCTGAAAGCAACCAACGCATGTAATATTCATATGATTATAGTCCGGGCTATATGATCGCCCCCGTTAGATACATTCTTCCGATTCGCTTTTTTTTACACAAACTTACTCAAAAAGATGTCCTTATATCTTATATCAAATCCACAGGGCACCAGGCGGTACCGTGGTCGAAAAATAATTCAAACTTTTTTTTATCAATTTCAAAAAATTAACTTTTTCACTTTGGACAATTTTTTTAGATTCTTTGGATCATTATGAGCAAAAAAGGTATCTTGTTATTTTTCTCGAAAATTTATTGTTGTCGAGTTATTCGCGATTTAAAATTAGAAAAACACGATAATGGTCATTTTCAAGGCTTAATAACTCGGTTAAAAATTATTATTATGAAAGTCAGACCGTGACAAAATCAAAGTTTAAAGCCCCCCTACAAGATCCTGAAGAAATTTGTGTCATTAATTTATTACTAAGCTGTTATGTTTAATTATAACAACGAGCGCTAAGCGCGTATTAGGCGGCCGTCAATGTCAGTACGAGTGAGATGCACCATTGGACGGCCGGAATGGATCGCACTAACCATTAACGGCCGCCTAATACGCACTTAGCGCTCATTGTTAATAATTAAAAATAACAGCTTAGTAATAAATGAATGACAACAATTTCTTCAGGATCTTGTAGGGGGGCTTTTAACTATAATTTGATCACTTTCTGACTTTCATAATTATTAGTACGTTCTTTAACGGTAAATTATTGCAAAACCTCTAAATTTTAAAGAACCGCTTGAACATGAAATTTGGCATACGCATAGCTAACATGTTAAAGAAAAAAGTGATGATGTGAGAAGTACCGATGTGTGCTTTTACCCTGGGTGTGAGTTTCACACCCTCTCGTGGTTGAAAAAATATATGTTCAAAATAAGTTCGTAAATGGATAAACTGACTAATTCTAAGCAACTTTTGTTCTTTAGAGTTTTTTCACGAAGTCAATACTTTGGTTATTTGCGAGTGAATATGTTAATTTTTCAACAAAATAACTACGTTTTTGGACGGTTTTTCGCAAGTAACTCAAAAAGTAAGTATCTTGTTGAAAAAAAACATTTTAAGCAAAAATGTAGCCTGTAAAAATGTAACTAACAATTCATAATGGTAAGCAAGCTACAATTTAACTAAAAAAATATTTTATTAAGGTTTCGATGTCCAGATTGGACGTCGTTGTTAAAATACAAAATATTAATAAATGAAACAAAAATGTTGTAGCTTAGTAAAAAATTCTTCTAATAATTAAATTAAATCTGACTCATTTATATCGGCAATTCAGACATATTTATATTATACATTTTAAAGCTTAAATTCTTACTTTTTGAGTTATTTGCGAAAAATCGTCTAAAAGCGTGGTTATTTTGTTGAAAAATGAACATATTCACTCACAAATAACTCAAAAAATATTGACTTGGCGAAAAAACTCTATAGAAAAAAGTTTAAAATTAGTCAGTTTATCCATTTCCGGACTTATATTTAGAGACTGGAAAATATGCACTAAAAAATGTCTAAAATATGCATGCAATATGCATTTTAAAACAAGCTGAATATGCACAATTAACATGCAAATATGCATTTATATATGCACTTATTTTTATATGAATAATTTTATGGTTTACGTTAAATACATAAATAAATAAAAAATAATAAAAATAAATAAATAGGTTTGAATTTAAACCAAATTGTATTATTATTTCTTAATATATTTTTTTAACTTCAGGTTTTGTGACAAATAAAACGGCAAAATATTTTATTTTGACCACAAGATAAATAAGAGTACAATAAAATAAATGTACATATTTTTATTGTTACAATATTGATTCATATTTTCTAAACTAATATTATAAAAAGAGTACAATAAAACAAATTTACATATTTTTATTGTTACAATAAATAATCATATATTGATTCATATTTTCTAAACTAATATTATGTCTTCTATCTGTTAATATTTGTTTATAGGCAGAAAAAGATCTCTCAACGTCACAAGATGTAATTGGGGCATATTTAAACTTTGCTATTAGAGACGGATCCATATTAATATTTTCATCGAAGTTTCCAAAATTGATTATATTATTTATTGAACGCAATAAAGTGAAACCCTCATTTTTGTTTAAAACGTCATCAAGTTTATCTTTAATTTTTACTCCAATTTCCCCATTCAGATTTGTTATTTTCTGTTTAACCGAATCAACAATAGACATACTATTGTGAAGACATAAATTTTGAGCCTCTAATTTTGTAATTGAACTTTCAATGATATCGAAATTCGATTTTATATACAACAATTGATTTTTAATAGACTTTTCTTTAAAAATATTTTGACAGTTATCAATAGCGGTACAAGTCGGATCAAAACTTGAAATAACGCTTTTGATGTCGTCGTAGTGTTCAGATAAAAATATAGCACTTTTAAGCCAAGTTCCCCATCTGGTTAATACTGGTTCTGGTGGTAAAGGAATATCGGGAAGCATCTCCCTATATACCTGTACACGTAGTGGTGCTTTCAGAAATACTTTTTTTACATTATTTATTAAGGTGTTTACATTGGGAAATTCAATTCTAACTTTCTCTGCAACTCTGTTTAGGCCGTGCGCCAAACATGTACAGTGAATTAAATTAGGGAAAAAGATTTTAAGATTGGATGCAGCTTTCATCATATATGAGGCGGCATCACTAAGCATTAATAATATTTTTTCAAATGGTACTTGATCAGGTAAAAAAAAATTTGTTAGGGATTCGTTAACAAATCTAGCTATTGTAGCATAGTTTGTTTTTTCCAAACATTTTACACTAATTAAGTATGAGTTTTTAAAATCGCCAGAGTCGTTAAGAACTCCAACAATTAGATTCGCAATTTGTCGACCCTTTGTATCCGTTGTTTCGTCGACGGAAATCCAAAGATAATCGGCTTTTAACTGATTTTTAATACTCGTCATCACATCTTTGTAACATGCACTGACATATTTTTTCCGAAGAGTTGAAGAACTTGGTATTTGAGCTGGTTTATCTTTAATCTTGCAATAAGTTTTTAAAAAGTTTTGACACGATTTATGTTCTAACTTGTGCAGAGGGATATTGCAGTTCAAAAAAAAATGGCATAAATCCTTTGCAAAGGTTTCTTGCCCAACTGACGTATTCTGAATCTGCAAACTGTTCTGTAGAATCTGCTGGCGAGGTTTATTATCATTTTTTGATAGCTTAGTTTGGTGAAGTGAAGTTTTTATGTGTTGAACTACTTGGAATTTCTTTTGACATGGAATCTGGAATATAATGATAATGATGTTTTAGATGTTTTCGTAAATAGATACCTACATTAAAATGATCAAACTTTTTAAACCTCCCCCAATTTTTTTTTATTTCTCAAAGTGAAATTGAAATCGTCAAACAATAAAGTACAGTCAGTGTACCGTAGTATACAGGGTGGGCCACTCTCAACACCTCGCTCTGTATAAGCCAAACCGTTGCGAACTTTAAAAAACAGTTTTTGAAGAAATGGGACGGTTTGTCATTTTAGAATAGACAGACACATAGATGTGCAAAGAAGTTTGATAAGTTTAAAAATCTATTGAAGTGGAGAACTTACCTTTTTATCACAAATGGTGCAAAACATACTTTCACTGTCGATAACTTTTAGATGATTGTTACTTCCAATCCAACTTCTGAGAAGACTTGATTTTTCCCTTGCTACTTTAGGCATTTTCACAATAATAATAAAATGATTTTTTTACACAGTATAGTCAATAACTTGCAATCACAAAAGTTGAATAATCGGCGATTGATTTAAGACTAACCATTCATAAAATAAAATAATCTATCCTACCCTTAAAACAGTGTTGCCAACTCGACCAATATAGTATTTGCCAAACCTCACAAGAATGATGGAATGATCAGTTCAACAGTAGGTATTCCATTATCAACTAATAAAAAATCCCTATAGCAAGCATAACCCAGTACAGATAAATTATTTGTTTTAAAAAATGCTGAAACATGATCCTGTAGTTAATAGTAATCTCATGGTCCACAGACATAAGTACTAATATAAACATTATTGAAGGCGAAGGGATTTGCTGATGTAGGTGTGTATGTGTGAATGGTTAAACATTTTTTGTTAGGAATCAGATTTGACTCACTGATATCAGTTTCAAGTTCCTGTGAGAGAGTTCCTAAGTTGTTTTAGTAATTGTAAGGCCAACATAAAAATTTGTTCTGAATTAGAAGATTTTCGATTTTTACTAAATAATTTTTATATTATTTAATATGCTAGAAAATATGATATATGCTAAACAAGAAATAAATAAGCTAAACAACACAAAAATATGCCAAATCTAGCATAAAATAAGCTAAATTGGCAACGCTGCCTTAAAATTTCGTTTTGGTTGGTTTTCCCAGAATAATTCATAGTTGGCCGACACCAGCAGAAAGTACAGGTAATATTTGTAATGTTATTCAAAATATAATCGGTATTTACTTAGGTAATTTGTAAATTCTGAGAAGTCTATAAATCTTAAATATCCGGATAATGATACCTGCAGCTATAAATAACGCCCATTATGTTTATGGGTACAACAACAAAGGAGCTTAACAGCAAAATATTTACTTTCACATTTTATTTTAATGGATGTTGATGTTACTAATATATACCTTATTTTTAAATGGGGTAGAGTAAATTCCCATCAAAATATGCATTTATATGCTCTTAAATCTCCAAATATGCAAGGCATATGCATTTATGAAAAACATGAGAAATATGCAGCATATATATGCATATGCATTTTGCATATAATCCAGTCTTTTTATATTGGACATATATTTTTTCACCCCCGAGAGGAGGGGAAACGCATCCCCAGGGCAAAAGCACACATCGGCACAATATCACTTTTTTCTTTGACTTGTTAGCTATGCGTATGCCAACTTTAATGTCAATCCAAGCGGTTCTTTAAAATTTGGAGCCAAAACCGTGAAATAATGTACTAAATAATAAATTTTAATCCAGTTATTAAGCCTTGAAAATGGCTATTTTCGCGTTTTTCGTATTTTAAGTCGAGCATAACTCGACAACAACCAATTTTAGAGAAAAATCACAAGCGACCACCTTTTTCGCTCAGAATGACCAAAAAAATATAAAAAAAATTGTCCGAAGTGAGAAAAATTGATTTTTTGAATTTGTTAAAAAAATGTTTAAACAATTTTTCGACAGCGGTACCTCCTGGCACTCTGTGGATTTGATATAAGGACCTCTTTTTGAGTAAAATTGTGTATAAAAAACGAATCGGAATAATTTACCTAACGGAGGGCGAGCATACAACCTGGACTAATAGGTCTCTGCATATTAAGCCATTCAGTTGTAAAGTATTTTTAATGGAAAACCTTTTTGTTTCTTTGGTTATTTGAAAGAGTGAGTGAGTGTTGTTTGACGTTGTGCATACATGTAGTCCGAAAAGCTCTGTTTTCTGTACGTACATGACGTGACAGATTCTTTTGATATGTGATGAAGCGACTACAAATAAGAAGAACTGATATGTACACTATTGTACACTGTACACAATAAGTACTATGTTTTTGTTTGCAGTAAACAAAATTTAATCAAAAGGCACAAGAATTTGGGTTTAAGAGCGATAACAGTTTCTGTTTAATAGTTTTTAAAAAATATTTTTAATTTTTGGTTGAATTCATTACTTTTACGTTAAAAATTGGTCGTTTACATAAGGAGTTAGTAAATAAGTACGAAACACTCAGGGGGTTATTTTAGATAAAAATGAGAATAAAATCATAACCATAAATAATAATAAACACATAAAGATAATAAACATAATAAACACAAGAACACCACCCTAAAAGTGCAGTAAAACGAATGACATTACCGCGGTATTTAGGAGGAAGAGGACTTATGGATATAGGTGAGCAATTAGATTAGCAGATTGCTAATTTAAGGACTTATTTTCAGATGCAGGCTGAGACATCTAATCTACACCGCGCTATTTGCTCAGTAGATGACACAACACCGAATAAACTGAGGGAACCAGAAATGCGCATAAACCATCTCACTAAAGACGAAAAAATGCACACCTGGATGGGTAAACCTCTGCACGGGCGACATCCTAATGAGGTCAGCCAAGACTATGTCGACAATATGCCGTCGAACTCTTGGTTGACATCAGGAAAGATGTTACCTGGAACAGAAGGTTCAACAATAATAGCCAAAAGAAAAAGCAATTATAGAGTGGTGTGTATAAACTGACATGTGGTGACGGTCCAAAAACTTATATTGGTCGGACTGGCAGAGCTTTTGACAAACCTATAATAGAACATAAATGGGCTTTAAAAAAACAGATTCTACCTACGCATTTCACA
The DNA here is from genome assembly GCF_917563875.1 of Diabrotica virgifera virgifera. Lineage (NCBI taxonomy): Eukaryota > Metazoa > Arthropoda > Insecta > Coleoptera > Chrysomelidae > Diabrotica > Diabrotica virgifera. The sequence continues at coordinate 33,341,604 of NC_065444.1, forward strand.
TTCTTGATAATTGTTCTTTTAATGAACAGTTTCAAATTCTTCATATTCAAAAGAAAGGCCTTCCTAAGTTTATTAAAAAGCATATCTCACAAACAATGGGGAGCCGATTTCCAAACACTCATAACTGTCTACAGAACGCTTATTCGTTCTAAACTAGATTATGGCGCAGTTGCTTACAATTCAGCCAAAGCACCAATACTTAAATTACTAGATCCTGTACATAATATAGCGATAAGAATAGCGCTGGGAGCTCATCATACTAGCCCGATTGAAAGTTTATACTGTGAATCAGGTGAACCTTCCCTCCAACTAAGAAGAAACTTCCTCAGCCTTGTATATGCAGCTAAATTGTCGGCTAATCCACATATACCGACATTTAAAAACACGTTTGCCGACAGATTCACATCGACATTTAACACCTCACAAAGATTAAGTCCGCCGTTTTATATCCGGATACAGAGATTACAAAATAGCTTAAACATACATTTTCCTGAGACATACAATGTAACTAACCTTAAACATCAACCTCCTTGGAGAATACAGCTGCCTATTTGTGATACAAGTCTTACTATCCACGACAAATATGACACACCACATAGTATAATTAAAAAGAAAGCAGCAGAGAAATTAAACTCTGCTAAGAACTTCCACATTTTTACAGATGCGTCTAAATCTGACAATGGGGTAGGGGCTTCTTTTACAACTTTACACCAAGACTTCTCCTTCTCACTGTCCCTTAGATCAACCGTATTTTCAGCAGAACTTCTTGCTATTTTGCAAGCAATAACATTTGTAAACAATAAAAACATAAAAAATTCTTTAATAATAACCGACTCTTTAAGTGCCCTCAGCTCTATGAAGCAGTTATACGCAAAACATCCCATCTTATTACTTATAAAGTCAGAACTAATGAGATGTCAAGAAAACGATCGATTTGTTAAATTTCTTTGGGTTCCGTCACACTGTGGTATAACTGGAAATGAAAAAGCTGATCAGTTAGCAAGGGAGGCAACAGAAAATCCACAATCAACATTAGTCACTAAATGCGTTCATAGCGACCTGAAGCAACATTTTAAAAACAAAATAAGTGAGAATTGGCAACTTCACTGGAGCAATTCAGAGACATCTATGAAGAACATTAAAGAAGAGGTAGCTGTATACAATCTCCCACAAAAGCGACGAGACCAAGTATGCATCTCTAGGTTGCGTATAGGCCACACGAAGTTGACACACGATTACCTTCTAAGTGGCGAACAAGTTCCCATTTGCTACAGTTGTGATAGTGTAACCACAGTGAACCATGTGCTAGTGGACTGCCCTTTATACACCCTAGAGCGACATCAAGTTGGATTACCGACTACATCCAAAGAGTGCCTAAACGGGTTAAATAACGACAGAACTATAAACTTTTTAAGAAATGCAAGACTCGTTCACAAAATTTAATGTAACATTTTAGCCATTTATGTAATTATTGTACCATGCTAATGACCCTTAGTGGTTGATGCAATTTTGTAAATAAAAAAAAAAAGAAAGGCCTTAATCTGTGTTTATAAGAATCTATGGAAATCAATAAATTTACGACAACACGGATCTTAATAATTATTTTTGCATTTAATTTGTGAATACACCAGAAAACTTTGTAACCTGGAGCCATAATATAATATTGAAAAACTGCATACAAAAAATGCATTCTTAAAGTGCATCTCAAACAGACGATAAAAAAAAATTCAGAACTCGTCAATTATTGGCGGAAATGAGTTCAACTTGGTTGCTAGGGGGTTTTTGGGTCCGCTAACGACAAATATGACATCGGAAGCGATCTGAGGAATACCTGGTGTCCAGGGTACCTACTTCTTATAGAGTTTTCGGCAGATTCATTAAAAAATTAGCCAAATACCATTACTCGGGGGTTTTCGGGGTCGCTGACGACAAATATGATATCGGAAGTGCTCTACGGAGTACTTGGTACTCAGGGTACCTACTGTTTAACCCCGTTTTCTGGAGTTTTTGGCAAATTCATTAAAAAATGAGTCAAAATTCATTACTCAGGGGTTTTTGGGGTCTCTGAGGACGAATATGACATCGGAAGTGATCTCCGGTGTACCTGGTGCCCAGGGTACCTACTATTAATCTCGTGACTAATGATTTTTGACTAAATTTTTAATGAAATTGCCGAAAACTCCATAAGAAGTAGGTACCCTGGGCACCAGGTATTCCGGAAATCGCTTCCGATATCATATTCATCGTTAGCGACCTCAAAAACCCCCGAGTAATTATGTTTGACTAATCTTTTAATAAATTTTTTGCCGAAAACTTCACAAGAGAGGTAAACAGTAGGTACCCTGGGCACCAGGTACTCCGAAAATCACTTCCGATGTCATATTCGACGTTAGCGGCCCCAAAAACCCCCCGAGTAATGATTTTTAAGTATTTTTTAATGAATTTGCCGAAAACTTCACAAGACGACGTAAACAGTAGGTACCCTGAGCACCAGGTAATCTGGAGATCACTTTTGACGTCATATTCGTTTTCCGCGACCCCAAAAACCATCGAGTATCAAAATTGAACTCATTTCCGCCGATAATTGACGAGCTCTGACTTTTTTTAATGTCTGTTTGAGATGCACTTTAAGAATGCATTTTTTGTATGCAGTTTTTCAATATTATCTCATGGCTAGGGGTCACAAAGTTTCCTGGCGCATTCACGAATCGAAGCAAAAAGAATTATTAACATCCGTCTTGTCCTTTTTTTTTTCGGAGGTAAAGCCGATTTTAGTGCTTTATTGGTTTGTCTAAGATATAATTCTGAATGACCAACTTAGGCCAAACAGCTCTCTACTGCTCAACATATTCAGTTAGAGATTTTAAAGTGCAGACACGGTAAAATTCATCATGTGCGAAAGGCACTCTGCTGAAACAGCATTAGTGACATTGAATTGTAATACATTGTATGGAAGCATTGAAAACAGAGGTTTTCAGTGTTGTATTGTTGTATAAAATGTAAATTATTACCCTCTATAAAGTGCCCCTTTTTAGTGTTCTTTTTTACAATTTACACAATTTACAATTTGTTCGAATGCAAATGATATTAGTTTGTTTACCTCTGGATCCGATACTGCAACCGTATATTTTTGTTAGTCAATAGGTTTACTGACTCGGAAACGATTTCATTCGTTTTTGCCTGGGATTCTTTACAGAGAAACTGCATATTTAGTGATTCGTTGAATTTGTCCAAGTATGTAGTCAATTCGCGTTTTATAATGCGGAAATTCTACTCTGTTTAGATCGTGAAAGGCATAATACTAAAAAATATGCTGTAAGAACTCGAAAGACTTGTTTGCGACAAACGTAATTCTTTACTGTCCCAGCGATGATGTTCTTGATGGAAAATAAACAATAAAACTCATAAAGTCATCTCAACTCATCCAAGTCATATTTTCGAAATAGACGAGGAAGGATCTGTTATTAGGTGGATGTGAGAGGCGGCATTCGGATTTTTGCGGATAAAGTTAGGTGATAACTGCGTTAATAATAATTGACTTATGCTCCATCTCAAATATGCCCGGAACATTTATAAAAAAATAAAAAACAAATATAATTAAATTTTCTAGCAGATACGATTGGTTAAAAATGTCTTAATTTATCACCCTTGCTGCAAAATAGCAATAAATATAAAATAAGGGGGCAAAACAAGCATGTCCTTATTAAATGTTTTTCCATCACTTAGATTACACTTGGAAACTTCCTAATTCCATTGGAAAATTTTTGTAATGTGCTAAAACCGTCCATAAAATTCCATTCAAAATGACTTACTAGATTTTGCATAATAATTTTGCAATTTAAACTTTTTTTTAAAAATTAAAATTTTTTAAAATCTTGCACAAAAAAAACTACAGCATACAAAGATTTGTCAATTTTTTTACATATAAAGAAGCACTCCACCTATCTAATGCGCTTTAAGAATTGAAATAGGATTATTTAAGCAGCCTCAGCAATGTTTTAAAGTTATAAACAATTTTTTTGGCTTATAAACAAATTAGTGCTGTGGCCAGGAGGGGGTGCTACGGGCTCCTTTATTTAGATGGACTTACCCAAGTTTTTTTTTATGTATTTTGACCCGTAGAACACGATTTTTTTGGGTAACAGTTGATCTGGATGTCGATAAGATTGTTATAAACAAAGAACTAGAGGAATTACATAACATCGATTTTTCGCAAAATAAAATATTTTTTTGTATTTCTTGGGTAATATTGGTTTCTAAGCAAAAAATGTTCTTACAAGTTTTTTCGTAGGATGCATAGTTTTCTAGATAAACGCGGTGGAACTTTCAAAAAATCGAAAAATTGCAATTTTTGAACGCGAATAACTTTTGATTAAAAAATAAAATAGCAATTCTGCTGACAGCATTTGAAAGTTTAAGTCAAATTAAACCGGTTTTAGTTATTTGCATCGCTAAAAATAAATTTTTTTATTATTAAACAAAGCTATTTGTTTATAAGCCAAAAAATTGTTTATCATTTTAAAGCATTGCTGAGGCCCCTTAAATAAACCGATTTTAATTCTGTAAAGTGTATCAGATAGGTAGAGCACCTCTTTATATGTAAAAAAATTAGCCAACTTTTAAATGGTCTACTTTTTGTTCCGAAAGATTTTAAAAAATTTGAACTTTTTTAAAAATATTTAGATTGCCAATTTATTATGCAAAATCTATTAAGGTCGATTTTAATGAAATTTGGTAGACCGTTCAAGTAAGTTAAGAATTTTTTTAACGAATTACTAAGGTTCTAAGTGCCACCAAAGTGGTTAAGAAACATTGAATAAAAACAGGCGTATTTTGCCCCCCTATTTTGTATTTATTGCTATATTGCAGAAAAGGTAATACATTAGGACATTTTTCACCAGTCGTATATCATACAAATTATTGTATATCAATTATCTTTATTCTATTTTTCTACGACTTTGTTCCAAAACGAATCGTTTTAAAGTTAATAAGCAAAGAAAGCAGAAAAAAGTCGATGTTTTTCGAAATTTTTAAATGTTTTAATTTTTTTATTAATTTTCCGGGCATATTGGAGAACGAGCATAAGTCAATTATTATTACTGAAGGTGTCACCTAACTTTATCTGCAAAAATCCGAACACCACCTCTCACATCCAAAAATAGAGGTTTTTTTTACAGATTAATCCTGGTCTAAAATACGACTTAAAATTTCCATCCCCTCATGTAGAAAATAAACTGATGGCAAAATAGATTAAAATTATCGATCACTTTACTAAAATTGTAATTTATCATCATTATCATTATCTAGCCGTTATCGTCTACTGCTGAAAATAGGCCTCCTCGAATTTTCTCTGTCTCCCTATCTTGAGCTACCATCATCCAGTTCCCGGCAGTTGTCTTTATATCGTCACTCCAGAGCGTTGTTCTTGCTACTATATGACTTGCCCATCTCCATTTCTTTTTGCTACATGTTCCACTATGTCTTTAATTTTTATTCTTTACCTGATGGTATTATTTGGTATTCTGTTCCTCCTAATGATTGCTAGCATGGCTCTCTTCATGGCCGTCTGTGTCACTCTTAAATTGTAATAACATGTTAAAATTCATAATCTGGCCCTGTTATTTTGGAGATAGCAAGGTTGTTGAGAAGGCGTATGACACAGTTCCTAGGAAAGGACTGTGGAGATGTAGGAGAGAGAAATAAGTTCTTGAGAACCCATTTCTCTCTCTCTCTCTCTCTCTCTCTCTCTCTCTCTCTCTCTCTCTGGACTTGTGATAGATTGACCGACAGTTTTCCAGTGACGGTTGGTTTCCATCAAGGCTCTTCACTTCTTCTTCTTGCAGTACCGTCTCCTATCGGAGGTTGGCTAGCATCACAGCAATTTTAACTTTGTTGGCTGCAGCTCTGGACAATTGTATTGAACTGCACCCGTACCACCCCCTTGAATTTCGCAACCAGGAAATCCTTCTACGTCCCACATTTCTCTTTTCCGAGATTTCTCCTTGGATTATGAACCTTAGCGGGGAGCACTTTTCCCCTCTCATTATGTGGCCTAGATATTCCAGTTTTCTCGTTTATATTGTTTTTATGACTTCGCATTCCTTCTCCATCTTCAGCAAGACATCTTGACTTGTTACTCTATCTGTCCATGATATTTTCCACATTCTCCTGTAGCACCACATCTCGAATGCCTCAAAGTTTTTGATGTTTATCTTTTTCAGTGTCCAAGCTTCCATGCCGTACAACAGTATGGAGAAAACATAGCACCTTAACATTCTCGTTGTTAGTTTCAAATTTATATCCCGGCAGCATAAGAACTTATTCCAGCTCTGGATGCACTGATACAGAAAATAAGGTAGGAGGCTCCTTGGTCATTGCTCTTTGCTGATGATCTCGTATTAGTAGAGGAGAGAAAAAGTTGGAGGCTCGAAGAAGGGCTATTCAAGAGGGAGGACATAAGGTCCGAAGGTCGAAAATGGAGTTTATGTGGTTGGGAAGAACAGGAATGTCTGTGGACGTAGAACTAGTCGGAGAAAAACTACACCCAGTAAGAGAATTTAAATATACTTCTACATAACGGCAAATGAGACATTAAATCGATAAATTGCTCACAGAATACAGGCTGGCTGCTTAACTGGAAGTGAATGAGCAGGTTTGTGATCGAATAACCGGTGAAGGACTGAAAGGAAAGATATACAAGAGTGTGGTGAGACCTGCGTTAGTATACGGTGGTGAACTGTGGCCTATAAAGAAGATTCAAGAAACGAAGATGCAGCTATCTGAAATGAAAATGTTACGGTAGATGCTGGGTAAGACTAGAAGGGATATGCTAAAGAACGACTTGATTGTGGAAAGATCGGGGTGACTACGGTCTCAAAAAAGATTCAAGAACAAAGACTGCTGCAATGGTTTCGTCACGTTAGACGTAGAAATGAGAACTATGTGGGATGGAAGACAGAGCTGTTAGAAGTTGGTAAAAGAAGAGCTATAGGAAAACAGAGGAGAAGATAGAACGACTGTGTGGCAGGGTAGTTGAGAGAGAAAGGTTTACGTGCAGAAGATACAATGGACACAAATGTGTGGCGGAGAAGAGTAAGAAACAAGGGCACCTGAAAATGGAAAAGCAAAAGAAGAAGAAGAATATTTCTGAGAAAGCAAGCTAGCAAATAAGGATACTTTAAAAATTAGCGGAACTCAAACAAACATGAAGTATTGCTTAGACTGTTTGATATTATTAATCAAAATATCGTCTAATTAATGTAATAGTCCAGGGCGCATCTGTTTTGAGATGGACGTTGAGAGGTGACTCAAATTTTTTTGCAGAAATTGCTTGAAAATAACTCAAATAATAATATTTGAGTTATCCTCCCACTCAATATGGTCCGGAACATTGTTTAAATAATCAAAATGTCAAAATATGAAGGAAAAATTCGATTTTTTATTGGTTTTTTGATTATAACTTTAAAACTGTTCATTTCTGAGAAGAGTTAAACCAACATAAAAGTTGCGTAATTACATTTCCTATAATATACAGTTGGTTAAAATTTTAAAAAATAGTCACCCTTGTTGCAAAATAGAGATAATTGCGAAAAAAACCTTACAAAAATAAGTATTCGCATTTTACGTTTTTGAACATTTATGCTACACTCAGGACCTTCATATTTTACCCAGAAAAACTTTATGATATAGTAAAACAACACTGTAAATTTTATTAAGATCGGTTTAATAGATTTTGCAAAATAAATTTTGCAATCCAGCTTTCGCAAAAAAAATCCATTTTTTTAAAATGTTGCAGGACTGAAAATAAAGCAGATAGCAAGTTGAATTTTTTTTGCTTATAGAAGTGTACTGTCCCTTTCATTTGCAATTTGCAAAATTGAAGTCGATTAATTACCACGGCGTCAGGACATTTTTTAAATAAACATTAATTTTTGGTGCTACGCGCAGGACAGCGGTGTTCGATTCACACATGTTGATTTCCACCAAAATTTCTTCCAATCTTTATCTAATATATTATTTTCTTATTCTATATTTTGTTGTATTTTAATATTTTAATTCCACAAAAATCAAACTAATTTTATTATTGTTTGTGAAATATTGTTTAAACAATTGCATATGTTTAAAAATAATAAAACTTCATTCTCTAAATATATGAACAAAGAAAGCTTTTGCTAAAAAAAGTGTTATTTCAAAGGATAGAGTATGTGTTTTTATTTTGCAATAAACAAATTTATTTATATCAAAATGTAATAAAAATTAAAATGTATCAATCATTATCAAAGGATATTGGAATGCCCAATCAGAGCAAACTATCCGCTGTCCTGCGCGTAGCACCAATAATTAATGTTTATTTAAAAAAATTCCTGACGCCGTGGTAGTTAATCGATTTTAATTTTTCAAATTGCAAATGAAAGGTACAGTACACTTCTATAAGTAAAAAAAAATCAACTTGCTAGCTGCTTTATTTTCAGTCATGTAACATTTTGAAAAAATGAATTTTTTTTGCGAAAGCTGGATTGCAAAATTTATTTTACAAAATCTATTGAACCGATCTTAATGAAATTTACAGTATTGTTTTACTGTATAATATAGTTTTTCTGGGTGAAATATGAAGGTCGTAGGTCTAGCAAAAATGGTTGAAAAACGTAAAATGCCAATACTTCTTTTTGTATGGTTTTTTCGCAATTATTGCCATTTTGCAACAAGAGTGAAGGAAGTGCAAGGAAGGATCCAAGGAAAAAGAAGCATAGGAAGAAGACGCATCTCCTGGCTGAGGAACCTTAGAGAATGGTTTAACTGTAGTTCATTACAACTGTTCAGAGCAGCAGCCAACAAAGTGACCATAGCCATTATGATATCCAACCTCCGCTAGGAGCTGGAACTTTAAGAAGAAGAAGAACAAGAGTGACTATTTTTTAAATTTTTAACCAATTCTATATTGTAGGATATTTAATTACGCAACTTTTATGTTTGTACAACTTTTCTCGGAAATGAATACTTTTAAAGTTATAATCAAAAAACGAAGAAAAAAATCGAATTTTTCCTTTAATTTTTGATATTTTGATTATTTAAACAATGTTCCGGACCTTTTTGAGAGGGAGGATAGCTCAAATATTATTATTTGAGCTATTTTCAAGCAATTTCTGCAAAAAAATTTGAGTCACCTCTCAACGCCCAAATGTACTAATATTTTTACAGATGCGCCCTGGTCTATAAAGACAACTGGTAATTTGAAATATCTATACAACCCAACCTATGTTCTTGCCACCGTTTTGTTTTTAATATAATTTTCTCTTCTTTTTCTTATTGCGCTTCGTTTGATAACTACCAAGCCCCTTTTTTCTCAAACTTCTTTCCTGACGTTTTTCCAAGTATTTCAATAGCAGAATCTCTAATGATGCTGGCCATCCTTCTCCAAATTGTAGATATTAGAGCTCCCTTTCATGCTCCAACACATTTTTCTACTATTCTTGCCACGCCGTAACAACAATGTAGGGGGCCCCGGGGCGAACGTGATATATCAGAAGCCCTACCTAGGAGTTTGGGGTTTACCCCCCAGCGGAATGGGGGGTCCGGAAAAATGTTTGATATTTAACCCCTTGAAAACTCATTTTAATGCATTCCATGACTGAAGTCTCTTGTACCTTTTTTTTTTCATCTTTAAAGAGGGGGGTCTGGAATCTTCAAAAGACATCTCAGTCCAGAACGCCGCCTGACTGACCTTAGTGCAGGATTCATTCTTTGTAGCCCCAGCAATAGTTCCCGAGATACTTTAAAATCACTCGTCGTCGAGGCTACGCCGAATGCCTACCTGCTAAACCAGACCCTCCTCTGTCATCCAGCGCTCCGAAAGCGGAATGGCCGCTGCAAGGTCGACATCGCTTCCGAAGCACTGTACCTTCATTTATCCACAGACTGTAAGCAAGGATGCCCTTCCTTTTCCCCGTTTCCCCCTTTTTTTGGTCCCAAAATTGGGTCTTTGTTTGTATGTTTTTTTTATTAGAGCTTCTTTACCACAGTCGCTCTCATACAATCTAACTCACCTATTCGCCTCTCATCAAAGTTTCTTGTACCTACATATTGCTATTTTAGTTGACCTACACAAAAAATTTTGAAAACACCTATTTTAAGCTAAATAATTTTGCAAGTACCATCAATATAACATCTTTTCTGTTTTCATAAAAAATATACTATAATGTTAATTACATTGTTCGACTACAATGTGGTTCCTTTCACGTACCAAGATGTAGTCTGGGGTAAATTGGTTAACCTTCGGATGACCAAGCGGGGGAAATTGTGACCCCAGCGTATGTTTTTCTTTAATAAATTCAAAAGTATTTTCAATTTTTAACTCATTATTTTTTTATTTGACTTTAATATCATTCTAGATATCCTCATATTTTGAAATAAAAAAAATTTCCTATATTTTACGAATAAAAAATATATTCTGAAGTTGATGTTTAGTAAAATACCTTCTATTATGTGTAATTCCAAGAAGTTTTACGCTAATGACGTCGACTTTGCAAAGTAACAAGACACTTACTCAATATACATACTACACATGACACTAATACTCATGTTGTGACTGGCTGAATGACATAAAGTCCATGTCATAAAAAAAATTAAAAAAACTTCATTTTTTCATTAACTGTCAGTTTTGACATTTTTGACCTGGGGTCATTTTTTCTCCTCTTAGTCATCCGTTGTTACAAAGAAAGGTTGGTCATCGGAAGGTTAAGACAAAGTAGCTGGGACCGGGGGCCCCTATTCCGGTTCCATTTTAGTTTTTATTTCGCCAAAATGACTAATTTCCTCAGTAACAATTTTTATCTTTACGACAGGTCTCGGGGGCCCCAGCTTAGCCCGGGCCGCCTCTTCCAATGAAATTTTATGTTTTATTATGCTGAAATAACTAATTTCCTAAGTAATAATTTAAATTTTTTATGTTGTCTCGGGGGCCCCTGCTTATCCCCCTCAACTTTATGTTGACGTCTAGGGTGCTACTGTAAGGTCTTCTTAAAATTGTGTCATGTGAAAATATTTCGTTGGGATCAGCTTTTAAAATACATATTTTTATTTTCCTCGTTAAAATCTATGCACGGCCAACCAAACGAGGGCCCCAGCGGGGCACATCTTGTTACGGCCCCGATTCTTGCTCTGAATAGATATTTTCTTGTCGCTTATTTCCAATAAAACTAGTAAATTATTGTGTTAAGATACCTCAAGAAAATAGCTCCACAATAACATAAATTTCCTTTTAAATTATCTATACAGGAAATTGATTTTCTTGTCTCAATATTTGTCTTTTTCAATAATGTCAGTAATTTCCGAGTAAGCTATTCCTCCTTCTTGACTTCTATTTTTAGAGAATAATTTTGACTTGATTACAATCTCAGAATATTAAAATAAAAGTCGTTTAGTTCGTCTTTCCAACTCAACATTACAGGCACGTATAAGAGATCTTTAGTTATTATAGTTGCTCTGTCATTTCCATATATAACCCTAATGAAGTTATTCCACCCCGAGTATTATTACGTTTAATATAATCACGTCCATATTTTAGCCTGGCAGTTCTCGACAACATAATCCTTATAAATTGTTTAATTTACTGTACAACTAATTACAATATAAAAACCATACAATTTAGCTTTAATTGCGAGAGAATTTGTTAGTGAAATGAGCTCTCTAGGAATTTCCCTGGACGTTTTTATCCAGACAATTTGGCGAGTAGCTGGAACTTTTTCAGGAGAAAGGCAAGGAGTAATATATTTGCATAATAAGAGTATTACGAGAAGAAAGATTATAAGGTGGCAGGATAGATATGCAAGTATTAAATTGGGTAGTGAGACGTGCTCCAATTTTAAGCGCACCGGTTGTAACGGATTTTCTTTCTACAGCGTTCAGTTCAAATAAACGTTTTATTAAAAACTTGTAAAGTAAGTGTTCATGAATTCATTGACGGCTTGCAGTGTACAGTAATAACATTCTGAGATTCCTATTGGCAATAGATGAAGCCATAAAGCACTAAAATCGGCCTTACCTCCGAAAAAAAAGGACAAGACAGATCTTAATATTTGTTTTGTGCATTCGATTCGTGAATGCGCCAGGAAACTTTGTGAACCGGAGCCATGATATAATATTGAAAATCTGCATACAAAAAATGCATTCTTAAAGTGCATCTCAAACAGACAATAAAAAAAATTCAGAACTCGTCAATTAGCGGCGAAAAGGAGTTCAATTTTGTTATTAGGGGGTTTTTGGGGTCGCTGAAAACGAATATGACGTCAAAAGTGATCTCCGGAGTACCTGTTGCCAAGGGTACCTACTGTTTACATCGTCATTAAAATTCATTAAAAAATTAGTCAAAAATCATTACTCGGGGGTTTTTGGGTCGCTGACGACGAATATGACATCAGAAGTAATCTACGGAGTACCTGGTACTCACGGTACCTATTGTTTACCTCGTTTGCTGGAGTTTTTGTCAACTTCATTAAAAAATTAGTCAAACATCATTAGTTACTAAATAAACAGTAGGTATCATGGACACCAGGTACACCAAATATCACTTCCGATGTCATATTCGTCGTCAGAGACCCCAAAAATTTTTAAGTAATGAAATTTGACTAATTTTTTAATGAATTTGCCAAAAACTCCAGAAAATAAGGTAAACGTAAGTACCCTGGGCACCAAGTACTCCGTAGAGCACTTCCGATGCCATATTCGTAGTCAGCGACCCAAAAAACCACGATTAATGATTTTTGGCTAATTTTTTAATGAATTTGCCGAAAACTCCATAAGAAATAGGTACCCTGGGCACCAGGTATTTCGGAGATCGCTTCCGATGTCATATTCGTCGTTAGCGACCCCAAAAACATCCCAGTAATTATTTTTGACTAATTTTTTAATAAATTTTTTGCCGAAAACTCCACAAGACGAGGTAAACAGTAGGTACCCTGTGCACCAGGTACTCCGGAAATTACTTCCGATGTCGTATTCGTCGTTAGCGGCCCCAAAACCCCCGAGTAATGATTTTTGACTAATTTGTAATGAATTTTCCGAAAACTCCACAAGACCAGTTACACAGTAGGTACCCTGGGCACCAGGTACTCTGGAGATCACTTTTGACGTCATATTCGTTTTTAGCGACCCTAAAAACCTCAGAGTAACAAAATTGAACTCATTTCCGCCGATAATTGACGAGGTCTGAATTTTTTCTATTGTCTGTTTAAGATGAACTTTAAGAATGCATTTTTTGTATGCAGTTTTTCAATATTATATCATGGCTCCGGTTCACAAAGTTTCCTGGCGCATTCACGAATCGAATGCAAAAAGAATTATTAAGATCCGTCTTGTCCTTTTTTTTCGCAGGTTCAGTGCTTTATTTCTTCTACTATAAATATGCATAAATAAATAGATATTCAAAAAACGCACTAATCTTTTTAGAAATGAACCAGTAACGACGCGACGCCGCAATAAAAGTTGTTAGAAAAACTATATCGGGGGTCTACTAACAGAGCAAGTACAAACAAACAAACACATATCTAGCTAATAGAAGATTAGAACCAGAATAACGAATTAACAAACCCACCTACAACACAAGAGAAAATGGATGCCATTAAAGCACTGAAGAATATAAATTATTATAATTAACAACATACCAGCTGAAGTTCTCAAAATTGAAGGACACACTGATAGATAGATTCCATAAACTAATAACAGCAGTGTGGAACAAAGAAGAAATTCTAGGAGACTGGAAAAAACAATTATATGCCCTATCAAAAAGAAAAGAGACAAACTTAGCTACAAAAACTATAGAGGCATAAGCCGGAGTTTAAGTCACTTCAAAGCTATTATCTAAATCCTGCAAGCACGACATATATATCTACCAAATCTTTGTAGATTTTCAACAAGCCTATAATAAGATACATAGAGATAAAATAAATTATGCAAGAATTTGGTACACCAAGGAAATTGGTTAAAGTTAGTTCAAGCCACCATGACTTACGCAGAAGCGCAAGTACAAGTTCAAAATCTAATTAGAGGGATAAAACAGGAAATGGATTGGCACCTTAGAATATAAAATAAACTGTTATTTTATATTCTAAGGCTGGCACCGACTCTGTTTAATATACAGGGTGTTTGGTAAATAATGGACCATAGCTTAACCTTAAATCTCTGAGCTAAAAATGGGTCAATTTAAGCTAAGGCACCTTAGTATGAAAGTTGATAATAACCGAAATACAGGGTGTCAAAATTAAACTTTTATTTTTTTATTCTTGTATATTTCCTGACAGGCATGGGGTAACAACACGAAATTTGGTAAGGGAGAGTTTCTTGGGACCAGAAATTTACATTCGTCACCAAAAATGATGTATTACACAGAGGACGCCACATACGTCTTTCACGCGCTCATTTAATACGTTCAATTTTTTTATTACCCACTATACACAGTTTTTGAAACAAAACTCTAATTCCCCTATTATTTTTACTTAAAAAAGTTCCTACATTTATCTCAATAAACTCCCCCGTTTTCGAGATGAACGCATTTCAAATCTACGTTAAAACATAATTTTTTGCATAATATTATTGTAGTTATGCCCGAAAAATAAGTTAAAACCATAGTTATTTTCAAAAATGTAACGCAAATTCCTTCAAATGAAATTTGCGATTAAACACCATAAATATGAGAATTTGCACAATAACTATTATGATTTCAAGCTTATTTTTCGGGAGTAACTACAATATTATGCAAAAAATTATGTTGTATCGCAGATTTAAAATGCGTTTATTTCGATTATTTCATTCATAGGAGATTCTGACCAATAGAAAGCCACAAAAATCTAAATTAAACTGATAATTTTTGATAATTTCCCGTCGTCAAATATATTACGTCAGATGCCCTTCGTTGCTACGAAAAAATACATTCAGTGACATTAATGACAATTAATGTTTTAAAAATTATAAAAGTGATGACTTTCAACCGTAAAATATTTATAACAAATGTGTGTTTAATTGTACTAATTTGTACTTACATAAATAAATTACAATGAAATTTTGGTTTTGAACAGTTTTATTCATGAAATAATAGCAACAAATTGCACTCGATCTCTAAAATTAATATAGAAGAATTTTTGCCCTCGTGACACTTTTGGACATAATTAAAACTGTCAAAGTGTCATTCGGGAAAAATTCAATAATTTTAGAGCTGTTGTATAATTACTACTGAAAACACGTGTGTTTAGCGAGATGAATGTAGTATACCTTTTTTAAGTAAAAATATTAAGAAAATAAAAGTTTTGATTCAAAAAGTATGTAGAGTGGGAGATAAACAAATTGAACAAAATAAAAGAGCGCTGAAACACGTATGTGGCGCCCTCTGTTTTTTATGGCGAATTTAGATTTCCCGTCCCAAAACACCCGTTTACCAAATTTCGAGCTATTAGCACATGCTTTTATAAAGTTTAATTTTAAGCTTATTAATAATATAAAAGTTTAATTTTTGACACCCTGTATTTCGGTAATTTATACCATCTTTTACCAAACACCCTGTATGTATGAAATATCTCAGAAGAAAAATGTCCATAATTCCAAAAAAAAATTATTTAAGTCAATTTGCTTTAAAATTGGATGTAGAAAAATTATTGGTTTTATTGAATATATTGCCCGATCACAAAATGTGATGAAGCAGATTATTCGATAATATATTCAATACATATCGTCGTTGTAAACAGTTTTCAATAGGGATTTTCGACATTGAGGTAATTCCTTTGCCTGACAGCATCTAGTTTGATGGTAACCATGTTATCCTGGATTGTGTAACAATATTAACGTTTCTGATAATACAAGTGTGGTAAAAATCAATATTTCCTTTCCAATATCGTTTTCAGGTAACGGAAACAGGAGAGAAAATCGTCATAGTAAAGGATCCGATATAAGAACGACCTTCACCGATCTGTTTAATAGATAAAAATTAGTTGATTATGTAGTTTAGTATGTTAACACTTATAAAAAACAAAGTGTGCCCGATATAATTTTGTGCAGGATATTATTAATTATTAAAAATTCACGAGGAAAAAAATTTCCTGTAGTTGGCTGTATACCATCATCATTCTCTTTGCCTTATCCCTATGCGAGGTCGGCTTCCCTAATTGCATTTCTCCACACAATTCTATCTTGGGTCATATCAATGTTAATCCCCTTTACCAACATGTCCTGCCTGATCGTCTCACCCAGGTCTTTTTTGGTCGTCCTCTCCTACTCCTTCCATTAATCTGCACTTCAGCTATTCTATATATTGGGTGACTAACGTCTCGACATTGAACATGACCAAACCATCTTAACCTATGCTCTCTCATTTTGGCATCAATTGGTGTCACACCTAGACTTCCCCTAGTATACTCATTTCTAATTTTATCCTTCTTTGTCACTCCACTCATCCATCTAAGCATTCTCATTTCCGCCACATGCATTCGTTGTTCCTCTTTCTTTTTCACTGCCCAACATTCAGTTCCGTACATCATAGCCGGTCTTATGGCTGTTTTATAGAATTTTCCCTTTAGCTTCATTGGAATTTTTTTATCACAAAATACACCACTCGCTTCTTTACACTTCATCCATCCAGCCCTAATTCTACTGCATGCATCTCCATCTATTTCTCCATTACTTTGTAATACCGATCCTAAATACTTAAAACTATTGCTTTTCACAATCATTTCACCA
This sequence comes from Diabrotica virgifera virgifera, assembly GCF_917563875.1. Lineage (NCBI taxonomy): Eukaryota > Metazoa > Arthropoda > Insecta > Coleoptera > Chrysomelidae > Diabrotica > Diabrotica virgifera. The sequence goes on from NC_065444.1 coordinate 33,358,323, forward strand.
TCCAAAGATACCATTTTATTTGTAGTAACTCCATCTTTAAATGAACATTCCAAATACTCTGTTTTTGTTCTACTAAGTTTTAAACCTTTTTCCTTCAGAGCTTGTCTCCACTGTTCCAGTTTTTGTTCTAAATCTCTTTCACTATTTCCTACTAACACTACATCATCAGCATACATTAGGCACCATGAAATGCTGCCCTGTAGTTTCGCTGTTATCTAGTCCAAAACTAATGAGAATAAATAAGGACTAAGCACCGAGCCTTGGTGCAATCCTACTTTCACCTAAAATTTATCAGTCTCTCCCACACCTGTCCTAACACTAGTCGTTACTCCCTCATACATATCTCTCATAAGCTTTACATATTCGCCAGGGACTCCTTTCTTATTGAGTGCCCACAATAGAATCTCTCGAGGAACTCTATCATATGCTTTCTCAAGATCAATGAATACCATATGAGCGTTGGTCTCTTTATTCCTGTATTTTTCCATCAATTGCCTTACCTTGGCTCTAACGCATTTCGCTGTATACCATATATTACAAAAACCAATAAAATCCTTTATAAAAGGTATATTTGTTAAAATCCCTAAAAAGGGCTACATCACGGAACTAGTTTTCGATCGGATGAACGATCATCATCAGTGCTTACGTGATTCTAACATGCTAACCATCAAAATACCCAAAATACAAAAATATGTGGTTAAAAACCCTTTACAAATGATCCGTCACGGAAACATAGATAAAGTATGTGAACTTCATGGATGTTCAAAATATCCAATGCATTATGCTCCAGGTACCATTTGAGCCCAAAATTGACTTGTTCACATGTTGACTAGATGGTGGCAAGTCACTGTTAACATGTTGACTATATGGTGGCAGCTCACTTGCCATTAGTGTTGCCCAAATGCAAGACCAAGACGAGACTTAGACAGTCTAGGTCTTGGTCTTGCACCAGTACACCTGGTCTTGGTCTTGGTCTTGCAGCAAGAGTCTTGTAATTCTCGCAGTTGCCTATTAGCCTATTTCATATCTTTGAACAACGTGACAGAGATGTACATTTTAAGCTAGAATATCATAGCCGTAGTAAAGACCAACCAAATTAATAAATATCTAGATCAGCGGTTCTCAATTTGGGGTGCATGTACCACTGGTGGTACATATCATTATTTGCGGTGGTACACAAAACGCAAACACAGGTAAAATCAGTACCACAATTATTATTATACTTAATTAGATTACCTAGCTAGATACCTATTTCAGTTAGTTGGTAACAAAATTAATAAAAATATTTTATGGTTCATGACTCAAAAAGATTGAGAATTACTGATCTAGACAACTGATACCGGGTGGAGTTTGAACCCATGATCTAAGCGATCCGTGCCTATGTTCTAACTAACTAAAGTTTATTAGAAACTTATATATTTTATTATATTAATACAGGGTAGCAAAGCCATATCCAAATTGAACGTCATTCTGTGGGACCAGACAATATCTAAAGCGAACAAACAGCTCATATACAATAGCATACTTAAAAGTATAATCACATATGGCAGTGAAGTTTGGCCACTGAAACAAAGAACAGAGAAAATGCTACTAGTAACAGAAATGGACTTCTGGAGAAGAGCGGCAGGCAAATCAAGAAGAGATCGGATACCAAATGAGAGAATACGAGAAATGATGGGAGTCACACATACAATAATTGATGACATAAAAACAAAACAACTAGTATGATACGGCCATGTACAGAGAATGCCAGATGACAGGATCCCTAAGCAGATTTTGGCATGGACACCACAAGGGAGAAGAAAAAGAGGAAGGCCGAAAAGAAGCTGGAGGGAGGGAATTGAAAAAGAACTAGAGGAAAGAGAAATCCCTCCAGGTCTATGGTTAAACAGAGAAGAATCGCGGTTAGGAGTCGGAAGGCGTCGAAGAACGCTGTAAACCGATAGTAATAGTAGTAGTAGTAGTGTATTTTATTATCCAATATAAGCGAATGTAATGTCCAATATAAACGAAAATATGAGGTTATCGTTGTAATTTCAGTATTTTATAAATGCTAGAATACTCTACAGAGTGATGCTGGCTCTGTGAAAAAACACACTTTTATTGGTACACCCGGTCTACAGTGACAATAATAATTGACCTGTCTAGCGACAATAATATTACAGCGATATTTATAAAAATAAGACAACAAAAAATCACTTAAATCCCACAATAGGCTTAGGAAATTCAAGACATTAACAATGACCTGTTTTTAAGGTGGTGAGTAAATTTTTTGGAGAAATGTATATTGTTAATTTCGGTATTTTATTTACACTGCTCCTTTGTCTCGTTATCATACTATTCATACTTTTAAATAATAGCCGCGCTGTTTCGGCAAATTTTCTGTAACCCAGTGATCTCATAACATAGGTCATAGCACATTCAGCAAAAATAATACATAATAGTCTTACTATATACCGATAATTTATCAGCAAGGTGACATATTTTTAAAAAGTTTGGATACGATATTTGATATTACTATCGGCGTCGCAAAGCAAGAATGTTATGTTATGATTAGAAGGCGACTATTCTCATAATAGGTCTGGATCCCGCGTATGAAAAAAAGGTGATTAATAGCAAGCTGAAAATTTGTTAAGGATGTCTAGTCGGACAAACTTTGATGTATGGGAACACTGGAACAGGGGAAGTCTTAATTGTGGAACAGTTTAAAAATTTGGAATGGTCAGACTACGAAAACGTCACATGTATTTTGTCCGACAGAACTTCCAAGTGATTTTTTACCCTTTCATTAAACTCTCATGCAAAAATTAGACAGCTATTTATCACCTGTCATAATTCCTGTCATTTGACATGTTCTACGTGTTCCACTCATTATCATGCCCATTTGGTGATAAATAGCAGCCTGATTTTTGCATGAGAGTTTAATGAAAGGGTAACAAATCAATTGGAAGCTGTGTCGGACAAAATACATGTGACGTTTTCGTGGTCTGACCGTTCCAAATTTTTAAACTGTTCCACAATTAAAACTTACCCTGTTCCAGTGTTCCCATATATCAAAGTTTGTCCGACTAGACACCCTTAAGCTATTAACAAATTTTCAGCTTGCTATTAATCAACTTTTTTTTCATACGCGGGATAAAGACCTATAACCCGGACAACTAATTTCAGAGAAGTCGTCTGATGGGAAGGAAAGTACAAAATATTTTATTTTTACATTGTAATAACGACCTGAGTACGTGTCAAAAGTGTAAAGTGTTCTTTAAATGGATATTTTGACTCGCTATCTATGTTTATGGTATTGTTCGTAGTGAACATAAGTCCAATTTTCAAAATTTTTGTTACAATTCTTTTTTTGCTTCTCATAAAGTACGTAAGAATATAGCCGAACTAATATACATACTCCCTAAAACGACCCTCAGTTCTAACTGCAAGCGCTCAAGTCTTGCACGGTAAGTCTTGGTCTTGGTCTTGCTAAAATTAGGCGTTCTTGGTCTTGGTCTTGGTCTTGCGAAAACGCAAGAACAAAACCCTTGGTCTTGCGAAAACGCAAGAACAAGACCAAGACTGCAAGACCAAGACCGATTTTGGACAACACTACTTGCCATATAGTCAACATGTGAACAAGTCAATTTTGGGCCCAAATTGTACCTGGATACCTCAAATACATTGGATATTTTGAACATCCATATTTAAATTCACATACTTTATCTATGTTTCCATGATGGATCATTTGTAAAGGGTTTTTACCCATATATTTTTGTATTTTGGTGGTTAGCATGATAGAATCACGTACAGTCGGAAAAATGAAAGAATACCCATGACTGATCACATCAATCACATATTATTCAGATTATTAATAATCTATCTCTCTCGTTTGTTATTTATGAAAAAAAAAAAACAGCAAATACAAAATATGTGATCGATGTGATCGTTCATGGGTATTCTTTCATTTTTACGACTGTAAGCACTGATGATGATCGGTCATCCTATCGAAAACTAGTTCTGTGATGTAGCCCTTTTTAGGGACTTTACCAAATATAACTTTTATAAAGGAGTTTACTCGTTTTTTAATTAATTAATAATTAAAAACTGACTTTTTTTATAAATCCTACTAAAATTTTTTCGACCTGGGCAGATATTATTTTAGATTTTTTGGACAAATTGAAACAAAGAAGGTTTTTGTAATTTTAATTTAAGTTGATGGTGTTCGAGTTACAAACAATTTAAAATTGAAAAAAGAACAAAAAATGACGATTTTCAAGGATCAAAAACACGAGTAAAATATTATTTTTGTAATCATCCAGTACCTAAGTTCAAGTTCAACCCTCCTTTTGTCAGATACCGCTAATAATTTTTGTCATATTTTATTCTAAACTATACTTTTTTTATTTGTTAATGAGGAAGGTTCCTTACGGGAAGACGGGCGATCGAGTTGCATGAACAACTCCAAAACAATGTTTTAAAGTGAAATAAGCCCAAAACACTTATCAAGAACTGATAGAGTAAGGTTTGAACTTGAATTCATGTACATCGGAATTTCAAAAGTGCTATTTCTTACTTACGTTTTTGACGGAAACGAAAAATACGAAGAGATTTTAAGGCTGACAGCCGAAGTGTGATGTCATGACCGTCGTATTGAAATTTGTAAAGAAATGTTGAAAGCCAGAAATTGCTTAACTTCAAGCCCTTTTATTTCCTATAAAAATAAAATTTTGCTTCGCCTGCTGCTTTTTCTGCGTAAGTATAGTGTTTTTAAGATAATATCACGATAATGCGGTCTTAAATTTCTATGAAATATAGTTTTAAGGTGATATTCACCAAGCAAAGGTTAGGAACTTTTCTAAACCATTGTATTCTGATTAATAAAAATGGTAATGGGATATGTAGATTCTTTGTACTTCCAATGGATCTGGTTGAAAAGAAGAGGTGTAGAATAGAATAGAAATATGCTTTATTGTCACTGAAAATTTTTACAATTTTATGGACAAAGCTTACATACAGTCAAAAGAAAAACATAATAATATTATGGTGGAGTAAAGATGATTGGGCCTTGATGGAAAGACATGAAGGTGTTTACGAATTAAACAAACCGTTTCTAGAATATATAAAGATGGAAGTGTTAAAATTTCGTGATCTCTGATCACGAAAACATGTCTTCTTCAATGTGTAGATCTTCTGAGGCCAAACAAATATCTTATTGCTCTTTTTTGCAATCTAAAAATGACATCAAATTGAGCAGCTGTACTAGAACCCCAAAAAGGAAGACCATATCGAAGATGAGACTCAAACAACGAAAAATATGTTATTTTAGAAGATGCTAAATTGAGTTCCCTTGAGACAGATTGTATTACATAGCAAGCTGAGGCGAGTTTCTTACTTAACGAATCGATATGAAGGGACCATTTGAGGTTGCTGTCTAAAAAAATACCAAGAAATTTTACAGAATCAACGGTACTGATCTGGCTGTTATTAAGAGGCAAAGATTAAAGAGCTCCTTTATAGGATAACGCTACTGTTTTATTTACGTTAAAAGAGAGTAAATTAGAGTCAGATCAGGTCTTTATCGTCAGTAGATCCGAAGTTATAGTTTCATGAAGAGATGCAATAGTTGAATTGCTCCAAGTGATACTGGTATCATCAGCAAAAAGAAAAATTTTTCCATTCATTTTTAAATTAGTGATGTCATTTATAAAGATAAGGAACAGTATAGGACCCAATACTGAACCTTGTGGTACTCCACATACGATGTTTTTGAGACTAGAGTCACTATCATTTGCTCTAACTAGTTGTTTCCGATTATTCAAGTAGGATTGGAAACAATTCAAAGAAATACCTCGAATTCCATAGAAATTTAGTTTTGTAATCAAGATGTCGTGATTTACACAATCAAAAGCTTTGGCTTAGTCGCAGAAAACAGTGGCAGTATAAAGATTATTGTTTAGTGCTTGGTAAACCTCATGTAGTACAGAAATCATGGCATCAGTGGTACATTTATTTGTTAAAAAGCCGAACTAATTTTGTGATAAAATGTTGTTATTAACGATAAAGGACATAAGTCGAGTTTTAATGAGTCTCTCAATAATTTTGGAGAGTACCGGTAGTAAGGCAATAGGTCTATAGTTGCAGGCATCAGATTTTTCGCCACACTTATGAAGAGGAATAATAATGCCTGTCTTTAGGCACTCTGGAAATTTACCTTTTTCGAAGGAATCATTAATTAGTGAGAGGAGGATTTCCAACACATTTTCTGTGAGATTAGAGAACATTTTTATAGATAGTCCATCAGTACTACAGGATGATTTGCTTTTGATACTATCGACTGGTCGTAAAAAGAATGAATTCGACACCTGTCTTGAATTAGGAAGATAGGAAATGGGATCTTGTTGCGGCAAAATTGTTGATGTTATATTTTTACTCACATTAACGAAGTAGTCGTTTAGACTTTCAGGATTTGGAAGGGAAAATGATTGAGCTGTGTGAGTTTTATTTCGAAGATCGTTTATTATAGACCAAGTTTCTTTTGCAACACTTTTAGAGCTTCCCAGACGATTTTGATAATAGCTTTTTTAGCCGACCTGACAAGTTTTAGATATGTTGTCTTGTACTTCATGATATATTCAGTGACAGCAACATTGGTAGTAAATTTCTTGATGTATATTAGTGAACGCATATTCTTAGCTGATATGCGAATACCTTTCGTAACCCAAGGTTTCCGATGTTTTGGCTTAATAGGAATTAAAAGAAATGCCTTATTGAAGATGTGGAGAAGCTTATCTAGAAAAACACTGAAATTATAGTCCACGTCTATAGAAGGAAATTGCCACTCAGAAGTTAAGCATAAATTTTGGAATTTTCGAAAATTCTGGGCGGAAAAAATCCTACCTAAACGTCGGGTTTTTGAGGAGGGTTTGCTGAAGATGTTAAACTTCGTATACACTGCTTCATGATCAGATAGTCCCGCATTAATAACTGTAGAGCAGACATCAAGGGGTGAGAAATCTGAGACAATATAATCGATTATGGTAGATGTAGTTTTTGTAATCCTTGTAGGAGAGTTAACGTGCATTGAGAGACCATACGATTCAAATATGTTTGCCAGGGACACTTGGGTAGCACTAGCAGCAGCATAATTAATGTTAAAATCACCGCATAGAATTTTTTTGCTTTTATGAGGCAGGTCATCTAACAAATTTAGCAGGTTCTGAAAAAATAGTTCCACGGTAGAATCAGGTGATCTATAAATGCAAATAATGTAAAGATTAAGATTTTTATTATAAACTAAGGAAAACTCAAAGAAGGATTCACTTAACAAAAAGTCATATTTTGTTACCAGAGAAAAATCATTATTTCTAGAGAGAATCAGGGTGCCTCCATGAGCCGAACTTGGACGATCATACCTGGCAATTGTGGTATATTTTTCTACAAAAAAAGGCTCGTTAACTTCAAGCCAGTGCTCTGTAACCGCAACTATCGGAGGAAATCCTAATTCCTCCAGAAACAAAAATAATTCATCAGTTTTATTTCTTATAGAACGAATATTAATCAGAACCATGCCAAAGTTGTCATCACTAAAATAATTTGAGGTTTCTAGTCCCTCAGAACACGTCGTGTTGTTTAAAAATTTCGCTTGGAGAGCCAGTGGAATAATAACTTCGGTGACATTCCCTTGACTTTTGTAGGTGTATAATTCTTTCCGAAGTGAGATAGGACCTATAAGCGGCAAGATCAGCTTCCACTTCAGCTGGACCAATTCCATAGGCATGGTTAAATTCTAGAAGAATTTGCCTTTAAGATGTCCGGTTCCCTTAATCTTGCAAGAAGATATCGACTGTTCGAGTTATTAGTTAGTCTAACTCTTGGTGGTGTTAAAGGATCCAAATTTATGGATGGTTCCAAAGTATCTTTCTTAACAAAATGGATATGGGAACGGAAAAGCTCTTGAGATTTGCAAATTGTGATGGCCTGCTTGTCTGTAAATATATTGGTGTCTTCAACTTCATTTTTGTTGTTGCTTGGAATGGTAATTGAGTTTTCTAAGCTAACCTGGCTTCTGATGTACTTCGGATTCATATTTTCTTCAGATGAAGTCTTTGGTTCAGAGTGTGGTGATTCTATAGACCATTTAATGTTGACACCAGGTGGCCAAATTTCCTTATTAAATAATAAGTCGATAGATGGTTTGAATTTTATGCCTATTTTGAACGAGGAACCAGTTGCTGTGTTGGCGTCTTTAGGGAGAGCGTAACATCTAATATAATCCTTAATACCTAGCCTCTCTTTAATGTAGTGTACTATTTGTATAGGGGTGTATGCTGGGGTTAAGTTACTGATAACAATAAAATGACACTTATCTTCTGAAACTTTTGACTTTCTTTCTGGACAGGTTTGGAAATGTTGAGGGTCTTCAGTTTGGGTGCTTGAAGTGACATACACTATCTTTTTTTTAGATACCTCTTTTCCAGTTTGTATAGCAGGTAGTGTGCTGGAAAGATTACTTATCTGATTAGATATTTCGCTGATGTTTTCAGATAGCCTTTGTAATCCCAATTTTATCTCGGATGAATTTGAGTCTTCAACTTGAACCTTAATAGTCTCATCGGAACAGCCGAAGGAAACTGACGATATATTGAAGATATTGTAACGTGACTAGTGTAATTACTTCTAATTACAATAAAACTAGCGGTTCGTAATTTATATACGACTTTATTTATATAAGTTACAGACGAATTTATCTTATACACTAAACTTATTCACAAAATATGCCCGTATTTATACCCAGTTGTTATTCTGGAACAATCGACTCCCATCTCGAGCTATCGGCTTGTTCCGCCTACGTGACGTACCTTCCAGAATTCTCCGGCGAGGCCTAGCACATCCGATTACGTCATTCTCGAGGTGTTTACTGTTATACGGGGATCGGCCAAGATTTCTCTTCCGCTACACTGCTCCCCTCTTAAGATCTGAGCGTCTCGATCAGCAACTCTAAATGAAGGCCCAGGATGGCGGAATCTACACGACTCTCCAGCTCTGCATACACCCTTCAAGAAGAAATAACAGTCTACTGTCTTTGAAGGGTACGACATCTTCGGGTTCATGCAACACACAGTGATTTGTACACCAGTTCCTCTGAAGACCACTTCAAGCATGCTTCTCACAATCTTCCAATCCAGATTTTCTACTGCATGGCCTATTTTTGGTAAAGCCAAATTTTTGATGTCATAATTACATACGATTTTCTTCAAATTAGTTAGAGCACGCCATATGTTCTCGTAGCTTGGCGTGTCCGTATAAGACTTTCTGGTCACCATATACAGCAAAGATCGAGGACCATCTTCCAATCGCAGTACTCTTCCAATTTTAGGCTGCTGATTTCTTAACTCGTCCAGGCGGCCGAACTTTCTATTGAATACGGACGATATTCCTTTAGTCATCTCGAGGTCTTGGGCAACACAGTGGGCCAGAGAGACGTTTTCTGGAACACCAAACAGATCTTGCTGAACTTCTGTGGTCACGCCGAATCTAGCACTCTTTCTCGCTGCGTAATTTGACATAAATTGATTAAAACTTGGCTGTGCGACATCTTTCATCTCCTGTTGGAGGACTCGTGCTTCTTCTGTTTCATTTGAGCCAGCATATGGTGCAAGACGATTTATGTGAATAACTTTTGGTTTACCGTTTGGCAACTTCTTAATTCTATATATTACGTCATTTATTTTCTTCTTAACTTCATATGGACCTTCCCATTGTCTTTGCAGTTTAGGACATAAGCCTCGACGACGTTGCGGATTATAAAGCCAGACAAGATCACCTACTTCGAAGCTTTCATTCTTGCATCGAGAATCATATTGATCTTTCATTCTGTCACTGGCTATCTGGATGTGTTGTCGGGCAAGTTCATGAATGTAGTTCATTCGTAATTTCAGGCGGTCAACGTAGTCTTCGCCTGCAACATGTTCCTCGGAAGGTCCGCAGCCAAACTCTAGGTCGCAGGGCAACCGAACTTCACGACCCAACATCAGGCAGGTTGGTGTTTGACCTGTAGTTTCATTTACGGCCGAGCGGTAGGCCATCAGGAATAAATGAATGTGTTGGTCCCAATCTCGCTGATGTTCAGATACAACTTTGGACAAGTGTTTACCCATCGTTCGGTTCATCCTCTCGACCATCCCATCTGATTGAGGATGCAGGGGTGTTGTTCTGGTCTTATTGGCACCAATCAATTTACAAACGTTTTGGAAAAGAGCTGACTCAAAGTTTCGCCCTTGGTCGGAGTGGATCTCCAAGGGAACACCAAATCGGCTAAAGAATTCTTTAACAAGTACCTCTGCAACGGTAGCAGCTTCTTGATTTGGTAATGCATAGGCCTCAGTCCATTTTGTAAAATAATCCATGGCTACCAGGATGTATTTATTTCCAGCATCGGTTTCTGGAAATGGACCTGCAATGTCAATAGCTACTCTTTCCATAGGACTTCCAACATTGTACTGTCTCATGGGTGCTCTCTTTTTACCAACCGGACCGTTACCGGATGCACACAGTTCACATTTTCGGCACCATCTTCTTACATCATCTTTACAGTTCACCCAATAGAACCGTTCTCGAACCTTTTACAGAGTCTTCGTAATACCAAAGTGTCCACCTGATGTACCGTCATGCAACTGACGCAATACTTCTGACACTTTACTTTTAGGTACAATTAACTGAAGCTTAGATTCTGTACCATCATCGTTCTCAAAGGTTCTGTACAGAAGATCATCTTTTAATACCAGGCAATTCCATTGGCTCCAGTAGGCCTTGACTTCTGGACTACATGCACTAATGTTCTGCCAACTAGGTCTCTCACCTTGCCGCATCCAATCCAATACTCTTTTTATACATGGATCGTCTTCTTGGGCTTCTTGTAACTGTTGTGGCTGCCATTGCTCATTAACGACGGTAGTTCGTCTCACAGGGCAAAGCTGTTCATCTAGTTTAAGCCGGTGATTACAACTTTCACTGCATGGCCGTATCGAGGAAGCATCTGTATTTGAACCAACTCTTCCAGCCCTCTTCATGCGTCTCTTCGGCATCGTGTCACGAATCAGCCTCCGTACCATTTCCACCAAACGTTCATCTTTTCTCTTATCGCCTTTTTCCACGGTTATTACTCGATTGTTTCGTGAAGCTTGGTTAGCTGCTTCGTGTTCCAAGGCAATAGCAAGTGCTTCATCTAAAACTTTCGGTCTTGCTAGTCGTAAAGCTTTCTGTAGTTCATTATCTTTCAGCCCATTGACGAAGGTATCTACTGCAATTTCTTCTAAAACGCTGTCTGGCACCTCTGGATAAGCCAACCGCACCACACGAGCCACATCTGCTTCAAATTCTTGCAGATTCTCACTTGCTCGTTGACTTCTACTTCGCAGTTGTGCTTTGTATACTTGTTGTAGATGGGCATCTCCATAGCGTTTTTCTAGACGAGTGAACAAGGTCTGGTAACAATTTTCTTGACCCTTAGGAATTGATCTTAATATATCTGCAGCATCACCTCGCAAAGCAGCAGTCAAGGAAACAGCCTTTTCTTGTTCGGTCCAATGGTTGGCGGTCGCAATAGCTTCGAATTGTCTAAGGTATATGGACCAAGAGGACTTCCCATCGAATGGTGGTAATTTAAATCTCATATGATGCGATGTTTCGTCTCTCGGTGTTTCATCCTTCACTACAAGATCTAAAGCTACTGCATTAACTGATGGTTGTACTTTTGTATCAGTTATCATGCTCTCTAGTTGTTTGATCTTTTCTTCTACGGTCTCTACACTTTTCTGCATCTTATCGAATGTTCTAGAAACTTCTTCAAATTTCTCGTCATTCTGTCGACAAACGTCTTTAATTACTTGAGAAGCACTTTCAAATTTCTCGTCGCTTTTTCTAGAAGTTTCATCGATCTTTTGAGAAACACTTTCAAATTTCTCGTTGTTCTGTCTACTAACTTCTTCAAGTTTCTCGTCGCTTCTTCTAGAAGTTTCATCGATCTTTTGAGAAACACTTTCAAATTTCTCGTTGTTCTGTCTACTAACTTCTTCAAGTTTCTCGTCGCTTCTTCTAGAAGTTTCATCGATCTTTTGAGAAACACTTTCAAATTTCTCGTTGTTCTGTCTACTAACTTCTTCAAGTTTCTCGTCGCTTCTTCTAGAAGTTTCATCGATCGTTTCAGAAACAGTTTTTAATTTCGATAAGATTACTTGTTCTGCTGACTGGAAGTGGAACGTCTTTGGGTCTTCTCCGTTCTTCGTGAGGACTTCCTCGAGTCGTGCTTGTAGGACTATCTTGAGCCCACTGCTGTCCAGATCCCGTTCCTCTAGCTGTTCACGGAGCTGTTTTACTGTAAGTTCTTGTAGCAACATCTTTGGTCGGCACACACGTACTTTCCACAATGTCTTTTAACAGTCTTTCCGAATACCGAACAATCAACGCACTTTAACTATTCCCGACGAATAAAGTCCAAAAGTCTTTTAAAGTCTCTCTGTAATTCACTTATTTATATCGCACTAAGTTAACCGAACACCGACACCAACTGTAACGTGACTAGTGTAATTACTTCTAATTACAATAAAACTAGCGGTTCGTAATTTATATACGACTTTATTTATATAAGTTACAGACGAATTTATCTTATACACTAAACTTATTCACAAAATATGCCCGTATTTATACCCAGTTGTTATTCTGGAACAATCGACTCCCATCTCGAGCTATCGGCTTGTTCCGCCTACGTGACGTACCTTCCAGAATTCTCCGGCGAGGCCTAGCACATCCGATTACGTCATTCTCGAGGTGTTTACTGTTATACGGGGATCGGCCAAGATTTCTCTTCCGCTACAATATCTTGTTGCATTTGCCGTACCGATTTTAAAAGATATTCAGGATTCATCAGGCTATTTAATTTATGGATTTCTTCAATTTTTTTTGTAGGGTAATCCAATTTGCCATCTTTTTTTGTTAATAAATCGTATGTCTCTATGAAAACGGGCAAATTATCAGTCATTTTTTTAGTTATTTGAATTAAGGCATTAAAGTTCTCATGAGGTATCTGATTTTTTGATAGATTTGTTATTTTTTCATTTAAATATCTGAGGCTAGGCGAATCACATAGTTTACAGAAAAATCTTGAATTTGAATTTTTTGGGTCCAGGAGAGTTTTGGTGATGGTCTTGTTGTATCCAGAACAGTGCATACAGAAATTTCGCTGACATTCCTCAAAACAACGAAGCTTATTATATTTGTCATTTTCGGGGAATTCATGTAAACAATTCTCACAATGGTAGTTTGCCATGGTTATGGTCAAGGTCAATTTGTAATATTTAACTGGGTCGTTGATAAACAAAACATAAAATAAATTAAACAAAGCTGGTGCAAAGCTTACAGTTTCGTTCACTCCAATAACAATAACAAAATAACAATAACACACTCGTTTATGTCGACCGCTAAACAGAACCAAAACAAAACGTGTTAACACACCGACGATTCAAATACGACCGAGGTGGGTTTCATTACTAAGGTAAGAAAATATAGTGAAGAAAAAGAACTGAAATTTTCGCCCGTGGGGGACGGCTTACAAATTATGCCACCATGACAAGCATTGTCGACATGTCATTTCCATGTTCCATTAAACAAAAGAAAAGTTTGTTCCAACCTATCAATATGGGTGGCTCTGTCTAATTTAAAATATCTTCAAAGTATGGTCTTATAATATAATATGCTCCAAATTTTATCCTTTTATTTATGCTGCTAAATATTTTTTTGTATCTCTTACGAAAATGAATCATTTTACTTCCTCGCAGTAATGCCATACTTTGTATATTGGACATCAAACTTTTATTTTAAAGATCAATATCTTTATTCTGAGAGTTTCAATACAAGATATAATTTATAGTCCAGGGTAATAAAGTTTTTTCCATGACACTTGAACAGCCAGGGTACTGAAGTTCGACAGGTAATACCTATAAGAGCAAATTGTAGCTATTTCCTGCGTAGGATCTGGCGGCCATTTTTATTTATAAACAATTAAGTGTCAAAAAATGGCATTTTTCACTTTTTTCAAATCAATCGAAAACAGGGAAACTTATGGTTTTTTTAGTACAAATATCTTCGAAACTATGGAAAAAGCTTTAAAATGATGTATTACAAAGTTTGATATACTCATTTATTGTTAATATAATTGCGAAAAAATGGCGAAATTGCAAAAAAAATATTTTCGCAATAACTATTGTAGTGTACAGCTTTGAAATTTTTGTCAAATAAAGGTTCTTTGGTGCTTAATATGTGATAAAAATTTCAAAGCGATTCTTTTAATTGTTTAAATTTTATTCAAATTGTTTTTCCCAGAGAACATTTGTTTTGCAGTAATATAAGTCAGAAGAAAATGATGTTAGAACCATTCCACTGGTGTCAAATAAAAGAGCATGAGCTATATTTTCAACTTCGTTTAAAAAATTGAATAAAAATACATTTATTCGTAATAAATAATTATGCAAAAGTATCGTAATTCTTTCCTTGTAAACTTTTTATTTTGTTATATAAGAAATTATACATATTTATTACAATTATTTTTAATCAATTATGATATAGATAACATTACTTGGTAGTTGTGCACTTTTTTTTTATTTTATAATGGCTTTGGCTTTGCCAATTAGCCAGACTATTTGTTTTTTGTATGGTATTAAAATAACAATTAATTTAATCATCTAAGCCTACTTATAATCTAAATTTACAGTGTTTTATAATATTCATAACACGTGGTGACAGATAAGAACTCCTAAAATTAATTATGCAGGGAAAGATTCAAGGAAGGCGCAGCATAGGTAGGAGAAAAATGTCCTGGCTGAGAAATCTCAGAGAATGGTTTGGATGCAGCTCAACTGAACTCTTTCGGGCTGTAGTGTCGAAAGTGAGAATAGCAATGATGATTGCCAACCTTCGTCGCGGAGATTGCACGTAAAGAAGAAGATAATATTCATGGATACATTTTTCAATTTTGTGTGATATGTTTACAATTATTTTTAATTTTATTACCTAAGCCTATTTAAAATTTAAATTTACAGGACGTTACATATTTGTAAAGACATTTTAACGTCTGCTTATTATTTGAAAACATTATTTCATTTAAATTAATAGGTAAAGGCCAATTTTGATCAACTAACTCTTCATATATTATTTTAATATTTTGTCTGTACTGTCCACACTCCAATATGAGGTGCTGTAGATCTCCAATTCCACCAAAGGCGCAATATGGGTTATCACTGATACCTATGCTGTGTTTGTATGCTGGGGTTAGTGCATGATTTGATCTTATTTTATTTAATGTTTTTATAAATAACCTATTGGACTCATTTTTAAACCATATCTCATTGGGAATTAGTGGTTGGCAATTTATAAAATTTATAAACGTTGCCAATTTTTTTTGCAATTGTTTTTACTGATATTATCTACATCGGTTACGGATAGAAGTATGTTGTTTATGTTTCGTTTGGTTAATGCCGCAGATTTAGCTAATTTGTCGACTTCTTCATTTCCTAATATTCCAGAATGTCCTGTAACCCAACAAATAATAATTGAACTGCCCGAGGAAGTAATATCATAATATAGGCTCTTAATTTCTATCTCAGTATGGTTAAGGTTTTTTGTCAATTGGATAGAAGTGAGTTTGTCCACAATGCTTCTACAATCGGTGAAAATGATATAACTGTCCATTAATTCCAGTGATATATTGCACAACCGGTTTTATTTTGAATTTTGGAGCCGTTGAGGGAGCTGTGCACTTAAAACAGGGTAAAAAAGTTAATATTTTTGGAAAAAGTTATTCAAAAAGTTTATAAAGAAAAATTGACGATACTTTTACATAATTATGTATTACTAATAAATGCATTTTTTATTCACTTTTTTAAACCATGTTGAAAATGTAGCTCATTCTCTTCCATTTAACACATGTGGAATGGTTCTAAGGTAATTTTTTTCTGACTTATGTTATTGCAAAAAAATGATCTCTGGAATAAACAATTTGAATAAAATTTAAACAATTGAATGAATCGCTTTGAAATTTTTATCACATATTAAGAACCAAAGAACCCTCATTTGACTAAAATTTCAAAGCTGTACACTAATTTTTACAACAGTTATTGAGAAAATATTTTTTTTTACAATTTCGACCTTTTTTCGCAATTATAATATTAACAATAAATGAGTATATCAAACTTTGTAATATGTCATTTTAAAGCTTTTTCCATAATCTCAAAGATATTTGTACAAAAAAAATCATAAGTTTCACTGTTTTCCGTTTATTTGAAAAAAAGGGGAAAATGCCATTTTTTGACAGTTAATTGTTTATAAATAAAAATGGCCGCCAGATCCTACGCAGGAAATAGTTATAATTTGTTCCTATAGGTGTTACCTGTCGAAAAAACGCTTCAGTACCCTGGCTGCTGAAGTGTCACGAACTGGGTATAATTTTGTCTTATTACCCTGGCCTAATATCATTTATGCGAATTTAACATTAACGTAGAATTTGTAGTTTTGTATTTCAGTGCGATTGTTTTCATATCTAACAATTTAAAAATCTGTAATTTGGTTTTTTATTTTATCCATTCATTTCATTCATTTTTAATAATTTTTTAAAGTCTATAAAATCCAGACGAGGAAACCAGATTATTCTAAAAACCGAGAATTCCATTGATGTTAAATTTTAGATAATCGCCGTTTACAAAAAAAGAAGGAAAGTCAAAACGGGAATTTGTTCTCTTTGCTTTAAATCAAACGTTCCAAGTTTTACAGTAAAACCTTCTTTGATGATGGTTTTTCAATGCAAAAACTTAAAACCTTAAACGGTCTGCTACATCATTGAACTCAAGATAAAATGCACTTTCGGAAAAAGGAATGGAGATTACAGGTCGGTATTGATCAAGGAATTGTGCTTACATTGTACTAGTGAAAACTGTAAGAACTTTAGACGTTTTTTTAAATTGTATTAAAATTTTAATACCTTTTATTATAAACAAGTTAAAGTTTAACTACATTTGCGAGTAAAATATCGACTCACTCACTGAATTGTAGATTGTGCTTATAGACCAGGACGCATCTGTAAAAATATTAGTACATTTGGACGTTGAGGGGTGACTCAAATTTTTTTGCAGAAATTGCTTGAAAATAACTTAAATAATAATATTTGAGTTATCCTCCCTCTCAAAAAGGTCCGGAACATTGTTTAAATAATCAAAATGTCAAAAAATGAAAAACAGGTAGACCTAGAAATAGTACTATCGGAGGATGGAGGGAGACAGATTTAAATCAAAACGAAACCGTAGATTTTTTTATTTAATCTCAATATAACTTTTCCTAAATATGACGAATATTAGATTTTTATTAGTTTATCCGTTTACATCAACTGCACATATGGCATATTGTGCCTCAACGATGACCAAACACTTTTATTCCACTACAGTATATTCTACCACATAAAACCGTACATTTCTAATACCTGTAACGTTCTCAGTTACGCAAAAAAATGTATATTTATCCTTCTCATCGCAAGAGGAAAGTATCTAAATCTGCTATTTTGAAATAAAGTTATTTGACCATTCGGATTTATTATCTGATCTCGAATCTTTTTCAGTTTGTAGATAGCTCTGAAACTTTTAATAAGTTTATCCCTTTAGACTGAAAAGTATATTTTAGTTTTTAAAGTTTCTTGTGAAAATGTATGAGGACGTATTGGAAATTTTGATTTAAAACAAAGTTACGTTTTATGTATCTTGTTTTCGTATGTTTTGAAATTAGACCAGGGCGCATCTGTAAAAATATTAGTACATTTGGACGTTGAGAGGTGACTCAAATTTTTTTGCAGAAATTGCTTGAAAATAACTCAAATAATAATATTTGAGTTATCCTCCCTCTCAAAAAGGTCCGGAACATTGTTTAAATTATCAAAATGTCAAAAAATTAAGGAAAAATTCGATTTTTTTCTTCGTTTTTTGATTATAACTTTAAAAATATTTATTTTTGAGAAAAGTTGTACTAACATAAAAGTTGCGTAATTAAATTTCCTACAATATAAAATTGGCTAAAAATTTAAAAAATAGTCACCCTTGTTGCAAAATAGCAATAATTGCGAAAAAACCATACAAAAACAAGTATTCGCATTTTACGTTTTTCAACCATTTATGCTACACTTAGGACCTTCATATTTCAGAAAAACTTTGTAATACAGTAAAACAATACTGTAAATTTCATTAGAATCGGCTCAATAAATTTTGCAAAATAAATTGTGCAATCCAGCTTTCGGAAAAAAAATCATTTTTTCAAAATGTTACAGGACTGAAAATAAAGTAGAGAGCAAGTTGAATTTTTTATTGCATATAGAAGTGTACTGTACCTTCCATTTGCAATTTGCAAAACTAAAATCGATTAACTACCACGGCGTCAGGATTTTTTTAAATAAACGTTAGTTATTGGTGCTACGCTCAGAACAGCGGATAGTTTGCTCTGATTGGGGATTCCAACGACCTTTGATAATAATTGATACATTTTAATTTTTATTACATTTCGATATAAATAAATAAATTTGTTTATTCGAAAATAAAGACACATACTCTATCCTTTGAAATTGCACTTTAGCAAAAACTTTCTTTATTCATATATTTTAACTTAGAGAATAAAATTTTATTATTTTTAAACATACGCAATTGTTTAAACAATATTTCACAAACAATAATAAAATTAGTTTGATTTTTGTGGAATTTAAATATTAAAATACAACAAAATATAGAGTAAGAAAATAATATATTAGATAAAGATTGGAAAAAATTTTGGTGGAAATCAACTTGTGTGAATCGATCACCGCTGTCCTGCGCGTAGCACCAAAAATTAATATTTATTTAAAAAATTTCCTGACGCCGTGGTAATTAATCGATTTTAATTTTGCAAATTGCAAATGAAAGGTACAGTACACTTCTATAAGCAAAAAAAAATTAACTTGCTATCTGCTTTATTTTCAGTCCTGCAACATTTAAAAATAATTCTTTTTTTGAGAAAGCTGGATTGCAAAATTTATTTTGCAAAATATATTAAACCGATCTTAATGAAATTCACAGTGTTGTTTTACTATATCATAAAGTTTTTCTGTGTAAAATATGAAGGTCCTAAGTCTAGCATAAATGGTTCAAAAACGTAAAATGCGAATACTTCTTTTTGTATGGTTTTTTTCGCAATTATTGCTATTTTGCAACAAGGGTGACAATTTTTAAAATTTTTAATCAATTCTATTTTGCAGGAAATTTAATTACGCAACTTTTATATTAGTTCAACTTTTCTCAGAAATGAATAGTTTTAAAGTTATAAAGTTATAAATTTATCTCCCCGACACATTATTACAGACCAACTTCAACTAGTAGCATATGCAGATGATCTAGTCATCATAGTAAAGACGAAGATGAGACTTATAAAATCAGTTGAAAAATTAGATGAGGAAGCGAAGAGAATAGGACTAGAGATAAACCAGCACAAAACAAAATACATGACGATAGGGAAGCATGACACAACAACTCAGAAATACCTAATAACACAGCACCATAAATTTGAAACTATATCCACCTTTATCTACTTGGGAGTAACAATAGGGAAAACAGGAAAAGAGAGAACAGAGGAAAGAATTGTAAAAGGCAGAAAAACATATGGAATGAATAGAAATCTGTTGAGAATCAAGACTCGTATAATATGAACTGAAATTATAACACTTGTTACATATGGGATGGAAACAACGACGATTAACAAGAAAGAGGAAGATAGCCTTCTGGAAAGAAAAATATTGAGAACAATACCGGGCCACAATGTAACATGAGAGGTAAAAATAAGAATAACAACAAATGCCGAAATTGAAGAAGAATTAAAGAGAGAAAATATAGTCAGATACATAAAATCAACCCAACGCAAATACGGGACATTTAGGCGTCCCAAGAGACTTTGTCGGGATCCCCGGACAAATCGTTAAAAAACGGGACAGTCCCGTTTTAACGGGACGTTTGATCACCTTAATTTACTGTCTTACTATTTTTTACTTAAACGTCACTGTTATTATTGTAGCACGGTATCTTCCTTAGGGCTTATCATAACTGCATTAAATGTGTCAAAAATAATAAAATGAGTTTTATTTATTTATCGTTTTGTTTTATTTATATTCAAAAATAAACAGAAATACCTTTATACCTCATATTGTTTCAATATTTTTATTCGAATATACTTTTTGTGTACTTTTTCCGGCACGGTCCCAATTTAAACTCCGTTTATCAGGTTTTGTATGAAATGTATTATGTTCCAAATTATGATAGAGATAAAAACCATCTGGTGCAGCCTCATACCTCGGGCTGTTGATCTCGATATGAATTAGTAATAACCTGAATGCAAACCGCCCTTTGTGGTTGATGCTAGGGCTTTAATGAAAAAAGGTGAATCGGAAAATCGAACTGTATTATATTTTTGCCCTAAATTGAATACTAAAATGGGTGATATTAAACCTCAGCAGACTGTCTCTTTGGAAGCGAAACCGTAACAGAGTCTCTTTGAAAAGTTTTATTAAAGTTCTATTCAAATTTCTGTTATATTAGATTTCAGTCCACGAAAACTTGGTTATTATTTTATTCGAGATATTATGAATGCTACTATCCACTTCGTAAATTAAATAGCAAAATTGTAACAGATCTGTTTTACATTTTAATATCAGGTATATTGTATAGAATAGTTACTATGTAGTAAAATGACTAAAATTAGATAAAATATATTAAAAATGTGCAACATACAGCATACAGTGCATTATATATTTTATAAAATAAGAAAATTTAGTCAACTTCCGGTATAACCTGAAGTAGTAGGGGGCTTTTAATATTTTAGAAGAATTTTAGAATATTTTAAAATAAATTATGTTTTATCTAAAATGACTGTTGCTTTCTTCACAACTTTATAACATATGTGAATTCGGCAAATGACAGCATAATAGTTAATTATGCAACGAAAGGTTTTATTAAGATGATTACGTCCGGACAGCAGCATAATCCAGCCAGAGGACCTTTGGCCCGACGGATGGATGTTAATTGAAAGTGTACATGACAAACTCAACATATCACCGTATAGTTTGTCCATATTACTTATCACGAGCAAAATCCGCTTCCAGCTCTTAGACTATAACACCAGTGGTACATACAAGATTTTCATCAGTTTCTCTGACAGATGACTCACAATACAAATATCTATTTCCCAACAGAGCACGCTCCATTGTTGATATATCTTTGTTATAAACAATATTTCGATTATAATTAAGTTTAGTTTTATAGCTAATATTTTTTTCTTCAATTTAAGCTATCATAAAGTTATTTTAGTCAAAATGTAGCCGAGTTAGAAATGAAATGAAAAATCACCTACAGTTGAGTCCCCGAGTCTTTACCCGTGCGTCATCAAAGCATACGAAATAAGTCGGAAATTTACTAAACGCAACAGTAAGTGACAGAAAGTGGGTATTATTCAGATCACGGGTTATAGTATAAAATTTGACGTTATCAAATAAATAGAATGTCAAATTTAAATTTTGCTTTAAAATTTTGGTGCATAATTACAGCTACATTTGAAGTAGCTTAATAAATTCTTTTATTATCACTGATTAATAAATAAATAAACAATTTATAAAAAAGTCGATAACATATTAGTTTCTTTTTGTTATTTTATTCACTTTGGTGGAAGATTAAACACAAGCATTCCTTAAATGTGTCAATAATGAGGTTATTTGTACGTTGTCAAAATTTATCGTAAAATAACATAAACTTATCATAAAATTTCTAACTCCAATATAAAATTAGTTGTGAAAACCACTGTTTTTATACTATAAAAAACTTCAAAATGCAAAAATTCGACAAAATAACAGCAAAAAATTCAACAAATGACAGCCACAAAACAAACCAAAACGTCAGAAATTGTACTTAAAATATGTGAAAACATTCCCAATCGTCTTTCTTTGCGACAATCTCTTTTCAATGCACTGAGTCTAGATCGTTCATAAAAATAACATGTGTTTTTGTTTAATAACAGGCGGCAGCTGGTTTGCCATTAGTGTCATGCGTGGAAGAGAATGTATGTGTGTTTTATCTCGCCAGGTATTAATGACGCACGGGTAAAGACTCGCTGACTCAACGTAAATGTCGTAGTTTTGCAATGCTTTTTCACTAATTTTGCAATATCTCCGGTTCTAACTATTGGATCAAGTTTCTATCTATCTATATAAGGATTTCTACAGCTGTCGCCGCCTTCCTTCCTTCAGCCAACGTCTCCGGGGTAGTGGGTAGTGGGTAGGAACTCCTTGTGTAATCCTATCAGGGAAAATGAATAATTCCCTGCTCTCCACAGATTCCAGGTGTTTTCTGGTCCGAGAAACTAGTACCTGCTTAGGGTCCCTTGTACAGGGTTACGGATGAAGACCACAATGGCAGTCACGGCGGAGAGGGGTGACCTTCGGTACGGCGAGGACTGCGGAAGTGGCAACCACGGATTTTAGGGTTAGTATAAAATCAAGCAGCGTCTGATCCAGAGTGGGCGGCTGCAAACAGCGTCGGATCCAGGATGAAGTTTTATCATACATTATTTTGTAGAGTTTTTTGCAATAAAGTAACAAACATTGTATTTTGTAAAAATGATTTATATTTGTTAGTTTACGAATTATAATCTTTCAAACAATTAAGTTGTTTATAACAAATTCCCGTCACTTCTTACGCAAAAGCAAGTTTGAAATTCGAATTATGAGAATTTATGGGAGTACCCTATCGTCATAATACCCCCCTTCCCCCATTAAATTTAAGGAAAATAAATTTTTCTAAGAATAAAAAAAGTTTGTAATTTTAAAATAGAATTATTTATTTATAAAATATAACTATTATATTATAAATAAAATTCTTTAAATCTAGGTAACTATTTTACTAAGTTTTTAGGTAACTTTTTCAATAAACAAAAGAAAAAACAACTAAAATGTACACTTTCTATTTATAGGATAATTTCACAATATAAAACAATCACAAAAATAATAAAAAACACACGGTTTTTGATAAAAAATTAAAAGTTCGTAAAAACAGTGAAGAACCTTCTCAAAAATGCCACAGGCGACAGATGGCATTAATTAAAATATAATAGAAATATGATTTATTGTCATGGAAAATTGTAGAATTTTATCGACAAAGCTTTTAAAATGTCAAGAAAACTAAACAATAACAATTTAATTTACTAAAATTACATAAATCGTCAATATAATTAAAAAATAAAAATAAAAAATTAAAACAGAAACAATCAATTGCAAAATTTAAAAATTTAAATAAATTGCAAATTGCGTAGTCTACCTAGTAACTAATAAGTTTAGCAGTTAAGCTGCTGCATTATGACACCCAAATATAGATAAAAAAATGATAATAAAAATACTGCTTGTGCAAAGGACGCTATAATTTCTTAGTTATTGATTAGTCTTCTACTGAATAATATGGTCTTTCAGATAGGAAGAAGAAGAAGTTATCACAAATCTAATCATAGTAAATAATCAGTTACCAGTTACCAGTTTATATTATTAGTAGAAAATGTGGGTATACAACAGAATATGCCTCAAGTCACCTAGGACTCACCTAGGACCTAAAATGAACATGTTACAAAGGACCCCGCAATACTCCTTATGGAAAAGTGGTCCCGGTTAAATTTAACAAAAGTTTGGTCAATGATACTTCTCGATGTGTAGATTAAAAAAGTCCAGGGGACCTGGGTCTGAATAACTACTATTCTCGAGCTACAGCCTTCTGAAGTTGTTGGATTCGAGTGTTCGGTTTACGTTAAGTGCACTAATTCACGGTCAAGTGTGAACGAAAATATTTATGATTGGAAGAAGAGAGACTAATTTTCTTCATGCATACTTGCGTCTTGTATTATGAATTCGTGGTCAAAAATAGATGCACCGTATTTTAGTCTTCAAAAAACATCCGAAAAGTCCTCAGAAAACTAAGGAAGTGCAATAAATGTGCTACTAGAGCGATATAAGAATTATCATGTTTTCATGAATACTTTACAGTTATGAAATACCAGCTAAGCTGCAGTTCCGCCTTATCTTTTGAATACTACTGAACAGTGGCGGATCTAGGGGGATGGGAGAATTGCTCCCATAACACGGTCCAGAACTAAAGAAAAAGTTGTCGAAATATAAAAAATTCATTAGCTGACATGAAATTTGTCCCGCATATCAGATATAAGAGAAGTAAAGAACATGGACTTGTTCTCAATACGAAAAAAACAAAGTACCTGGTAGTTAGTAAACGCTAAATAATAATTACAATTGTTTATGAAAAAATCGGGTTTAAATCATCTTTGACTATCTGTACGATAAGATTTTGCTGATTTCGGTTAGATGCATCATATGTCGTGTTAACTAACGACCTGTAAGAATACTTAACCCTTAAGTACTAACATCTTAAATCAATGGCGTAAACACTAACTAACCGCCTGACAGACGGGCTTAACATTTTAGTGGTAATTTTTGCTTTTGTTAAATATTTTAATGCAAAAAAATATCTCGATGACTTACTGAAAGTATTTATTATCTAAAAAACACAGTAATTAATCTAGTTTTTCTGTATTTATTAAAATAAAAAACATTACAACAAGAATGGAAGGATTGTTTGTGTACCTTTTTACTCCTGAAAAAAAGTGTGATAAAAATTAAACAAATTAAAGAATCTTAATAAAAATTTATAATCGAGTTAAACAAATGGTAAGAAAAATGAAAATAAAAAGGTTTTTAAACAATGTTAAAACAAAAAAAAACTGACAGGTACTATAGTTAGTACAGTGTAGCAATGGTAGTTAGTGGCAACATTTTCATCACAAATTGATTTCACTTCGCTTATGTCGTCTTCTACCTCATCAAACCATTTCAAAAGAGTTTCCTCAGGGTCTTTATTCCCTTATTTGATGTTTTTTGACAAACTGGGGTACATTATGTGTAATGGCGAACTGGACACAAACACTAACACCCCGTCTATTAGACGGAAATCACACTTTCAGCCTAAATAACTTTCGAATAACAACCTTCAGCAAATTGCCAAATTCAATATTACTAAAGAACAACCCAACTTGAAAAGTCATAAACGGGTGACCTTCAAAATTTTCTAGGAAGGGAAATATCCCACTTTAGACAAGCGATGCCGTCTGAGAGACGGGCTGTTAGTACTTGAGGGTTAACATTGGGTTGATGTCTTGCAAAGCCTAAAATCCATAACACACTGGCTATATGAGCACAAGTACCCACAGTTTTCGCACCAGATTGATAGGTACAGTAGTACCCGCTAATCGGTTCTTCTGCAGGCTCATCTTCATCAACCGTGTAGGAAATGAAAATTTGGTGTTTTGTAGCTTGCCGAAACCTAGAAAATATTCGAACTCTTATGAATCCTGGTTCAGCCATATTCTCATCAATTTAAAACTCTTCGTCATTGTCTCTAATTATTATTTTATCTTGTATAGAAGACGATGCCAGTTTAATCTGATATATCTCAATCGTAAGGTCGTTTAGGTATTCTAAGTCGAAAACAGGAAAGTTGGCAAAATCATGATTATGAAGCCTTCCCCATTGACCATTTCTTCTAATTAGATTATCATTCTCAACTCTAGCTGGTACAACGGGGGAATATTGGAAATTAATAACCTCTTTAATAATTGTTGAGCATCTTCAGCTATAGCACCTTCCATTGTACAATATTTTGTATTAAGTTCATCATCACTGGCTGAAGAACCTCTGGTGGACCTCGGCCTGTTCAAGAATCATTTCCATCCCTTCCTTTCCTTCGCCTTGTTCTTCCAATTTCGTATTCTTAACACCCCTAACTCGTCTTCTACCTGTTCCTTAAATCGTACTCTGGGCTTACGTATTTTCCTGACACCATCCGGTCTTTGGTTATAAATGTGTTTTAACGGCTCCATATCGTTCATTCTCGTTAAAGGAAGAACAATTTTTTATTTAATTCTGGAGCATGTTACGGGTGGAATTACTCCATTTCCCCCTAGATTCGCCACTGTTCAGTAGTGTTCTAAAGATAAGGCGGAACTGCAGCTTTGCTGGTATTGCATAACTATGAAGCATTCATGAAAACATGATAATTCTTATATCGCTCCAGTAGCACATTTTATATCGCACTTCTTTAGTTTTCTGAGGAATTTTCGGAGGTTTCCTGGAGACTAAAATACAATGCATCTATTTTTAACTACGAATTCATATACAACACGCAAGTATGCATGAATTAAATGAGTCTTTTTTCTTCCAATAATAAATATTTTAGTTCACTTGACCGTGAATCAGTGCACATAACGTAAACCGAGCACTCGAATCCAATAACTTCAGAAGGCTGTAGCTCGAGAATAGTAGTTACTTGGTCCCTTGGACTTTTTTAATCTACACATCAAGAAGTATCATTGACCAAACTTTCGTTAAATTTGACCGGGATCACTTTTCTATAAGGAATGTTGCAAGGTCCTTTGTTACGTTGTCAAGAAAAGGGTTGCCGCTAAACAGCCTTGTCTCCTGGACTATATATTATTTTCCCGTATTTTATACTCTATTGATTGCAACTTTGTCACATTGAGCTTCTTTAAAATAAACAAACAATAAAATGCTTTATTTGACAATAAATATAAAAATTAAGATTCTTTACAGCTGAACCTTTAATAAAAACTTTTAAAACATTAAGTAAATTAGAAAAGTTTGGAAATAATTCGATTATCTTTATGAATTAACACATTCCTTTGAGAGAACAGAAGGGATGCCACAAAATTTAAGGAGATAATTAAAACTTTTAACGACATCATGGAATTCACGAAAATATTACTTAGAAGTCACGGTTATATCCTTTTAATAAACAAAAGACTTAAATGGTAAAATACGAATACCACATAAAATTTATTTTGATGAAAGTATCTGTATAGTCCATTTACTCACGCTAAAATATTAGACCAGGGTAATAAGACAAAAATATACCCTGTTCGTGACACTTCAGCAGCCAGGGCACCGAAGCCTTTTTTCGACATGTAATACCTATAGGAACAAATTATAACTATTTCCTGCGTAGGATCTGGCGGCCAATTTTATTTATAAACCATTAACTGTCAAAAAATGGTATTTTAACCTTTTTTTTTCAAATCAACGGAAAACAGTGAAACTTATAATTTTTTTGGTACAAATATCTTAGAGATTATGTAAAAAGCTTTAAAATGACGTATAACAAAGTTTGATATACTCATTAATTGTTAATATAATTGCGAAAAATATCGGAATTGCAAAAAAAAAAATATTTTCTCAATAACTGTTGTAAAAATTAGTGTACAACTTTGAAATTTTTGTCAAATGGTTCTTTGGTGCTTAATACGTGATAAAAATTTCAAAGCGATCCATTCAATTGTGTAAATTTTATTCAAATTGTTTTTCTCAGGGAGCATTTTTTTTTGCAATAACATAAGTCAGAAAAAAATGACCTTAGAACCATTCCACAGATGTCAAATGAAAGAGCATGAGCTACATTTTCAACATGGTTTAAAATAGTGAATAAAAAATGCATTTATTAGTAATAAATAATTATGCAAAAGTATCGTCAATTTTTTTTATAAATGTTTTGAATAACTTTTTCCAAAAAAAATTAACTTTTTTACCCTGTTTTTAGTGCACAACTGCCAAGTAATGTTACCTATATCATAATTGATAAAAAATTGTAATAAATATGTATAATTTCTTATATAACAAAATAAAAAGTTTATAAGGAAAGATTTACGATACTTCTGCATAATTATTTATTACTAATAAATGCATTTTTTATTCACTTTTTTTAAACCAAGTTGAAAACATAGCTCATGCTCTTTCATTTGACACCTGTGGAATGGTTTTAACGCCATTTTCTTCTGACTTATGTTATTGGAAAAAAAATGCTCTTATCTTTGGGATAAACAATTTGAATAAAATTTAAACAATTGAATAAGTCGCTTTGAAATTTTTATTACATATTAAGCACCAAAAAACCCTTATTTGACAAAAATTTCAAAGATGTCCACCAATTTTTACAACAGTTATTGCGAAAATAATTTTTCTTGCAATTCCGACCTTTTCTCGCAATTATATTAACAATACATGAGTATATCAAACTTTCTAATACGTCATTTTAAAGCTTTTTCCATAATCTCGAAGATATTTGTACTAAAAAAACCATAAGTTTCCCTGTTTTCCATTGATTTGAAAAAAAAAAGAAGTGAAAAATGCCATTTTTTGACATTTAATTGCTTATAAATAAGAATGGCCGTCAGATCATACGCAGGAAATAGTTACAATTTGCTCTTATAGGTATTACCTGTCGAAAAAACGCTTCAGTACCCTGGCTGTTCAAGTGTCATGGAAAAAACCTTATTATCATCATCATTTGGCTCTACAACTCTATGTGAGTCTTGGCCGCGTTTACTATTTCCCTCCATTTTTGTCGGTCCTGAGCAGCTATTTCCCATTGCTGTACTCCCATTTTGCGTAGATCGCTGGCTACTGCGTCCTTCCATTTCTTTCTTGGGCGACCAACTGACCTTTTTCCAACGGGCCTTTCCCAGAATGTGGCGTTTAGAAGTCTTTCGTCACTTGATCTTAGTACGTGACCCGCCCATCGTATTCTGTTTGATTTAATGTAGCGTACTATGTTTTCATCTCCGTATATTGTCTGGAGTTCATCATTGTGTCTTCTTCTCCATTCTCCTGTTGTCTCTTCTCTGCAAGGCCCATAGATAGTCCGCAGTATCTTTCTTTCAAGTACCAGTAATTTTGTTGTTTCCCGCTGATTCAGAGTCCAGGTTTCGCTTCCATACGTTATTGTGGGACGAATTATTGTCTTATATACTCTTATTTTTGCTGGTCTTGAGAGTATTTTTGATTTAATAAAAAACCTTATTACCCTGGACTATATTGCAAAACTTGTTGAATTGTCATGAATTTTAACTTATTTATACGGGGAAGGCAACTAGTCCAAAACTCTTTTGTTTCCGTGGTTGCCTACTATCGCGATGTATTAAAGAGGTTTACTTCAAATTGACGCAAAAAGTGAAGCCTTTGTGTTTTTTGAAAAAAGCAAGAAATCAGTTGCTCGAAAACGGCTAGCGAGGGTGCCGGTGTTTTAAAAACCTCTCTTATGATGAGGTTTTCTTGTTTATTTTTGACTTTACGCAATTGATGTTTATAAATGAGTCTAGGGCCCTCGGAAGTCTGTATGGAAGTACGACTACTAAACGGTAAGTGGACCTCTTTATAATATGTACTAAAATGAACATATTCACACGCAAATAAGTTGGAAAATATTGACTTATTGAAAAAACTTTATAGAACAAAAATTGCTTAGAATTTGTTTATCCACTTCCGGACTTATTATGAACGTATATTTTTTCACCTTCGAGTAGTGGTGAAACTCACCCCAGAGCAAAAGCATACATCGGCACAATATCATTTTTTGTCTTTGGCGTGTTAGCTATGTGTATGCCAAATTTCATGTCAATAGACGGCCGGAGTCTGACGTCACGGCCAACTGCGGCTATATTCAGTGTTATGATGATCACTTTCCAAACAAAGATTTAAACGGGTAGATTGCAATTGCGCGCAGCGGTCAGGGTTCTCAACAGGGTCTCTAAGTTTTATTTACTTCTTATTCGTTTTGAACGGAAATTTTGCTAATTTTAAAAAAATAATTAATTAAAAAATTAATATATTATATATATTATATATTATACAGTGCAATTTTCAAAGGAGGAAGACCTAACCCTTCGGTCCAAACCTAACTTTCGGGTATTAGAGTGTAGAGTACCCCAGGAGGTATTTGACCGCTGCGCGCAATCACAATATACCGATTTAAACACGTTGAAAAGTCAGGTTTTACCGAATCTCAAAACTTTTTAATTAGTACAAAATCTAAAAAAAATAAAATAAAATATAAAATCTAAAATTTCGAAAAATCAAATAAACTCTAACCTTACTTCACCCATACTTACATTTTATTGCTATTTATATAAAACATCATGCTTTATTATTTACACAACCTTGTAAAATTTTTGTAGTAACTATAACAATACTTACATATTGCAAAAACGGAAATATTTTCTGTAAAAACTGAAAAAATAATAAAAAATACAAATTTGCCACACTAAACAACGTTTGTTTGGAAAGGTTTGGAAAAATCTGACATGACATGTATGTCAATAGAAATTGACACTTCTACGTCATCACTTCGGCCGTCCATTCAAGCGGTTTTTCAAAATTGGTAGCGAAAACCGTGAGTAAATGGACTAATACCACATAAAATTTATTTTGATGAGAAGTATCTGTAGGAATAAATTCACGGGTTACTTGTTACATCTGTTGCTTAATTATGGGTCTCGTTTAGCACAAAAGGAATGTAAGCTAAAAATAGGATTATTTGATGTAAAGAGGATTTTTAGGCTTTTGTTGAATATACACTCAGAAAATAAATATGTATTACGGAGGCGAAGAGAGACTTTTAATATGCTTGTTACGCACTTAAAGTATAAAATGTTTAATAACTTAAAAGCTTTAGCATAAAATGTTATTTGTTATTAACCCGGGAGCAGTCGCGCTCAATTCTGTAACGTAAGTATTAGTGAGCAGAGAAACAAATCTCACAATATAGATTTAAATACGAATTTAAATCAAATTTATATTTTGTAATATTTTTATTTACTTGTTATGTTAAAGATATCTATTTCTAACAATTTTAAAGCTAATTCCAATTTTAAAGCTAAAGCCAAAGCCATAAATTCCACAAAAAAGAAAAAAAAAATAAAATAATAGGCACTTACGAGTAGAAAGCAATGTTGAAAAAATGTTCATCAAGTTGTCACGGAAAAGGATAAAATATGAGATTTTTTCTCACGGCGCGACTGCTCCCGGGTTATTGTCGTAAGCACAAGATTTCGCTCCCATGTAATTTAAATGCATTCATTTTTTCGAATCCTGAGAAAACTAATAAGCATTTTTGAAAACTTTAAACGCAGAATGAACGATTAGATTATTACCGAGGGCTGAAAGTCCCTGAAAACCTCTATAATATTTATTTTAATAAGTTACAGAGGTAAAAAAAAGAGAAACTTTAGTGTGATTTTTAATTTCAACAGAAACATTTTGTTTATTCTGAGGGACTCTCGGTCCTCAGTGATAATATATTATTTCAGTCTGCGTTTAAATTTTTCAAAAATATTTATTAGTTTACTCATGATTCGAAAAAAAAATGAATGCATTTAAATAGCATTGGATCAAGATTTTGCGCATAGTCCCTTAAATAATCAATTCTTTCTAGCTAATTTGATTACCTCCCTTAATTTATTATTGTCTGGTTTCACTAAACATCGTGAATTCTACGATTACCAAACAATGCATTAATTCTAGTCTTTACATTCTAAAAAAGTCACGAGTCTAACGAAATCAATTACCTACTTAAGTGAAATTTGTCGTTAAACTAATAGGCCTGGATCCCCAGTAACGAAAATAAAGTTTATTAGTAGCAAGCTGAAAATTTGTTAATTAATAGCTTAACGTTGTCTAGTCGGACAAACTTTGGTGTATGGGAACACTGGAACAGGGATGTTTTAATCGTGGAACGTAATTTTAATTGTGGAACTTGTCATCCTCACAAGTTTATTATTGTGAAAACTAGAAGGTTGTTTTTTAAGTTTATTCAATAGCAAATTTTATATGAAAAATGTTTGTCCGACAAATTTGTTGGGCATTTTAATAAGTCCGACACATAGAACATGTCAAACGACAGGAATTATATTTTTAGTAAACAGCAGTCTGATTTTTGCATGAGAGATTATTGAAAGGGTAATAAATCAATTGAAAGTTCTGTCCGACATAATACATGGGACGTTTTCGTAGTATGACGTTCGAAGCCTGTAACCTGTTCCACAATTAAAACTTCCCCTGTTCCAGTGTTCCCGTACATCAAAGTTTGTACGACTAGACACCATTAAGCGATAAACAAATTTTCAGCTTGCTCTTAATACACTTTTTTTGGTACGCGGGATCTAGACCTATAAATTTTTCTATAAAATATATAGTGAGACTTACTTAATTATTATTTTCCTCATTGACACATTCTTACCTGAAAAAAAAAAGAATTATTATTAACTACCTACTTTATAATCACTATTTTAAAAAATATGCAAAAAAACTTCGGTACTTTAATTTGGAGATTTGTAGTTATAGATATTATACATAGTTATATTTCATGGTCCGAAATGGTTTATTGTCAAGACGATATCAAATGCTATGGAGCAGCAGCGATACACCCTGTATAAATAATTATAATAATGTTTATGTTAGTGAAAAGGGAATTGAATAACGTTTCAAATGAACCAGCACATGATACCTATTCTTATTTAAAAAAAAATCGATATTATCTTACTTATGAAGCAAAAAGGTCTTCCTTTGGGCGGTAAAAAAATAGTTAAGATCGGCCCAAAAAATCCAATGAATAAAGTTTGTTTGATATATATATATATATATATATATATATATATATATATATATATATATATATATATATATATATATATATATATATATATATATATATATATATATATATATATATATATATATATATATATATATATATATATATATATATATATATATATATATATATATATATATATATATATATATATATATATAGAAATATCGTCTCCTATATTTTTAGGCAATTTGAGATTGTGAGGCAAAAGTACTATCTGTTTACAAATGACAAAAAGCGAGTTTCGAAAAACTAGCCATTTTAAAAAGCTGTTTCTTCGAATATACTAAATAGATTTTAAATTTATAAATATTATTTTAAAAAGTATATAAAAAATCCTTTAATTTGCTGGATTTCACATTTTTTCCTCTTTTCATTAAATTTTGACAACATTTAGTTAAAAATAACAAAATTTTGCAAATTTTCTTTTATTTCTTTTTAACCTACAAAACAAAATGTGCCTTTTGGGAAGTTGCAAATGATTTCATGGAAAAGTTGACATGGTAACAAGACAAATGAGACTTTGTGGGCAAAAATCGGACCAATGGGCTCATAGAGCCCTTCAAATATAGGGTAATAGCGACTTTTGACCCTTTTGAGGGGAATATCTGAGGCTAAGGGTCACCTAGAAAACTGAAAAATATTCTACACACGTTATTTACTATACAATATATTCTCTCGTTCGACATTCTACACACAAGCCCGAACCATCTAAGTTGTCCCTGTACTATTTTTTCATTGATTGGTTCTAGTTTTAGATTTTGTGTGATTGTTTCGTTTCGTATTTTATCTGTCCTCTTTCTGTTTGCTATTTTCCTCAGAAACTTTATTGACATAGCATTGATCTTTGGATTTTTGTCGCCCCGTCAATGTCCATGTCTCGCTGGTATACACGATTGTTGGTCTAACTACTGATCTAACGACTGCGTTTTTACTTTCTCCGGCATCTCTTCTTTCCCAAAATTGTTGTTTTCATAGTGTTAAATAAGCTTTCAGTTCATCTCATTCTCTCGTTTATTTCCATCTCTTGTTTAGAGTTTGATTCATTTATTACTTCTAGGTATTGTCCTTTTCATGAGCATTTTTCAGTGCGTAAAAAATGATAGGAAAAAGGGTAAGTCCGTGATAATACACATTTATGACATTTATTCTAACATGACATTTTATTTAAATCTGACAGTTGTCACATTTTATTTTCAATTTGGAATAAAAACAAATCAAATGTGTTTCTTGCATTTATAAAATGGTATTTTCTTTGATTTGTATAGTCTTATAAATTATACAGATTATATTTGTAATATTATTATCTAATTAAAAAAAAAATATTTTTCTTATTATGGCGCCATCTATCGACAACTAGAATAACTAGAATAAATGTTATAAATGTCACCGACGAAATGTAATCACCGACGTGCGTTTTTTTCTGTCACATACAATTTAATGCGTTAGAAAGAAATCGAAAAACTGTGACGCACTGAAAGATGATCATGAGAAAAAGAATATTTAAAATATAGCACTTGCTGTAGTTGTTTCCCGTTTAATTATATTGCATGTGTCTTTCTCTTTTTGTTTTATTTGTATTAATTTTCTTATTTATGTTTGATAATTCTTCTTCTAGGATTTCAAAATTGTTCTGTAAGTCTTCTCTGTTTTCTGCTGTATCAATGCCATGTCGTCTGCAAATACCAGCGCTGATAGTTGAGTCTGTTTCATTTGCCAGTATCCCTATATTAGTTTACGCATTCTTCTCTTGGCTTTCTTTATTATTATGGCTTTCGTTATTATACCACTGAGAATGGCAGTGGACTCAACACGCATCCATGTTTGACGCCTTGACTCGTAGTAAATTCTCTGGATTCCTCGTTATTGGTTCTTACTGTATTTGTATTATTTTGTACATATCCTTTATTACTTCTAGTATGTGCCTATCGACTCTGCTTTCCTTTAGTGTCTTTCATACGTCATTTTATCGGATTCTGTCAAACGCCCTTTCCAGGTCCATGAAGCATACATATGCTAATGTGTATATTTATAGGAAAGAGAAAAATAATATAGATAGTTGCTAACTACGAAGCGTAAAACTACACTTCTTCTACAATAAACTTCCATCATACTTTTTGTTGACCAACTGCGGTTCGGTGTAAAATTGAAATTCCCGTAATATCTTGTTGTTATTCACACTCTAAATAAATTAATCGCCTTTAATGTAATACTGGCAAGACATTAAGACAAGATTTAGTCATCGGAATGCTGTTATTCATCATCGTTGCGAGAGGAGCAATGGCCTGTTCTTCTACTTTCTCCAAGTGCTGCTTCCGCCACACGCGGTGATCTTTTGCGATTGTGTGCCAATTTGATTCTACCGACGTAAATGGGTGAATTTTTTATGCCTCTTCATCCATGAAGATGTGGTTAGGTTAAACGGTCGTCTGAAGGCCTATACAATATAATATGCATTATTTCGATTTAGTGTACTCCGATTAGATAAATAATAATAGATTTTATGATATTATTTTTGAACACAAATTTTGTATTTCTTCTTTTGTATACAGAGAGAGTCTGTAATTTGGAATAAATTCAATATCTCAAATACTAATTGTTTTTTTGGAAAATTCTTAGACCCGTCAATTAGTATTTCAAATTGTCCTTTTTTACATACAATAATAATGTATACAGGGTGTCCCAATTTAGAGATATGACGCGATCGTTGATTTTCTTAAATGGCAACACTATCATTTTGATAGCTATTTTGATAGGGTGTGTAAAGTTATACACGACTGCAAAATATCAAATTTTTATTCTCTACCATTTACAAGATAATAGAAAATAACAAAGTTATGTCTGTATTTTGGAATAAATTCAATAATTATAATACTAATTGTTTTTCTGAAAAATTCTTAGACCCGTCGATTAGTATTTAAAATTGTCCTTTTTGACATACAATAATAATGTATACAGGGTGTCCCAATTTAGAGATATGACGTCATCGTTGATTTTCATAAATGGCAACACTGTCATTTTGATAGCTATTTTGATAGGGTGTGTAAAGTTATACACAACTGCAAAATTTCAAATTTTTATTCCCTACCATTTACAAGATAATAAAAAATAACAAAGTTATGAAGAACAGAAAATTAAATAATAATTGAATTTAATTATTTCGTATAAGCAAATGCTCATAACGTTGCCCATTGACAATTTGACAATAATTGAGGGCAATATTATGAGTATTCGCTTAATTGAAATAATTAAATTCAATTATTATGTGATTACTTGTTTTTCATAACTTTGTTATTTTTTATTATCTTGTAAATGGTAGGGAATAAAAATTTGAAATCTTGCAAATGTGTATAACTTCACACACCCTATCAAAATAGCCATCAAAATGACAGTGTTGCCATTTAAGAAAATCAACGATGACGTAATATCGCTAAATTGGGACACCCTCTATACATTATTATTGTATGTAAAAAATGACAATTTGAAATACTAATCGACGGGTCTGAGCATTTTTCAAAAAAACAATTAGTATTTTAATTATTGAATTTAATCCAGATTACAGACATAACTTTGTTATTTTCTATTATCTTGTAAATGGTACTGAATAAAAATTTATTATTTTGCAGTTGTGTATAACTTTTCACACCCTATCAGAATAGCAATCAAAATGACAGTGTTGCCATTTAAGAAAATCAACCATGACGTCATATCTCTAAATTGGGACACCCTGTATATATTATTATTGTATGTCAAAAAGGACAATTTGAAATACTAATCGACAGGTCTAAGCATTTAAAAAAAAACAATTAGTATTTAAGATATTGAATTTATTCCAAATTACAGACTCTCTCTGTATATAATAACATATGAATATACAGGGTGGGCCAAAGAAAAGAGTCAACCTCGATATTTGGCAGTAGTTATTATATTTTAAGGAAATGCCGAAACAGGTCGATTTTTATTTTTAAATTACATTTTTTTGATAAGTAGATAATATAATATTTCATACTAGTGAAGTCATCCATCTGGGCGTGATGATGTAATCGATGATTTCTTTAAATGGAAATAGGGTTCGTGTGGTAGCTCATTTGAAAGGGTGTTCTATTCAGTTATAGGTATGAATGAAGGTAGATGGCAATAGAAAGCTTTAAATTACATACCACAACAAAGAAGAAGAAGGGGAAGGCCTTCAGTTGCCTGGGAAGAACATGTACGGCACATAATGAGAGATAGAGCCATCAAAGAAGAAGAATCGATGGACAGAAAAAGATGGCAGTCGAAATGCGAGAAGCGGTAGAGGCTGTAGGAACCTCGCTGATAGATAGATTATTATCATTAATACAAACTACCTAACTTAGTGTTGACCTATTTATATCTGTACAGTGAAACGGACTGTTGTGTTTTCCTAATTTTAAAAGTATGTTTTATCGACAAGTACTCCAGTCGGGTTAGACGAATAACAGGCCTAACCCTGCATTAGGAGCTGCCCCAAATTTAATTTTCTTAATCTTTAGGTGGGGTCAATAGTAGCCTAAATTTAAAATCTCGACTGAATTCCGCCATTGCGTTAGCCGCCATCTTAATTTTAAACGAGAACTGTTTTTGCTCAATATCCGCCATTTTCAACTTTTCGACAAAAAGTGTAACAACCAAAATTGTTGAAAATGTAATTTTCTATCATTTCCTTTTTTTACAATTTTTTCGTACCATCGATATTTTCCCAGTTATAGCGGAAAATAGTGACAGTTATATATAAATAGAGCATAATTATTGAATTATCTCGTTTATTGTTAGTTTTACGACAAAAATGTTCCTATACAAAAATAGAGAGAATTGAATTCTACACAATTTTAGTTTCCTTCATTTTTTTGCTAAAGTTAATATTTAAGGTAGTATGTATGCGATAATGGCGCGAGCGTAAGACCTGATTGATTTTGTAGCAATTGTTTTTGTTCAATATCCACGCCATTTTTAACTTAAATTGTTCCAAATATGATTTCCTACAATTTCTTTTAACAATTTTTTTCATGCGCTTGATATTTTCCGAGTTAAGTGGAAAAATAGTAAAAAGTGGTGGGGGGGAGCATATTTACTGAACTGAATCTTTTTTCCGAGCTGCCCCAAATGTTATAATTCTATCCTCTAGGGGAGATCAATAGTAGTGTAAATTTAAAATCTCGACTGAATTCCGCGGTTGCATTAGCCGCCATATTGATTTTAAAGGAGAACCGTTGTTGCTTAATATCTCCGCCATTTTCAACTTTTCGACAAAAACGGTAGGAACTAAAATTGTTGAAAACGCAGTTTCCTACAATTTCTTTTCCACAATTTTTTTATACGATCAATATTCTCCGAATTAGGGAGGAAAATAGTGGAAGCGGAGGGGAAGCATAATTATTGAATTGTCTCATTTATTATTAACTCTACGACATAATTGTACATAAACAAAAATAAATAGAATTATATTTTATACAATTTTTGAAACTTTCAATGAAACACAAACCAAACTAAGTAGATAAAAGACATAAATAATAACTTATGTGCATTAAGTTCACCTAATTTTATTAAATAGCGGGTTTTATTGGTTGAATTTGTCTGTCGATAATTAAGTTTCATGTCAGCTAACATATTTTAATATTTCAACATCTTTTTTTAAATTTTGGACCCCGTTAAGGGGAATTTTCCCATCCCCCCTCTTAGAGCCGCCACTGGTTCTCTCGAAAAATTGTAGTAAATTGTAATTGCAACAATTTCAGTCCTTACACTTTTTGTCGAAAAGTTGAAAATGGGAAAGATATTGAACAAAAACAATTCCTTTAATATCAATCGTGTCCTTACGCTCGCGCCTTTATCGCATACGTACTACCTTAAATATTGATTTTATCAAAAAAATTAAAGAAATCAAAATTGTACAAAATTCAATTCTCTTCATTTTTGTATAGATTAAAATTTGTTGTGAACGTAATAATAAACGAGATAATTCAATAAATCAATTATGCTTTAACTGTCACTGTTTTTTCCCATAACTCGGAAAATATGGACGCACGAAAAAATTATAATAAACGAAATTATAGAAAATCGCATTTTCGACACTTTAAAGTTGCTATATTTTTTGTCGAAAAGTTGAAAATGGCGGAGATATTGAGCAAAAACGGTTCTCGTTTAAAATCAAGATGTTCGCTAACGCAACGGTCAAATTCAGTCGAGATTTTAAATTTATACTACTACTGACCTCCCCTAAAGATTAGAAAAATAAAATTTGGGGCAGCTCCTAATGCAAGGTCAAATGGTATCCCGACTGGGCTAAAGAGAAACAAGAGGAAAGTGACGAGTCGAGTGTTTTAAGAGTATGTAGTTTTATTTTTCGAACTGATAGAGATTAGCTCCGCTTACTGTACCTCGCTTCAAGAATTACTAGTTCGCATTAAGCTGCTCTGTGTGAAGTATACTTGCTGTCTTTAGCGACATATTTTTAAAGTAACTACTGCATTAACTCTGAAAAGCTTTTAACAACATAAGCTTGTTTCTGGAAGCAAATGATATATCATTCATATTAGAGAGTTTTTAGACCCTCGATTTTTTACGTACGTTAAACGTAAAACGTTATATTTGTCATGCGCATTGAGTGGCAAATAAGGGATAACGTGTTTACTTAAAATAATTTTTGAATCCTTTCAGAAATACGCACACAGATTAACGTTAATCGACATTTGGCAAATGTAACCTATAAAATGGCAGTTTTGTGCTATTACTTATTTTATTGAATTATTTGCCATAATGGAAGAAAATGTATTAAGACGTTCACCAAAGACAATTTACTACTTTAGGAACACAAAACATCCATCCTAAGTTTAACAAGACAATTCACTATGAATTCAGTCAAGTGTCAGATTTCTCAAGAAATGGTGTAATTTAGATTTTGCTACCAGGGTTGCCAAGCAGATTATATTCAATTATGTACCTGATAGTTTTTAAGAAAACCAAATTGTAACTACAATTTTATACATCGTTATTATATTTTTTTATTCTAGTTGTTTTTGGTTCAGCACATATGACTTTTTTTCGTTTTTTATGATTTAGATATATGACATTTGGCAATCTTACACATACGTAATCCCTTAAGAGCACACAGTAGCGATCAACAAGTAGCAACAAACGCGGTCCAAGATTGCGAAAGTTCTGCGAACTTTGAAATGTGAGGCAACAGTGCGTCGATAATTCGACACTGACAGTGACGTTTATACTATCAAAAACAATAATTTTTATACACATAGGCGCGAAATGTTGCCAAGTCAGTGACGTTCGAGTTCTTGTTATAAAAAAATGGATTTTTAGTAGTTCCAATATGACACAAAATCTAGGCACGGGATAAAAAAGTTTATTTGAAGAAAGTGTATTTTTTTGTCTTTCTTAATGGCGGTACAGGCTCCTTTTTTCAATATTTTATTTAGTTATAGAGTAATTTCCACATACTAACATATTTCTGATATTGGGCTCTGTACCGCCATTCTTTATTATATTACGAATATGTGTGCCAAATTTCTCGACAAAATATTCAAAATTAGAGCCGCAATCTTGTAACGCGTTTGTTGCTACCTGTTGCTCGCTATTATTTGCTCTTAATAACGTGAACCTTATTTCTACCTAAATAAGGGGATATCTTGTCCGCTAATAAAGTAATACGTTATTTTTCAGTTAATGCGCATGAGCAGAATAACGTGTAACGTTTAACGTTGCTGAAATAAGGGGCTTAAAATTTTTCTATTAATAAAAGAAATGTTTATAACATTCAAATGTCTATGCATAAAAACAACTTTAAAGGATAAAATATATAGTATAAATAGTTAGTATAGAGTGTAGAGATTAGTTTTAGGAGACATTGTGTCTTTTAATAAAATTAATTAATAAAATTTAAAAATTAATAATACTCTTTACCGATTTAAATAATTTTAAATCCGTTCCAAAATCTCTCATTAACTGATTTGTTCAACAAAATGGAACATTCGATAATGATTTTGACTTGGAGAAACGAGAAGATATAAACTCAACTAAAACCCAATACATAGAAAATTTGACTAGAAAATATCATGCCTGAAGATGGAAAAATAGGGTATATGGACTATATAAGAAGGCAAAGAATGCAGAATCTGGAGATTAGAGTGGATATGATTGTTGGATCATCAATTATAAACGTCACTGGTGATATATTACTATTATAAATGAGGCGCTCAGAGCAACAGTGGTCTAACCCAAAAATTGAACATTTTTAGATTAATATATCAATAAAAGCAGCAACATTAAATCTTTGGATTAACGAGGGTCAACACAACCTACCTCTATATTTGGCTAAATGTCGCTACATAATTTGTAGCGCCATCCCGTAAGCATAATGTAAATACGAATGCCAAGATTGCATTTATCTCAAAACTTCGTTTTTGGGGTTAGGCCACTGTTGCCCTGAGCGCCTCAAAGATTAACTACTGATTTGTTAACTTTAACAGTTATAATTAAGATCAATGAATACGGTTTATTAGAGAATTTAGTAAATACAATAGGTCAGTCGTTTTATGACTATTTGGCTACATGTCAATAAGGCTGCATATGCCGTTGCTTATTTGAATTTCTAGAAACGAATGCCTGGTTGCACCAATACATCTTAAGC
Source organism: Diabrotica virgifera virgifera (assembly GCF_917563875.1). Taxonomy (NCBI): domain Eukaryota; kingdom Metazoa; phylum Arthropoda; class Insecta; order Coleoptera; family Chrysomelidae; genus Diabrotica; species Diabrotica virgifera. Next base: position 33,399,612 of record NC_065444.1, read on the forward strand.
AAAGCTTACGAAACATACCCGTTGTACCATGAAGTCTTAGATCAATTTTCAGCTTGCCACAATGGATTGCCATGTGGATTGCATATATAGATAAGAATTTATGGCAACGTAAGTGAGACTTAAAACGGCTCTCTCTATGAGCTGAGCTTGACTAACCTGGAGCTTAAGGTTTGTTCGTGCAACCAGGCATAAGTGTTAATAATTTAACAACTAAAGTATATCGTTTTGTTAATCAGTTAACTACAGATCTTATCAGCAAAAACAGTGTATTTCTTCCTATTTATATTTCTGTAGTAGTCTTTCTGATCCAATTAGATTTTTTCAAAGTAAATATTATGTACTATAATAATGTGCATATTGACGTAACATGATAAGGAAAACAAACTCTAAAATGGCAAATTAGTTTAAAACCCCCAGAATGTTTGCTCTTTTAATAATTATCAATACATACTTGACAATATGATCGCAATCCAAGTGATGGGATTACATTTTGCTATATAGGTAAATAAAGGGAAATGTTAAGCTTTTATCAAGAAATTATATTATAAGTTTGCATTTAATTCATCGTTGAGCTTCTTCGTCTAATCCGTATTATCACATTTGACTTAATCGCGTTTAGAATTAAGCTTTAGATAAAATTTAAAACCATAAATCATATTATCTTCATGCAATCAATGAGCTTGAAGTAGGCCTCGTTCCTAATTCTATAAAAGCATAAGTTTAGGAATTGTATATGGGATTAAAGATGAAAATTAGCAATTCAGTAGATTCTATCATAATAAATGAATTATTGGAATACTTTATAGAAACTATAATTCGATAAATGGGATTGAGAGGGGAAATATATATTTTTTATTAACTTCATAACGTATTTACAATCTGTAATAGAACTACAATTAACTTGTCTTGTTTTTCTTCTTTTTGTGTAGACATGACTTTGTTTTTTCAATGTACCTCCAGTAGGGTGGTTCGAAAAAAACTTTTTTGTTATTTCAGATCGCTATAGTGCACAAAAGTTGCCATTGGTATAGACGTGAAAAAAGCACTAATTACTATTTTTTCATTAATTTGTCTTCCGGTCGCGCAATGCCATCGAAGTACGCAAAAAATTGTGAAAAACCTTAATTTTTCATATTTTTCTTAAGCAGGCCAGATGGCTTTAATTGCTTTCCTATACCATGAATTAACTACTAAAAGTATGTAAAATCAATATATAGAGTGTCCCAAAAGTAGTGGAACGGTCGAATATTTTGCGAACTAAACATCGGATCGAAAAACTGAAAAATACGTGTTCAATCATTTTCAAAAATCTATCCAATGACACCAAACACCAACCTCCACTACACCCCCTGGAGGTGGGGTGCGGGGTCACTTTAAAATCTCAAATGGAAACCCCTAGATTTTCTTGCAGATTTTCGTTACGTAAAAGTAAGCAACTTTTATTCAAGCCATTTTTTCGAACTGTGGATAGATGGCGCTATAATTGGGAAAAACGATTTATCCTGATATCATAGGTAAATTATAGAAACGGTCTAATATCTCACGAAATACACTTCCAAATGAGAAATCAAAGAACAGATTTTTAATCTTTTTTGAAAACCTATCGAATAACACCAAACATGACCCTCCAACCCACCCCCTGAATGTGGGGTGGGGGTAACTTTAAAATGTTAAATGGCAACCCCCACTTTTTATTGCAGATTTGGTTTCGTCATAAAAAATTAAGCAACATTTATTCGAAACATTTTTTAAAATTTCTGATAGATGGCGCTAATAAATCGAATTTTTCCAATTAAGGCGCCATCTATTAACAATCCTAAAAAATGTTTCGAATAAATGTCACTTAATTTTTCATGACGGATCCGAATCTGTAATAAAAAGTGGGGGTTGCTATTTAAGATTTTAAAGTTACTCCCCCACCCCACATTCAGGGGGTGGGTTGAAGGGTCTTGTTTGGTGTTATTCGATAGGTTTTCGAAAATAATTAAAAATCTGTTTTTTAGTTTCTCATTTGGAAGTGTATTTCGTGAGATATTAGACCGTTTCTCTAATTTACCTATAGTATCAGGATAAATCGTTTTTCCCAATTATAGCGCCATCTATCCACATTTCGAAAAAATGTCTTGAATAAAAGTTGCTTACTTTTATGTCAAAAATTAAAGTCTGCAAGAAAAACTGGGGGTTTCCATTTGAGATTTTAAAGTTACCCCCCACCCCACCTCCAGGGGGTGTAGTGGGGGTTGGTGTTTGGTGTCATTGGATAGATTTTTGAAAATGATTGAAAACGTATTTTTCAGTTTTTCGATCCGATGTTTAGTTCGCGAAATATTCGACCGTTCCACTACTTTTGGGACACCCTGTATATGCACTTACTATACATTTGTTTCATATCTTCCGGTCGTGCAACATAATACAAAATGAGTAAAATTAGTAGTTTTTGTAAAATTTCAAAGTTTGACAGTTTGCTACATTTTAATTATACGACTATTAGAGATGCTATAGTTTAATTATATTACAATAATATATCTAAAATCAAAGCATATCAGATAAATTTGGATATTCAAGTATCAGGATAAATCGTTTTTCCCAATTATAGCGCCATCTATCCACATTTCGAAAAAATGTCTTGAATAAAAGTTGCTTACTTTTATGTCAAAAATTAAAATCTGCAAGAAAAACTGGGGGTTTCCATTTGAGATTTTAAAGTTACCCCCCACCCCACCTCCAGGGGGTGTAGTGGGGGTTGGTGTTTGGTGTCATTGGATAGATTTTTGAAAATGATTGAAAACGTATTTTTCAGTTTTTCGATCCGATGTTTAGTTCGCGAAATATTCGACCGTTCCACTACTTTTGGGACACCCTGTATATGCACTTACTATACATTTGTTTCATATCTTCCGGTCGTGCAACATAATACAAAATGAGTGAAATTAGTAGTTTTTGTAAAATTTCAAAGTTTGACAGTTTGCTACATTTTAATTATACGACTATTAGAGATGTTATAGTTTAATTATATTACAATAATATATCTAAAATCAAAGCATATCAGATAAATTTGGATATTCAAGTGGGATTCGGGCAGCCACAAACAGAGATACATATGGGAAGACCTCTACAATGGAGTATTTGTCTTCTCCATTACAACGAACTATCGATTGTGAGATTCCAAAAGTTGACAAGCGTATTCTTACGAAGGACCAATTGTACTTGCTTGAGATATCAGAAGTCGTCAAGTCAGGACATTGTTCAGAAGACTTCGTAGTACGTGATCCTGGCCCAAAGTCAAAGTTGGCATCGCTGAGCGGTGCATGTGGTACCGTCTCTGGAACTGTGTTCACACACTTTACTTGAAGCTTCGGTCACTAGCTTAACGCATCTTTCAACTGCCTGTGTATCGACCGATGCTATAACGCATCTTTCGACCGAATCATAATGCAAGGAAAGATAGATGGCAGAAGAAACATCGGAAGAAGACGAATTTCATGGCTGAAGAACCTGAGAGAATGGTTTGGATGCAGCTCAAACAACTATTTAGAGCTACTGTCTCAAAAATTAGAACAGCTATGATGATTGCCAACCTCCGTAGCGGAGATGGCACCTGAAGAATAAGAAGCCCACATTTCGAAGGCCTCTACTTTTTTCATCAATGTTGCGTTCATTGTCTACGCCTCCATTCCATATAACAAAACCGGGAATACACACCGTTTCAGAAGTCGGATTTTGAAAGGTAGGGTGAGGCTGTTAGAGGTGATAATTTGCTTCATGCTAGTGAACGACGCTTCTCTATTCTAATAAGTATGTCCTTCTTCTTCTTCTTCTTAAGGTGCCGAGACCGCTTGTCGATTGTTGGCTCTCATGTTGCCCAGCATATTGACAATCACTGTCTTATTTACAGCCGCACGAAATAGTTCAGTCCTAGTTTTCCCAAACCATTGGCGTAGGATTTTAAGCCAAGAAGTTGTACGGCGGCCCACACTTCTTTTTCCCATTAGTTTACCTAGCATGACAAGGTGAAGTATGTCATATTTTTCTGGGTGACGCATTATATGACCGAAGTATTCCAATTTGCACCTTTTAATCGTGTTCATTACTTTGCAACTTTTATTCAAACGTTGCAAAACCCTTTCGTTTGTGACTCTTTCTACCCAACTGATTTTCAGAATACGGCGGTAGACCCACATCCCAAATGCTTCTAGGTTTTTTAAAAGCGATTCTGTCAAGGTCCATGCTTCAACCTCGTCAAGTTGTACTGGGAATATATAACATCGAACCATTCTTATGCGAAGTTTCAAATTTAGATCATGACTGCACAGGATTTTCTTAAATTTCATAAAACTAGTCAAAGTATGTCAAACAAGGGCTTTCTGGATGTGCCGTAGGCTTTTTGGGAAAACCTGGGGTCTGAAGCCAAAAATGATCTACTGGTCATATTTAACGGTTGTCAGACCCATTATCACTTATGCTGCGATGGTTTGGTGGACCAAAACAAAGCAGCAAAAGGCAATAAACGAGTTGCAAAAAGTGCAACGACTTGCCTGTATTGGGATCACGGGTGCAATGAGATCGTGTCCTACCGCAGCCTTAGAGGCAATGCTAGACCTTCCTCCACTACATTTACATGTACAGAGGATCGCTCTAGAAAATGCCTATAGGCTGACACAGACTAAATCTCTAAAACCCGGTGACTTAACGGGACATCTTGAGGTATTAAGGGCTGAAACAACCCAAATCATGAAGATGCCTACAGACGTAATGCCTGCAAAACAAGATTTCGAACTCGCGTTAGATGTTATTATTAACGACCGCGAGTTGACAGAAAACGAAATGGCTCAAATCACAAAAGGTGCCCTCACTTACTATACTGATGGGTCAAAAACAAACAAAGGAGTAGGAATAGGGATCACAGGTCCTAATATTAGGATATCCGCAGCCCTTGGAAATGCTCCAACAATATTTCAAGCAGAACTAATAGCAATAGAGTTCTGTGCTCAAGAGTGCCTAAGAAAAGGCCTCAACTCAGCAAGAATATTTATTGCATCTGATAGTCAGGCTGCTTTGAAGGCTCTGAAGTCCACAACTTACGAGTCAAAAATAGCCTGGAATTGCAAACAATCCCTTTAACAACTGGCTAGTCGCAACAAACTAACGTTGCTATGGGTGCCAGGGCATAAAGGAATTGTCGGAAATGAGATTGCCGATAGTCTCGCAAAGGTAGGAGCTTGTACTCCTTTCATCGGACCTGAACCATTTTGTGGCATACCAAAAAGCCGCATAATGGAAGAAGTTCGAAAATATGAAAAGGAACTCAGTGCAATCTACTGGAAAAATGTTCCAGGCCAAAGACAGGCAAAAAGGTTATTACGACCCTCTGCCCGCTACACGAAATTACTCTTAGAGCTTCAGAAATCTGATCTCAGAGTAATCACAGGAATTCTCACTGGACACTTCTCACTCAGATACCATCTCTGTAAAATGGGCATACTGGACAGTGGGACATGTAGATTCTGCGATGAGGCAGATGAGACGTCAGAACATATTGTCTGCAATTGCAGAGTAATTGTTCGGCAACGCCATAAATATCTGGAACAGGTATTCCTTGATCCTGATCAGATTACAAACCTAGCTCCAAAACGGATAATGGACTTTCTTAGAAGCCTAGACCTTTTGGACTAAAATATAGATGTAGGGTATACACAAAATATCTTATAGGTCGCAGTGTAGTAAGGTCAACTGGGCCAATCGACCCCTTTTGCAATCTACAATCTACAATGTCCTTCGCTTGATCCCAACTTGAGTTAACTGTTGTTCTTAAGTACATATACGGATCGACGTGTTCAATTCCTTGATTTTCTAATATCAGTTGTCTTGGTCGTTGTTGGGTTTTGATTACTAAAATCCCTTTGGTTTTTCTGATGTTTAGTCTGAGTCAGTATTATTGTGCAATTGTTTTTTGTATCTTATTCATAAGGCAACTCAGTTCCTCCATGCTACTCGCTAGAATCATAGGTCATCAGCATACCTTATGTTATTAATTATTTCTTCCTTTATCTTCATGCTTTCTGTGCTTTCTTTCAGCGCTGTCTTAAATACTTCTTCTTAGTATATCTGTAAAGAGAATGGGAGACAAGATACAGTCCTGTTGTACCCCTTTCTTGGTGCAGCATATTATGTAGTAAATCATATTCACTTTGAGAGATTAGTATTGCATCATCTACATAGCAGATAAGTTTAAGTTGTGTTTCTCCAATTTGGTTTTTTTTAGTTCTTATTTCTTTATTATTTCATCCATCATCAGGTTGAACAATAAAGGACTCAGAGAAGCCCCCTGCCTTATCCCATTGCCAGCTTTAATTGTCAGTTTTGGATCAGTTAGTTCATCTTTTACTATTATTTTGTAACTTTCTTGTACTTCTAAATTTTCTGCATCATATTTAACAAGTGGCTTTTGAAGAGTAGAACTTTTTGATTTGGTGGTTATAAAAAAACTTCTTAATGAACTTACAAAAAGTTCTATCTTCCTTGATTTTTTCCGTGAGCAATAACTCCATTGACTTCTCTAATTATATTTTTTGTAATTGATGGATTCGACCGTTACTTGGTGGAAGTTCATTTTATCTAACAATAAAACACTGAAAACGTTTGTTTTCTATACTTCCACAACATTTATTACAACTAAGTGACTACAGCTGTTTCGGCAGAGTGCCTTTCTCAAGTGATTTAGTTTACAGTGGTTTGCCTATTTAAAGTCTTTAACTGAAGAGGTTGAGGAGTGGGGAGCTGTTTGTCTCAAGTTGGTCATTCAGAATTATATCTGTATTTTTCAATTTATTAATTTCCATAGATTCAAAATAAAGGCCTTAAGCTATCTTTATTAGAATCTATGGAAATTAATAAATTGAAAAATACAGATATAATTCTGAATGACCAACTTGAGACAAACAGCTCCCCACTCCTCAACCTCTTCAGTTAAAGACTTTAAATATGCAAACCATTGTAAACTAAATCACTTGAGAAAGGCACTCTGCCGAAACACCTGTAGTCACTTAGTTGTAATAAATTTTGTGGAAGTATAGAAAACAAACGTTTTCAGTGTTCTATTGTTAGATATATTTTTTGTGTTTCTTAGTAGTATTAGGTATACAATTTTACACTAGGATGTATTTCATATGCATTTTCTAAAGTAATTTTATAATGAACATTAAAAGGTGGATCCTGTACAACAGAAAATTAATAAAAAAAGCTGTACCTTATTACCTTAAACTTTAATTACAAATTATAACAAGTTTACGTACTTAATTTTTGATCAATATTCATAATTGGCTGTACAGAACGGCTTATTAACAGGTAGGTACTACATGATCATTATTGAATTATTACTGCACAACAATTGCTGTTACATAATCCGGTGTTCTACCTGAAACATCCTGCTGGTGTTTAATACCATATCAGGTGCAAAACTAATCGTTTCAATATGCGAGTTCCTTGTTATGTAACTCAAAGAGCAGATATGAGTGGTTGAGAAAACACTGCAGAAGCGACGTCACAAAGGATAATTTTCATCTTTATCCGTAGAGAGATCAGATGTTCAATTGCAAATTACATAGAGCAGGGGTGGCCAAGCAGCTCATTAATAGTCCGAGCCACTTATCAAATTTTGAAATTTTTAGCGAGCCGCAATTATTTAATAAGTGTAAAAAATGTATTAAACTTTTCTCTCCCTTTTTGGAATTCACGAATTTTAAAGTAAAATAAAATGGTTCACATCGTTGTTTCAAATATGCAAATAATTCTATATGCAGCAATTACTAATTCAGGATATTTTGATTCTTCATCAACCTTCCATCTCTTTGGAACGGCCTACTGATCTTCCTTCTCTCAAAAAACACTCTCTTTAACATTCTGTCTTCCTCTGATTTTACCACATGACCTGCCCATCTTATCTTAAGTGTTATAATATGTCTGACGGTATTTTCAGTACCATACAGTCACCAATTCAGCTTTGTGGCCCCTTCTCCACTCTCTTATTAATTATTCATCTCTTTGGGGCCAAATGTCATTCTGAGAACTCTCCTTTTAAATATCAGCAGCTTATTTATTTCCCGCTGAAGTAGAGTCAGTGTTTCACTTTCATATGTAATAATTGAGCGAATAATAAATATGTACAGTCTTATTTTAGATTGTCTTTTTACTTTTTAGCAACTTAGATCTTAGCTGATGATACCTCTATTGCACGCAGCTATCCTTCCCGATGTAGGTCTTTGTTGCGGATATACCATGGAGCGTTGACTATGTTTCTTAGTATTCGGTTTTGGACTCTTTGAAGGCAAGCATAGTTACTCTCACTAGTACAGCCCCATAATTGTAAACCATAGGACCATACTGGTTGGAGCATTTGTTTGTAAACTAATACTATGTTTTTGATTGTAAGTTGTGAGCTTCTACCTAATAACCAATATTTCTTCTTGTACTTCAGTTTTAGTTCTTCAGTTTTCTTTCTGATATGTTCCTGTCACTTTAATTTGCTATCCAAATGTAGCCCTAGATATTTAACTGTTTTCTTGTACGGAACGATTTAATTGTTTATTCTAACTGGGTGACTATTTATTTTTTGTAAGTGAAATCAATATGGGCAGATTTCCCTTCACTGATTTTTATGCGCCATTTATCATTCCAAGTATTTATTTTGTTCACTGCATTTTGGAGGTGTCTAGGTGTTTCTTCGAATGTTTCACCGACTGCTAGTATTGCAGTGTCATCTGCAAATGTTGCCAGTTTAATATTTTCTGTAACAGGTATGTCACAAGTATATAATAAATATAGTATGGATCCCAGAACACTGCCCTGTAGGATTCCTGCTTTAATTGGTCGTAATTCTGAATATTCGCCTTCCTGTTTAACTCTAAAATTTCTATCTTCCAAATATGATTGTATTAGATGTACATATCGGATGGGCAGATATCTTTTTAATTTTAGTAACAAGCCTTTGTGCCACACTTTGTCAAATGCTTTTGCTATGTCTAGAAAAATAGCTGAGCATATTTTATTCTCCTCCAGAGATCTCTCTATAATATCTGTTATTCGATGAATTTGGTCTATTGTTGAATGTTTATTGCGAAATCCAAATTGGTGGGCTGGAACAATTTCCCTGTGGTCGAGTATAGGTTGCATTCGTGCTAGCAATATCCTCTCAAATAATTTGGATATAATTGGTAGATGAGATATTGGTCTGTATGATTCTACATTATTGATTGGCTTCCCTGGTTTGGGAATAATCATTAATTCAGATGTTTTCCACGTTAGTGATACATATTGCAACCTGAATACTGCATTTATAAGGTTTGTGACTTTTACGATGGCCTTTCTAGGTAATTGTTGTAGTATTTCTCCTGTTATTAAGTCAAATCCTGGAGCCTTTTTGGGATTGATATTGTTTTTGATTACGTTGGTTACCTCTTTAGGAGTAGTAGGTTTTATTATGTCTTGATCAGTATTGTTCAAATCGATTTCAGTACTTTCATCATCTTCGTTTTCGGCTTGATTATTATTTCCCATTTCGTTATTTTGGAATACATTCTCCAAGTATAAAGCGAAAGAAATTAATGCTAGTAGAAAAACCAGGGCAGATATAAAGATAAGTGCAAATGATGGGACAGAATGGACAGTTGACGCCCTATGCTCCGCATTGAGCGAAAAAAAAATAAGTACAACGCTTATAGTGACCCTGACCAACATCTCGAAGACCGATTTCGCATATTTTCTATCAGCTTTGTTGCTATACTTATCAGTTATACCCTATTCCACGAACATACGCCTGTTTTGGATTACTTCGACAACGAATATTTTACTGTGCAAAATAACAAGAACGAAAATAAATTGCAAATTGCATTGTTGTTTATTGGAATAATTATTAGCGCCATTTACTTTCGTACTTCTTATGTTGCACTGTAAAATATTCGTTGTCGAAGTAATCCAAAACAGGCGTATGTTCGTGGAATGGCCCATACAGGGCCCCCGCTACCATATGTGCAAAGTGTGCCATGCACACGGGCGCCATCCTTTAGGGGCGCCAAAAATGGGGTCAAAAATTGCAAAAAAAAACAAGCAAAAAAAAAATTAATTTTAAAATAAAAGTTGAGAAATTAAATAGGATTAAGGATAAACACACACGAAATTTTATTATTTAGAATCTAGTATATCAACCAGTTACTGCTGATTCCCATTTGCGAGAACATATTATCCGAAGTCAGGCATTTTAATTTATTTTGTTATGATTTTATTCTGCTTGTTTCATTTTGATATTTTTATTTTAGTATTTTAGTCTACAAATAATAGTCCGCTTACCCACGGTTTTTGCTGTGAATTTTAAAGAACCGCTATACGCTATACGGAAAGGGAAAATGGGGAAATTCCTCCCCCCTAACAAGGTCCAAATTAAAAAAAAATTATTGAAACATAAAAATATGTTATCCGACATGAAAGTTAAACCACAGACAAATTCAACCCAATAAACACTCTAGTTAGGAAAATTAAGGGAACTTAATGCATTAATTTATTATTTATGTCTTTTAGTAGTCTGAGTTTACATATTTTTATGTCTTTCGATTGATGTTTAATTGAAAGTTCCCCCCAAGGAAAATTTCCCCGCCCAAGGTAAAAGTCTAGATCCGCCACTGATTCTCCGGGGTGAAAAAACATACGTTCAAAATAAGTCCGGAATTTGATAAATTGATTAATTATAAGCAACTTTTGTTCTTTAGACATTTTCAATACTTGAATACTTTTCGAGTTATTAATCTTGATCTTAATCTTGAATAAATTCCTTTTTTTCCAAATAACTAATGTAGTAACACATTTCAAGCAGTAAAAAGTAAGGTTTTGCTTTTCTGAATATTTTGGATTTTTTGTTTTGCTGTAAGACAAAAATTGGTTATGGCTGTTCAAAATTTGCATACACTCGTGATTAGTGACTAGTTCAAGCCCTTTTAACTGCAGCCTTTTCAAAAATAAGCACTTTAAATCAATGAAACCAGATCATATACACAATACATAAGTACAAGTAAAGTAACTTGTGGCGAAGCGGTAACGATTAATTTCATTTGGATGCTAATTAGGGGGTAATTTTCACGATTTTTTTACCAAAAAAAAAGGGACCAATATTATTTTGAGCGCAACTTACTTACTTTTGATATTAAAAAAAACCCAAATTTGTTTAAACACTTATTTCACATTGAAATATTCGCTTTATTTGTAGTTTGACGAATAAGAACCACCTTTTCATTAGCTTCAACTAACTCTGATTCTACTTTGTCTGTAGACTTCATTAATATACAGTCGGAAAAATGAAAGAATACCCATGAACGATCACATCAATAATTTATTTTGTATTTGCTGTCTTTTTCTATAAATAACAAACGTTTGTTATAGAAAAAGACAGCAGATACAAAATAAGTGATTGATGTGATCGTTCATGGGTATTCTTTCATTTTTTCGACTGTAGGTATTACTTTGTACTATTTTTGTATTACTTTGTACTTACACACTTTGTACTTACACCATTTTTTTTTCACTTTTAACGTACTTACTCGCAAATAACTAGAAAAGTATTGAAAAGTATTATTGACCTAGTGAAAAGTAGAAAAAGAGTGAAAAGTTGTTCAAAATTAGTCATTTTATCCAATTTCGGACTTTTTTGAACGTATCTTTTTTCACATCCGAGAAGAGGTGAATAAAATAAAAAAAATATCACTTTTTTCCTTGACACGTTAGCTAAGCTATGTGTATGCCAAATGCCATGTCAATCCAACCGGTCCTTAAAAATTCGGAGGTTTTACAATATTTTACCTTGAATGAATGGACTATAAATATGATTTCTAAAGTTCAGTTTTTTGGTTTATTTCAAGCACCTACCTACCTTTAAAAAATAAATAAAAAACATAACCCAAAATGACTTAAGGGGCGCCAAAATCCTTTTTTTCACACAGGCGCCAGTAACCCTTACGGGGGCCCTGGGCCCATATAATATGTTTATAATACATGCGTACTTATCCCTACAGAAGATGAACCAAACTGCTTTCAAATTTTCGATTCGCTTTGCATCATAACCCTTTTAATAAACTGTTTTTACAGGTGCAAAACTATTCGTTACAATATGCGAGTTCCTTGTTGTATAACTCAAAGAGCAGATATGAGTGGTTAAACAGACACAGCAGACCAGAAGTGACGTAACAAAGCATAATTTTAATCTTTATCCGTAGAGAGATCAGATGTTTAATTGCAAATGGTTATCATCGGGCGTGAAACTAAACTAGACTTCTGGAACTAATTATAAAGTTTTTAGGGCAAAAACGGATCCGTTGACTTATTGATTTTGCATTAAGCACTACTTAACTGAAAATCTAAGGATTAATCGTGTTTTTATTAATCGTAAAATACCGTTTGGTGTCAAAGGATTCTTAAAGTGTATTTTAATTAGACTAAAATCAAATTTAAAGTTTAATCTTTTGAATTAAACGGAGAATTCTCCAAACAGCTTTAAAAAAGATGACAAACAACAGAAAATCTACAAAATATTTTATAATCTTTTCGGTATTCTTTCAGTTTGATTTTTAATATTGTGTCTAAGTTAACTGGATGCACACGTTTTGCTTCAGAGGTTTTTTATACAATTTTTTACCAAAATTTAAACCAAAATTATCAAATATTTTCATCAATTTGAATATGATAAATTATTTTTTAATTTTAGCATTTCAATGAGTAATTAATTACAAGCGTGAAACATAAAAACTCCAAAAGTTATTCTAATTGTTTATAAGCTAAAAAGTCAGCTCCTCTTTAAACATTTTTTGTTTTAATCACAATTTTGATAAAATTTTGAAATGTCTTTAATATAACTAAAAGCAGAAGCCTAAAAGAATATATTGCGATTTACAAAATACCTATAGACTCACTATTTGAGCAAACAGTTGTTTAAACAATCGCTCTCTGGGATAAATTGAATGACTTATTATACTACATATTTGGTCGATCTGATTGAAGTTTGACACATTTCAATAACTTACTAATTGACGTAATATCAGTATGTAGTTATATTATATGCCATTATGCAAAAAATAAAGTTAATAACATTTATCAATTACTGAGAAATAATGGGTTTTTGCAATTATATTATAATTGCAAGTTGTTTATTTATTTTTATTTAGTAACTCGAAGATTAAAGAAATAGTAGGGCAGTCAATGAGGTTATTTGGCTCCGAATTCCATCCTACTACATCGATTTACTTGATATTTTCACAATAAGTAGAGAATAGCTCAAGAAACAAAGTCTACCCTATGTCGATGTGCGCTTGTATCTTAGGGGTGATTCCCACCCCTTCTCGTGGGTGTAAAATTTTTGGTTAAAATAACTACGGAAATAGCTAGAAAACCCAATTTTAAGCAAAAACTGTTTAATAATTTTTTTTGAAAACTCGATAAGTTTTGAGTTTTTGAGTTATTCGTGGTTGAAAATTTGCCATTTTCATTGAAAAATGACACCTTTTCGGGCGGTTTTTAGCAAATACCTTAAAATCTATGCATCTAACGAAAAAAAAACTATAACAAAACATTTTTATAGCTTATAAAAAAACAAAGAGATTAGTTCCTTCATGTATCTTCTAGTTATATTACAAAAAGAGATATGGTAGGTGAGAAGAGTTTGTTTTTTTGGTGCATGCTGAAATCGGTGTATTCAACTTGAAATAAAAGAAAAACGGTCGATTTTAGTTGTATAATGCTACCAATACATTTTTAGTGATTGAAGAGACCTGAGAATGAGCCCATTAAATGTCGTATACATTCAAAATAAGCAAGATATGCCGAAAAAAAAATTGATGACTAATGGAATTTAAAAAAAATGTGAAGTACATTTGACCCCTCATCCATCAGAATTTAAATGCATCGTTTTGCTTCTAAAATACTTTTTATTATAGTGTTATTTCTATGTTCAAAATGTTGGACGGGTTTAAAATGGATAGTTTTTGAAAAAAATAAGATCAAATTATAGAGTACATTTTTAAATTTTCTTAAGAACCTTTCTTTTTCTCCATGTAACACGAAAATGATAAGAGACACGAAAAAAAGGTACCACACAAAAATGTAAGATTTTGTGAGTAAAAATTTTGTTTTATGTTTATTATTGTACCATTTTCAAGTTACATGTAGAAAAAGAAGATTTTTAAGGAAATCTAAAAATGCGCTCTATAAATTGATCTTATTTTTGCTTTAAAAACCATTCATTTTAAAGCCGTCCACCTTTTTGAACCCGTTCATAATACTATAATAAAACAAGCTGAAATTGCGAGCATTATCATAACGAAAACTTTGTTTATATACCTATTTAAATTCATAATATAGAAAATTGCTATTAAGAAAAACTGTTTGGAATTAAAAATTATGTTTTAATGTGCAAGTACATCATTCTAATTTAAATGTTGTGAACTATAAAAATACTTTACTCGAAATTCATATTTTTTTACATACCTCGTATAAAATTAATAAAATTTGATTCACGATGGTTGCATCATAAATCTTAGACCAAGAAGAGATTTTTATGAAGAATAACTTTTCTTCGTCAAATTAAAAATACAAGAGTTATAAATGAAAATGATGTTGGTATCCATAATTTGAGAAAATTCGTCAAATATTTTTTTTTATTAGAAGGATGTAATTTCATATATCAGAACATACTTTTTTATTCCAAACTACATTTTAAATAACAATTTTCCAATATTGTAAAATAAATAATACATACATGATAAAGATACTTTTTACTGATGAACTTTACTTGGATCTACAGACCTAGCGAGTCTCGTAAATTACACGGCTTTGCGCCACGCTTCACGCAACCGTATTTGCGTACTTGTGTTTTGAGTTGTGTGCGCTGGTCGCTGGTCAAGTGGAGAATTTACCAAATTTAAATATAATCGTTTGTACTGATTCATTATTAATATAGTATAATATGTATTATTGCTTTCAAAATATACTCAAATTGTATTTTTATACATTTATTACACATATTATTATAATAATTAAATTCACTATAAAATGTCATTTATATTTTATTAATAGCTAAATAATTTAAAATTTAGTTTGACATTAACGAAGTGTCAAACTCAAATATAAATAATAACATTTGCTTTGCTTAACAAATTCAGATTAAAAAAGTAGCCTACTTCCTAATCAAAGATTTCAGCTGACGTTTAGTGCCTGATAGGAGATAACCGGATTGTGACGTCACATTTTAGATTTTGAGGTCGATTATCTCGAAGACGGTTTGAGATATCGAAATGCCGTTTTCAGATTTGGATTCAGAAGACAAAACTACATACGAATCCATCGATACATCTGCTCTAAGTATTGCAGGAACGGCGACGCAATAACACACAGACTTTTGCAAATTTATAAACGAAAAGATTTCGTTGAAAAGTATTGTAGAACTAAAATAATGCATTAAAATTCTGGTGGATGAAAGGTTAAATATACTTCTCATTTTTTCTTAAAATACATTAATCATCAATTTTTTTGCAGCATATCTCGCTTAGTTTGAATGCAATATACCTTTAATATTGCTCATTTTAAAGATCTTTTTAAGCACTACAAAAGGTGTTGGTAACATTATACACCTAAAATCGACCGTTTGTCTGTTATTTCAAGTTGAATACAACGATTTGAGCATGCACCAAAAAAACAAACTAGTTTAACCTACCATATTACCTCTTTTTATATTATAACTAGATTTATGAAGGAACTAGTCTCTTTGGTTTTTATATGCTACAAAAATGTTTTATATAGTTTTTTTAGTTAGATTCATGGTTTTTAAGATATTTTCAAAAAACCGTTCGAAAAGGTGTTATGTTTCAATGAAAATGGCCAATTTTCAACCACGAATATCTCAAAAAAAATATTGAGTTTAAAAAAAAAATCTAAAACAGTTTTTGCTTAAAATTAAGTTCTCTAGCCACTTCCGTGGTTATTTTAAACAAGAAATTTTCTACCCCCGAGAAGGGGTAGGAACCACCCCCAAGATAAAAGCACGCATCGGCATAGGGTAGACTTTGAATTAGGAGATAAGTAGAGGCTATTTCCAAAATTTCATTTAAAATCCATGCAGTAAGATGTTCGGAGGTAATACCCAATTTTTGCTCCCATTGACTGGGGTATAGTTAAGATCTATAACTTTTATTTGAAGTACTATTAATCTTTAAAATGTACGAGAAATGTTTTATACAAGAGATAATCAAAAATTGATTTTTTCACTCTTTATGGTTGTTTAAAAAACAATGCAAAATTAGCTTCACGTCTTCACGGAACTATCATCAGCTTTTATATTTCACGTATCTATCTGTTGGGACCTTCAAAACCTGTATATCATTTTTACGTGAAATCGAATATTTTTCCAAATTGACTGGGGTATAGCTATTTACGTTATAAGACTGGAAAGAGGTGTTTTTCAGGTCGAGCCAAGCAGATTCCAGGGCGAGCTCTGGAAGCTGCGGGACCTGAAAAACAGTTTCTACTGCGTGACGTACAATATTTTTGAAGTGAAAACTTCTTTAGGGACGTTGTGCGATTTTTGGATAGGGGAAAAAGCATTGAGTTCGCGACCGTTATCGCGACCGTCATTGCGACCGTCATCGCTTATGCTATAATATTATGTGTATGTATGTATATATAAATTTTGTAGAGGTGTTTAAATTTAAAATAAATGTAAAACCTATTCTAGGATAGGAAAAAGGATTGATTTCGCGAACATCATAGCGACCGTCATCGCTTCGGCGAAATAAATTTTGGACATATATAGTTATATTATGTGTATGTATATTATAAATTGTATAGAAGTATGTAAATTTAAAATAAATGTAAAACCTATTTTAGGATGGGGAAAAAGGATTTATTTCGCGATTGTCATCGCGACCGTCATCTCTTCGGCGAAATAAATTTTGTACGTATCTATATTATGTGTACCTATATATACACAAATTGTATAGAAGTATGTATTTAAATTTAAAATAAATGTAAAACCTATTTTTGGATGGGGAAAAAGGATTTACAGTAAAACCTGCCATATCCGTATCAATGTGGCGACAGACCGATCCGGATATGAAAAAATCCGGATATCAAGACCACTTCTTTTATAGTCTCTGAAACGTTTTCTCCTTCATACATTCCAGTAATCAACGCCGTCAATAATTTTCGTCGATAGACACGTTTTATACATTCTATAATACATTATTTCGCCATCTTTTAGTTCTTCTTTTAGCGCGTTGTCCAACAGCAGGACTGCCTTTCTCGGTAGATTTCGGTAGATCCGGACGGCGCAGAACCGTCCGGATATGGGCAGGTCCGGATATGACAGGTCCGGATATGGCAGGTTGTACTGTATTTCGCGACCATCATCGCGACTGTCATCGCTTCGACGAAATAAATTTTGTACGTATATCATTACGATGTACGTATAATAGTAATATTATTGAAGTGGAAACTTCTTTAGGGACGTTGTGCACTTCTTAGATGGGGAGAAACTATTGATTTAGCGACCGTCATTGCTTCGAGGAAATAAATTTTTGAAGTGAACACTTCTTTAAGGACATTGTACACTTTCTAGATGGGGAAAATTGTTGAATTAGCGACCGTCATCGCTTCGACGAAATAAATTTTTGAAGTGAAAACTTCTTTAGGGACTTTGTGCACTTTTAGATGGGGAAAAAGTGTTGAATTAGCGACCGTCATCGCTTAGACGCAATACATTTTTGAAGTGAAAACTTCTTAAGGGACGTTGTGCACTTTTTAGATGGGCAAAAAGTATTGCATTAGCGACCGTCATTGCTACGACGAAATAATTTTTAAAGTGAAAACTCCTTTAGGGACGTTTCGCCCCTTTTTAGATTGAGAAAAAGTATTGAATTAGCGACCGTCATCGCGACCGTCAGTGCTTCGAAAAAATGAATTTTTGAAGTGAAAACTTCTTCAGGTACGTTGTGCCCTTTTTAGATGGGGAAAAATTATTGAATTAGCAAACGTCATCGCGACCGTCATTGCTTAGACGAAATAATTTTTGAAGTGAAAACTTCTTTAGGGACGTTTTGCCCTTTTTAGATGAGGAAAAAGTATTGAGTTTGCGACCGTCATCACTTTGCCGAACTAAATTTCGTACGTGTATATATATACAGGGTGTAACAAAAATAGAGGTCATAAATTTAATCACATATTCTGGGACTCAAAATAGTTCGATTGAACCTAACTTACCTTAGTACAAATGTGTATATAAAAAAAGTTACAACCCTTTGAAGTTACAAAATGAAAATCGATTTTTTCCAATATATCGAAAACTATTAGATATTTTTTGTTGAAAATGGATATGTGGTATTCCTATGGCAGTAGCATCTTAAAAATAAAAAAAAATTATAGTGAAATTTGGACACCCCATAAAAATTTTCTATGGGTTTTGTTCCTTTAAACCTCCTCAAAATTTTGTGTACCTTCCAATTAAATTATTATTGTAGTACCATTAGTTAAACACAATGTTTTTAAAATTTTTTGGCTCTTAGTACTTTTTCGAAAAATCAGTTTTTATCAAGATATTTTGAATATTTGTCAAATCCACCACATATTTGTATATGGTTAAGTACGATTATGGAGACTTGGTAAAATATGAAAATTTATGTATGATTTATGTATGATTTACATTTTTAGGTATATTTTGCACCATATTAAAAAAGAAGCCACATCACGATAAAAGGTGCCTTCTCGAAAAAATCCACAGGGACAAGAAGTTTTAGAAACACTGTGTTTAACTAATGGCACCACAGTAATATTTTAATTAGAACGTACACAAACATTTGGGGGGTTTAAAAAACAAAACCCCCATAAAATTTTTATGTAAACATATTAAAAAATAAGCCTCAACTCGATAACAACTGCCTTATCGAAAAAATACTAAAATGCAAAAAAGTAAGAATATTGAATTTAACTAATGGTACCACAATAATAATTTAATTGAGACGTACACAAAAGTTTATGGGGGGGGGGTTTAGGGGAACAAAACCCCCATAAAATTTTTATGGGGTGCACAAATTTCAGTATAATTTTTCTTAAATATGTTCCTGCCATAAGAATGCCACATGTCCATTTTCATTAAAAAATCTGTAGTAGATTTCGATATATTCGAAAAAATCGATTTTCATTTTGTAACTTCAAAGGGCTGTAACTTATTTTATGTGCATATTTGTACTAAGGTAAGTTAGGTTCATTCGAACTATTTTTGGTCCCAGAATATGTGATTTAATTTATGACCTGTATTTTTGGTACACCCTGTATTATGTGTATGTACATGATATTAAAAATAACCAGATAGTATCTTCCCGTAGCCCAAATACGTCCGAATTCGTGCATGATGACGTAACTGGAGACCAATTTGAATTTGAATTCTTGTTAAAGTTAAATGGGATTTGTATGCAGTCTGTCATGAAATTATTCAATTAGCAAAATAATATTAAATATTAAACGACTTTTTTGTGTTATTTGTTTATAGAAGACATCTCACTTTCACAAAGGTAAAATATAAAATACGCTTATCTTACAACCGCGAACGATTCAAACTAATCGGACGTTACGAACTATTACGAACGTGCCGGCCTCTAGTTGCGTCACGACTCCCCCTCCCTTCAGGATGCGCAATATAATATCTTCTTATTTATAGTATCATGTGTATGTGTACATAAGTAGCATAGAACGTATGAAACTCGTATATAATATAGGTATAGCACTTCTTTTTGGATGAGGATATGAGCTCGTATTTAATATACTTAAGAAATTTTCACTTCTGTCGGCACTCCCATGAGTGCTTTAAATTTTTTTTAAGACCGACACTTAGCGTAAATTTAATTGTTTATTTTTTAATTCTGAATCCATATTTTTAAATTTGCGAGCTCACCAAACAAGTTTGACAACCAACAAATTAAAAATCAACTGTCACTTGTCACTTCATAATAAATCGCAACGTTGTTCTCATAGTAACAGAATCAAGGCAGTCTAATATAGGGACTGTAAAAAGCTTTTGCCTGTCACTAACATTCACTTTCCGGTCTTGACCGGCAAAACGGTAATTTCTGAAAAAAAAAAATTCCAGAAAGTGTACATATTCCGGTCGGTCTCAAAAAATGTTTTTTTAGTAAAATTGTGTCACTTTTTCATACATTTACCGGCCTTGACGTTTAGAATTTAAAATCAACTACATTGTTTATACACTGTGTCCGTAAAGTATGGAACAAATTCTTTTTTAGCTAAACAGAGCATTTTAAGAAATAATCCTGAAACACGTCGATTTTTGATTTTAATTTACCGTATTTTCAAATAATATTCTACTATACAGGGTGAATTGCTTTCGAGTAATGACGTCACCGTCATTTTTTTTTTAAATGGAACACCCCCATTTTGTCTCAATTTTCGGATTACTCCAGCTGAGCTGATTCCAAAAATGTATCACATGTTGATTCAAATTGGTACAGGGTGGACAAAAAATACAATAGCTTTGTGTGTGTTCATAAAGTAACGCGTTAGTTAAATTAACAATATTATCAAAAATACTTATTGTATTTTTGATATTTTAATTAATTTTTGATTTTAATTAATTTTTGATATTGTTTAATTTAATATAAAAAATTAATTAAAATTTAATATTATGAGCACACACAAAACTATTGTATTTTTGTCCACCCTGTACCAATTTGAATCAACATGTGATACATTTTTGGAATCAGCTCAGCTAGAGTAATCCGAAAATTGAGACAAAATGGAGGTATTCCATTAAAAAAAAAATGACGGTGACGTTATTACTCGAAAGTAATTCACCCTGTATATTAGAATATTATTTTAAAATACGATAAATTAAAATCAAAAATCGACGTGTTTCAGGATTATTTCTTAAAATGCTCTGTTTAGCTAAAAAAGAATTTGTTCCATACTTTACGGACACAATGTATATTGCTTATTGCTTATAAGTAAAAAAAGACATTAAATCTTTTGCATATTTTGTTTGTTACATAATATTATTGTCACCAAATTGATTAAAAACAGTTGTTAAGTTGTTAGATATTTGTATCAAAGACTGCCTTGGGAAAATCATTACTTTCCTGATCTCTATATAAAACTCAATGTGTATGGGCTCCATCTATGCCTAAACTAAATTAAAACATCAACCTGAAGGTCGTAGTTCTCAGATCGGTAGCAGCCCCAAATCTTTTATCCGATTACATTCCCCACCCACATTAATTACTGGCAACCGGAAACCACTTAATTGATTAAAATCAGCGTTTTTCTTCTTTCCCTCAGGCACCTACCGACATAAATTTTAAATTGGCAGCCTCAGAAATAAAAGACTCACGATTCATTATGGAACTCGAATTCCAGGTCACATTTTTCAGTCTAATGAGTTATTGGACAAATTAAATTAAATTTTTTAAGCAGAAGAATTATAGGGAATAAAAAATATACTCCATATTTTTCGCCCTCACAGTATTAAATTGGATGTTATTTAATCTGCGGTGTTAAAAATCACAAGGAATGTTAAAAAATAATATCCAATCGAAGGGGTAAATCGAATTTGGCCATCAAGTATTCAACAATTTCAATTAAAATCCAAAAAATGGTTTTTATAAAAAAAGCGATATACAGAACAGTGGCGGCTCGTGATTTTTACAATAAGGGAGGCTATACCTAACTGTAAAATATCTAGACAAATTTGCAATAGCAAAAAAAATCCGCCAAAAAAATCTAATTAAAGGCCCCATTTTTTTGACTATTTTTTTTACATTTTATACTATCATCATAATTCACAATTTCATAATATCATATCATTTTAAAAATAGTTAGTCTAATTGTAAAAGTGTATTTCCAAAGTTTGTGTCGTTTATTTGTTAACAGTTCTATCTCTGTAAGTAGATATGCATATCAAAATAAACACAGATTTGAAGTTTTGCAGTCCATTCAGGTTGAAGAATTTTTTGACTTCTAAAAGCGGCCTACTGCGAATCCAAAAACACGGTAAATTACCGACATTTTGCTTTGCATTACAGATATCGGAAAAAGGTATTTGAACAAGTTGTTCCAAATATTATTCTAATCCCACATACCAAATTTCATCACAAAATTCGCAATTTTAGTTTTTTGATTATTTGTAGTCAGGATCCTAAAATCGAAGAGGAGGCTGCTGGCCGATTAGCCGCCCTTGCCCAATCTCCGGGCAGCGTGTGCGTTAAGCGGTAATGCAGCTCTAAGGAGACCGGGTCTCCTTAAACTACCATGCTTAAACGCTGCTGGGCTGGGCGGAGCATTAGCAAGTGAGATTTTCCGGCAAGCAGCCTCTTCTGCGATTTTAGGATCCTGACTAGAAATAATGAAAAAACTAAAAGTGCGAATTTTGTGATGAAATTTATTATGTGGGGTTAGAATATTATTTGGAATAACTTGTTCAAATAACTTTTTCCGATATCTCTAACGCGAAGCAAAATAGCAAAGTAAACAAAACAGTCGTGTAAAAAATTTATGGGGAGGCTAAGCCTCCCTTGGCTCCTCTGACCAGCCGCCACTGATACAGAAATATTCTCAAAACAAAATATACTATATATCAAGATATATCAAGAAATATCCTATACAAAATATAAAAATTTTGTGAAAATAACTTAAGTCAATAAATAGGTGGTTGCAATCTTAATAGCCAGGTGTACATACGATGCGGCAGCGGTAAAGAATGCATGTATTCTCTCCTTCTTATCAGGATATTTCCTTTTAAAACAGAATTCAGTGTGATAACCCCCAAAGGGGTCTTGCCTTAAATCATACTTGTGAATGATGGACCGATCTTCTCTCCAGAGTCTTTCTAAATTGTTAGTATATGTACCTGCGTCAACAGCAACAAAGCACTTAAAATGGTTGAATGCTAAATAAGTCCTTATTGACCCCAACAAGTATACATTTTCCAAAAATCTCAAATAATTAATGTACTAAGAAGATCCCATGTTTTAATTATCGCAAGCAAAGTATTAGCATCCCTCGATTTCACGGGTTTCAAAAAACAGTTTTTGGAATTCCGCTTAAATCCACCGAAGACTCATGATCCAACTACACGGCGACCTCTGTTGTACTTTCTTTTTAGTCCAGGGCGAATCTGTTTTGAGATGGACGTTGAGAGGTGACTCAAATTTTTTTGCAAAAATTGCTTGAAAATAAATCAAATAATAATATTTGAGTTATCCTCCCTCTCAAAAAGGTCCGGAACATTGTTTAAATAATCAAAATGTCAAGAATTGAAGGAAAAATTCGATTTTTTTCTTCGGTTTTTGATTATAACTTTAAAAGTATTCATTTCCGAGAAAAGTTGTACTAACATAAAAGTTGCGTAATTCAATTTACTATAATATAGAATTGGCTAATAATTAAAAAAATAGTCACCCTAGTTGCAAAATAGCAATAATTGCGAAAAAACCATACAAAAACAAGTATTCGCATTTTACGTTTTTCAACCATTTTTGCTACACTTAGGACCTTCATATTTCTCCCAGAAAAACTTTATGATACAGTGAAACAATACTGTAAATTTCATTAAGATTGGTTCAATAGATTTTGCAAAATAAATTTTGCAATACAGCTTTCGCAAAAAAATTCATTTTTTCAAAATGTTACAGGACTGAAAATAAAGCAGATAGCAAGTTGAATTTTTTTTTCCTTATAGAAGTGTACTGTACCTTTCATTTGCAATTTTCAAAATTAAAATCGATTAATTAACACGGCGTCAGAAAATTTTTGAAATAAACAATAATTTTTGGTGCTACGCGCAGGACAGCGGTGTTCGATTCACACAGGTTGATTTCCACCAAAATTTCTTCCAATCTTTATTTAATATATTATTTTCTTACTCTATATTTTGTTGTATTTTAATTTTTTAATTCCACAAAAATCAAACTAATTTTATTATTGTTTGTGAAATATTGTTTAAACAATTGCATATGTTTAAAAATAATAAACTTTTATTATTTAAGTTAAAATATATGAACAAAGAAAGTTTTTGCTAATAAAAGTGTTATTTCAAAGGATAGAGTATGTGTTTTTATTTTGCAATAAACAAATTTATTTATTTATATCGAAATGTCATAAAAATTAAAATGTATCAATCATTATCAAAGGTCATTGGAATTCCCAATCAGAGCAACCTATCCGCTGTCCTGCGCGTAGCACCAATAATTAATATTTATTTAAAAAAATTCCTGACGCCGTGGTGTTAAGAGATTTTAATTTTGCAAAATTTCAAATGAAAGGTACAGTACACTTCTATATGCAAAAAAATTTTCAACTTGCTATCTGCTTTATTTTCAGTCCTGTAACATTTTGAAAAAATGAATTTTTTTTACGAAAGCTGGATTGCAAAATTTATTTTGCAAAATCTATTAAACCGATCTTAATGAAATTTACAGTATTGTTTTACTGTATCATAAAATTTTTCAGGGTGAAATATGAAGGTCCTAAGTGTAGCATAAATGGTTGAAAAACGTAAAATGCGAATACTTGTTTTTGTATGTTTTTTTTCACAATTATTGCTATTTTGCAACAAGGGTGACTATTTCTTAAATTTTTAACCAATTCTATATTATAGGACATTTAATTACGCAACTTTTATGTCAGTACAACTTTTCTCGGAAATGAATACTTTTAAAGTTATAATCAAAAAACCAAGAAAAAAATCGAATTTTTCCTTAATTTTTTGACATTTTGATTATTTAAACAATGTTCCGGACCTTTTTGAGAGGGAGGATAACTCAAATATTATTATTTGATTTATTCTCAAGCAATTTCTGCAAAAAACTTTGAGTCACCTCTCAACGTCCAAATGTACTAATATTTTTACAGATGCGCCCTGGTCTATTTGCCGAATTTGTCTTCTTCATGTTCAACGGTGATCTCAAAGCTACCAATTTTGACAGACTAGTTCATCAAGTAATCCTGAAAACTTCTCTGTAAAGCTGATACCAGTCAACCATCGTATTCGAATAAATATCGAACTCGTCCTTCACTAGTTCTTGCCTAGGTGACTCCCTGTACCAAAGCAGCCATAGGGAAATTTCGTTAGTAGAATGATGTCGAGTATGTGATTATGCTCATTACATAAATATATATTGTTACATTCTTATTTGACATGAGAAATAAAAGACTATATTTATATTTTTGAAATTCAAATTAAAATTAAACTGTTCATATTTCTCAACCACGAGCATATAAATTTTGAACACCTTGTATAAGACAAATTTTGTAAAAATAGTTATAGCTAGTTTTTATGAAAGTGTTTTCGCAGAAGTGTTTACTAGCCCCATAAACAATGCATTTTCCTTAAGCAATTAGGGTGCTGGTTTTAAGAAAGTGTTCTTTGAAATGTTTATCAAAACCACAGACAATATATTTTATTGAACAAAGGAATAAGTTATTAAGTTTTTCAAGATATGCGGGTAGGTAATTCATTTGCCGCACGGTACATAATAGATGGTTAAAATACACCTGTGTATTAAGATTTTTAAACATAGATAAAAATATGATTAGTGTAGAAAATAGAATTAAAATAGTTGGAATATTATTTTTTCTTGGAAATCCATAAAGACATGTTTAGAAAAAGGAAAGAGTTTTTTTGGTAAATACGTCATGATTGAAAGTTGTTTTTGATTGGTTGGAAGATTCATTCTGGAGGGGGACGATTTGGAAGGATGAGAATCAATGAGGAGAGAAGGTCAGTCTGTTTTGTTGGATCGAAAGGAAGAGTCCAGTTTTGAGGGTAGTGTACAAAGAAAAGTAAAACGCCGGTTGGTTTTCGGAAAAGTGACAAGCATCATATCGTGGAACGAGTAATAGGCCAAGTCGAGAGATGATATAACTCTTTGAGTTCTAAAGTATCCAGTGTTTGTTTTAAGTGTTTCAAAAAGTTGGAATACTGCATCAGGAGAAAGCCGGAACGAGTACTGTACGAGGCATAGTGAGGAAAGGGAGAACGAGCTTGCAGAGGAGCAGGAACATTATATTGGAAAACGTGGACGAGTTTCTTTGGATCGCAACACCAGCAAAGAAGGAAACGTGTTTTGTGTGAAGACATTGTCGAATCATCAGCAAAAGTCAGTTTTATTTTTTGTTAAGACATGAATGTATAGTTTTGCGTATTAAAACCACAGTGCATATTGAACTACACATTTCACTATTATAAAATCATCAAACCTCAAACAATTTTGTTACTTATAAATCATTATAGTTGGTTTTTCTTTATATACAATAATATTGATAAAATAAAAATTTTTATATAAAAAATTTTTTGAACAGGTAGAACATCGTGTATAGCAGATGTATAGAGATTCATAGTTAATTATTTAAAAAAACAAATTTGGAGACAAAAAGAAATAAGCTTCCTATTGTCATAATTGAAAGATAAAATAAAGATAGAAGAATAAATAAAATTTGCAATATTAAACATTTATTTCCGTTTGATAAAATAAACGACTTTTATAATTTCTAATTGAAATTCATATGTGTATTATTTTATTATCTATCTCCATTAGGAAGCCACTGAGAAATATTTTAAGGACACGAAAGTAAGTATTGATAGCATCATTTAGCCCTGAGATTTACAATTTATTTATGTTTGATTTGTTTGATTAATGAGATAATTAATTGACTAATTAATCAAAGTAGATCATAACAATATAGAGCATATAACATTGACTCCATGAGAACTCCAGCTCACTATAATCCTTTAGTCCTTTATGATACCACAGGTACATTTTACAAACCCTCCAGGTTGGCTTGAAAATTAACAGGTGAGTATTAGTGCCCCATTAGTAGGTATAATAATAATTTTATCTTTTAATTATAGATTTGGCAAAATTTCTTGTTAACATAGAAAAACATCCTACCCTTAATATTCCTTCCTTCAATATTATACATAAATTTTAGGTCCTTTGCGAATTTAACAACCAGTTTCTTTTGGTTGGAAATATTGGCCGTGGAATCGATTTCGCTACTGATACCTAGGATAAAGCTTGGTTAGATCTTTGAGACATATTTACTGTTTGGGTATCTGCTACGCCACTGCACATGTAGTCAAAAATGTATTTTTTCCGCGAATCGCCAGGAAATTTTGACATTCCTGTCAAAATTTCTTGAAGAAAAAGTCAGGACTTCCTTACTGTAAGGAAATGTCATTTCCTTACTGTAAGGAAATGATATTTCCGTACAGTTGTTAGTGTTCTACATACACGATAGAAAACACATTGCTTATGACATGTATGCATTAGGTATATACTAGGAAGTATGCCATTACAACATTTTCTGAGAAAGAACTCGTATTTTTACTCATGCGATAATCCATAAAAGGTCTGTATGCATTTTCGTACTTTTCTCTTGATTTCTTTGGCAATAATTCTAATGAAGCAGTATTCACTGCCTCAACCAGCTCTGGAGGAGTCCCAGGAATGGAAATTTCATCATCACTTATCATTTTACTTTCGAGAACACCAGCAATTAAATTTATAAGCGTCAAGTTTGACAATTCAACCTCAATACGTTTCCATAGTAACCCAAGTAATTTTATTAGGAATTTCAAAGCACCATTTATTTGGGAATAAAATTATCGCGTTTTTTTTAAATCAATCAATATCTGTCGAATTTTAAACGATTTGCGGAAAAATAGTATGTTTACCTCGTAGGAAAAGCCACATTCCTGGACTCTGTGTTGCTAAGTCTCGGCTTGCGCCTCGACTTAGCAATCTTCACAGTCGTCCAGGAATGTTAAGCTTTTCCTACCCGGTAAACAATGTACTATTTCCATTGAAATGTAAAATTATTTGAAAGTAACAATTAATATCCTATGAGTCGAGCTGGTATATTATTTTATATCGGGCAGTTTTAATTTTTGCGCCGACTTGGGACATTTTTAAAAGACCTAACTGTTTCTTGGGCCGAGATAGACACCCTAGACAATCTAGAATCTCTAGATGCTGTTTCTAACTGTTAAGTCTATCCAGGAATCCCACAGTATTTATTTATTAAAATAGTATATGTATCAATATAGACAATAACACAAATAACTAAATTGGCAGCCTCAGAAATAAAAGACTTACGATTCATTGTGGAACTCGAATTCCAAGTCGCATTTTTTAGTTTAATGAGTTATTGGATAAATTAAATTAAATTTTTTAAGCAGAAGTAGGGAATAAAAAAATATACTACATATTTTTCGCCCCCGCAGTATTAAATTAGATGTTGTTTAGCCTGCGGTGTCAAAAATCACAACGAATGTTAAAAAATATACAATCGAATGGTAAATCGAGTTGGGCCTTCACTTATTCAACAATTTCAATTAAAATTCGGAGAAACGTTTTTATAAAAAAGCGGTAAATATACATATAGAAAGGGTGAAAGTGCCCAATTGTTTGTGGACTGCAAGTATTTAATTTTATAATATCTTTCCTCCACCCTTCGGCTGCTTCTTTATAAGCACATTTTAGATATAGTTATATAACTATACATCCATATTCGTTTTTTGTTTTCTGTCCCCTCCGTTAATTCATTATTTTAAAGCCTCGTCTATTATCCAGGGTTGCTTATTCGTTTGTGTTTTAAAACCCATGTTTTCTCTGTATTTCTAGGGGTATTAGGGGTACTATTTTCATTGTCGTTTTGATCTCCTTAACAACTGAATTGTGATCACTATTTTCGTCTGCTCTAGGACACATTTTCGTTGATTTGGCTGACTTCTGGAATGAATTTATTAATATGTAGTCGATATTCTACTACTATAGTCTAAGAGCTAGTGAACCTTTTGACTAACGGTCGTCCTGTAAGGCTAGAAATTTGTAGAGTGATAATTCATAGCACACCAAAGCTAAAAACCATGACCTGGCAGGCCCCAGCGGTGCATGTGTATCTACCAGGTGAATCGAAAAGTGTAAATTTAGGGGGTAAAATAAACTTTCTCCTGTAAGGTTTAAATTTAAGTATGTGTTTGAGTAAGTCATTTAAAAGAAATGTGTAAAATGACAGGCGATTCTGAAGAGCATAAGACCTTGCCAGGCGAGGGGAAAGATTAGGGGTTTTTCCTAAATTTATTTTTTTTGCATCGAACAAATTTTTTTTAAGTTTTTTGAATCATTCCAAACAGAAAAGGTCTTTGGTGATTTTTCTCTTAAGTTAATAGTTTTTGTTATATAAGCGATTGAAAGTTTTGAAAATTGCGAAATCGACCATTTTTAACCCCAAATCGGATATTTATCTAAAAATCTCAAAGTTGCCAAGGTAGGTAGATATTCTTTAAACATTGATTGATGAAATCCCAAAGAGTTTTTTGCAATACAATATCGGAAACCCCTTTGTTTTTTAATTGCTAATCAAGCGGACGCTTCACTGTAGTATAAGTGAGGACGTTTGAGTTGGCATAAATTCATTATCTCGAGAATTGGCAAATTTCAAGAGCAATCTTCAGACAGGTCGATTTTTATTTTTAAATTAGGACTTTTTGGCATATATATAATATTAGTGACGTCATCCATCTGAGCGTGATGACGTAATCGATGATTTTTTTAAATGAGAGTAGGGGTTGTGTGATAGCTCATTTGAAAGGTTATTTAATTCTCTATTCACTAATATAAACAATAACATAATTATTTATACAGGGTGTACAAAAAAATTTTTTTTATTAAATTAACTTTGATTAAATTTGACAAATAGAAGAAAAAATTTTTTTTGTACACCCTGTATAAATAATTATGTTATGTTTATATTACTGAATAGAGAATTAAATAACCTTTCAAATGAGCTATCACACAACACCTACTCTTATTTAAAAAAATAATCGATTACGTCATCACGCCCAGATGGATGACGTCACTAGTATTATATATATACCAAAAAGTCCTAATTCAAAAATAAAAATCGACCTGTCTGAGGATTTCTCTTCAAATTTGCCCATTCTCGAGATAATGAATTTATGCAAGCTCAAACGTCCTCAATTATACTACAGTGTAGCGCCCGCTTGATTAGCAATTAAAAAAACAAAGCGGTTTTCGTTATTTTATTGCAAAAAACTCTTCGGGATTTCATCAATCAATGTTTAAGGAATATCTGCGTACCTTGCCAATATTGAAATTTTTAGATAAATGTCCGATTTGGGTTAAAAATGGCCGATTTCGCAATTTTCAAAATTTTCAATCGCTTATATAACAAAAACTATTAACTTAAGAGAAAAATAACTAAGGACCTTTTCTGTTTGGAATGATTCAAAAAGCCTAAAAAAAATTTGTTCGATGCAAAAAGAATAATTTTAATAAAAACCCCTAATCTTTCCCCTCGCCTGGCAAGGTCTTATGCTCTTCAGAATCGCCTGTCATTGTACACATTTCTTCTAAATGACTTACTCAAACACATACTTAAATTTAAACCTTACAGGAGAAAGTTTATTTTACCCCCTAAATTTGCACTTTTCGATTCACCTGGTAGATACACGTGCACCGCTGAGGCCTGCCAGGTCATGGTTTTTAGCTTTGGTGTGCTATGAATTATCACTCTACAAATTTTTAGCCTTACAGGACGACCGTTAGTCAAAAGGTTCACTAGCTCTTAGACTACTACTACGATACTGTTTCTACATTGTCGTTGAAATCGCAGATCGGCAGATAACTATTGTTATTTTGCCTTACTGTGCTAGCATTTTCTAACCCAGCGTCCAAATCCTTAATATCATCATCAGTCCCTTTTGTAGGAGCATACACATGAATAACTCAATAAAAAAGTCTCATGAGCGAGGTAATAATTTAGTTTTAAATAGCGGGCCCCAGGACCATAACAATAAAGATTTTAATTGCGAAATTTCAGCAGAAATATATTAAAAATTATATTTTTATATTTTTAATCTTTTGAAGAGATTTTTAAGGAAAATAAATTTACCAAATGAACATTAAAAATTCACTTATTAAAAATTAAATAATTAAATTAATTAAAATACGGATACGGAACATGTTCTCCCTATAAAAGCTGAAGCTGCAACCCCATCTTCATCTTAAATTTAAACATGTTCTTTAATAAAAAATTTATGCTTTTTACGACATTTTAAATTATATTTCTTACAAAAATTTGTTCAGATTTTCTAAAATAATTTTAATAATACATTTATTTTTACATAATATATTTTATTTTACTTAATTGTCTTCGATAAATTAAATATTTAGATAACATGGAATAATAATCATAATAGCGGCTCTTAATTAACTAAAAAGAAAAATGAGGTAAACATTTTCTAAAAATAAAAAGAACGACTTAGCACTTTTTTTCCTTTAAAGCTGCATTTCCACGTAAAAAGTGTTTCTGGAAAACGTAAAAAATGCTGATCCGACTCTTCTGCTCCCCACACTGTTCAATAAATTAAGCTAATTTAAAAGGGACCGGAAGTCCCTTGCTTGACTTTCCATGTTGGTTAAAAGCAACTGTTAGAAAAATATATTTGAATTTTAAATGTAAGCTAAGGAATGTCCTTTTCTTATTTTTTTGAATTCTATTCGATGGACAAACAAACATCGATTATATCTTAAATTACAACTAGCGAATCGTAGCATTTTGAAATTCGAGGTATTCGAATTCGGAAAAAATTATGTAATCTTTATAATCATGTTACACAACTGAATTATATTAGATTAAACTATAATATATACTTTTTATTAAAAAATTTGTCAAAATTATGAAATAAATTATTTTTTCTATAACCGTGTTAAAATGTAATTTTTAGCCCTCCATATGAGCGCGAGCGTTAAAAATGCTACTTTAAAGCACTAGTGCTTTAAAATTTTTAAGGCACTGCAATTAAAAGTAAATTGTCAAATTGTAAAACGTCAAAATATTTATATTTCATTTATTAACATTAATATTAATAGTACAACTTGCGCAATTTGAAAAAGGTGGTTTAAAAGGTTTTTTAAAATTTAATTTAAACTGTATTATTGCATTTTTAACACGTTTGTAGAAAAAAAAACTATTAAAATTTGTTAGAATATACAACAATAAAAGTAATATCGTTGTACTAGAACAATACTAAGACAACTTAAAAAATATAGTTTCGAGTAAATTGAGTTTTAAATTTCTTCCATAGAAAGTATGAAATATAAATATTTTATATACGTTTATTGCATTGTTTCTTAAATGTTATGGTGTCCTATTTGTTCTTGAGTGTGTTTAGAGTTCAACTGAAAATTTGAAATAATAAATAATGAGAATAAACTGAGATTTTGTAACATGTCCTCCTCTTACACTTTAAAAATTTGTGATATATAAAATTTATCTTTGCTAAGTGTTGAAGTTGTCCTAGTATTGTATTTATTATTTGTAATATTCTTTAAAAATGTCTTTATTTTTCTTCAGCTTATCCTAGTATTTCACCAATTCTATTGTTCAACAATTAATTTTGTTACTATTATTAGCATTTAAAAATATCCCACTCTTACACTATTTTTTGACGTACTTGACCATTTTGTCTTGTTTAATTGACTTTACAAGTTATATTTACACAATTATTCTCAAAAAAATACAGTAGGTATTGTAATTTTTTATTTTTTACTGAAACTTCAAGAAATAGCAAACATAATATTATTAGATAAATTTATAAAATGAAATCAAATATTACCAACTGGTTAAATTATTTATACCAAAATTCCACTCAATAAACAATAATAAATTGAAAAAAAAACTTCCGCGAACATTTTAATCGCTAACTTCTTGATCTTGTTGTTGACCTTTCTTGTACGATTTTAGATTTTTAAAAAAATCGTGATGTTCAGCAGGGATATGTCGGATGAAACTTAAAAGATCTTCTTTTTTCATAAAGGGAATTTTAGGGTGTTCCATATAAGCTGGAGCAATATTGTCAACTTCATTCATTCGAACGTTAATTTGTTTAAATGAATCGGTAGGTACCAAAGGTTTCCTTGTAGAAAATAATATTTGGGCTCTCTTTGGTCACTCGCAATACCTTAATATTGCTCCAGAGTATTTTCTCTCCAATTGAATTTTTAGAAAACTTGCAAAATTCATGCTAAACTTTTTCTAATACATTTTAATAAACAGAAGACACGTGTTTTCCGAACGAATTTAAGAAACGACTTCTAGCATCCCCATTCTATTGCAATCGGAGAGCAACTTGAACTGACCAGTGAAAGTGAACAACTTTACTGCAACTGACCGACTCATCCACGAATTCGTAGGTGAGCGTGGGGATATACTCGGACATTTACTCAAATAATCCTTATTTTTGAAGCTTGCTTAGGGAAATACAGAGACAATTTAAAAAAACAGGTTAATTTAAAATTTTATTTGCCACACTCGCTGAAATAGTCGGACAAGTTTGCTAGTAAAATACTAAGACAACTTAAAAACACAGATATGTTAAAAAAATCATAATGCAGATGTGAGGCTAGACAAAGACATGTGGGAATGTCCGGGTATTTCACCACAACTATGATTAGAAAAGGCAAATATTAATCGGATAATAAAAAGGTATTTTAAGATATCTTCCTTTTAACCCAGGTATTTCCAACAAATCAATCAGTGCAATATTAGGATATTGCTCATAAACACCACAAAGCAGCCGATTGAACAAATCTTAGTATCTCTCCAGATAGCTTATGAAATTTTACATCAGATAGAGCAAATAACTCAAAAGTCAAATATTTGAAGATGTCCTAGTATTGTTCTAGTGCGACGATATGTTATTCTATATTTGTTATGATTTACGTATTGACAGTATAGGCAGTTTTGATGTAATGTCAAGAAAAATATAAAAATGGAATGTCAGTCAAGTTCAAGTAAAAGCTTTTGTAGATATTGTCCTATAATTGAGAATGACTAAATTATAATTGTTGATATATAAAACGTTTGTAGAAGAAATATTGTATGATATACGTGTTAAAAAGTACATTTTTAAGGCACTTATGTGAATTGCAGAACTCGCTTCGCTCATTCTGAAAACTTTCACATGCGTGACTTAAACGTGTACTTTTAACACATATCATAAATAACTATTTTTTTTTTTGGAAAATTGACGATTTTGAAGAAAAATCCCGAAACAGAGACGAATCATTAGAAATTATGATTTTTTGACATATTTATCATACTATACTATACCTTGTTTTTAAACTAGGAGGAGCAATTCAAATTTACCGTAATGCTTTTTTTAATTGGTCCAACTGCAGGCAAGTTTATTCCAGTAACTTATGAAATTTTGACACTATTGACATTTATCAAATTTTAACACTTCTTCTTCTTCTTCCTTCTTCTATGTAGGCTTTAAAGCCTGTTTCTTCTTCAATAGTAGCTTCCTAAATTATTTAAATTATCGCACCATTTTTTTTGGTCTGCCAATACTTCTTTAATGCCATTAGCCAAAATTTTAACACTAATGGCATTTATTGATAGGTTAATAATTAAATTAATCTGCTTTATTTGTATTTTCTGCGCTATTCCTTTAATTTTTAGATTTTCAGTTTGTATTCATATAAAAAACAGTTGTTTTTTGAACTCTTGAGTGACGTGTTAGTATAATGATAAAAGGCATTATATTTAATTTCGATTCAGAGATCATTACCATCTTTCTATGGACCATTTCGAACTCTTTTGTTCTCATCAGGAAAGCAACTGTAATGATGCTTTTTATCTAGCTTTATGCCTTTATGATAATGCCTTATATCTACCTACGGTTTTACTCACGTATCGAGTACTATAGGAAGCAGATTTGTTGATCTTTACCTCGCCTCGGTGAATTGATAATATGTTGTGAAGCGCAACTATGTAGACTCCTCATGTCTCTACATTCATCACCCTTTATTCCTTGCAATTTTTAGAAGGATGGGAATAGGTATAAGAGAGAATCTGTTTCCGAATAAAGAAATCCAAAGATTTTATTATTTTTAAACATTTATTTGTTTGAAAATGGAGTCTTTTGGGTTTCGACATTTTGTTAGTATAATATTTATGGATTACCGTCGCGACATGATCAACCAAAAAAGAAGATGAATCTGGTGATTGTTCTAGTGACATTATTAGGTGTAAATTTGTATTTTGAGTTTACTTTCCCTGGTTTAAAAACAGGGTAGGTATCTATAGTTATTATTCTGGGCGTGATGACGTATTCGATGATTTTTCTTAATGAAAATAGGTGTTGTGTGCTAGCTTATTTGAAAGAGTAGTCAATTCTCTATTTAGTTATACAAACAGTAACATAATTATTTATACAGGGTGGTCACAAGAAAATTTTTGAATTAAATTAAATTAATTGACATAACAAGAAAATGCATGTGTGCATTTTATTTAATTTAGAACACACTTTACTACTGCCAGTAAATAGAAAAAAAAATGTTTATTTGACAAGTAAACATTGGTTTTCGCTAAAATTATATGTTCAAATTGCCTTTGGCAGGAATTGAAACGAGGACGACAATCTTCTTGAATATTGTGGATCATTTCTGGAGTTTTAATAATTCTATTTTAAATATTGTTAAATTTGTCTTCGATGCATAATCCAGATTATCTCACTGTTTCACTGGAATTAAATTAGTCCGTAATTTTGTCTATTACTAAAACAGTGTGGCGCAGAATCCTCACATTAATCCAAGCAATTTATTGCAGCTGATATACTGTTCTGTTCAGTCCTGTATTATACGGTACTGCCCAGTCTTCAATACTGTTTTATGCAAACAATTGTGTTTTATATTTGTATTTAAATTTAATTTATTATAGTTCGATTTTTTATTCACTTGATGATAGTAGGGTTAAACAATAATTGAAACAATTTTGTTTTCCGCAAATCGCCAGGAAATTTTGACATTCCTGTCAAAATTTCTTGAAGAAAAAGTCAGGACTTCTTTACTGTAAGGAAATGTCATTTCCTTACTGTAAGGAAATGATATTTCCGTACAGTTGTTAGTGTTCTATTTATAAGCGTCAAGTTTGACAATTCAACCTCAATACGTTTCCATAGTAACCCAAGTAATTTTATTAGGAATTTCAAAGCACCATTTATTTGGGAATAAAATTATCGCGTTTTTTTTAAATCAATCAATATCTGTCGAATTTTAAACGATTTGCGGAAAAATAGTATGTTTACCTCGTAGGAAAAGCCACATTCCTGGACTCTGTGTTGCTAAGTCTCGGCTTGCGCCTCGACTTAGCAATCTTCACAGTCGTCCAGGAATGTTAAGCTTTTCCTACCCGGTAAACAATGTACTATTGTTTATCACTTTATATTCATACTTTACATGATTTTAAGCTTTAGATGCGGCAATTTGTAATGAATTTATGGCATGCATAGGACTTAATTATAACAATTAGCATAAATCATAGCAGTCAGTCGCGATTATTGATCTTTAGAATATACTAGACTCCCTAGATATAGGTATACTTATTATCTTGCTGAAAGCGCAATTAACACATCCCAAAAAATAATCATACGTGAAATCTGAAATTGTGTACACTTTAGCGTACTCATAGTTCATCTTTATAAATAAGTGGAAATCGAAACGTCAAATAAATTAAATTTCAAACCAATATTGTGACTTATTCCCAATAATTAATATTGTAAATTTGTATAAGATGCCACAATAATTTCATGCTTCAGAATAATATTTGTAAAACTTTTACAACTATCATTTTCGGTTATACCGATTTTTGTTTAGATTTTGAAGATACCAATTGGCTTCAATCTCCTCAATTCTTTATCATTCGTAAGGATATGATACCGTCATGTTTTTTTGTGAGATACCTTCGGAAGGGAGAGTCACGTGATTTTTTAAAATTCGCTCAGACCACTGTGATGGGGATCTGCCTCTTGATCTGCCATCCTTTCACTCTGCTTTTGACGACCAGTTTTTCCATGTCCTCTTTCCTTTTAGTGATATAATAGAGGGCGGATCTGTGAAAAAAACGTCTATTTTTGGATGTGCTAGGTGGGATTCGGATTTTTGCAGATAAAGTTAGGTAATAACTTCAACAATTATAATTCTTGACTTCTTATGACTTATGTTCCTTCTTAAATATGCCCGGAACATTAATAAAAAATTAAAATATTTAAAAATTTCGAATAACATCGATTTTTTTTTAATTTCTTTGCTCATAACCTTAAATCGATTCATTTTGGAACAATATCGTAGGGAAATAAAATAAAGATAATTAAATTTTGTATGATAAACGACTGGTTAAAAGTGTCTTAAATTATTACCCTTTCTGCAAAATAGCAATAAATACAAAATAAGGGGGCAAAATAAACCTGTTATTATTCAACGTTTTTCAGCCACTTTGGTTGCATTTAGAACTTTTGTAATTCGTGTAATTCTTAGAAAATTCTTGCAACATATTTAAATCGTGCACCAAATTTCAGTAAAATCGACCTGATAGGTTTTGCAGAACAATTTTGTAATCTAATTTTTTTTAAAGTTCAAAATTTTTAAAAGCATTCTGAAGAAAAAGTAAATTATTTAGAAGTTTGCTAATTTTTTACATATAAAGAGGTTCTCTGCCTATCTAATACACTTTACAGAATTAAAATCGGATTTTTTAAGCGGCCTCAGCACTGTTTTAAAGTTATAAACAATTTTTTGGCTTATAAACGCTTGAGGACGCTTGAGTTGGCATAAATTCATTTTTTTTGAGAATAGGCGTCTCTGGAGATAAATCTCGCAACAGGTCGATTTTTATTTTTAAATTCTATTTTTTTTGGATATATATCATACTAGTGACGTCATCCATCTGGGCGTGATGACGTAATCGATGATTTTTTTTTAAATGAGAATAGGTGCCGTGTGATAGCTCAATCAAAAGGCTATCCAATTTTGTATTCACTAATACGAGTATAAACATTAACATAATTATTTATACATCGTTTAAATTATAAAAAATTTTTTGAAATAAATTAATTCCAATATTTAGATTACGTCATTACACCCAGATCGATGATGTTACTAGCATGATATTTATGCCAAAAAATTATAATTTAAAAACAAAAATCGATCTGTTTCGGGATTTATCTCCAGAGTCGCCCATTCTCAAGAAAATGGATTTATTTCAACTCAAATGTCCTCACTGTATTTGTTTATAAGACAAAACATTGTTTATAATTTTAAAACGGTGCCGAGGCCGCTTAAATAATCCGATTTTAATTCTGTAAAGTGCATTAGATAGGTAGAGAACCTCTTTATATGTAAAAAATTAGCAAACTTCTAAATGGTCTACTTTTTGTTCAGAAAGTTTTTGAAAATTTAAACTTTCTTAAAAAAAAATTAGATTGCAATTATATCATACAAAATCTATTAGGTAGATTTTAATTAAATTTGGTGGACGGTTTAAGTATAT
Organism: Diabrotica virgifera virgifera; assembly: GCF_917563875.1. Classification (NCBI taxonomy): domain Eukaryota; kingdom Metazoa; phylum Arthropoda; class Insecta; order Coleoptera; family Chrysomelidae; genus Diabrotica; species Diabrotica virgifera. The sequence continues at coordinate 33,438,054 of NC_065444.1, forward strand.
TATAAGAACCTTCTAAGCGAATTATGAAGCTTCTAAGTGCAACCAAAGTGGTTGAAAAACATTGAATAAAAACAATCTTTTTGTCCCCTTATTTTCTATTTATTGCTATTTTGCAGAAAGGGTAACAATTCAAGACATTTTAAACCAGTCGCGTATTATACAAAATTCAATTATCTTTATTTTCTTTCCCTACGACTTTGTTCCAAAATGAATCGTTTTAAAGTTATAAGCACTGAAAATAGAAAAATAATCGATATTTTTCGGAATTTTTAAATATTTAAATTTTTTTATTGATGTTCCATGCATATTTGAGAAGGAGCATAAGTCAATTATAATTATTGAAGTTGTCACCTAACTTTAACTACAAAAATCCGAATGCCACCTCTCACATCTACCTCAAAACAAATCCGCCCTTGTCTATAATCAAAGTAGCTTAGGATATTTCTGTTTATTTTTGTAATGAGTTTAATGTTTTTTTTTGTGCAGTCCATGGATTCGTACCATCCCCCTGTATCCACCTTTCAAAGGAGTTGATTCTGTCGTATTTCTTGATAGCTCACGTTTCAGAGGCATATTTTGCAATAGGGAATATTAGTGAACATGCAAGATAAGATTTGTGGCTTTAGTTATGCCGAAATTATCTTTCTAGATTTTCGTCTGTGTGCAGTTACGGACATTGTTAGTCGTCGGCTATTTTTTCTTCACACAAGCCATTTTTGTTAGGTTTATTTAGCCTTCATTATATGACGAAAATATAAATTGCGTCACATAATAATGTGAATAAGGGAAAACTTTTTTTAGGTTTAATTTAAATCATTTTACCAGAATCGGACATTACAATAAGTAATAAAAAAAGTTTCTATAAGGGAAAACTATAGGTTTGTTCTAGCATCAGTTTCAAACGGTTTGAAACCATCAGCGAATAGTCGACCAGCGCGAGTAGAGGGGATAGCACTGGTGATTGTATTATGTTCTCTCACTGACCAACTGTTTGCTGACGGTTTCTAACTAGTTTGACTGTTTGCTAGAACAAACCTATTGTTCAAATAAACGATGTAAGATAGTTACATGTAATTTAATACTTACTAATATTTATAGAAAGACGAAGATCCATTCTTACCTAAAACAAAAGATTATATTTAAAAATATATCAAGGCACGTTTCATACGCTTATATTTAAGTTTCTTATTTCAGATCAAAACAATTGGTTATAATGACAATATTTTCTCTTTTTCAACGGTATTAGTATAGTTTTATAACACCTGAGGATTTAAAGGAACTAAAGTCCATCGTGTAATTATTATCATGTACATACGTGGCAAGAGTGCATTTTTCTAAGTATAATGTACAGTCACTTTTGTGGGAGGTAATTCAGTCTTTCATGGATCTTGAACGTTGTCCTATATCTACTTCATTACAATCTATTTAAGGGATATTGTAGATTACAGGTGTTGTTAAGCCTCTTAATGATGGCCTCTTAATAAAGGATATTCAAATGAACGTAGTTATATATGACAAAAATATATAAATCATAGCTAGGACATATTATTAAAGTAAAAAAACTACCCTGAAATATAAATCCAATTACTTCTTTTAATTTGTATACGTACATTTAAAAATAAAACTAATAAATTCGTTCCGATAGCAATCCGGTAGAGAAATTTAATTTTGATTGCATTCTACGTGTGAACTGTATTGCATTTAAATTTATTTGTCTAATTGTATATTGGCAGATTTTAAAAATATATACCTACAAAGCAAATTCCGTTGTGCTGTTCAACGCATTGTAATGTTTATTGTAATCAACGTCGAAATATTTTAATAAATTTGAATAAATTTGATTGTAGGTATTCGTTATATTCAAATTTTTTTGCAAATGTAATAAAATGACCAAAAATAAAATAACAGTTGTATATACATTTAAATTAACTTGTCTCAGCAACAATAAATGTCATTGTAATTGGCCAAAATTAAGGATTACCGTATATTAGCAAAATATTACAATGTGAGCAAAATGAACAATATCTTTATGGCTCAGTATAACTGACAGTCTTTGAGAAACGTCACATTATTATAGCTATTATTTTTACTAAGAGTGGCTGTTAGGTCTTTATCCAGTTTGTGTAGTCTTCGAGTAGGTATTGGTGTATATCTGGCACTCAACTAGTATGTGTTTAACGATGACACGGGTATCGGGTATTGCAAATATGGCACCAAGGAAGACTACTTTGTCTTATCAGGTAACCATGCGTAAGACAGCAATATCCAATAATTAGTCTTCTTTTGACATCTTTGTCCTTTCTACAAAGTGCTGGTATACTTAAGGCTATGGGTACATAATTCGCAAATATTTTACGTGTATCCCTACTTTTTCTGTCTTTACACGGCAAATTACGTGTAGTAAAATTCACACTGGGATGGATATGTAAACATTACTAGAATGTCATTCTACTTGAAAATGTCATCATTAATTTAAAGAGATGGGTTTTGAATGTTCTTGGATAACTGTTATTTTTATAATTGCAAATTATTAATTCAGTTAATAAATGTGATTATTTCATTCATAGGAGATTCTGACCAATAGAAAGCTACAGACATGCAAATTAAGGTGATAATTTTTGATAATCTCCCGTTGTTAAGCATATTACGTCAGATGCCCTTCGTTGCTACGAAAAAATACATTCAGTGACATTATCAGTCAAATACATATTTATAACAACTGCGTGTTTAATTTCACTAATTGGTACTTACATATATAAATTACAATAAAATTTTGGTTTTGAACAGTTTTATTCATGAAATAATCGCAACAAATTGCACTCGAACTCTAAAATTAATATAGAATTTTTGCCCTCGTGACACTTTGACATAATTTCACTCGCCTTCGGCTCGTGAAATTAAAACTGCCAAAGTGACACTCGGGAAAAATTCAATAGTTTTAGAGCTCTTGTGCAATTACTACTGATAATTTTTTCACTAACTATGTATTCAGTGATTGTAATAATTTATTTGTACAACAAAGACTAATACTCAATCAAGAAAAGAGGAAAAGTGTTAAAGTGATTTTTTAATAATATATTGTTATGGAACGCTTACAATTTTGAACATCTTTAACAACAAAATACTAGGATCACAGAATATATTATCCTGATGTATTCTCTGCTTGGATCTTCCACAAATAATACACAATAATTAACTTTTTATTAAGTTTACGTCTTAAATCAATTATTTATGAAATACACTATATATCAATAATATTTAATCAATAACTCAACATATTCCCGATGCAAAGTCAAATATTTAAAATTGTCACTGATTGTCAGTGTCTGACTGACAATATATGCTGACAATATTATATTCGGCTGAGTGCGTTGTAAGACAAAGATAGATTTGGAAAATATTACCACGGCATTGTGTTCATTTTTTTCGAATCCTGAAAAAACCAATGAATATTTTTGAAAAATTTAAACGCAGAATGAAAGACTAAATTATTACCGAGGGCCGAAAGTCCTTAGAATAAATAAAAAGTTTATTTTGAATGATATATTTGAAATTAAAAATCACACTAAATTTTCTCTTAGTTTTTCACCCCTGTAACTTATTAAAATAAACATTATAGAAGTTCTCAGGGACTTTCGGCCCTCGCTAATAACGTAATCTTTCATTCTGCGTTTAAATTTTTCAAAAATACTTATTAGTTTTCTCAGGATTCGAAAAAAATGAATCGCCATTTGAATAGCATTGCAGCCGAAAATACGTACCGATCCTCTTAAGATATAGATTTTGGGTTGAATATCATGAAGTTTTGGTCATGTTCTATTCCAGAGGTTTTACCAGGTTCTCAAGCACATTTGATTGGCTATGTTGTAAATATACCTCAAACTGAATATTTTTTAATTGAAATATCCCAACTAAATGTCTCTTTAATCTGCATTTTCAGTTTCTGTAATATATACGTGCGATGGAGTACAAAAAATAATATTCACTAATACGTTTTTATCTTTTAATTATACTAAAATGAATACAATATGGTGCAAAAGAGCGAATAAAATGTATACAACAAAGACGCATTAGAAATAAACCAAGACACGTTGAATGTTACAAGGAGCACTCCCAAATCATGAATTACAATGCATATACATTTTAAATCCCAAATTATAATTTACAAAATTTATACATTGTAAATCATGATTCGGGAGTCTCCTTGTAACATTCAATGTGTCTTGGTTTGTTTATTTCTAGTGCATCTTTATTGTAATTTTAGTATAATAGTATAATAGTCACAAAACACAGAAGCCCAACACCAAGCGACCCATAGGAAGACCCAAAAAACGATGGTACGAGAGTTGGAGCTCCGGATCGCAGCAAAGACTGTAACAGAAGAAACAGGACATAGTCCTATTACAAGAAGAAGAAGAAGAAGAAGAAGTATAATAGTATAATGGCAAGCATTTTAGAAGTAAATATTCTAAATATATAGAATGGAGATAAATATAAGATAACAAATTAAATATCAAGTAAAATAGTCTAGGCGCCAGAGGGGTCACCGTGTCATATTCAATTCTGATGGACAAACTCAACGGTTTCTTATGGATTTTTGGCTGCTGATTACGAATTTCGAGGGGGGATTTCGATCCGAATGGTCAAAAAATTGTTATCAACAATTTAATTGTTTATAAATTGTTTATAAGGCTCTGGCTCATAAACTAAAAGAGATGAAAAAAAAATGTTTCAAATAAAATTTGTTCCTTAATAAAAAACCAAGAAAAAACCGTTTACTAAACTTAAATCTAACAATTATACCTCAAGATATTGTAAAATTAGTGCACAATGCAAATTGCAAATTGCAAAATAAGTATTTTTCGAAGCTTTATCGATCGTAACTCGGCTTCTGCGCATGCAAATGAGTCTTAGAAGGTGTCGCTTTAAAGCTTAATTAACAGGCTTCCAAACAAAGTATGTTAAATTACTTGATCTTCATTTGTTTTAAAGTTATACCCGTTTGAAAGTACAATTTTCTTAAAAAAATTGTACATTCATTTGTTTATAAGGGTTTCAAGCAAATTTGAGCTATAAACATTTATAATTTAATGAACAATAATGATAGAAAAACTCAAAAGGAACAATTTGAGGTTACGAAAATGTTCATAAGTTTATTTTTGGCCAAGATGTCGATATTTTAATGGCGCGCGCTATGAGGCGCAAGATCGGCTCACCGCGTAAAGGTTCACGCGCTAACTTCTCGATGCAAGTTATAATTTCTATGTATACATACGTTATCTTCATTTTTCATTTTTGAAGATCCTAATAAAATTTTATCATATAATTCTTATAATTAAATCATCATACTGTACCTCGTAACACCTTTCATTCTATTTACTTTGTCTTCTATTTTTTGCACTAAATGAGAAAAAAACATTAAAAACTAATATTTCAGAAGTATAACTCAAAAGTAAGTTGATATTATTTATTAGTACTATTTTTACAAACATTTTTTTCATGCATAGGGGATACAGGGAATATCAGCTTTTTTACATCTGCATAAGTTCTTAGCCAAATTTTAACTGTTACATGGTGGTACAAGTCTGTTCTTGTAGGCAGTAAAACTAAAACTTTTTGAGGCTTCAGAGTCTAATTATCTATATGATATCCATATAAAGTGTCTAGTGATCTAGTTCTTTTGCAGCATCATCAAGGCCCGTCAATTGTGTGTATGCCGCCACATCATAAATTCTCGTTTTATATGCAATGATGATGCTGCAAAAGAACTCGATCCATTTTTATATGGATATCACATATTGGCTCATTTGCTTGCGTAGAAGGCGAGTTACGATCGATAAAGCGTCGAAGAATACATACTTACTTGACTGTGAGCCAATCTTGCGCCTCATAGCGCGCCATTAAAATATCGACATCTTAGCCAAAAATAAACCTACGAACATTTTCGTAAGCTCAAATTGTTCCATTTGAGTTGTATTATCATTATTGTTAATTAAAGTATAAATGTTTATAGCTCAAGTTTGCTTGAAACCTTTATAAACAAATTAATGTACAATTTTTTTGAGAAAATTATAATTTCAAACGGGTATAACTTTAAAACAAATGAAGATCAGATAATTTAACAAACTTTGTTTGTAAGCTTCTTAATTAAACTTTAAAAGGACATCTTATAGGGCTCATTTGCATGCGCAGAAGCCGAGTTACGATCGATAAAGCTTCGAAAAATACTTATTTTGCAATTTGAAATTTGCATTGTGCACTAATTTTACTATATCTTGAGTTCTGATTGTCGGTTTTAAGTTTAGTAAACGGTTTTTTTCTTCGTTTTTTATTAAGGAACAAATTTTATTTGAAATATTTTTTTCTACTTCTTTTAGTTTATGAGCCAGAGTATTATAAACAATTTATAAACAATTAAATTGTTCATAACAATTTTTTGACCACTCGGATCGAAATCCCCCCTCGAAATTCGTAATCAGTAGCCAAAAATCCATAAGAAACCGTTGAGTTTGTTTATCAGAATTGAAAATGACACGGTGACCTCTATTTGGCGCCTAGACTAAAAATCATGCCACTAGGTTACAAATTTTATTAAAAATTATCCTCGTCCTTATTCCTTGAGCGCTTATCAGGGCGTGGCCGTGGTGACACTCTAAATATTGTTAGTTTTCTGTAGCTATCGATTGCGTTCTTGTCGAAATAACGGTTTCAATTAGGGATTTTCCCATCAGAGTTTTTAACTGGTCTGTCTATCATGTTGGAGAACTTCCTCTTGGTCTTCGACCTTCTACCTTTCATTCTATTACCAATAGTTCCATAGTCCCCGTTCTTTTGGTTATGTGGCCGAAGTAATTTAGGTATGCTCTGTTTACTTTTTTAATAGTCTGTCTTTTATATGAAACTCTTCTGTAATTCACAAGATCTCTGTTCAAGACACGCGTAGAATTCTTCTGTAGACCCACACCTCGAAAATTCTTTAGTGGTTCACTGATTGTATGTAGCAGGATTTTGCTTGCATGAGGAATAAGGGCAATGGTTCTGTAATTGTTGCATATGGTTCATCATCATCATCATCATCATCATCATCATCAACAGCTATTCCATCCGTAGTCGGATGTAAGCCTCCCTTAGTTGTGTCGATTCGTATCTGTTTGCTGTTTTTTGCATCCATTCTTGGTCAGCCATTCTCTTGATATCATCAGTCTATCTTGTTTGAGGTCTGCTTCTACGTCTTTTGCTTGCCCTTGGTCGCCACTCGAGAATTCGCTTTGTCCAGCGGTTGTCTTCCATTCTTCCTATGTGTCCTGCCAAGTTAAATTTTAACATGGAAACATTCTGGATTACATCTGTTAGTTTTGATCGCCTTCTTATCTCTTCATTGGACTTGCGATCACTGAGCTTAATGTTAAGAATTTTCCGTTCCATAGCTCTCTGAGTCACTTGAAGTTTGTGGACTATGTTGTTGTTAAAAGCCCAAGTTTCGGTTTTGTATGCCAGAACTGGCAACACGTACTGATCGAACGACATTTTTGCCTTTAAAGTGTTTGCATATGGTTAGTGACCCTTTATTATGGATAGGAATATAAGTTGATTAACACCACTTGTCAGACCATTAACCTGTGATTCACATTACGTTTCACCTATAGCCCAGTCGGGATAGCATTTGACCTTGCATTAGGAGCTGCCCCAAATTTTATTTTTTTAATCTTTAGGGAGGGTCAATATTAGTACAAATTTAAAATCTCGACTGAATTCCACCGTTGCGTTAGCCGCCATCTTGATTTTAAACGAGAACCGTTTTTGCTCAATATCTCCGCCATTTTCAATTTTTTGACAAAAAGTGTAGAAACTAAAATTGTTGAAAATGCGATTTTCTATAATTTCATTTATTATAATTTTTTTCGTGCGGTCGATATTTTCCGAGTATGAGGGGAAAATAGTGACAGTTGTAACATAATTATTGAATTATTGAATTATCTCGTTTATTATTAGTTTTACAACAAATATTTACCTATACAAAAATGAAGAGAATTAAATTTTGTACAGTTTTGATGCCATTCATTTTTTTTATAAAATCAATATTTAAGGTAGTACGTATGTGGTAAAGGTGCGAGCGTAAGACCTGATTGATTTTGTAGCAATTGTTTTTGTTCAATATCTCCGCCATTTTCAACTTTTCGACAAAAAGTGTAAGAACTGAAATTGTTGCAATTACGATTTACTACAATTTTTCGAGAGAACCAGTGGCGGGTCTACAACGGGGGAAATGGGAAAATTCCCCCAACAGGGTCCAAAATTAAAAAAAAATGTTGAAACATCACGATTTAGCTGACATAAAACTTAAAATATCGACAGACAAATTCAACCAATAAAACCCGCTAGTTAATAAAATTAAGTGAACTTATGTATATAATGTCTTTTTATGTCTTTTATATACTTAGTTTGGTTGATGTTTCATTGGAAGTTTCAAAAATTGTATAAAATATAATTCTCTTTATTTTTGTTTATGTACAATTATGTCGTAATGTTAATAATAAATGAGACAATTCAATAATTATGCTTCCCCCCGCTTCCATTATTTCCCCCCTTAACTCGGAGAATATTGATCGCATAAAAAAATTGTGCCAAAGAAATTGTAGGAAATTGCATTTCCAACAATTTTCTTTCTCACCATTTATGTCGAAAAGTTGAAAATGTCGGAGATATTAAGCAACAACAGTTCTCATTTAAAACCAATATGGCGGCTAATGCAACCGCGGAATTCAGTCGAGATTTTAAATTTACACTACTATTGATCTCTCCTAAAGGATACAATTATAAAATTTGGGGCAGCTCGGATACAAAATTCAATTCAATATTTATGCTCCCCCCACCACTTTTTACTATTTTCCCATGTAACTCGGAAAATATCAACCGCATGAAAAAAATTGTTAAAAAGAAATTGTAGGAAATTATATTTTGAACAATTTTAGTTGAAAATGGCGTAGATATTGAACAAAAACAATTGCTATAAAATCAATCCGCTCTTACGCTCGCGCCATTTCCGCATACGTACTACCTTAAATATTAATTTTAGCAAAAAATTAAAGAGATCAAAATTGTGTAGAATTTAATTCTCTTCATTTTTGTACAGGTACATATTTGTTGTAAAATTAATAATAAACGAGATAATTCAATAATTCAATAATTATGCTCCAACTGTCACTATTTTCCCCTCATAACTCGGAAAATATCGGCCGCACGAAAAAAATTATAATAAAAGAAATTATAGAAAATCGTATTTTCAATAATTTCAGTTTCTACACTTTTTGTCAAAAAATTGAAAATGGCGGAGATATTGAACAAAAACGGTTCTCGTTTAAAATCAAGATGGCGGCTAACGCAACGGTGGAATTCAGTCGAGATTTTAAATTTATACTAATATTGACCCTCCCTAAAGATTAGAAAAATAAAATTTGGGGCAGCTCCTAATGCAAGGTTAGGCCTGTTATTCGTCTAACAGGACTGGACTACTATCGTATTATATCTATGCCAATCTGGCCTATTGCTTTTAGTCTCCTCTGGTATACCAACTATTACCAAAATGACTATCTACAGAAGATTTAGATTCTCTGACTCTGATTAGACCCGTAGTAACCTATAGTTATGAAACCTGGGTAATGACAAAAAAAGATGAAGCCCAACTCAGGACATTCGAGAGAAAGATACTGAGAAAAGTATATGGCTGGTGCAAGAGGAAGGCGGCACATGGAGAATCAGGAGAAACGATGAGGTTATTGAACTGAATGAAGGGTATGACATTGTAATATTTGTGAAAAGTCAAAGACTGTCATGGCTTGGACGGTAAGACCCCATTTTAACAGTCCCCGTTTCAGCGGTTCTCGATTCCACCGACCCTTTTTAGCAGTTTCCGGTTCAGCGGTACCCATTTCAGCAGTCCCAGTTTCGGCGGTTCTCGATTCCACCGACCCGTTTCAGCGGCGTTTGGTTCTGCAGCATGCCGTTTGAGAGGCATCGTTCAGGAAAATGAGTAAAAACAGGACCCTCTTGGGGACAGTAGTTTTAACAATAAAAAATGAATTTTGCATATACAATCCATAAATTGGATTATAAAATGTAGATTCTTATATAAAATCTTTTCAATGTTCACCTATTAATATTTCTAAACAATGAAATATGATTTATTAAAAAACAAATGTTAACTTGATTTCTACTGGTCATATAAAACTATTTTTTTCTTTTTTAATGTGTATTTTTTATTATATATTTATCTTAATAATATACTTTATTTAATAAAATTTACAGAATTCTTACGAAATAATTGTAAAATTCAATAATTAAATAAAAATGTAATCAATTGATTTTTACATGATTTTCCATCATTTTAAAGGGTCACAACTTTTTATTATTTCACTGCATAGGCAGTTCATGAACTGGATCACAAAATGTAGATTCTCATATACAATCTGTTCAATTCTCAGCTCTTAGTTTGTATGAACAACGGAAATATGATTTATTAAAAAATAAATGCCAACTTGATTTCTGTTTGTCATATAAAATTATTTTTTCTTTTTTTATATGCATTTTTTCATCAGCTTTTCATTGAGCCTACATGCAAGCACGGAACATAAAAAATATCTAAGTTATTCTAATTGTTTATAAGCTAAAAAGTGAGGTCTTTTTCAAACAGTTTTTTTAATAACAATTTCAATGGAATGTTAAAAATTTTTTAATACGTCTTAAAACTAAAGTCTCAAATAATCGACTGCGATCTGCTAAATATCTCACAGAGTCACTGTAGGGCAAGAACAGTTGTATAAACAATTGCTCTCTGGGATAAACAAATTGAATAACTTATAAACTATTTGGTCGATCTGGTTGAAATTTAGCACACTTAAATAACTCATTAATTGACATAATTTAGTCATTAAATTTTACGTCATTGTGCAAAAGATAAAGTTGTTAATATTTATAATTTACTGCAAAAATGAGGGTTTTTTGAAATTATCTCGGTCAATTGTTTATATATTACAATATGCTTACCACCAAATTAAAGAACTTTTTAAGATCTACATTTATTTGAAACATTTTTCTCTAAAATGTACAAGAAACGTTTTATAGTCAAAAAACTGCTTTTTTCATTCTTTACAATTGTTTAAAAAAAAGCAAAAGTACGCAAAATTGTACGTCTTCACGGAATTATCATCAGTTATCCCTCATCTACCGTTTAAAACTTTGAAAACCCTGTAGAACATTTTTACGTGAAATCGATGATTTTTTCCCTATTAATTGGGGTATATACCAGATACTTAGATATTACCTGTATATTTTCAAACAAGAATAGGTTAAAATAATATCCTACAATAAAACTAATTACTTATCATTGTCATATTATTATTTTCTTATTGAGACCGCTCTATTGGGGACCGCGTTTATGGGGACCGCTGAATCGGGCACCGCTGAATCGGGGTACCGCTGAAACGGGGACCGCTGTATTGAGACCGCTCAATGGGGTACCGCGCTTATGGGGACCGCTGAATAGGGGTGAAACCGGCTGGGACATGTTCAGCAACAAGAAGACATGAAAACGACAAAAAAGATGTTACAGTGGAAGACGGTAGGAAGGCGGAAAAAAGTATGGCCCAGGACGAGATGGTTGGATGACGTTGAAGAACAATGAATATAAGACAATGGAGGAGAAGGGCCCAAAAGAGATCTGAATGGAAGGACATAGCCAGACAGGCAAAGACCCATCCAGGGTTGTAATGCCAAAAGAAGAAGAAGAAGAAGGTATACGAACTATCTCTGGGGTTGTTTTGTGTCTTAGTTAGTGTAGAACCTTCTCTACTTCTGCCTTGTAAAATTATTGGTTCTATCTCTTTGATTTCATGTTTCTTATGTTCTGAGACTGACGAATCTTTTGTGTCTTTGTATATTTGTTAGCAATAATTTTTCCAGGTTTCTGCAATGCTCTCTCTGTCTCCATTACTCTTTAATGCATATAGTGAAGCCATTTTTGAAGAAGCATTGCTATCTCAAAGTGAAGGAATAATAATTAACGGAAGATCTATTAACAACATAAGATATGCAGATGACACCGTGATTATAGCAAGCTCTGCTGAACAACTCCAACTACTACTGAACAAAACAAACAATTTCTGTAAAGAATATGGACTAACATGAATATAAAAAAGACCAAATACATGATAATAACTAAGAAAACAAACATACAAACAAGCATACATTTGGGAAATGTACCGATAGAAAGGGTTGATAAATACAAATACCTAGAAACCTGGATTTCAGAGAAAAATGATCAAACAACAGAAATAAGGACCAGGATAGAAATAGCAAGAAATGCATTTGTAAAAATGAAAACAGTTCTCTGCAACCAAGACCTTAGCTTAGAACTGAGAGCAAGAGCTTTGAGATGCTACGTGTTCTCGATACTACAATATGGACTTGAAAGCTGGACATTAAAGCAAGAACACATAAATAAACTACAGTCATTTGAAATGTGGTGTTACAGAAGAATGCTTAGAATAGCATGGACACAGAGGAAAACGAACACGGAAGTACTGCGAGAAATGGGTAAAGAATGCGAAATAATAAATACAATAAAAATAAGAAAGTTACAATATCTGGGACACGTAATGAGGGGACCGCGATATGAAATGCTAAGACTGATAATACAGGGAAAGATAAGAGGCGGAAGGAGTATAGGAAGAAGGAGAGTGTCATGGTTAAAGAATTTAAGGGACTGGTTTAGATGCAGTTCTATAGAACTCTTTAGAGCAGCGGTGGATAGAGTAAAGATAGTGATGATGATATCCAACCTCCGATTAGGAGACGGCACTTGAAGAAGAAGAAGATGATGGTGTTGAATGGCTTCAAGTTGTTAAGTGAACTTTCAGGCCAAATATTTATCTTTTTGAAATAATTTGCGCTATTTTTGCCGGGGGACCAGTGTGACGACCCCACAAAATTGATCTTAAGCTTATATTCAACCTCCCTAGACATAAAAAAATAAAATTGTGTCCTCTAATAAATTTAACTATAAATGTAACTTTTCAATGGACTATTTTGAAATTCTACCAGTTTATTTGAATATAAGAAAATGAAACAATGTTAAATTTATTTTCAAAACAAAACAAAATAAACAAATTAAGAATACGAGACACGAGCATTTTAAAAAATAAATCAACAAAGCGATTTATAAGGGGAGAAATAAACTGCTATGAATATAAATTGGAAGGTGAAAAGCATCTAATCACCTATTACCATTTTAATTACAATTTAAAAGAGATTAATTCTATTTCTGTAAATTACACGAAGCGAACTGGTTATACGATATTTCTGAGGTAGACTTGTTATTTAATAATTCAATCATAAACAGATCCACCGATAGGCCACTCGAAGAGGTATACATTTCTTGATATTGAAATGATTTTAAGTAATACACGAGAAAACCCTAGTAGTTGGCTGTAGGCCATAGTTTAAACAAACTTACAATGAAGTAAAAACATAGTATAATGGTAAACCTTAATTCAAATTTTAAAAATTATCCAAACGAATTAAAACTATCTTCGAGACGTTTTCGGTCCCGTCGAACCATCATCAGTGAAACATCTTAAGAGTAGTTGAAACTGAGTGAAAAGGAACGAAAATTTTTACCATTTGCACAAATTTGCAGGATTATCTGTCACGTTGGTTAACATAATCTTATACAAAGCATCTGTTTTTAAGTTAGATACATTCAAGAGATATGTGTTACGTGCGAGAAGTTAAGATGCATCGGGAATTCTGGATAGTAACAAGTAACGTTTGTGACAAGACAGTTTCATTATCCATTTGGCAAATCTTGGAGAAGGATTCTTCATGCTATGTAACAACTGTAATGAGAAATAATCTGTAATAACAGTAAGATCATCACTACCCTTAATATGGCATCTAAATTTTTTAATGGACAGCAAAATTATTAATAACTCTTTCGCAGTGGGGGTAGAGTAGGAGTTCTCAACCGGATAGAATGCATTCAAAAGGTAGTTTTACCTACCTAATAGACGCTGTTTTTGTTTAGAGTTTCATTTCTACCGTATTCGAGAAAAACTATCGTTTTAGAATTCGTCTAATCAGGAAGTCGCTATTAGTCGTATAGGCGTAGGGATGTGGCGACCCCATCGCCCAAAGGTGTATAACCTTTGCAGTCAGCCCAAGATAGCAAGTAGATACTATTCTACGACCCCGGTAGAAGACATATCTGCTAAAGGGACGCGACCCTGCCTTAAACAAGCCTTGATTTTCTCCACATTCCCCTACCAAGGAGAAATCATGTCCTAACCAAACTTTTCCTTCAAATTTGTACCTATTCATTTCAGATCCTAACCCACTACCAATACGCACTGGCCCGCACGGTAGTGAAACGGCTAAACCCGCCTCCTCTATTCATGTATTGAAAATTCAGGTAATGAACGGCCCTCATTGTCCGGCGACTCCACTACCTCCAACCAAGGTAGCTGTCGGAAGAAAGACGGAGTATAGGGTGCTAAGAATCCCCGGGAGGCTACCATAGACGACCACCCATGCATATTGCTTCATATAATGTGAGAAGAATGTTGTCACAGTCTAAATTGTTAGAAAGGGAGGAAGATCTAAAATCAATAAAGTGGGACGTAGAAGTTAGACAGAGAAGTTAGAAGAAGAGGAGAAGAACAATATACAATTAAATCTGCCCACTCATTCCATTTCAAAGGAGAAGACGATTTATCGAATGGTGGAGTTGGATTCATAGTACAGTAAACCTGTGTTAACGGCCACCTGTCAAAACCGGCCACCTGAACTAGCCGGCCAGTTTCAAAGTTCCCCCAACCAAACTTTGTGGATTACAAAACCTGGTATTAGCGGCCACCTTTTTATATCGGCCAATAGTTCTGTCATTTTTAGTGACCTTTATAGACAGGTTTTACTGTAGTTAGTATCAATCTCGAATTCGATCAGTCTGTTTGTCGCATTTATAGGTTTAGAGTTACTACTCTCGCTTATTTATAGTGCAGTCACTGAAGGTGGATATGAGCTATTACGTCCGATTTCGTTGAACCTTCATCGATTTGCATGAAAATTGGTGAGTGGTTAGAGGATGTCTCAAGGAATAAAGGTGACATGGTGCCATGGTGACATGGCATAAAGATTTTAATTTTTCGTGAGAAAAATGCATGTTTTTAATCGACTTTTGATAAATAACTCAAAAACTATAAGTTCTAACAAAAAAGTTATTATTACCAATATTGAAGCCAATAAAAAATGAAATAAACTCCTTACTAGAAAAACCTTTTAGTGTTAACTGAAAGTGAGTAACAGGTAATTGAATGTATATTTTTTTCGGCGAGTACCCAAATATAAGTATTCAACGTTAAATAATGGGAAAATTATGCATTTTATAACATAAACTTATTAATCATTGTTGTCAAAGTATTTAGAAATATCTATCAACTGAGCCCCCGAACAAGTTGATTCCATTAAAATTTATGCTATAAAAATTTTTCAAAATTTATCTTTTAAAAATTTTTCCAAAAAAATGTTATTGTGTTTTTTTAAATAACTCGGTTAATTTTAACGATATCATATTCATCTAAAAAGCATTTGAAAGTTAGTTCCAAGGGATATTAAACCGCATTGAATTTAATCTTCAAGCCCCTTAATTTTTTTAAATAAAAGGTTAAATGGCCCCGGTTACATGGTTCTCGCAGCAAAATTTAAGCTTTAAACGTTTCTATCTCGGTTATTTTTTACCCTACAGAAATAGTAAAACTGGTAAAATATTCAGTACTGAAAAAACTAAAATTTGATTATGTGTCATTTTTTACGTATATTGAGTATTTTTGGAGTTATTATCAAAAGAAAATGAAAATTACGATAATTTTAAAAATTCTGATTTAATTAAATTATACCTTTTTTTCAAAAATATGCATTCTACTCCCGTCAAAATTTTTAATACCATTACTTATGCCAATATAAGGAAATTATAGTAAAGATTACTATAAATTTCAATTTTTGTGGAAATGGCGTATGTTTTCTTTTTCACTTTTACCTAAAAAATTCGAAAGGGTTTTCTTATTTTCATCATAACTTGCGTAATTTTAATGCTACTGACTTCTTCTGGAGCTCATTTGATAGGTATTTTGAAGTACTTTGACCAGTGTTTAACATGTATATTTTATAAAATGCATAGTTTTCCCGTTATTTAAGATGGAATACTTAGATTTGAGTACTCGTCGTAAAAAATATAGGTTCAATTACCCATAACCCACTTTGAATTAACATTAGTTTAGTTCTTCAATGAGGAATGTATTAAATTTTTTATTACCTTTAATTTTGGTAATAATAACTTTTTAGTAAAAGCTTATAGTTTTTGAGTTATACGTAAAAAACCGCTTTAAAACATTTTTTTAGTGTATTATTATTTTTAATAAAATAATTTTTACCCCCCGGGAAGGGTTGGCATCCACCTCCATGGTAAAAGCGCAAGTTGGCATCATGTCGGCTTTGTTCCTTTGGGTATCCTCTAACCACTTACCACTTTTCATGAAAATGGATAAAGGTTCAACGAATTACTGCACTATTATAGTTATTGTGTGTCTCGGTTATAGTTTAAAAACTATACAATCCGCAAACGGTTACTATTAATTACGTTTATTAACTAAAAAAAATTCTTAGATTATATTAGTTAGTGACACTAAAACCGTAACAGTGCTATTGTGATTGTGTTTCGCGGACTAGTGTGAATTGGACATTGAATAGGCGGTTTAAATATAAGAACTCTACAAAAGCACGAAAGAACATTAACCAGATCTTAATTTAGCAATAGTAACAAAGTTAGTAATTAAATTAAATATTTTTTTAATGCTCGTATTCTTTTATTCCCAGGTTATAGTAGGGGAGAAAAGTATGCTAAATGCGCAGTCACTCGAGCGTTATGGGGACCTATTGCGTTGTGACGAGTAGGTCCTAAAACCTAAAAAAGTTAAGTAAAGTTTTCCATTTTAGTGGGCGCTTGCCATTTTTTAATTTAATTTTCCATTTCCAACAATCGTTTTTTCCGATTATAACGCCATCTATCCGTAATTCGAAAAATATTTCGAATAAAAGTTACTTATTTTTACGTAAGGAATCCAAATCTGCAATAAAAAAATGGGGGCTCCTATTTAAGATTTTAAAATAACCCCCCACCCCACCACCGTAGGGAGTCGTGTTTGGTACCATTCGATAGATTTTTTAAAACTATTGAATAAGGGTATTTTACAGTTTTTCGATTTGATGTTCATTTCGCGAGATATCACGGGATTCGTATTTAAAATATTACATTTACCCCCCACGACATATACCAAGCCGTGTTGGGTATCATTCGATAGATTTTTAAAAAATATTGAGCATATATTTTTTAGTTTTTCGATCTGTCATTCATTTTGCGAAATATTCACTTTTTTCTTGTGAAACTTTGGGACTCACCCATTTCCTTATGCCCGGCCCAAATATACACTCTCTTGCATGTACTTAACTTACCTTATCTTAAACTGACAATTCCGAGTTCTTTAAAGATATATTTTTTTTCGGGCCCCTCTTAACTAACTCCCCTGTGTTAAGAGGCAATATATGGTAGAGGTACATCTTCGGGGTACCAGGTTTCTCCCCATATGATAATCTGACGAGCTCGAGTAACTGCAAAAATCCCCGCTTGGGCTCCCCTACCATTAGTGGGTGGCCCTTCGAGTTGTAATTTATTACATTGCTTATTAGGCTCTAAATGGCAGTAAGATCGCCATCCTAATTTTTTATTTATCTTGTTACCTTTTTGCTGAACAAATCGTCTATCATGATTGGTTGGCCATCTTCGAGCGAACTAGTAGCGAAAATGGAAGAACCATTTTGTTGGAATGTTACCTAGATAAGTAAACAGGTCTAAAGTGCATAGTGTAGAATATCCCATGTCTGCTATTTATCCGTTTGTATGTCTTGAAATTTGTAGAAGGCTCAGATTAAGCGACGTACCCAAAAATTTACTTTCCGACTTTCCGATTTAATTAACTTCTGTCCATCAGATTTCTCTTTGTTTGTTGTATAAATCAATCCATTAACGATGCTGTGAAATTTATATTTTTTATATTTGAAGTAATAATTTCACCAAGAAGAATTTCTACAGGAGACTATTACAGGAAACTCGATTGCATAGAATTTCGGCACTTAAATGGTCACAGAAACATTAAACATTTATTAGTACTTACTTATCTTCAGACAATGCAGTAATTACCTACACGTAATCACCTTCTTTGACCTACGCCACGGTAGAAATTGGTTTTCTATTATTAGTTAACAATCCCTATTTTCTTCATAGTCAATAGCTATAATTTTATCTACAATTTACGTACATGAAGTTACAAGATTTATCTACACTTTCGCCCGAAAGTTCATGAAACGATAGTACTTACACTATTTTAACAACACAATTGTTCGATTAATTTCTATTTTCAAAGGTTCTTAAAAAACACCATATTTATTACCACTTTCACTTTACTTAGGTCGTAACAATCGATCAAGGAGTACGTGCTGATTTTAAATGAAAAATTGTAAATTATTGATGCTGATATCAGGCATGAGAAACTTATAGACGAGGGCTGGGCATTTAGAATAAAATAAAAAACACCGGAATAAATTGATTTTTAAATACAGCACCTATCGACTTTTTGCATTGTGTTTAGGATGACGTAAGGTAGGCGAGGAATTGAAACAATGAACGAATGAACCTATAGACCGGACTGTATCGTCGCCCCCGCTAGCGAAATAATTCCGATTCGATTTTATTGCACAAAAAACTTACTAAAAAGGAGGTCCTTATAACATATCCACAGGGTGCCGGGCGCTGCCGTGGTCGAAAAATTGTTTAAACAATTTTTTTAAACAAATTCACAAAAATAATTTTTTCACTTTGAACAATTTTTTAGATAATTTGAAATTTGAGTCTGATTCTCAAATTCTCAAAAATCATTCTGAGCAAAAAAGGTCTTGTCATTTTTTTCTAGAATTGATGGTTGTCGAGTTATATGCGATTAAAAATTAGAAAAATGCGAAAATGGCCATTTTCAATGCTTAATAACTCGATTAAAAATTATTACTATGAAATTAAAAAGTGATCAAATCAAGTTTCAAACCCCTTCTTCAAGGACCTGAAGAGATTTTTGTCATTAGTTTATTACAAAGCTGTTATTTTTTTTCTTTTTTTTTTTTTATTTAAAATTAATGTGCTCGGCTACTAAGGCCACTTGCACAAGAACGGTTACAACAATATTACAATAAATAATATGTTACACAATGCAAAAAAATATGGTACAATGAAAATTATATTTTATAATACAACTGAATGTCTTTTAGAAATTTTATGGCGCACTTGATTTTATCCGCATTATTTAGTATGTCTCGTATATTGTCTTTGAGGTGAAAAAATAGTCTTCTGGCAGAATATTGGAGGCATTCGGTGAGAATATGATTCACTGTCAGTTGTAATTGACAGCTTTCACAATTAGGTCGGTTGCTGGATGACATTAGGTAACCATGTGTTAATTTTGTATGCCCGATACGGAGTCGTCTTGCCACGACAAGTTCTCTTCTAGACAAACTTGTAGGTCCAAAAATAGGAGGACTATCGATTAGCGGTTGAATTTGATGTAAAGCTGAGCAGTTGGTGTCCCAGTGTTGTTGCCATCGGACTCTTGTTCTTCTTTTAATGTAAGCTTTTAAATCCTTGCTAATTTGGATGTTATCGGCGATAACAGATGATGTTGAGGCAATCTTGGCATGGTGGTCTGCAAGCTCATTACCTTCTATCCCAATATGAGATGGTAGCCAGATCAGAGTAACTGTTATATTTTGGGAAAGGATACGTTGGTAATGGTCATGGATCTTTTGGACGATAGGATGATCAGTGAATATGTTTTGGATAGACTGGATTGAGGCTAGAGAGTCTGTGCATATAGCAACTTGCTTATTTGATAGAGAAATGTTTTTGATAGCTTGAAGTATGCTGAATAATTCGCCAGTATGAACGCTACAAAAAGGGGGGATAAGGGATGCCGTGATAAGATTATGTGACGTTGTAACAGAACAGCCTACCCCTGTATCATTTTTTGAAGCGTCAGTATACAGAACTAAGTCGTATTTCTTTGTAGAGATTATTTCTTTAAAACTGTTCCTAATGAGTTCCCTCGGAGTTGTAAATTTATCGTATCTTGAGAGTGATGTGTTAATATGAGGAATGACTATAGACCAAGGAGGATAAGGGGTTGGGAGTAGTGGAATTATTTGTGATAGAGAAATGTCATCAAGTAACTGCGCCAAAATTAGTGGGACGGGTTTTATCGAAGGTAATTTAGAGTGGTCATGCAGTTTATTCGCGGATGATACAAAAAGAGGATATACTGGGTTAGAGGGATTAGAAGAAACAGATACTGCGTAGGATAGCAGCAGCTGCTCCCGTCTAATCCAAAGAGGGGGTTCATTTGCTTCACAATATAAGTTCTCTACGGGACTAGATCGGAAAGCTCCTATACAAATGCGGAGAGCTGTGTTATGTATTGAATTTAGGAGGTTAAGATATGTTTGAGGAGCAGAGATGTATATGTAAGAACCATAATCCAGTTTGGAACGAATAACAGATCTATATATCTTCAGAAGAGAATTTTCATCTGCACCCCATTGATAGTGTGAAAGAGTTTTGATAATATTTAGTCTTTTGTGAGCTTCACCTTTTATTTCTAATATATGTTGCTTCCAGGTAAGTCGTGAGTCAAACGTTAAACCGAGTATTTTACATTCTCTGACAGAGGGAAGATAAGCTTTGTCAATCGTAATACTAGGAGATGGTGATGGTGGTCGTCTACTAAATTTTATTATTTTTGATTTTGTATATGATAATGATAAGCCTATGGAGCTTGTTTTCTTAATGAGGGTATCTACTGCGGATTGAATGAGCTTAGAAGTTGTAGAGATAGATCGTCCGTGGCAGTAAATTATTAGATCGTCTGCATATAAGACATGTCTAATGGGGGAAAGTATATTAGAGCATAAATCACTTATTGCTAGATTAAAAAGAGTTGGGCTTAATACTGATCCTTGTGGTACCCCATCGGTTTGAGTGTGAACTGATGAAAAAATACCATTGACAGACACTCTAAACGATCGAAGTGATAAGAAATTTTGTATAAAATTGAATATGTTACCCTTAATATTATAAAGGGTTAGTTTGTTCAGTATAGATTGCCTGCTAATAGTATCAAAGGCGCCTTCGATATCAAATATAGCAGCGACGACTTCCTGACTTTTGTTAAAAGCATCAGAAATATGACTTTGGAGAAGTATTAGATTATCTTGAGTCGAGCGATTTCGTCGGAAACCTGACTGTTCTTTGGGAATTATGTTATATTTGTTGAAGAACCATATAAGTCTTTTGCTAATCATTTTTTCTAAGATTTTGCACATGGTGCAAGTGAGTGATATTGGTCTATAAGCACTGGGTGACGAGCGAGCTATGTTAGGTTTTTTAATGGGTATTATAATTGAGGTTCGCCACTGGTTGGGAAATTTGTTGGATGACCAGATTAAATTAAACATTTCAAGAAGTTTAAGGAGACCTAAGTTGGATAGTTTTTTTATAAAGATATAGGGAATATCGTCGGGGCCAGAAGCAGTGTTTTTGAAAGTGTTAATGACCGAGGTAAGTTCTGCGTAAGAGAACGCCGAATTCAGATAAGTAATATCCTTAACTGTTTCGGAAGAGCATGGAGGAAGGGTGTTGACTAATGGCTCAAGTAAAGAAGAATTTATTTTGCTTTTAAATTTTGTATCGAAGTGTTTTGCTAGGGTTTCGCCAATTTCTTGATTATCACTGATAGTAATATTATTTGAGATAAGACTAGAGATTTTAGTGTTTGTATTGATGCCTTGGATTTGGCGTATTTTTTTCCAGAGATCAGTAGGATTGGTATTTTCGTTAATAGAAGATACATAGTTTTTCCAAGAAGATTTTTTACTTTGTTTTATAATGAACCGTGACTTGGCTCTAGCTTTTTTTAATGTTGTGAGATTTTCGGGGTTTTTATTTTTTCGATAATTTTTTAGTGCCACTTTATGTTGTTCTACAGAGCTTTGGCATGAGGTATTCCACCAAGGAACTCTTTTTTGTTTATGTGACATAGTACTTTTGCCAATGTGCAAATTGGCAGCTGAAAGTATGATGTCTGTGATTAATGATATGTTATTATCAATATTGTCTGATAGTATGAGAGAAGGAAATGCGATATCTGTTTGGGATGTATAACTTGTCCAGTCAGCATTTTTAAGTCGCCAGTAGCTTCTGGGCAGAGTTTGTTCAGTATTGGGAATATTAGACGATATAAAGATAGGATAATGATTGCTATCATAAAGGTCATCAGAGACTTTCCAAGTTAGTAAAGGTGCAGATTTGGGATCACTAAAGCTAAGATCTATCGAAGAAAACGTCCCAGAGGAAAAATTTAAATGTGTATTAGAACCTGTATTTAATATGCAAGAGCCTGTACAGTTAATTACATTCTCGATAGTTTTGCCTTTATTTGACGTATGATTGGATCCCCACATAGAATTATGAGCATTAAAATCGCCTACTAGAATGTACGGTGTAGGAAGCTGATAAATAAGGTCTAGAAGTTCAATTTCCTTTAGTGAGTGGTTGGGTGGAATATATACACTACAAATAGTGAGCTTATTTGGACACCATACGGTTATGGCGATAGCCTCAAGTTCGGTGGTGAGAGAGAGGTGAGATGAAAATAGTTCGCTGGAAACAAAAATTGAGGTTCCACCACTGGCTCTACTGCAGTCAGTTCGAACATAGTGATAGTTTTCAAAATTTTTTAGTTTAGGAAGTTTGGATAATTTGGAATTAGTTTCTTGTAAACATATGATTTCAGGTTGTTCTTCGGCAACTAATTGCTGGATTCTTTCCAAGCGAGGAAAAAATCCATCGCAATTCCATTGAATTATTTTGAAAGCGAGTTTTAGTTAGCTTGAGAGGTAGAAAACTGTGAAGATGGAAGAGCTTGTTCAGAAATAGGAAAGGTTGTTTCATCTTCAGTTTGGTAGTCAGATGAGGTACTCATATTGTCATTGTCATCAGGATTAAGTTGTCGTTTAATTTTTTTTTGTAGTCTAGTAATGCGGTTTTTAAAAGACCTCTCAGTTGATTTTGAATGGAGAAGTGATAAATCGTTTAGTAATCCTTCAATGTTAGAAGTGAAATTAAGAGCTTCTTTAAGTGGATCTGGGATGCCATATGTAATTTATAGGAAAGCTGTAAACTGAGTTTCGGTAAGAGTTAGTTCCGATGAATTATTTTTGTAGATGCCTTGAACTGCATTAAGTGAACTGACTGTTAGTTTATGTTCTTCTGTTATTGTTGTTTTGGATTTTTTCTTTTTGCGTTTACAGGGAGTATTAGTTTTGACAAGCAAGGGTGGAGGCATTTGGTTGTTAGTTAGATCCGGTGTAGCGACCGGAGAAATTTGAAGTGGGGTGCTTGCATTGCTGTCAGTAGATATGGGTCTTTTATGGCCGTGTGTTAGGAGGGGTGGTGACTCTGTAATGTCAGTTTGTGTTGAAGTACTTGGAATTTCGGAAGAAGTTGCATTTAGTAAATTAGTTTCAATATGACTGCTTTCCGTTGGAGATAATATATCGGTGGGAAGAGATACGGGGGTAGCGGGTGTAGAAAGTTCGGTATGAGTTACTGTGATTGGAGCATTTGTACAAGCGTCAGCAGTATGGCCAGCTTGTTTGCATAAGAAGCATTCTAATTTGTCAGTAGACACAAATATTATATTTGGCGTCTTGTCGTAAGTTATTAAGATAGAGGTTTGAATTGAAAAGTTTTCGTTATCAGGAATAACATAACAGACTCTTCGGAAGCTCATTATGTGGGCATAATCATCACTAAGTGAGCCACATTTCACGAATGATACAGGAGAAGCTATTTGTAATCCGATATCTTTAAGTGCTTTTTCTATTATAAGGTGCGGTATTGTGGGCGGTACATTTGATATGAGGATACGTTTAGCTGGAGTAATAAGTCGTCTGATAGGGACAACTATTGAGTTTATGGTAATATTTTGGTGGGTACTCAGAAGTTCGTCGACTACTGCAACGGAGGTTAAATAAATACAAATACGATTATTAGAAATTCGAGATGCAAAGGTAATATTCTTGGGGGTAACAATGTCACCTATAGCTTTTATATACTCAAACAGAACGACATTTGGAAGTGCATGTAAGACAACGGCTTGATTTTTATGAGGAAACGATGGAGGTGCAGGTTTAGTTAAGGTTGCGGCGACATAAGACTTATTCATTGTTACGTTAGTTTGTAAATTTATTTGAGAGTTATTTGAGGTCATTTTTGTGAGTGGTCCTGGATGCCAAAACCACTACACGTAAATTTTATTAATGCAACAGACGTCCTAGTAGGACTCTGTGGATAAAGTGATAAAAAAAATAACAGTTACCTGGTATGATGTTACGCCACTGGATAATCAAATTGTTCAATTAATGTAGTTTACGATGCACAGTTTTTTAAAAAACAACACTGAATTGTTCGTAAATATCACATATTTCTTTGTGTTTACATGGTAATTAGTACAAACTAGTAATAAGAAAAAAAAACTCGTAGATATCAGAAATATCTACCTACAGCAAACGATAAAGCGACAACGTGTGTACTCGTTGACTTTCTAATTAGGAATGTTATTTTTAATTAATAACAATTAGCGCTATAGTCCAGGATGTATCGTCGCCCCCGTTAGTGAAATTATTTCGATTCGATTTTTTTACACAAACTTACTCAAAAAGAGGTCCTTATAACATATCCACAGGGTACCGGGCGGTTCCGTGGTCGAAAAATTGTTTAAACAATTTTTTTTAACAAATTAACAAAAATAGTTTTTTATTGCGAACGATTTTTTTTTTAGATAATTTGGGTTATTCTGAGCAAAAAAGGTCTCTTGTGATTTTTCTCTAAAATTGATTGTTGTCGAGTTATACGCGATTTAAAATTTGAAAAATGCGAAAATGGCTATATAACTCGACAACAATCAATTTAAGGGAAAAATCACAAGAGACCTTTTTTGCTCAGAATAACCCAAATTATCTAAAAAAAATCGTTCGCAATGAAACAACTATTTTTGTGAATTTGTTTAAACAATTTTTCGACCACGCGGCACCGCCCGGCACCCTGTGGGTGCGTTATAAGGACCTCTTTTTGAGTAAGTTTGTGCAAAAAATCTAATCGAAATAGTTTCGCTAACGGGGGCGACGATATAGTTGGACTATGGAGCTAACTGTTAATAATTAAAAATAGCAGCTTTGTAATAAAATAACGACAAAATTCTCTTCAGGCCCTTGAAGAAGAGGTTTGAAACTTGATTTGGCCACTTTTTGAATTTCATAATAATAATTTTTAATCGAGTTATTAAGCCTTGAAAATGGCCATTTTCGTATTTATCAAATTTTTAATCGCATATAACTCGACAACAATCAATTTTAGAGAAAAATGACAGGAGAACCTTTTTGCTCAGAATGACCCAGATTATTTAAAAATAATTAACTCATACAGAAGTAAAAACTTCGAGATGTATTCTGGTATAAAATCGTTTATTTAAAAACTATCTAAAATGTCATGGATTGCAAAGCGTTTTCGTTCTAATACAGGACATCTTCAGTGCATTCTGCCGAGTAGTTTGAAACTAGCACACTGTATATAGTGGTAATCCCATAATATATGGTTTACATAATACAATTTAGTAAAATTTGATGACTAAAAGTCGATGTTGATAGATATAATGGAACAATTGCTAAAAGGGTACCATGCTTCCCTGCTCGAAGATGCTAGGTACTTGCCAATTCAATGGGCACAGACCGACTTTAAAAATAATTGTTTGAAATGAAAAAATTATTTTTGTCAATATGTTTAAAAAAAATTGTTAAACAATTTTTCGATCACGGCACCGCCCGGCACCTTGTGGATATGTTATACGGACCTCTTTTTAAGTAATTTCGCTAGCGGGAGCGACGATACAGTCTACTAACAGACGATACCTACTAACAAAATGTTTACAGTTGAATTAATGTCGATCTAACTTTTTGTAGTCGGTTCGTAAGCGCCTTCAAGAAACTTTGCAAGTAAAATTGATGATAACGAAATGAAAATTGCATTATTGAACAAGAAAAATGCATTTTCCAAAATTCATTTCGAAGTGATAAAATTATTTGTAATTCGTAAATAATTGACAGGAATGTTTTCAATTTTGCTACCCGAGGGTTTTTGAGCTCGCTGAACATGGAAATCATAACGGTAATGATCTCCGAGGCAACTGGTGCTCAAGTTTTATATAAATTCGATAAGACATCAGTGCAAACTGATTAGAGATGCACCAAGTCAAACTAGTTTGATTTTACTCAACAAACTTGAATTGATTTGAAAACCAAACTTTTTTTGTAAAAACGTTTGACTTGACTTGATTTCGATATCTTAAGTTAAGGTTTGACTTGAAATCAAACTTCTTCAAACAGTTTGAAGTTTGAAAATCATACTGTGTAACTTGTTTATTTCCAATTCTAATTATTGAGAGCCTTTTGTTTTGACTTATTTGAATAGGTCTGAGCCTGTACACATCTACTACACCATTTACCAATACACCATTTTAAAGTTAAGAAAATAAGCTTTTTTTATTCCACAATGTATATACCTAAATGTATATACATTTAAATTTAGAGAAATTTAAAAAATAATCATTAAAAATATCAAAAATCGTTAAAAGTATAAAACCTTGAAAAAGCATAATTTGCTAAAAAAGAGCCGTATGTCCTTATACAATATAAGTTTTTAAAGGTAATTGACTTCTCTTTCTATTAAATGTACCATTGCATATACCTAGAAATGCGTAGAAACAAGTTACAGAACAATGTTTGCGAAACAATGGGGAAAAATGGCCCAAAAATGCTGTGAGCGCCAAATTTTGAAAAATCCTGTCTCGGAAACTATAAATCCTAGAGACTTTTACTAAACATTATTTTAAAGAGAAAGGACGGAAGTTATTTTTCGCTGAAGCAATACCTATTCCTATATCCCCGTGGAAAAAAGTTATGGGGCAAAAAACAAAATTGCCTTCCTTTCTTGTTTTTTTCTTGCTTTTATTTTGAATATATTTTTGTACAACAAAATATTTTTTACTTTAAAATGTGATATTTCGATAGTAAATTTAACCTGGAACAATTTTTCTGTAGACGTGTTTGTACCAAAAGTGCATAGAACTCACCCAAATTCACCCTGTGCCTAGGGACTAATTCACCCCTGTCTCAAAAACGCACCCACTTAAATGGTAGCACTCCAAGGCTTTTTGAAATTTAGAGGTACATTGACCACATGAGACAATAAAATCCCCCTTAACGATGTAGTTCCTTTTAGCCCTCTTATTTTGAACATATTCATTAGCCCAATAGCTATTTTGATCCTTACTTTGTTATGCAGGCATTTCAATTATTTTCGTCTTCTTTTTACAACCCTAATCTACTTTAATTTTAATTTAACTCCACCATCTATTTATTCCCATAAAGTAGTGATCTGTTACTGAGGAATCTCTTGATAATAGTAGCTAACCGACTCATCAGGTCGGATAAAGACATAAACTCATTCCAACTTTAAATTAAACGTATAAACGAAAATAAGCATTTATTTCCAGACAATCTATTTTATCCTATTTACTTGTTTTAGTAAGAAAATGTTAAATAAGGTCGTTTATTTTGTTTATAGATTACATTGAAATATGAAATGTTTTTCGGCAAAATGATATTGCATCAGAATAATAAAATTACTATTAAATATAAAATAAAGTTGACAAAATGAAAAGATATTTGATGTTTGTTCCTATTTTATTATTTAAAATGTATATCGAGCGCTCTAAAACCATCTCCCGATAAAGAGCTATTTTATATTTTGACCGTACTCACTAGTTTGTGGGATGAGCACGATAGAGTAGGTAGGATGCCTTAACTCTGGCCATTATTACGCTTTTCTTGACATACAGGGTTTTGCTGAGAGTTACCACTCATTCGTTAGATCGTGGAACAAGAATGGACTATAAACAAACAAAAAATAAGATGCGACAGAGGTCAAAAATGGTCCCGCGAACGAGAAAACTTTTAAGGACTTATTTTCTTTGCTTAACTTTATTGTATTTACAATATATGTTATTAACCCTTATCCGGGCAAGGTGGATCCAACAGGCCCGAGACACCAATTCATTTATCATAAACTGATAAAAAAAATTATTGAATATTATGCATCACTGAATATGTTTACAAGTATGTTTACTTCAACATAGTCATGAGCTATTCAAAATATTCATTATCATTTTTGAAATAATTGCGTCGAAAGAATTTTGTCACGTAAAGGGGCAACACGGGCCCGTCGGACCCTATATATATTTATACCTAAAGTCTAAATATTTGTTACATAAGTTAATCTGGCAGTCAGGTAATATTTTTGTGGATTATCTAAACGACTTTTATGATTCCGGAAATCCAATAATAAAGTGTAAACGTGTTACAAACAATGTAATTATCTCTTGGATGTGAACATCAAAGAGATGCCTACAATAGGTGTTATATCTATTCTAAATGAATTTTAAAAACTGATAATCATTGTTGGAATGCAATAATATTGTTGGTAGGTACCTATACATATTTTGAACAAAATAATGCATCTGCTATCAGTCATTTGATATCGATGTTAGTGTCGACAACTAAGCTCCTAAAATTATATTGAATTAGAGTGAAAGTACATAGTGCGAATAAAATGTCCCGAAATCCATTATCAGCTGCAGAACTGCAAGATATTGCTAATAATTTATGGAACTCGGATGATTAAGAATCTCCTGAATTAGGTGGCATTGAAAGTGACTCTGAAATTGAAGATCATCTTTCGGAAGCCAGTGAAGAGGATGATCAGCAAGTTATATTGAGTGATAATGAAGAAGAATGTGTAGTTACAAGTTCCTAGATTTCAGAGTGTGTAATTTTTGAAACTAAGAATGGAATTAACTGGAAGAGTAAACCACAACCGGCAGGACGAATACAGTCCTGCGACATAATAAAAAGCAAAGTGGACAAAGTAATGTTAGCCCCTGGTCAAAATGTAGATGATCCTGTTGATTCCTTTTGTTTGTTTGTGGACGAAAAAATTGTGAACGAAATAGTGAAGTGTACAAATAAAGGAGCCGAAAAAGTCCTGGGGATAGGGAACTGTAAATATTGCGACTCTACAGAGCTATATGCCTTTATTTGACTACTACTAACAGCAGGGCACCTGAGTGGCAACATCCATAATGTAGATAGATATACCTTGGAGTAAGTTTTATGGACCTACTATATTTAAAGCTACCATGGGGTTATAACGATTCAAAAATTTGCTAAGATTTGTTCGATTTGACGATAACGACACGAGTTCTGAACGAAGAAGGAACGACAAATTAGCAACAATACGCGATGTGTGGAATCAAGTCAACCAAAACTTTCAGAAATACACTAGGTATTTACCAGGAAAAAACATAACGGTAGATGAGAAACTTGTTCCGTATAGAGGTAGGTGTCCTTTCAAGGCAGTATATTCAAAGCCAGATAAGTGTAAGCACCCTCGAGGTAGACCGCATACTATGGTAGCACCTTTTTTTAATCTAGACAATTTAAATTTAACTTTAATAAAAAATCAAAAAAGAATATGAGAAAAATATATGGGTAAATATGAATAGTACATTCAAGAACAGTGGTGGGCTCAACGGACCCGAGTTGCCCGGTTACGTAAGTAAAATGTGTTGCCCGGATAAGGGTTAATCATATTCTGTGTTGGAGACCAACACAGTATTGCACCGTAGATCGGGAGTAACCGACATAATCAAAAGGATATCGACCTTGAAATGGAACTGGGCAGGGCATACCGCGCGACCAAAGACGGTAGATGGACTAAACGTTTCTCGGGTGGAGACCCAGACAGGACGCCTTTCGAAGCATAGGACGGCCACCAAGAAAATGGACAGATGACCTGAAGCGGATATGCCAAAATTGGATGCAAGCGATTCAGGACAGGAATTTGTGGGAGAACTACGGGAGGCCTACGTTCAGGAGTGGACTAGTATAGGCTGAATGATGATGATTAATCATAACCATAAGTAAGTTTCTCGTTAATTTTCTTCTTCTCCTTATTGAGAGATCATTCATCATTCTCTTTGCCTTATCCGTATGGGGGTCGGCTTCCCTAATTTCATTTCTCCACACAATTCTATCTTGTGTCATATCAATGTTAATCCCCTTTACTAACATGTCCTGCCTTATCGTCTCCCCCCAGGTATTCTTTGGTCTTCCTTCTTCTACTTCTTCCAGGGGTCTGCACTTCAGCTATTCTTTGTATTGGGTGAATAAATTCAAAATACTCTGTTTTTTCCTACTAAGCTTTAAACCTTTTTCCTAAAGAGCTTGTCTCCACTGTTCCAGTTTTTGTTCTAAGTCTCTTTCACTATTTTCTGTTAACACTACATCATTAGCGTACATTAGGCACCATGGAATGCTACCCTGTAGTTTAGCTGTTATCTGGTCCAAAACTAATGAGAATAAATAAGGACTAAGCACCGAGCCTTGGTGCAATCCTACTTTCACCTGAAATTTATCAGTCTCTCCCACACCTGTCCTAACACTAGTCGTTACTCCCTCATACAATCTCTCACAATCTTTACATATTCGCCAGGGAACTCCTTTCTTATTGAGTGCCCACCACAGAATCTCTCGAGGAACTCTATCACATCCTTTCTCAAGATCAATGAATACCATATGAGCGTTGGTCTCTGTATTCCTGTATTTTTCCATCAGTTGCCTTACAATGAAAATTGCATCTGTTGTTGATCTGCCCTGCATAAATCCAAATTGATTATCGGATATTTCGGTTTCTTCACGTATGCGTCTATCAATTATTACTCTCTCCCATATTTTCATGGTGTGGCTAAGTAGGTACATTGTTGTATGTCTCCCTTGTTTTTGTAGACAGGTACTAATATACTGCTTCTCCATTCGTCTGGCATTTGTCCAACTTCCATAATTCTATTAAAGAGACCTGCTAGCCAACTTATTCCATTCTCTCCCAATGCTCTCCATACTTCCCCAGGAATATCATCTGGTCCGACTGCTTTTCCTTTCTTTATTTTTTAAAGCACTTGAGCCACTTCCTCGTTTGTTATTCTGGTAACCATTGCTGTTACTGTCTCCGTTAACTCCACAGGCTGTCTGTCAAATTCTTCATTTATTCTTCATTTATTTCATTCTTCTCCTTATTGAGAGATATTCATTAAAAATAAAATTATTAAGATCCGAAGTTAATAATGAATTGGCTGTTTAAATTTGTCTTAAGTGAGTATGTAGGCTTAACACATTTCAGGCGCGGTACTTTATAGCATAGTTTTCCCCGTGCTTTGGAGGGCACGTAAAGTCATCGGTCTGATCTAGGTAGTCGACCAAAGGGATGGGATCCTGATGATAAAGTCAAAATTAGAGTCGAAATAAGCAGGAGTACGTTCCTCAAAATGCTACACTCTTCTGCAATAGAGACGTGAGTATGATAGCTCGATGGCGTGCTATTAAATGCTACGTACTGTCTACAATGTTTTACATATTTGGGAGATGGGCATTATTGGCCGAGAACCCGTATGACAAAAACCATGTTACGTCTGGATTCCTTTGAGGTGTGGTTGTACCGGCGTTAAAGATAAGAAACTATTGACAGTTAAGCAAAAAAGCGGCTTATTTTGGACATATCTTTGGAAATGATAAGTACCCATGGTTTTCTGCTTGACGAAGTATCAGCCGAAATAAATTCTCTTAGCTGCAAAACTTACGCCATTATATCGACATCAGAGAGAATAGCAGAATTATACGATTAAAACCAGATAGAGAAGATCTCGTTGATGGTCGCTTTCCTCCGACGAGGAGGCACATCAAGAAGAAGAAAAAGATCAAGAATTTCAAAAGATTTATTCTCTATTAGTCTTCGCTTTTCGTAAATTGTATACATACAAATGCTTCAATTCACTTTCAAATAATTACTATTTCCTTTTTCTACTATAAATATGATACACATTGCAAACTTTGCACGTTCTAATAATTCGATAAGCATTGTACGTTATAAATTAGAATGAAATTATAAGATGGAATTCAAATGTAATCTCCACGCTGCGGTAAGTTGTTGCTTAAGACAGAGTCTCGGTAAGTGCAGTAGTTTTACGGTAACACCTGTCATTTTTTTATCTTGAGGTCATTCGAGAAGTGCATTCCATCGGCTATTACGCATGACATAAGGTGTGCCTTAATTGTTCATGCAAGGTCGTTAGTATACGAGTATATTTGATAAGTTGTTTTTAAAAGTGATTAGTTATTTAAACAAATAATAAGTTTAAACGATTAATATATAGGTGCCTAAAAAGGTTGACAGACTTTTAACTAAACTCTTAAGATAGAATCAAGTTTCGCACATATATTACAAAACAAATACGGAAAACCATTGAAGAGTGAATGTTTTTAACACTCACAATGCTTAATAAAAAAGATACAAAGATTATTGAAATCGATATAATTTTCAACCGTGGATGGTATGCGGAGATGGCAAAAAATTGTGAGAAATCTCTGTTAAATAACTAAAATTTTAAAATCAACATATTTTGATGCCTATTCTGATGATATCCACATTTTTGGGAGAACGGAAAACGTTGTAAGAAAGGCGTAGATAACAATAAAGGAACGGCTAAAAAATGGGTTAACTAATAATTAACACCAATAAAACGAAGTACATGAGAATCAGTTGGCAACCAAAAATTCTGTGGTCAATTGTTATAGAAAACGATGTCATGGAAGGAGTTGAAATGTTACCACTGAATATGGCACTACCGCAGAGAAAAACCACTAAATTTGGACTGCTAACAGATGCTATTTGGGCTGAATCTTCTTCTTTATGTACCTATCCGTGACGATTGTTTGTGATCATCACGGCAATTTTTATCTTATTTGCAGCAGCGTAGAAAAGCTGCACAGAGGCTATGTTGACCCTAGTTCTGAGGTTCTTTAACCAGCACGTTCTTCTTCTTCCTAAAATTCGATTTCCAAATATTTTTCCTTGCAGAATAGCTTGTAGGAGGCAATAATGTCTGTATTCAGAATCGCATAATGTGTCCGAATTATTGTAACTTTTGAGATTTGATAGGGCGTCAGTAGTACCTCCAGGTTTTTCTTCATTTTCCTGAGGACTTTCTCATTTGTAACCCGGTCAATCCAGTGGGCTCAACATATGTCTTAAAAACTCAATTACATCTAGAAGAACAAAGGTATAAAACTCAACAAATTAGTAATAAAATTGGAAATTTTTTTTATAAAAGATATAAATTTTTTTATTAAAAATCCCTTTTAGGGCTACATCACAACAAAACGTTTTCGATTTTATAAAAAATTATCATCAATGTTAGACAGATTGGATGCCAGCTGAGCCACCAAAGAAATATTCGGGTAAAAGCCCTTTAAATATAATATGGATGCATTACAGGTGCATACTTAAATAAAATGCCTTAGGATGGATACATGGCAACACGGATAATGCCGTTAGGTAAGGTATTGAATTTCCCAACACGTGGGATGCCAATTGAGTTGTTTACATTCCAATGACTTAACGGCATCTAATGACAAATTAGTAATAGGTATTCCTAGACCCAACATACGGTTCAGAGACCTGGAATAACAAAAAAGCAATAAAAACATGTTATGATGTTTCAAAAAAAGGTACTGAGGCGAATATGGAGTGGTGATTGACAATGGACTGCGAAACTAGAAAAACGCTCCTTGATATACCCGTTGGTTAGAGAAGAAGAGAAATACCCAGAACCAGGTTCCTTGGTCCCTTCCAAATCAATGGAAGCTATGAGAAATAGCTAGCGGAGAAAGGCGATGTATAGGGCTGGGGAGAAATGCTTGAGGAGCCTAGGATCCATATAGGGCTGTAAAGCCAGAATGATGATGATGATGATGATGATGAATGGCCGACTAGCCGTTATAAGTTCATTAACGGAAGTGCATTTGTAACTTCATATTTCACACAATGTGTTTAAAATATTATCTGGTTAAGATATTTCATTTTCGCGATAGTTTAATTTTTTAGTACTAAATATTTGAAACTTATCACTTTTGAAAAATATTTAAATTTTTTTTTATTTTAACATTCTGTCATAAGTTTATTAGCCTGACGCAAAAACAACAATAATTTGTATAATGGTTATTATACAGAGTGGGCCAAAGAAAACAGTCCACCTTGATATTTGTCAGTATTTATTAGATTTTAAGGAAATGAAGGAACAGGTCGATTTTTGATCTAAGGGGGACACATTTTTACGGTAAATATATCTGTTGTTTGTCAACCCCCTTCCCTTCCATTTCCTCCTCCCCTTATTTTTAAATAGGGAATAGGGGTCGTGTGCTACCTCATTTGAAAGGTAATTCAATTCTCTATTCAGTAATATTAACATTGACATAATTATTTATACAGGATGTACAAGAAAAATTATTTTGAATTAAATTAATTGACACAAAAAGAAGAATGTATGCAATTTATTTAACTCAAAATACGTTCTACTACTGACATAAGACAGAGAAATATGTTGACTTGACAAATAAATATTGTTTTTCGCTTAAATTCAATATTCAACCTAACAAGAGGCAGATGGGTGGCAGTTTGAACATTGAAATTAAGCGAAAAGCAATGTTTATTGATCAAAAAACATTTTTTTCTGTTTTGTGACAGCAGTAGAATGTATTTTGAATTAAATAAATTACATTCTTCTTATTGTGTTAATTAATTTAATAAAAATCTTTTTTTCTTGGACATCGTGTATAAATAATTATGTTAATTATAGACTCTTCAATTAATTATGTTAATGTTTATATTACTGAATAGAGAATTGACTGTGGAAGGGAGGGGGCTGACAAAT
This sequence comes from Diabrotica virgifera virgifera, assembly GCF_917563875.1. NCBI lineage: Eukaryota > Metazoa > Arthropoda > Insecta > Coleoptera > Chrysomelidae > Diabrotica > Diabrotica virgifera. The sequence goes on from NC_065444.1 coordinate 33,473,192, forward strand.
GACAAATGTTTGTACCGTAAAAATGTGTCCCCTTAGATCAAAAATCGACCTGTTTCGCCATTTCCTAAAAATCTAAGAAATAATGCCAAATATCGAGGTGGACTCTTTTCTTTGGCCCACTCTGTATATCTACTTTTAGTAAGCTTAAAATTGGCTATTACGTTTTAGAATCTTCTGTCTTAAGAATCTCTTCATCAAAATGATAGTTGGCAAAGTTTTAAAAACACCGCCAACTATCGTTTAATAGGGTTAAGATATCTCCGATGTTCTTTCAGTTTAGAAATCTGTGCATTCTTATGTAGGACAGAGGACAGGCACATTGTATACATAAGTAAGTTGATCCCACACAAGATTCCGCTCGCCTTGCCCATAATGTCGGTGAATATTTCAATGAAGAATATATTACCGGATCATACAATATTCTGTAGGTATTGTCTTCCAATACACTATTTGAAAATATATGCCCGTGTATTCTCCAGTGAGTAAATTGTGGGGAATGTTAATATTTTGAAATACGTTTAAAATTTAATACAAGACTTTATCATAAAGGTAAGTATCAACCAATTAACTGCCGTAATTAAAGAAACACAAAAGTAATCATTTATCCTAATATACATAGTGCAGCCGATAGGTGAAACAACTGTGCATTTAATGATAGAAGTATATAATTTGGACCACATAATATGTGGTCCCAATTATAAAGTACATTATACTACACATAATATAAAGGTTCAAATTTAGATATGAGGACATCTCAGATTTTGCTTCTTACAAAAATGGCGCGCATTCAAAATAGCGACTATACATATGTGACTAATAGCACGATAACTTTTGAACAAGACGTCAGATTTCAACTAAATTTGGTATATAGGTTCCTTTTTTGATGTATAAGATCAAAGTTGTGAACGGGAAGAATCGGTTTACTAAAAGTTGTGTTTTTTCCTTTTTTTATGTAAAAATATATTGTTTTTTTTCAATTCTTTCACCCTGTATGTACAAATTTTTGAAAAAGTTAATACCGCCGTTAAAAAGAGCGTAAGAATATTTTTTATGAAATATTTTGAACTTTTTATTTATATTAATTACCATTTAATAAATGCATAATGTATCTTCACATGTACCTATGTGCGGCAGATTCGTGCAAATATTATAACTATTATTGTGCATTTAACGGTAGAAGCATATAGTTTGGACCACATATACTGCACATATAAAGGTTCAAATTTAGATATGAGGCCATCTCAGTTTTTGTTCCTTTTACAAAAATGGCGGGCATTAAAAATGGCGACTATACATATATGACTAATAGCACGATAACTTTTGAACGAAAAGTCCGATTTCAGCCAAATTTGGCATCAAACTTTTTTTTTAAATAAATAAGATCGAGGTCTTAAACCAGAATAATCGGTTTACCAGAAGTTGTGTATTTTCTGTTTTTTTATTTAAAAATATGTTGTTCCTTTTTCAATTCTTTTACCCTGTATATATTAATTTTTCAAAAAGGTAATACCGCCATTGAAAAGAATGTAAAAATATTTTTTAGGAAATATTTTGGACCTTTTAGTTATGTTAATTACCATTTAATAAATGCACAACGTATATCCACATTTACCTATAAATAGGAGGCAGATTCATTTTAAATGCCCGCCATTTTTGGAAAAGACGAAATCTGAGGTGGCCTCTTATTTAAATTTGAATCTTTGTACCATTACATCTTTTCTACCATTAAATACACAATAATTCTTATATTATTATTTGCGCGAATCTGCTGCACATAGGTACCTACATGTGAAGATATATTATGCATTTATTAAATGGTAATTAATATAACTAAAGAATTCAAAATATTTTCTAAAAAATATTTTTACGCTCTTTTTAACGCCGGTATTACCTTTTTAAAAAATTAATATATACAGGGTGAAAGAATTGACAAATTATACAAAATATTTTTACATAAAAAATCAGGATAAACACAACTTTTGGTAAACCGATTCTACCAGTTCAAGAATTCGATCTTACACATTAAAAAAAGAACCTATATACCAAATTTGGTTAAAATCGGACTTTTTATTGAAAAGTTATCGTGCTATTAGTCACATATGTATAGTCGCCAATTTGAATGTCCGCCATTTTTATAAGAGGCAAAGTCTGAGATGGCCTCATATCTAAATTTGAACCTTTATATGTGCAGTATATGTTGTCCAAATTATATGCTTCTACCATTAAATGCACAATAATTCTTATATTTACACCAATCTGCCGCACATAGGTACATGTGAAGATAAGTTATACATTTATTACAAGGTAATTAACACAACTGAAAAGTTTGACATATTTCCTAAAAAATATTTTTACGTTCTTTTTAATGGCGGTATTACCTTTCTGAAAAATTAATACATACAGGGTGAAAGAATTGAAAAAACAACATATTTTTACATAAAAAATCAGGAAAAACAAAACTTCTGGTAAACCGATCCTTCCGGTTCCGGATCTTGATCTTATACATCAAAAAAAAGAACCCATGTACCAAACTTGGTTAAAGTTGGACTTTTTGTTCAAAAGTTATCGTGCTATTAGTCACATATGTATCGTCGCCATTTTGAATGCCCGCCATTTTTGTAAAAGGTAAAATTTGAGATGGCCTTATATCTAATTTTGAACCTTTGTATGTGTGGTATATGTGGTCCAAATTATATGCTTCTATCATTAAATGCACAATTCTTGTAATATTTGCACTAATCTGCCGCACTAACACCCATATTTTTTTATTTACAAAAACCCGCTTTGACTTAATAGGGTTATTAGCATCGCGGTAACAGTTAATAATTACACTTTGCTTAGTAAATTCAAGTATTTTAAAAACAAAACTAGGCTATTGATAGTGTTGTTTAAATTTAAATATCTTTAAGAGTGTTGAGTCGTGTGTGTTCCCCAGGGGGTGTGAAAGGTCCCATTCTCGCCTGTGGTTTAGTATCGGAATTTGGACGGCCGATAAAAATCGACCATCCAAAATCGATGTGTGTATATTTAGTGTTAATTTTAATGTACTGAGACCTGATAATGCTTTGCATATTGTAGAAAGCGAAACGCTTCTCTGGGGTAGAAAAAGTGATTGTAAGTCTATTAATTTATTTCATTTCATTTGCAAAAAGTATCATAGTTCCTATATCTGATCCTCACATGGTGGTTTTGTGTAGTTTTCATACTATAAGAGTGCAGAAAAAGTACAAATATAATATTAAATATTATATAGTTAACAGTAATCTTTAAATTATCTGGAAATTGCCCTAAATTAGCAAATATTTTATTAACTTAATTTTTGTTGTATATATAAGAATAAAAGAGAAAAACATGGATTTAAAATAATCCTTATTATATTTTAAAAATAAAATGAGCACATTTTTATCCCAATCCCGTTTTTATACCAATTCACCAAGGGAAAAAACACTTGGTGATGAATTACTTCGCCTAAGGCATACATCTTATAAAGCACGCTCGAAAAGAACTGAAAAAACTTGTAAATAATATATGATTTTCTTCTTCGAATCCAACACCTTTATTACATATTGCCAACTTTTTCAGCTCCCGTATAAACCAGCCAATTTGAAGACCTCTCTCCATTATAAAATCTGACAGCGCCGAGCTGAAACGGCATCCAGATAACTTCTGTATTTATGATGGAATTGTGGTGTTGCCAAGCGATAAAATAATAAATATAATACCATATAAAACTCTATGGCTCGGAAAATTGTAAATCAGATTGGTAAAAAATCGATAGAGATAGTGTCGAATTTCGTGTTGGCGTCGATTTTAATTATAATAAATATTGTTCCGAAGAAGTAGACATTACAAAAATGGAAATAAAAAAATATGAAAATGTTTTTTTAAAAAACGCTTTTCTTTACTAGTTACGAGTGACTAAAATTAAAAAATTATAAAAAAATCAAATAAAAGGCAAAAATAAAAAAAAAATAAAACTCGAAGGATTATTCGAAAAAAAAAAAAAAACTGTTAGACAGACTAAATATACAAAAATGTCACACATTTGTTAAAAAATTTAAAAAATTTAAAAAACACATTCGTTAAAGAAAAGCGTGGGGCACGTCTTCATCGAATAAACGGTTTGAGGATAGATACTTTTTTACTTTTCGCGCCCCACGATTTTCTTTAACGAATGTGTTAGATTTTTTAAATTTTTTAACGAATGTGTGAGATTTTTGTATATAACAGCTTTTTCGAATAATCCCTCGAGTTTGAGTTTTTTTATTTTTTGCTTTTTGGTTGATTTTTTTATAATATTTTAATTTGAGTCACTGTTAACTAAAGAAAACCGTGCATTATATTTTTTTTTCATTTTTTTTAATTTTTGACTTTTTAGTCTTACACTTTTCAAACATTAAAATAAATCGTCATGTTAAAAAAAGGATGTATATGATAGACACATTTTTTGCATTTATTTCAACATTTGATACATACATTGTAATTTCTGTAATTTATTCATATGTTCCTTAAATCAAAATCATTATTTACACCTATTACAGTCCTCGCAGTTTTTCCATCTCTTCTAATGCTTTACTATTGCACGGTATAGACCCTGGTAATTTCTTGCGAATTACGAATTCTAATGTTAATTGTAGCACGAAACGTCTCTACCGGTGGTTTTCCTAAGACTACATTAAAAAAACAATTTTTTGAATTCGAGTTTTGGTTGAAATTTTGTTTCGTATCATATTGAAATTTGACACGAATAAGCGCCGATGTTTATATAAACAAAGATATGAGCGTTCAAAATCGTCGCCGCTTATGATGTTTATAACCATGATGTAAAAACATGAACAGTAGTCGAATTGGCAAAAAATTTGAAATTTTATTGTTTATTTATGAAGCATAACGTATTAACTATTAACGTAAAAAGTGAAATTATGTATAGCTCATATAGTTACAATCTGTAAAATTTTCAAGTTTCTACATTGTAAAAAACAAGAGAATTTAAGCATTTTCCACTTAAAATCGTTTTTTTTTTTATTTAAATAATTAATAAACATAAAAAAAATTTATTGACTATTCGTGCATTGTTATCCCGCGAATGCATATATCTGCAAATTTTCATTCATTTGCATTGAAGAAAAGGCAGTCAAATTAACGTCTAAAGATTTTACCCAAACGAATTAACTTAAGAAAAGCGTTTAAGAAATGTAAACTAAGCTACAAAATACATATTTTATTCTGTGTTTTTGTAGTGATTATGGAAGTGAATACTTCTTATCGCTCGGTATGGAATTTTGACGGGACTAAAATTGTATTCAAGAAAGAGAAGAGGAAGGCCGAAAAATAGATGGAAGCAAGACGTCGAAAAAGATTTGGAAAGAATGGGGCTAGAGGGCCAAAAAAGAAAAATGAGTGACAGGAAGGAATGGAGGAAAATCACATATCAAGCCAGAGAAGAGCTCAGCACATAAAGAAACGTGAAAATGAAGAAAGAAAAAAACAAACTTTTCAAGCCATGGGCCTCTAAGGCCTTTAGTGCTATTGTATATATAATATATATAAAATTGTATTTGGCGTCATTCAAAAACGTGGTACCGTTGGTGGCGTGGTACGTGGCGCACCACCCGTGATGCGATTGGTAACCTTGCGGTATACCGTAATATACATATCTCTATACACTTATTTTAATTTTTCTATTAAACTAAGTACATATCCCAAAGCGGAGCCCAAGCGGGGATTTTTGCAGTTACTCGAGCGCGTCATATTATTACATGGTGAGAAACCTTGTACCCTGAAAATGTACCTCTACCGTATATTGGCTCTTAATGCACGGAAGTTCGTTAAGGGGACCGAAAAGTAATATATCCTTAGAAAAACTTGAAATCGTCAGATTAATATAATATAAGGTAAGTTAAGTACATGCAAAACAGTGTATATTTCAAAAATCTGACGATTTGAGCGGGGCGTAAGGAAATGGGTGAGTCCCAAAGTTTCACAACAAAAAGCGAATATTTCGCGAAATGAATGACAGATCGAAAAACTAAAAAATACGTACTCAATATTTTTCAAAAATCTATCGAATAATATACCAAACACGACTTCCCACGGAGAGGCGTGGGGGTAAATTTAATATTTTAAATACGAATCCCGCGATATTCCGCGAAATGAACATCAGATCGAAAAACTGAAAAATACACTTAATCAATATTTTTAAAAAATCTATAGAATGACACCAAACACGACCCCCCACGGAGGTGGGGTGAGGGGTTACTTTAAAATCTTAAATGGAAACCCCCATTTTTATTGCAGATTTGGGTTCCTTACGTAAATAAGTAACTTTTCTTCTAGACATTTTTTCGAATTATGGATAGATGGCGATATAATCTAACAAAAAGATTGTTGGAAATGGAAAATTAAATTAGAAATGGGAAGTCCCCACTAAAATGGAAAACTTTACTTCACTTTTTTTGGTTTTAGAACCTACTCTTGAAAACCCAATAGGTCCCCAAAGTGCTCGAGTTACTGCATATTTAGCATACTTTGCTCCCCTACCATAAGGCTATTATTAAAAAATAATGAGAAACCAAAATCCGATATTTCGGAAAAAAGTTGTACAGTCATTAATTGGTATCAGTTTGACACAGATGAGTTTGAATACAAATTGAGGGTATGTGGTTATACATAAGGTCGGTCTAGTTTTTGATGTAAGTCCATTAGTGTTAAGCGAAATAAACATAATATACTGTGAATTTAGTTAAATTTCTTTTTTAAGGTGACTTCTCTGTGGACGCCAGAAATGTAAGTGGGTGTGATATTATCGAATGCTAAAATCAGTTCAACGAAAGTTTGTAGACTAATGGATTCTTCGAAGAATAATTATTGTCCTATTTACTCTACAAAAATGTTAGTCCAGTCCAAAGAGGTTGCAGTTTTTTCAAAAATGTGTCGATATTTTAATACAAATGCAGATCAGTAGAACCATAATAATTTTCATGTCTATTTAAAATACGCATTGGGAATGAGGGAAGCCTTGTTACTCTTAAAACTTGTGCAAAGATGCATGGCTATTAACCATCCAGTGTAACTGTGGTTTTTGAATTACAACCAAGCTTTTGACAAGGTGAGACATAATCGTCTTAACAAATTACGCGAGAAGAAAACCAGAATAATTAGTGCTTAGTATTAAAATTCGATATGGTCGACCAATGAATAATGTATGGTCTAAGTTCTCAGGAAGAAGCGCTGGTGGGACACTAGAATCTAGTATATACACTAGGTATAATACGTTGTTGTGGGTAACCATATATAGTTTAGTTTTACGATTAGTATATTGTTTTTACAAGTTGTCAAATAAATTATAAGAAAAGTCACAATTCATTTTTCCCTTTCTGCTTAAAATATTATAATAAAACACAAGAAATTACATTATTGGCATCCCTGGATAATTGAAAAAATATGCAGAACCTAAAGCTAGAGAGGAAAGCAATAAAATAATCTCTGAAAAAAGTTTTTAAATAAATTGAAGAGGTGAATCCCAGTGACGAGGAGACAATACAAAGACTCCTGCAACAAATTGATGATAAAACAGAGCGAGTATTTCTTCTAGACAACAGCATAAAAGATATTCTATTCGCAGAAGAAACCAGCACGGAAGCTATAAGCAAGGAATTAAATGAAGAAGAAAACTTTCGTGACGAGGTAGGAAAATTTAGATTAGAATGTGAATATTTGATCAAAAATTTAAAAACTTTAAAAGATCAAGAAAATTAAGGTGCAACAAATGAAAAACCTGTCAAAAATTTTCATCTTCCAAAAATTGAACTCAAGTTTGATGGAAATGTGAAAAACTGGATAAATTTTTCGGGCCAGTTTAGAAAAATCGATGAAGACGAAGACCTTCCAAATGAAGACAAGTTCCAATACTTGATCCAATCAACAGAAGATGGCACGCCAGCCAGAAGCCTTGTCGGAAGCTTCCCACCTTCCGCTGAAAATTATAAAATAGCCATTGACCAACTGAAAAATAGATTCGCAAGGGATGAAATTTTAATTGAGGTATACGTTAGGGAGTTATTAAATTTAATTCTAAATTAACAAACCTCAAAGGAGGATCCAGGCATGAATTTATCTATTTTGTATGATAGGTTGGAGACTCAGCTTAGAGGTTAGTAAAAGTAGTAAAATAACTTTTGCGCCGACAATTCGGGAAAGCATCGCTGCATTATGTAGAGCTGTACACAGTGTTATGCGACATAGAGTCGGTGATAAATCAAAGATAACTTACATTTGTTTCTGAAGTTGATGAGTTTGAAGTTTTAACTCCATCAAGGTTTTTAAAGCCATTACCGGGGAATTTCGATGAGGTTGTTGATTTAGATATCTTAGATTCAGAATTTTTTAAAGGTAGGTTTCGTCATATTCAAAATTTAAGGCAAATGTTACGCGACATATTTAGAAAAGAATACCTTGCGGAACTAGTAAATTATGGTTAAAGAAGAGGAGATTCTGTGAAGGCTGGTGATGTAGTAATGGTTGGTTCCGACAACGTCAAACGAATAAACTGGCCTATGGGCAAAATCATTGAAGTATATTCTGGGCAAGATGACATCCAAAGGATTGCAAAAGTAAAGACAAAAAATAGTGTATTGGTTCGTACATGTCTAAGACTATAATATAGAGTTGAACTACCTGTCAACGATGTTCAAGAAAATTTAAGAGAAGACACAGAAAAATCAACAGAACAAGTTAAGTCAGAAAAAAGTAAAAGGTCAAGGTATGGAAGAACATTGAAAACTCATCTCAGATTCCCCGCCGCCTGATTCCTGGGTCCGGAGAATGTTGGGACACTAGAATCTAGTATATACTCTAGATATAATACGTTGTTGTGAGTAACCATATATAGTTTAGTTTTACGATTAGTATATTGTTTTTACAAGTTGTCAAATAAATTATAAGAAAAGTCACAATTCACGTTTCCCTTTCTGCATAAAATATTATAATAAAACACAAAAATTACAACCGCGTTGAGAATTTAAATCTCGACGTTTCGGCACCCATTTTGGAGCCATTATCAAGAGGGATATAATTCCGTTCGAATTCGGGGTCTAAATCTGTCTCCTCACCTCACTCGTGATGTAACGGTATCTGAGGTCTCTAGCGGCACTGAGGTCTCAATCTTCATACTCCTGCGTGTCGAGTGACTCAAGATTCATGAAATCGAATTATTATTTTTGTGTAAACATGACTCTGTGTGTTTTTCAATGTGCCCCCAGTACGTTGACATTCCATCGTCTTCTTATTGGTGAACCGTCTCTCGCCGTCCTTACTACTCCATTTGTTGTCATTCGGCTTATGTGGTCGTTCCATTCTACTCTTCTGATTTTCACCCAGTTATTAATGTAGTCCTCCTTGCATCTCCGTCGTATATCTGCACTTCTAGCTCTATCCCATAGTGTCTTACCATCGATTTTTCGAAATGTTTCCTGAGGAAACACTTCGGACCGACACTTTGACAGGCATGGGATAACAATACCAAATTTGGTAAGAGGGTGTTTTCTGGGACAAGAAATCTAAATTCGCCACCAAAAATTATGTAGTACCTAGAGGGCGCCACATACGCCTTTCAGCGTTCAATTTTGTTTATTACCCACTCTACCTACTTTTTAAATCAAAACATTCATTCTCTTAACATTTTTACTTAAAAAAGGTATACTATATTCATCTCTCTAAACTCAACAATTTTCGAGATAAAAGTATTTTAAATCTGTGATTTTTTGCATAATATCATTGTAGTTACACCCGAAAAATAATCTTAAAACCATAGTAATTTCCAAAAATGTATCGCAAATTCCTTTAAATGGAATTTGCAATGACATAAATATGAGAACTTACACAATGATTATACTTTCAAGTTTATTTTTCGGGTGTAACTACAACGATATTATGCAAAAAATTATGTCGCATTGCAGATTTTAAATGCGTTTATCTCGAAAACAGTTGACTTTAGCGAGATAAATATAGTATACCTTTTTTAAGTAAAAATATTAAGAGAATAAAAGTTTTGATTCAAAAAGTATGTATACTAAAGGTTAAAAAATTAAACGTATTTAATGAGCGCCGAATGACGTATGTGGCGCCCTCTAGGTAACACATAATTTTTGGTGACGAATTTAAATTTCTCGTCCCAAAAAACCCCAGCCTACCAAATTTTGTGTTGTTATCCTATGCCTGTCAGGAAATATTCAAGAATAAATAAAATAAAATAAAGAGTTTAATTTTGACACCCTGTATTTCGGTTTTGAAACTACTGTGCCGAGCTATATAAAAATAACGAGATATCAGCAGAAAATCAGTAGCCCTCTGACTACCCTAGATAACCTACTGTCTTACTCGCTGAAGTCAAAGATGCAATTAAATCACTAAAGAGAAATAAATCCCCAGGCATTGATTCAATACCATGTGAAATACTACAGTTACTAGGTGACAAACGATTACATATCCTCCATTCTATCTGTGTCGCTGTTTGGAATTCAGGAAAATGGTCATCTGATTGGTGTACCTCAAATATTTATATCCCGCTACACAAAAAAAGAACTACTACCAGATGTGAAAACTACCGCACACTATCACTAATAACACATGCTAGTAAAATCTTGTTACACATCATCAAACACAGATTAAATAGCTATTTGTATAACAAGGGAGGAAAGTGCTACTTTTCCTCCCGAGAATGAAGTTTACTCCCGACGCGTAGCGTAGGGCAGTAATCATTCAAGGGAGGAAAAGGCACTTTACTTCCATGTTATACATATGGTTTTTCCACCTTCCTCAAACTAATAACAAGTAATTTTTTCATTTTTACTTAATTTGTTTGTGTAACTAACCAACAAAATTTATTAGAACTAAAACTAACAAGTAGGTACAATATAACTGTCAACTGTCAAATATAAGTCAAATTATTAATGTAAACGTTGTTGAATCAGAATAACAATTTACTGTTTTTTACCATTCTGCAAAATACAGATTGTTTTTAAATACACGTTAAAATGTGTAGATACTTACGTAATAGAAAATAAATATTGTACAGGGCGTCAATAAGTTATATTTCATGAATGAAATACAATGACGTCACGTTTACTTTTCCTCCCTAGGGAAGAAAAATATTTTCCATCCTAGGGAGGAAAAATACAACTTAGCTCCCTACAATCAGGTCCGGAAAAGTATACTTTCGGTAGAGGTAGGTGGAAAAACCTATTTACCTTACCAAATACCTCAGGAACAAGCTGGGTATGTAAAGGGTAAAGGTAGAAGGGAACAAATCCTGAACCTGAGACAACTCATTGAAAAGTCTAGAGAATTTCAACTACCTATTATTACATACTCCGTTGACTTCCAAAAGGCATTTGATTGTGTAAGCTGGATAAATCTGTGGTCAATGAGTTAAAATCCAAATACATGTTTATTGGTAATACTATTTTCGGGAAATTCTTAAGTTTGGATGTTCACATTAAATTAAATAATGAAAAAATTGAAATGGTTCAGGAAATAAAGTATCTGGGATTCATATTGGATAGGGAGCTAACTTTTAGTAAACATGTTGATTACATTTGCAGAAAGGTAGGGAAAAAATAGGTTTTTTTCGAAGAGTATCACCATTTTTGACATTTCAAACTAAATTAACAATTTATAATTCGTTAATATTACCTCACTTTTTATATTGTTGTTCATTGATTTATACAGGATGTTCTAATTATGACAGGCTTCAAATTCTCCAAAATAAGGCTATGCGAGTAATATTGAGATGCAATCGATATACTCGAATTCAAGATATGCTGAAAACTTTAAATTGGTTAAAAGTTGAACATTTTATGTATGTCCAATCTATGACATTCTTATTTAAGATGGTAAACCATTTATTGCCTGAGTATTTGAACAGTCAGTTGGTCCCGATAGCAAATGTTCATGGGCATAGCACTAGAGCTGCAAATTCAATAAATTTTTATGTTAGAACAACCAACAAGTCCAGTTCAATGAAAAGCTTGTTTCATAAAGGAATTGTACAGTTCAATAATATACCTTATCACATAAAAATAGCCATAATGCAACTATCTTTAAGAGATTATTAGTCCATTATATTAAAACTAAGACCTAGAAACCAATTGGCAATGTTTGTTGTACTTCCAGTGTTTTTATTTTTATTTTATTTTTTTCTTTTTTTTTTGTTTATATATTGAATGTTTCTGATTAATTTAATTTGACAATACTTATTTCTTTATTTGTTTAGTCTCATGTTTTTAATTTTTGTAAAAATTTTTGTAATACTTTATGATAATTATACGGCGCTCCTTGCCTTGACAATTCTTATGTAATTTGTACAGGTGTGGAGTGCAATGTTTCTGTTTTGTGTATTATCTATTATGATAAATAAATAAATATCTATCTAATTTTAATAGAGATGGGCGCACCACTGCACCTGGTGACACTTATTAAAAATCTGTACCAGTCCAATATAGAGACAATATAAGTTCTCAAACCAATTCAAGACCAAGAGAGGTGTTAGACAAGGATGCGTGTTGTCACCTGACTTATTTAACATTTATGGTGAACATGTCATGAAGATGGTTTTAGAAGGATGGACCGGTGGAGTAACAGTAGCTGATAGGAAAATCTCCAATTTAAGATTTGCTGATGACACTACACTTATAGCAGCAAATGAGCAAGAAATGTTTGATCTCCTGCGAAAAGTTGAGTACGAAGGCAATAAAGTTGGTCTACACATCAATAAAGCTAAGACAAAAATTATGATGGTCGACAGATTCGACACTATTCAACTGACTAACATGTTACAAGAATACCAGATAGTAAACACCTTTGTCTATCTCAGGTCTAGTATAATATAACTAAAGATGGTAACTGTGAAGCAGAAGTTCGGAGACTTATTGGTATGGCAAAAAATGCGATGACTCGCCTAACTAAAGTTTGTCAAGACAGATCTATCTCTCAAAATATCAAGATGAGACTGGTGAATGCCCTTGTATTCTAAATATTTCTATACGGAGCAAAGACTTGGACTCTTCGCGCATGCGAGCGCCAAAAAATTGATGCCCTTGAGATGTGGTGGAGAAGAATGTTGCGCATACCTTGGACAGCTCATAGGACAAACGTTTCCATTCTAAACCAACTCAAGATTAAAAAAAGGCTGTCCACAATATGTCTGCAACGAATACTGTAATTCGTTCGTCACGTGATTGGCAGAGGTGACGACAGTTTGGAGAGATTAATTGTTTCTGGAAACGTTCCGTTCAAGAGGACGATCACCAACTAGATGGTCCGACCAAATAAAGAATTCAGCTGGAAACTCATTCTGCGAAGCTCTTAGAGCAGCTGAAGATAGAGACCAATGGAGAAACATTGTTAGGAATATTGGAAGAAATCACGATCCTCAGTAATGGAGACACGACAAGAGAGAGAGATTTAGGTTATTATCAACTTTCCTACTAAGGTAATTTAGCTTAAATCGGCCTATTTGAAGCTCAGGAATCTGAGGTTAAGCTATAGCCTATTCGTTAACAAACACACTGTATGTGTATATGCCGATGCATAAAATTGCACTTGGCTAACCAGAGAGCATTTACTCTCTTGTTCAGCTCTTGTGTTCAGACTTACCTACCATTTGAGAGAATAATTTGGCTATTGAGCCTGCAGTAATTATTGTGGCGAATGAAAACGGCACATTAACTATTGTTTTGTAGAACCAAAAATTCCATTCACACCGAGTAGAGACAAGTCGTATTAACAACCAATTAGCAACTTGACACAATCCAATTTAAATGAACCTATTCTACTAAATATTCACTTAATGCCTTTACACTTCCCTCCATTTATTTTCCTTGACATTCACAACGATGCAGAAGTAATTAAAAATAATTGCATCACATCAGGGAGTAGCCCCCCTTGCTGGAGGATCGGGGGTGAATTAGTGGCTTCCGAAAAAGGGGTTGTAACGCTTTCTGCATACAAAAGAATCATCTGGTTTAACGCGAGAGTTCTTTATTTCGTTCGGGTTTACGTTAGCTAACCGGTCGTTTTGGAAACCGAAATTAGCTGGTAATTTGCGGAGCAGAGCATTTTTATTTGCTTATTTAGTTAGTTGGTGAAATATTTCTCCAACTAAGTCTGTCGGAACCATCCGCTTTAAGTTTTTTTATGCCAACGAACTGCAAAATATGTTTTAGGTACAAAAAGTAATTAAAAAAACTAGGAATTAGTAATTTCCCTGAAGAAGAACAGAAGAACCTGTAATAAAATCAGAAAAAAATACGTAACTAAACGCGTTGAGTCTGCGAGACCGAAATTAGCACTAAAACAAATATATTATCTCTCTCAACTGCCACACAACTACTAATATTCATACACTGCGAGGCACTAAGAAGGTACATAGATATACAGGACCGTACACGCCCTAATTCATAATTCATAAATAACAAATAAAAATAATATTAATTGAGCCTGCTAGAGCCAACGCGTCCACGGGAGGGTTAACGTCAGAGTTCTTTATTTCTTTCGGGTTTACGTTAGCTAAACGGTCGTTTTGGAAACAGAAATTAGCTGGTAATTTGCGGAGCAGACCATTTTTATTTGCTTATTTAGATAGTTGGTGAAATCTTTCCCCTTGCTGAATATAGCTAAGTCTGCCCGAACCATTCACTGTAAGTACTTTATGCCAATGAACTACAAAATATAATATTATAGGTGTAAAAAACTAAAATTAAATACTATAAATTTAAGAATGGAGTGAATAAATGTGCCATGGCACATTAAAAAAACTTTTTGCAATATTTTAACTTTCTTGATATACATCTAGATTTAATGAGCGCTTTTGACATAATCAATCGAACAAAAATGATGGAGGAGTAAACAGTGAGCCTAAAAACTACCACAGCAAAGATCAGTTTCAACGGAACAACTTCTAAGGAGATCAATGTAAACAAAAGCGTGAAACAAGGTGACTCTATCTCACCTACACTATTTAACCTTTGGATAAGGAGGAAAACATTTTCCAAACAAAAACATCATTACAGATCAACTTCAACTAGTAGCAAATTCTGATCTAGTCGTCATAGCGAAGATGAAGATGATACGTATAAATGCAGTTGAAAAATTAGATAAGGAGGCGAAGAGAATATGGCTAGAGATAAACCAGTGCAAAACAAAATACATTATTATATGGAAGGACAACACAAAAACTCAGAAATATCTAATAACACGGAACCATAAATTTAAAACAGTATCCACCTTTAGCTACTTGGGAGTAACAACAGGAAAAACCGGAAAAGTGACACCAAAGAAAATATTTTTGAAAGGCAAAAAAACTATATAATGAATAGAAAGCTGCTGAGAAGCAAGACTCTAAGTAAGAGAATAAAGATGAACCTACATATATATATATATATATATATATATATATATATATATATATATATATATATATATATATATATATATATATAAGACTCCACAAGGAAAATAAAATTCCTGTAGCTGGCTGTATACCATAAATAAAAAAAAAATACAAGATCTTTCGTAAAAGGTATATTTAAAAGACCCCAATAAGGGTTACATCACAAAACAAAACGTTTTTGGAATAATAGGTAATCCATCATCAGCGTTAAGCCCTAAAATAGTAAGTATAACCTAATTAATAATAGACAATGATATAAAAGTTGATTAAGGTTAAGAATTATTGACAGAGGCCATACTTACAATAGCATGCATGCGTGAGCCACCAAAAAGTTATGGTTAAGAACCCTTTAAAAGTTTCAAGATCTTAGATGATACTACATATTTTTATTAAAACAGATGGATATTGCAAATATTCCTGGATATAACTCAGGGTAACACAGGACTCTAACACACGTGGATGTGATATGCAAGGAATGAACCTCACATATTGAAAATTGAGTGTCAACTGAACTGAAAGGTGAAAGAACTTTAGAAGTATGACAGTGACAGATTGTCAATGCGACGTTATGAACTCTTTTAGCTGAAGTAACAAAATAGTTCATAACGTCGCATTGACAATCTGTCACTGTCATAGTTCTAAAGTTCTTTCACCTTTCAGTTCAGTTGACACTTGTGGGCTAGGGTCCTGTGTTGCCCTGGGTTATATCCAGGAATATTTGCAACATCCATCTGTTTTAATAAAAATATGTAGTATCATTTAAGATCTTGAAACTTTTAAAGGGTTCTTACCCATAACTTTTTGGTGGCTCACGCATGCATGCTATTGTAAGTATGGCCTCTGTCAATTCTTCACCTTAGTCAACTTTTATAACATTGTCTATATTAATTAGGTTATACGCTGTGAGCTCGTACGTAGAGGGGATATTTACAAATTTGCGAGCGCCAGTAGTGGCAAATCTGTAAACGTTTACCGGAAATTTGACATAAATATCAGTGTGATTAATTTAAAATTAAAATTAAAAACATTAATTATAAAAAATATTAGTTGGTCAAAGCTGTGGTATAAATTTTTACCTTAAATATACTTACGTTTTAAATACTGAATTTAAGTTTTTTTAATGTTCCGTAATATGTAATTATAAATTAATCTATTAATCTACACGCGCCATCTACACGATAATTGTGAAAGTATCCGAAGTAAGAAATTCATATTTTATCAATAGAACGTCAAAATGATTAGCAAAATCTTAAAAAAATCGATTACAATTTAATTACTTTTTTGCGTTGTAAATATTAAGCGATAAAAATTAAATAATAAATTTAAAAATTACCGGTGAAAGTTGAATTAGTAATCCGCTAGGAGCGCCGCCAGCGAAGCTCAGAGCGTATACTTACTATTTTAGGGCTTAACACTGATGATTACCTATTAATCCGAAAACGTTTTGTTTTGTCATGTAACCCTTATTGGGGTCTTTTAAATATACCTTTTACAAAGGATCTTGTATTTTTCTATATAAGACCTTAATAAGACCTTAATAAGACCTGTTGTTACATATGGGATGGAAACAACGAGGATTAACAAGAAAGAGAAAAAATAATGACAACAATACTGGGCCATAATATAACAAGAGAGGAAGAAATAAGAATGATCACAAATGACGAAATTAAAGAGGAATTTATTATGTAAAGCGAGAAAATGTAGACAGATACACAAAATCTCTTCGCTTAGAATAAATAGGACATATACGCAGACGCCCACAATCAGATATGTTGAGAAGGATAACTATCTGGATACCACTATGGCTTAGGTGTAGAGGAAGATCTAGAAGAAGATGGCTGGATAATGTAAAAGAAGACATGAGAGCAATGAATGTGAAAGACTGGAAAGTTCAGTGCAAGGACAGCAGCAAAGCTATAAATGACAGAGAAGTAATCAACCTTACCCAAGGATAGGATTTTGATCTCCATGATGTTAGCTATGATCCCTAGGGATTGTAATGCTTAATTAATGAATAAATGACATATGTCTAACCTTTCAATAATAATAAATCCCAGATTTATCATTTATTTAGTCTTAAAAAATTTCTTTTCCTTTTAAATTTCTTTTTTTTTTGTCAAAAATTTTTTTCTATGATAGATACCTTAAAACATACACAGTGTATATTTTTAGTTGAGAAATGTGTTCTGTTATATTTTTGATACATGACATTTTATCCCAGAACTTTATGTGTAGTTTGAAGAAAATGCAAAAGAAGTAGGGCTAGCTGTCAACGTAGATAAATCTAAAGCCCTAATACATCAAGGCAACAACGAAACTTGCAGAATTTGACAATAGACAACTCACAGCCCAACTTCTTCTTGTAGATTGTAGAAGATGTTCCCTGGTGGTCAGTATGCTCACCGGCCACTGTAGACTCCGACGACACCTTCATCTGCTTGGATTGGCAGATGGCTCACGGTGCCGTCTATGTAATGAGGAGAAGGAAACCTCCTCACATGTTCTCTGTCATTGGCATATCAGAGGTTGGAGATCCTGGGATCGTCATCTACGTAGACGAGTCAGGTGAGTTTCCTTTGAAGAGACATGTGGCTTTCTGTGAGGCCATAAAGTTGCTCAACGATTAGACGTTCGGGTGGCATCGGCGCGAGGAG
Source organism: Diabrotica virgifera virgifera (assembly GCF_917563875.1). Taxonomy (NCBI): domain Eukaryota; kingdom Metazoa; phylum Arthropoda; class Insecta; order Coleoptera; family Chrysomelidae; genus Diabrotica; species Diabrotica virgifera. The sequence continues at coordinate 33,491,294 of NC_065444.1, forward strand.
GTCAGATTTGCAGATCTTGCTGATACTGACAGACAGGGGAGCCCGGTGCAGCCCGGGCCTCAGAAACGTCTAAGACCAGGTTCTTATGGACCTGGTCCGTGAGATAGGGGTGATACAATGGAGCCGACTAGGAGGTCTAAGTGTCTTAAGGGCTCACAAGTGGGCCCTACACCGATGTACCATGTACCAAAGGTAAATGGATTCTACAACTAGGGCTAAAAAAGGACGATTTTTCTTCAAATCATGTTAAGTTATTTGAGTTAGTGCTTATTTTTGTTTTTTATAATGATTTTTTAAAATGAAAATCGTGTTACTCCAGATATTACCCCACCATCAAGTCTCAGTGAGCTTCAAAAGCAAAAGAATATGAAAATATGCAAGTGTATTATAAACAAGAATAAAAAACCGCTAAACGCCGTAAAAATGAGTGGCGCATACAATATTCCAGCTACAAAAGATCTGATATGAATATTACGAGGCGCGAAAATGTACTTTCTATTTGATGCAAAATAAAATTCTAGTTTTATTTTAAAATATTTTTCCATAATATTTGCTAAATTTGAAGTAAAACGCGCCACAAAAGAGTAACTTTGCTACAGTTTGAATTTTGAAACTCTTTTGTGGCGCGTTTACTTCAAATTTAGCAAATATTATGGAAAATCTTTTAAAATAAAACTAAAATTTTATTTTGCATCAAAATGAAGGTACGTTTTCGCGCCACGTAATATTCATATCAGATCTTTTGTAGCTGGAATATTGTATGCGCCACTAATTTGTACGGCGTTTAGCAATTTTTTATTCTTGTATCAGGAGTTTTTCCAAGTTTTTTTTATAAATTAAATGTATGAAGCTGAATGCAATTTTTCTCGATTACACATTAAGCTTTATAAATAGTCGCCTTTGTCGCATTATCTCCCAAATGATCTAGTGTCCATCGAATGTACACTAGATTTTTTTCTATTCGAAATAGATTGAAAAAAAATATTGGGATGGCCGGTTAATAAAGTCGGATGGCTCGTTGCCAGATCAAATTTAGCGTCGTAACCACTAGAACTATATAAACCATTTCGGGAATAATCGTTAATTTTATTATACTTTTGTAGCTTAATAACTTCGAAACGGCTTAACCAATTTTGATTACTAAACATGACTTTGAATCGTATTGAGAAGTAGTGTCTGATGCATCTAAGGTCAAGTAAGAACTGAAGCTATTACAGGAATTATTGAGCTTGAAAAACCGTACCGTTTTTCACGTAGGAACTAGATTTGATCATATTTATGAAGCCTCTAACTTAAAAATTTAAATTTTCCCGGATATGAGGTATACACCGTCAGATTCGTCTAGGGTCCGTCTACAAACGCTCAGTTATTGGCGCAATTCGTAGGTTGAAATTTTGAGTAATTGTCGAAAAACCAAACTTTTCAAAGTTTAGTTTTTTAGTTTTTCGGCGATACTGAGCCGTAGGTATGTCTGATCCTGACGACGTAGACACCATTTGAAAGGTTAACTCAGCACTATTTATTTGGTGTACATTCGGTTCTCCTGTCTCTTCTTGAACCGAAGATATATATAACGACAAAAATATGCCGTTTTGTGCTTACCAAGTCCTATAGCTGGCTTATGGGTTGTCAAAAGTCACAAACTACACCGAATCTGAATCGGCCCTGATCACCTCTTCAAGAACAGAAAAAAATTCAGATCGGTTTAACTCTTACAGCCACATACATACACATATTATGTACATACATATCCATAAACATTTTCCCTTTTTTAAATAAAAATTGAGTCATAATTCTGAGCTCGATAACTTTTGAATGGTATAACCGATTTTCAAAATTAGACATGCGTTGGAAAGGTAATGATCAGTACTATTAGAAGCCGTAAAGGTCGAACTTAAATTTTTGGAAGTTTTTGAGGGTTTTGGGGACAAGAACGAAAAACAGGCCCTAAATAAAGGCCTACCGATCTAAAACTACATATCGTCGCTGATTTGCAAAAAGAGGCCAAGTATAATTTTTATGTTTTTACTAAGTAGAATTTAGTTCCTTTTTACACAACCAATATAAAAAAGATGTTACTTGGCACCAAAAATTATGAGACTCTCTTAACAACAATAAGTAATTTACTTGACCCCTTTTTACAGAATAGGTAGAACCTTCGTACCTATCATTTTTGCACATAACTCCTCTTTTGAATAAAATGTCACTTGGCAACTTTTTGAAAATCAGTGACGATATTATACGCCTGGATCCGGCGTATCAAAAAAAAAGTTTATTAATAGCAAGCTAATTGTTAATAGCTTAAGGTGTCTAGTCGGAGAAACTTTGATGTACGGGACCACTGGAACAGGGGAAGTTTAATTTGTGGAACAGGTTACAGATTTCGAACGTCAGACTATGAAAATGTCTCATGTATTTTGTCGGACAGAACTTCAATTGATTAGTTACCCTTTCATTAAACTCTCATGCAAAAATCAGACTGCTATTTATCCGCAACATAATTCCTGTCATTTGACATGTTCTACATGTGGGACTTATTAATATGCCCAACATATTTCTCGGACAAACATTTTTCATATTTTATATAAAATTTGCTATAGAATAAACTTCAAAACAACCTGCTAGTTTTCACAATGATAAACTTGTCAGGATGACACGTTACATAATTAAAATTACGTTCCATAAAATTAAAATTTCTGTGTTCCAGTGTTCCCATACATCAAAGTTTTGTCTGACTAGACACCGTTAAGCTATTAACAAATTTTCAGCTTGCTATGGATTTTTATGGATTCCGGCCTATTACTTCTTAAATGTGCTTCATTATTTAAAATTATTATTTTATAGTATAGAAATGTGTAGGTACCATACTACAGCAAAAATAATAGTCGTTGTTTTGATAATAAAAAAAAATCACCTTGTACAATACCAACTGAAAAATGTCGCAACTGACATTTTTCGAGAGTATTTAAGACGGAAAGCTGCTAATCATTCTACATGTTCAAGATTGCGTAGTGATTGAGGCCAATGGGTTCCAGACCGCTGAACTCTGTCAAGAAGTGTTTTATCTAATATTTTTAACATGGGGAGGAGTACATATCCGAAGAGTAAATTCTGACGCGCAGGTAGATCGCTACATTTCCCAAGTTCTTTACGTTCCTTCACCCCATTAACTCCCTCTTCTGTGGGTAATATTTTTGTTGTTGAAACTTAAGCGTGGCATTTTTTTACTGTTTTAAAATGTCAGCCAAGTAGGTATAAATTGTTTTTTCCTAGAGAAAATACCGTATTAAGTAAAACTCTTCCGTAGTAGTATACAGGGGTTTGCATTGCAAGTCAGCTGGAAAATTGGAAAAGTTTTTTTTTATTTGCTAAGTGCTACAGTCTGGTCTTTGACCAATGAGTAACTTTTTATCTATCCTATCGTACTAACTACTTAATATCTAAGAGTCACCCTTTGATGTCTTCCTAGTTGTCTTTGTTATTACTGGCGCACTTTTTGCTTGCGCACTATCACCCAAAGCGCTGCTTTTCACTTTATCACGCACTACACCAACACGTTGCTTGCACACTAGTCGCGCAATGCTCCGCTATTAGCTTTGTCGCACTCTACACCAACTCGTAAGGTTTGGTCCTCTTCAGTCTTCTTTTCTGGTTTGAGTTGTCCAATAGCTGGATGGGCTCAATATTTTCGTGGAGAAGAAGTCTTTTTTCATGACTTTCTGCATGTTTTCCTTCAACTTCAAATTTACAGATCAGATAAAAAATACATAACCACAATAAATTACGGTGTGCTAAATAGGGGGAGATTTTCACGATTTTGTTACCAAATAAGGAATTAACTTTATTTTGAGCGTAACTCGCTTAGGTTTGATGATAGAAACTTTTATAAAAAATCAAAATAAAAATTTATTTAAACAATTTAAAAAAGTTTAAATGAATTTTTCTCGAAGTGTGCTTCATTATTTGATTATTACACGTTGAAATATTCGATTTGGAATTTGACGAATAAGAACGTATATTTCATGAGCTAAAACTTTGCTTTTGCTGGGTTTTCACTAATACACAACTTTTTTGATCATTTTCTATGCTATATTTTTGCCAAGCATATTTTTTTCGATAAAATACTTAGATTTTGAGTTATTTGTGAAAAACCGCCTGAAAACGTGTTTTTTTGTTAATAAATATTTTTATGTAATCGCAAATATCTCGAAAATAATGTATCCCCCCAATTATCTAAGTAAGTAGAACCTAAATCCAAATTTTTATGCAATTCGGGGTTGACCCTGAAAATTAAACGGTATCGCCGTATTTCCCGTTCATTTACTGAGCTACTGCTAAATTGTAGGTTTTGTGTGGGTTTCATTTAACATAATATATCATGATGTTAGAGACAGTAAAAGATACAATAGTTATTCCAAAAATATGACATAGGTATGGATACGCTTTTCTTACACGCACAAAACGCATTGTCTATTATTCTATTTCTGGCAAAATTTTCTCACTGAAGTAAACTCATGTCTATATCAACATGATTTATAACCGGTGCACCTTGTACACTTATTATGTCAACATTCTTAAAAACCAAATTATATAACTCGAGTTGAATGGTCGCATAAAATGTTTGGCTTCGGCCGCGTATGTTTTATTCGTGAACACAAAATATCATGTAAGACATAAGTAATCAATTATGTAATTTTGCTGGAATTCTGCGGTGTACGATTAGACAACCGTTTAATATTGTTGGATTGTATATTATCCCTTGTCATGTGAGGCTATTTGTAAAGATATTTAAGATGATTTAGTATTGTCAGAAGTAACTTTTACTACCTACCTGGTTTTTGTTCGTACCTCATAAAAATAACTCAAGTAAATTTCTAGCTGAGTATTTGCTCAATAATAAGTTGCAAATTTTTTTACAGATATCCTATACTTGTAGGCAGTTAATGGAAAAACACAGGAATAAATAGATAAAATTCACGCATGCATGCTATTGTAAGTATGACCTCTGGCAATTATTAACCTTAGTCAACTTTTTACAACAGTTTCCTTTATTAATTAGGTTATACTTATTATTTTAGGGCTCTCAAGACTGATGATGGATTATTTGTTAATCCGAAAACGTTTTGTTAATGTGATGTAACCCTTGGTGGAGTCTTTTAAATATATATACCTTTTACAAAAGATCCAGTATATTTTTTGTGGTTTATGGTATACAGCCAGCTACAGGAATTTTATTTTCCTCGTGGATTTTTAGATAAAGGACCCCGCAAACACTCCTTATGGAATAGTGGTCCCGGTCAAATTTAACGAAAGTTTGGTCAATGATACTTCTCGATGTGTAGATTAAAAAAGTCCATGGGACCTAGGTCTAACTACCATTCTCGAGCTACAGCCTTTCGGAAGTTTTTTTTCCTCTGATTCTGGCCTTGGTTTAGAACTAGAACCTTTAGCAATGTAATTGTATAACTTATCACTAACTCAGGTGTAATGTGTAGTGTGTGTGTTGACCCCCTCTGTGGCTCAGTGGTAAGAGCGACTAACCTTTGGATCGAAAGTTCCGAATGGTAGTGAGTTCGAATCTCACCAGGGTCAGAAATTTTTTCATTTATTATATCACAGGATCGGTACTCACCGGAGGGACCGCAGACGTTCGGATACAATTAGCGTCTCTTTGCAAAGATAATGACGTCGACTTTGCAAAGTAACAAGACACTTACTTTCGGAAGTTATTGTGTTCGAGTGCTCGGTTTACGTTACGTGCACTAATTCACGGTCAAGTGGACGAAAATATTTATTATTGGAAGAGGAGAGCCTTATTTTCTTCATACATACTTGAGTTTTGTACTTGTATATGAATTCGTGGTCAAAAATAGATGCATCATATTTTAGTCTTTAGAAAACCTCCGAAAAGTCCTAAGAAAACTACAGAAATACGATATAAAAATGTGCTACTAGAGCGATATTAAAATTATCCTGGTTTCATGAATGTTTCACAGTTATGCAATACCAGCAAAGCTGCAGTTCCGCCTTATCTTTAGAATACTACTGATCTAGGGGGGAATTGGGTAATTCCTCCCGTAACACTATCCAGAACTAAAGAAAAATTTGTCGAAATATAAAAAATACATTAGCTGACATGAAACTTGTTGCGCATATCAGATATAAAAGAAGTAGAGAACATGGACTATCTCAATACAAAAAAAAGTAGGTACTTGGTAGTTCGCAAATGCTAAATATTAATTACAATTATTGTCTACGGAAAAATCGGGTTTTAGTCATCTTTGACTATCTGTACGTTAAGATTTTGCTGATTTCGGTTTTATGCATCATATGTCGTGTTAGCTAACGACCTATCAGGATAATTAACATTGGGTTGATGTCTTGCAAAGCCTAAAAACCATAACACACTTTTTATATTATGAGCACAAGTACCCACAGTCCACAGTTCTCGCACCAGATTGACGGTACAGTAGTACCTGCTAATCGGTTCTTCTGCAGGCTCATCTTTATCAACCGTGTAGAAAATGAATATTTGGCATTTTGTAGCTTGCCGAAACCTAAAAAATATTCGAACTCTTATAAATCCTGGTTCATCCATATTCTTATCGATTTGAAACTCTTTGTCATTGTCTCTAATTCTTTTTTGTTTTATGTAAGACGGTGCCAGTTTAATTTGATATATCTCATTTGTAAGGTCTTTTAGGTATTTTAATTCGAAAACAGGAAAGTTGGCAAAATCATGATTATGAAGTCTTCCCCATTGACCATTTCTTCTAATCAGATTATCAGTCTCAACTCTAGCTTGTACAATATTGGGAATTAATAACCTCTGTAATAATTGTTGAGCAACTTCAACTGTAGCACCATCCATTGTACAATATTTTGTATTAAAAAGTGGTGGACATGGTGGACCTCGGTCTGTTCAAGAATCAGTATCATTCCTTCCTATCCTTCGCCTTGGTTTTCCTAGCCTAGCTTTTGATAGGGTTAGACATAACCAACTGATTAAAGCATTAGAAAAAAGAAGATTAGACCTCAGAGATATAAGAATAACTTCAAACTTATACTATGCCCAAAAAGCAGTAATGAGAATAGAAGACATAACATCAGAAGAAATATAAATACACAGAGGTCTTCGACACTTTCACCAATTTTATTTATTATTATATCAGATGAAGACCTACCGATACTGCTTAATAGATTGATTGTATTAAGTGAACAATATGGATTATCAAAAGAGACGACACAGAGAAGAGAAATCTTAAAAAACGACAAAAATAAAAATAAAAGGTAAAGAAATTAAAGAAGTAGAGAAAGTCATTTATATGCGATTAATCGTGAAAAAAAAAGGAGGATGCACGATAGACATACAAGCAAGAATAACGAAGGCACAATTCGTCTTTAATGCGTATTAAAGGGAAATGCAATAAAATCTGGCAAACAAATGAAATATCAGAAGAAAGAAAATCAATACCTTTGTCAAAAGCATATTACTCTATGGAGGAGAAACTTGAAAGCACGATGAAAGCACAACAAAGATACTTTATAAATAGGTATGTAAGAAAGATTCTAAAAATTTACTGGCCTAATAAAATAACGAATATACAACTATAGAAAAAAAAACAGATCAGTATAATAACAAAGGCCGAAGAAATGGAAATAGAATGGCCATAGTCTAAGGAAAATTGCTAATAACATCACAAGACAAGCAGTCGAATATCAACCTGAGGGGACCAGAAAGGGGGGAAGACCAGATAAGATCTGGAATAAAACAGTAGCCAGAGAACAGAATAGAATCGGCTTGAGATGGGGGAAGTGAGAAACAAAGTAAGAAACAGAGGAGAGTGGAAGGAACTGGTACGCAGATTAACCAGAGAGCAAGCACAACGAAGATGCTATGAGCTGGCCACCAGCCGTCTTACACCACCGGCCAAGAAATGTAGATGCGCTCAATACTCCACTAGGAGTGATGGTCCAAAAGAGAGAATTTGGAAAATCTCAGAGATGGCATAATGGCAAAAAAAAAAAATAATCAAAAAATGATTTTGATGTAAGTAATTATTTTCACTCTGTTACAGTTGTTAAATAAACTAAATAAACTAAATAAACTAAATAAACTAAATAAAATAAATAAAATAAATAAAATAAATAAAATAAAAAATAATAACAACATTAATGAACACATCTATACATAAGAAAGATAGTAAACAAGATCCAAATAACTACAGAGGTATTACCGTAACTAGTACACTAAGTCGAGTGTACGGAAGAATTCTAAAAGCTCTAATATGTGAAGAGTATCATCCATAAGAATCAGAGGAACAAAGCGGCTTTAGGGCAGGTAGATCCACAATAGACAACATTTTCTCAATAACTCAAATAATAGAAAGACGGCTGTCAAGAGCCCAAGAGTTGCATTTACTCATGGTAGATGTAACGAAGGCATATTATGACACGGTCCCCATTCATAGACTATTGGAAGTACTAGAAAAGACCAGCATAAATGTATCTGTTATACAGGCACTCAAAGAACTATATATAAACTCAACATCCAAAAGTAAAAGCGGAAATAAAATATCAAAAATTTCCTGGCCACTATAAGGCAATGATGCTGTATATCGCCAGTATTATTCAATATACATGTATTGATGAAGCCCTTAGATAATGGAAGAAGGAGTGCAATGGAATGGGACTACCGATAGGAGATGCGATACTCTACACGCTGCACTATGCAGATGACCAAGTTGTAATTGCACAGGACAAGAAAGATCTTGAATATATGATAAGGAATCTAATAGAGGAATATAGAAAATGGTGAATACAAAAAAAAAAACATAATATCTATGCGTAGGACGGGAAGCAACGGAGAACCTGGACGTGGAACAGGAGACAATTACAAGCTGCAATGAATACATATATCTGGGAATAAAACTAACCAGTACAGGACGAAACGAAGAAAATATTAAGGAAAGGATAGTAAAGGGAAACAGGTGATAGGAGCCCTGAATTCGGTACTGTGGCAAAAAAATATAAGAACAGAAAATAAAAAAAAACGAATTTACAACACAATATTAAAACCAGTGTTAACCTATGGAGCTGAAGTCTGGCAAATAACCAACAAGTACAAAGATATATTACTAGCAACTAAGATGAATTTGTGGAGAAGGCCAGCAAGAAGATCTAGACTAAAACACATAAGAAACGACGACATTAGACAACAAATGGAAATAGAAAGAACAATCATAGATGACATCGAAAGACAACAGCTAGTTTGGTACGGACACGTAAGACGAATAAACGAAAGGATAATCCCCAAAAAAGTGTTAGAATGGACCCAAACAAAAAAAAACGAAAACGAGGAAGACCAGCAACTACATGGATAAAGGACATCTCCAAGGCGATGTCTGGAAGAAATCTAAGAGTGATTTAGACAATAGGAGTGGCTATTGGGAACGGAAAGGCGTAGAAAAACTGAAAAATACGTGTTCAATCATTTTCAAAAATCTATCCAATGACACCAAACACCAACCCCCACTACACCCCCTGGAGGTGGGGTGGGGGGTAACTTTAAAATCTCAAATGGAAACCCCCAGTTTTTCTTGTAGATTTTAATTTGTTACATAAAAGTAAGCAACTTTTATTCAAGACATTTTTTCGAACTGTGGATAGATGGCGCTATAATTGGGAAAAACAATTTATCCTGATACCATAGGTAAATTAAAGAAATGGTCTAATATCTCACGAAGTACACTTCCAAATGAGAAACTAAAAAACAGATTTTTAGTCTTTTTCGAAAACCTATCGAATAACACCAAACATGACCCTCCAACCCACCCCTGAATGTGGGGTGGGGGTAAATTTAAAATCTTAAATAGCAACCTCCACTTTTTATTACAGATTCGGATCCGTCATGAAAAATTAAGTAACTTATTCGAAACATTTTTTAGAATTGTTAATAGATGGCGCCTTAATTGGAAAAATTCGATTTATTAGCGCCATCTATCAGAAATTTTAAAAAATGTTTCGAATAAATGTTGCTTAATTTTTTATGACGAATCCGAGTATGCAATAAAAAGTGGGGGTTGCTATTTAAGATTTTAAAGTTACCCCCACCCCACACCCAGGGAGTGGGTTGGAGGGTCATGTTTGATGTTATTCGATAGGTTTTCAAAAAAGATTAATAATCTGTTTTTTGGTTTCTCATTTGGAAGTGTATTTCGTGAGATATTAGACCGTTTCTATAATTTACCTATGGTATCAGGATAAATCGTTTTTCCCAATTATAGCGCCATCTATCCACAGTTCGAAAAAACGTCCTGAATAAAAGTTACCTACTTTTACCTAACGAATCCAAATTTGCAAGAAACACTGGGGGTTTCCATTTAAGACGTTAAAGTTACCCCCCACCCCACCTCCAGGGGGTGTAGTGGGGATTGGTGTTTGATGTCATTGGATAGATTTTTGAAAATGATTGAAAACGTATTTTTCAGTTTTTCGATACGATGTTTAGTTCGCGAAATATTCGACCGTTCCACTACTTTTGGGACACTCTATATTTATATACAGTTGTTAAAGAATTCAACATCTACTTTCACGATTTTTATTGATCGGTCAATATCTATTACCCACTGTATAGAGTAAAGACAAGCGAGAAAACACTCTAAAGTCACCAGTGCATCGAAAATTTTAACTTAATTTACTTAATGTATTTTCGGATCTCAATATTTACAGAATTTAATCCCTCTACTTTGAGAACGACCCCTTATTTTGAAATTATTATAAAGCTTCTTTAGCTATCGGGAAATTGCAATATTCCTAGGAAGATTGAAAGTAAGGGTAATGCGAAGAAAACGCGGATTACGCGCCAGCGTTGATTGGCTAATTTCCTCGTTTCCACCACCTTTCCACAGACTCCGTTTTCTTTCGGCTTGATATTTTATGGTATTAAGTAAAATATTTACCGAGGAGTAAAAAAACTAAAGCAAATATTGAACAATTTAATTTAAATTAACTTTCAGCTTTAATTTTTTTTTTTATAATTTAGTAACGCTAAAAATAATTTCTACTCATTGAAAAATAATAAAAAAATTGTATTACATAGGGTGTTTTCAAAGCAAAAAAAGAATGATTTTGATATCACCATGACGTCGTGGATGATGCAATAATAATGTTGAACAAGTTATATCACGCTTCTTTAGAGGTCGGACTAAAGATTAACATCAACAACACGCAAATAATGACTAATCTGGTGCTAAATCGTAATATTGTTGTTGATGGAATGGATATTGAACAGACTGCATCTTATAAGTACTTGGGATATGAAATTCGGTTGGAAAGAGATAACCAGACGTGCGAGCTTCCACGTCGCATAGGATTAGCCTGAGCAGCGTTTGGTAAACTGAGCTATGTATTTAAATCGGACTTACCCATATGCCTGAAAAGGAAAATCTTTGACCAGTGTGTATTACCTGTACTCACTTATGGAGCGGAAACATTAACACTCACAAAAAAGGTAGTGAACAAGATGCCAGTAGCGCCAGATGTTGGGTGTCTCCCTGAGGGACCGAATCCCAAATGAAGAAATACGTTGTAGCAAAAAACAACGGACGCCGTCTAAAGACTCGCGTCGCTAAAGTGATATTGGGAAGGACACGTCGCCAGATTGTCAGACAACCGATGGACAAAACGTATTGTCGAATGGAGGCCACGAGAAGAAGCACTACGGAGCAGAGGACGACCAGCAACCAGATGGGCTGAAGATCTGAAGCGTATTGTCGGCAACTGGATGCAAGCCGCACAAAACAGAGAAAGATGGAAAGAGTTGAGGGAGACCCATGTCCAGCAGTGGACGAGTACGGGTTAATGATGATGATGATCATGGTGACATCATCCCTTTCCATGATGAAGAACTGGTTTACTGCATTTCGATGTGGCTGTACAAGTACGAAAGATGTCGAAAGGTCTTGACGTCCAGTTGAGGTCTTTAGATTCGAAATAATTGAAAAAATCCACATACGGTTGTAGCCGATCGAATATTGAAAGTGAGAGAGATTGTGGAAACCATAAGCATCTTATATGGCTCAGTGGTTTCAATTTTGAATGGTCACTTGGATATGAGAAAGCTTTAGAGAAAGCTTTATGTAAGACGAGTGCCGCGTTTGCTTAAAATCTACCAAATACGCAACCGCGTGACAATTTTGCAACTGATAAGTTTTTGGGCCATGTTCTCGGGGTATGTTAGCGCCAAAGAATTCAAAGGTGGGTTTGTCAGCCAATAAAGCCATGACGATCGTTTTTTTGGGATACACGCGGCATAATCCACATTGACTACCTTCACAAGGGAAAAACAACCAATGTTGAATATTATATCTACTTAGGTCGATTATTGAGAATTGAAAAAAAACTCAGCATTTGACCAAGAAAAAAGTTCTTTCCCACCGAGGGTGTACACATGTTCAGTTCCGAGAATAAGTATTTATTGTAATTCCACTTTACGTAAATAACACAATAACAATTAAGCAGACGAAATGAAAATCGATTATCGATAGGTATCTTAATTATATTTAGTGCCACCCTAAATCAACCATGAAGTTCTTCTTCGTCCTGCATTGCGTTTGCCTGCTATTTTCACTTGAATAATCTTTTTTAGCAACCGATATTTGGGACCTCTCATTAGATGCCAGAAAAAGTCCAGCTATCTCTTCTTGATGCTTTTTATAATCGCAGTAGTCTTGCTGAGACATTCTAGTATTGTGTAGCTTAGAATCTTCTTCATCAAATAAACTCTTAAAATTCTTCTCTTGCACCACATTTCGAGAGCCTCAAGCCGATTTAGTTCAATTTTATTCACAGTCCAGGACTCGACACCATACAGTAAGACCGAGAACACGTAACAGCGAAGTAGTCGGATCCTTAATGCCAATTGTAGGTCTCTGTTACATAATACTTTGGAGATCCTTCTAAAAGCGGCTCTTATTCGGGGGGTTTTATTAAATGATCAAATTACCATAACATAGCACCGGCAATTACTATTTTTATCTGGTCTCTGGTATTGAATTGAACAGATGGCAATTGAATAGATTTATTGTGGGACTTTTTCATTTATTATGTTCCAAAGACTTTTAATAATTTTCGATTCCAAGGAATTCTGCCATATTTATGTTTCAGTTATTCAGTTATCAACAGGACACAAAATTCACTATTTATGTTCAATCGTAAACTCTTTCTTAAAAACAGTGTCAGTAGACACCAGGCGAGGTCTCAAGGAGGGGGCAATTGACTCCATTGATCCCCCCTTAATCGACCGACGGAAATTAAGATAAGGATCGAGAAGGCAAGATCAGCTTTCGTCAAAATAAAAAAATCTTTATCAGCCACCATATAAAATTGGAAATAAAAGTTCGTTTACTAAAATGCTACGTATTCTCCGTTCTTTTATATGGCGTGGAGTCATGGACCTTAACTGAAGCACCACTGAAGAGACTCGAAGTATTTGAGATGTGATGCTATAGACGCATGTTGAGGATTTCCTGGATAGGCAGAGTTACCAACGAAGAAGTTCTACATAGAATGGGTAAAGAGCGCGAACTAGTCGTAACCATAAAACGTCGCAAACTGGAATGCCTGGGCCATATAATGCGCAATGAACAACGATATGACCTACTTCGGGCCATACTTCAAGGTAAAGTGCATGGGAAAAGAGGTCCAGGAGGAAGAATATCCTGGCTGCATAACCTGCGAAAATGGTTAAACTTAACCACTAGCGGACTTTTCAGGGCAGCAGTCAACAAAGTCAGAATAGCCATGTTAGTGTCCAACATCCGTAACGGATAGGCACCATAAGAAGAAGAAGATCCGCCCTTGGATCCGCGCCTGCAAGCCAAGCTAAGCTCGAGCTTGTGACCATCTTTACAAACCTCGTATATGACTAGTATTGCCAGGTCCGATTTGTTTTTACATAAACAAAAACAAATCGGGATTTAGGGTTGTAGATCGGGACAAATAAACAACAATAGTTCAGTAAGTGACCGTTTTGGAGTGTAATTTTCAGAGTAAACTCTGAATTGCATAAAAATCTGGTTTTAGGTTCTACTTACTGTCTATGTCAAAGTTAAACTTGTACCGTTGGTTGCTTTTGCTTGGGGGGTGACAGTTACAGTTACCCCTTCTCGGGGGTAAAAAAACGCGCGTTTAAAGTAAGTCCCAAAATGGATCAACTGACTAGCTCTAAAAAACTTTTGTTCTATATAATTTTTAAACTAAGTCAATACTTTTCGAATAATTTTATCGAAGGAAATATTCTTAGCAAAAATGTAGCTTTTAAAAAAGCAAAAGAAAATGTATGTTCGGAAAGTCTATAAAACCAGTAAAAGCAAAGTTGTAGCTCATCTAAAATACGTTTTTATTTGTTAAATTCCAAATCGAATTTTTCAACTTGAGATAACCAAAAAATTAAGCAATTTTCGGGCAAAACTTATTAAATTTTTTAAAGTGTTTAAAAAATCTTTAATTTTGTTTTATATAAAAGTCTCTAGCATTAAAACTAAGCGAGTTACAATCAAAATAAAGTTGGCCCATTTTTTAAGAAAAAAAAATCATGAAAATCTCCCCCTATTTAGCACCGTAAATAAAATTAATCGTTACCGCTTTACCACTTACTTTATATGTGAATTGTTTATACGATCTGTAAGGTTTACCGGTTGGGAGTGCTTAGTTTTGAAAAAAAATTGTTTTTATAGTAAAAAAAAAATTTCCTACAATATTGGAAAATGCCCTTTTTTCAAAATAATTTAAGAAGTACTAGGGATACTAAAAATCTCAAGGAGTAAAAAGTAAGTAGTAAGTAGTAAGCTTTTATAAATATGTATGATAGATTCATTTCGTTTTTCTGTAAGAGAAAAATTGGTTCAAATGTGGCTATTCGTATTTTGCATACACTCGTGATTAGTGACTCGTTCAGGACCTTTCAATCATGTAAAAAATACATAAGTAAAGTATATTGTTTGTAAAGAGGTAACGATTAATTTCATTTTTTTACCAAAAAAAGAGTCAACTTGATTTTGAGCGTAACTCGCTTAGTTTTGATGCTAGAAACTTTTTTAAAACATAAAAATAAAGCTTTATTAAAAGAGTCTTAATTGGTTTTTCCCGAACAGTGCTTCATTTCTTGGTTGTTTCACGTTGAAATATTTGATTTGGAATTTGACGAATAAGAAAGTATTTCTCATGAGCTACAACTTTGCCTTTGCTGGGTCTATAGACTTTACGAGTTCACAATTTTTTTCAATTTTTTATATTATGCTACATTCTTGCTAAGAATATTTTTTCGATCAAATACTTACTTTTTGAGTTATTTGTAAAAATTGCCTGAAAACGTGATTTTTTTGGCTAAAAATAAACATTTTCAATCGTAAATATCTTGAAAAGTATTAACTAAGTGAAAATTCTATAGAACTAAAATTACTCAGAATTAGTCAATTTATCCATCTCCGGACTTATTTTAAACGCTCGGTTTTTCACCACCAACTAGGGGTGACTGTCACCCCCCGAGTAAAAGCAACCAACGGCACAAGCCGTCCAAATTTTCATGCAGTTCTGAGTTGATTCTGAAAATTACACGGTATCGCCGTACTTCCCGTTCATTTGCTGGACTACAAGGTGTTTCTATAATCTGTATTTTTAATCCTAGATAATAATAATCAGACGAAATTACAAAAAAAATCGTAAATTAAGTAAATTATTTATGTTTCATTAAAATTATATTTTTCATTCGATTTTGCCGCTTTTAGGAGTGCCTTGTTTTTATAACATAGTTATAAAATTCACTGCAAGTTCTGATATTGGTTTTCATGGGTGAAAATCGGGATATTAAGTGTCCTGATCAGGTACAAATCGGTACGCGTCCCCAGACCCCTGAAAATCGGGACTTCCCGCGCAAATAGGGACACCTGGCGACGCTATATATGACTGATACACCACAACAATAATTTCACTATATGTAAGTAAGCTCTTTATATTTTGTTATAGTAGGGGAGCCCAAGCGGGGATTTTTGCAGTTACTCGAGCGCGTCAGATTATCATATGGGGAGAAACTTTGTGCCCTGCAAATATACCTCTACCATATATTGGCTCTTAACACAGGGGAGTTCGTTAAGGTGGCCCGAAAAAAAATCTAACCTTAAAAATACTCGAAATTGTCAGATTAAGATAAGGTAATTTAAGTACATGCAAAAGAATGTATATTTCAAAAACCTGACGATTTGAGCGGGGCGTAAGGAAATGGACGAGTTAAAAACTTTCACAAAAAAAAGCGAATAATTCGCGAAATGAACATTAGATCGGAAAACTAAAAAATACGTCTTCAATACATTTTCAAAAACCTATCGAGTGATACCCAACATGACCCCCACGGAGAGGGGTGGGGGGTAAATTGTAAATTTTAAATACAAACCCCGCGATATTTCGCAAAATAAACATCAGATCGAAAAACTACAAAATATTGAATATTTTTGGAAAATATATCGAATGGTACTAAACACGACCCCCCACGAAGGTGGGGTGGGGGTTACTTTAAAATCTTAAATAGGAGCCCCAAATTTTTGTTTCAGATTTATAATTTTACGCAAAAATAAGCAACATTTATTCGAAACCTTTTTTTCTAACTATGGATAGATGGCGCTAAAATCGAAAAAAATGATTGTTGAAAATAGAAAATTAAATTAAAAAATGGCAAGCGCCCACTAAAATGGAAAACTTTACTTAATTTTTTTTGGTTTTAGGACTTACTCTTCACAATCCAATAGGTCCCCAAAGCGCTGCTCGAGTGACTGCACATTTACCATACTTTGCTCCCCTACTATTATATTGTTATACAAAATTTTCCAGAATATTTTAATTTAATATAAATCTTATGATTTTGAAAATTTATATTTTCAGAGAAGAATTTTATTTAGAAGACCCAATAAGAATTTGTTAGATCTTCTAAATAAAATATTGGTTTGGCGAGTTGCTTACTAAGGGGATTTCCATCTAACAGATCTATTATACTTTGGCACGGATTCACGAGATGCATTAAACATGGACGTTAAACTATTCTGTGCAATGCGAAAAGTTTAAAAGGAAACGTCACTCACTCTAACGAATTGGGCCAAACATGAGCTTGGACTTAATAATGGAATAAATCAACGAACTTGTTTATCACATTTAAAGTTTACGTTCTTAGATGTTGTTTGCCTGATCTTAAAACGAATTTGTAAAGAGCTATTGAAAATGAAGTAATACAACCACCCCACAATCCCTTGTTTAAGATAATTTGCTTCTCTTCGTATTATGAAACTTCGGTAAACCAACTTTGTATGATGATGTATACTTGTCTTTTAAGCTTAAGTTATTTTATCTTCGCTCTTAGAAAAACGTTTAATACCTTTCCGGTAGCAATTTTATTTATGAAATTGAATTAAAGGAAAATAAAGTTAAACAAGTTTACTTAGACACATCAATCAGTTTGAATTAATCCATTCAAACATTTAAAACTATTTTAAAATATTCTTAATTTAGTAATAAAAATGTAACTCAAATTTTGAGATATCACAACAGTGTAGTGTTTCGTGTACATAAAAGCATACATGCAAACACCAGGCACCCTTTTACACATCAGAGCAAATTAAGGCGAGGACCAAGTAACATCTCTGTTATGGTACGGGAGCAGGGTATGCTAAATGTGCAGTCACTCGAGCGCTGTGGGGACCTATTGGGATGTGAAGAGTAGGTTCTAAAACCAAAAAAAGTTAAGTATAGTTTTCCATTTTAGTGGGGACTTTCCATTTTCACCCACCTAAGTGGTGGGTCGTGTTTGGTGCCATTCGATAGATTTTTCAAAAATATTGAATAAGTGTATTTCCCAGTTGTTCGATCAGGTGCGGGAGCACGCCAAATAGAATTCTATTTTAGTGACGTCATGTTGCCTAGCAACCGTCGATTCTCCCATTATGAAATTCTATTTTGTGACGTCAACAAAATAGAATTCTATTTGGCCTGCTCTGGGCCCTGATGTTCATTTCGCGAAATAACGCGGTATTCGTATTTAAAATATTAAATTACCCCCCACCCCTCTCCGTGGGAAGTCGTGTTTGGTATCATTTGATAGATTTTTGAAAAATATTAGTACGTATAGTCCTGTCGCCAGTGGAGGTACAACGGCCTCCTTAATTCAGATGGACTTATCCAAGTTTTTTTTATGTATTTTGACCCGTAAAACACGAATTTTTTGGGTAACAGTCGCTTTCGATATCGATAAGATTGTTATAAACAAAAAACTTGAGGAATCACATAACAGCGATTTTTCACAAAACAAAACAATATTTTGTATTTTTTGAGTCATTCTAAGCAAAAAATGTTTTTAAAAGTTTTTTCGTAGGATGCATAGTTTTCGACATAAATGCGGTTGAACATTAAAAAAATCGAAAAATGGCAATTTTTGAACCCGAATAACTTTTGATTGAAAAATAAAATAGCAATTCTGCTTACCTTATTTGAAAGTTCAAGTCAAATTCTATCGGTTTTGATTACTTTCATTGCTAAAGATTAATTTTTTTATTGTTAAACAAAGCTATAAACACATAGTGATTGAATGATGTTTTCAATGCATTTCTCATTTGAAATCGAACGGGTAGGCGCGCATTCAGACAGTTTCTACTTATATTACGTACATTAAAACGCATGCATTGGGCACGGGAAACATTATGTGTTTATGGCTTTGTTTAACAAATAAAAACTTAATCTTTAGCAATGCAAATAATCAAAACCGATAGAATTTTACTTGAACTTTCAAATGCAGTAAGCAGAATTGCAATTTTATTTTTTAATCAAAAGTTACTCGGGTTCAAAAATTGCACTTTTTCGATTTTTTGAAAGTTCAACCGCGTTTATCTCGAAAACTATGCATCCTACGAAAAAACTTGTAAGACCATTTTTTGCTGAGAATCACCCAAAAAATACAAAAAAATGTTTTGTTTTGCGAAAAATCGCTGTTATGTGATTCCTCAAGTTCTTTGTTTATAACAATCTTATCGACATCCGGATCGACTGTTACCCAAAAAATTCGTGTTCTACGGGTTAAAATACATAAAAAAACTTAAGTAAGTCCATCTGAATTAAGGAGGCCGTTGTACCCCCCTTGGGGCGGTTTAATTAAGGACTAGTAGTTTTTGGATCTGTCATTCATTTTGCGAAATATTCGTTTTTTTTTGTGAAACTTTGGAACAAACCCATTTCCTTACGCCCCTCTCAAATCGTCAGATTTTTGAAATGTACACTGTTTTGCATGTACTTCACTTACCTTATCTTAATCTGACGATTTCGAGTATTTCTAAGGATAAATTTTTTTTCGGCCCCCCCTTAACGAACTCACTCCCCTGCATTAAGAGCCAATATATGGTAGAGGTACATTTACAGGGTACAAGGTTTCTCTCCATGTAATAATCTGAAGCTCTCGAGTAACTGCAAAAATCCCCGCTGGGGCTACCCTACCATTAGCAGACATTCTCAAAAATCCGTCAAAGGTTGACTATATTCACATTTACAAAGTAGTGTTCTGTAATCTGTCAAAGATTCTCCCTCTTTTGTATAAGAACAATTATTGATTAAAAGTTTTGTAGTGGCCTTTTTGTGTAAAAAATGACCAGAAAGTGTTAAAAGATCGCATTTTTTTGGTAGCCTTAGATATTAGGATTGCAATAACTTCACATCTGTAAATTCAGGGTCTGTGTTAATAGTGATTTGGATGCAGAAAAGTGTACAGACATTCGAAAGACTTATAGTAAATAGTAACATTGTAGCTCTAGGATTTTTTTATGTTCATTTTCTTTCTAATTATGTTCTAGTTTTGTCTAATGGTTTTTTTTTGTATTTCTCTATCATAATAATATATCTCTTTTCTAGCATGTTTGTTTTTATGGAAACTAAGACCTAGTTTTTTACGTACCAAAGAAAAATATAGCAGTTATTATTTTACCGACTGAACATAACGATGACAAAATACGTGGACAAGAAACAGATAAAATATCCGATATTATATGTATATTAACCTAAAACAAAAAAGGGCGCAGTTCATACAAGATATAAATTGGAAAAACAGTTCACAACTACAATAAAAAGTAACCGGTGGCCGATGGCAATATTTTTCATCTGCTGAACATTGGTAGCATCAGCCTTAGGTAACCTGAAGATTAACGCAACTTATATTTAAGAATAAGCATATGGATCAAAACAGGATGATTTAGGATTGTGAAATGCATAAAAGAATTTGAAGTTCATTTTGTTGTTTGAGTTAACCATGTCATTCTACCGATTGTGCGTATGGATCACAAACAGAATTTAAGGGTTAAAATGTGTGGAAAATGAAGACCAAAATGTTGAGAACAGTTGTACCCCACTTGGTATTTAATGTTTAATAAAGTTTTTGACCATGGGTTTATGCAGATTAAAAATATATTTCTTTGTTGCAAAGAGAGGAATAATAATCATGTTCTTTGAGCATTTTAGATGTCTACATTATTTACTAATGAATAAAAATAAACCGTACTTTCCAAAATAACAAATAAAATATATTAAATAAATCTCCTTTTAAGTGCCTAATAAAATAGCTTGAACTAACCTTATGAATGCTATCTACCAGTTTAATAAGTTCTTCTGTCTCCATGTTGCTGCCTTAAATCGAACTTAATACATAACAATTCACTGAGCAAACACTAAGAATCACTTTAATTGTATTTGATCCTTTCTACTAGACTGTTGTTTCGAAAGAGTGAAGAACAAACTTGGCTGCTTTTAGAATTGTTAGCATAGCGCTCGCTTAATAAACAGTGTCTGTCTACTTTTGAAATTACCAATTTGAACGAAGGCGAAGCAAACCTGAGAAAAGACAAAGACAAAGGATGGTGATAGACCTGGTAAATCATTTATCTGAAAGATATATGCCCGGTTGCACCAACAGATCTTAAGCTTAAGATATGCCTTAAGCTCAACTTACGAACCATAGGTGTTACACCGTTGAGTCTTAGATCAATTTTCAACTTGTCACAATGGAGTGCCATGTGAATTTGATCGATAAGAATAGAAAATTATGGTGCAAAGTAAGTGAGACTTAAAGCGGCCCTAAATATAAGCTGAGCTGGGTTATTCTGTAGCTTAAGTTTAGTTGGTGCAACCAGGCAATAGAGTAAGTATTGATAACTTTTTTACCAGTACCCGATAAGCTTTTATATAAAAATATAACCTTGTTAAGAACACTGCGCAAAAGAAAACCCTATATTCTAAAAGAATTACATCCAGGAAAACAGGAAAAAGTCTTTTCAAGCAGGCTTGCATTTATGAATAATAAAACCTACTATCTTATTCCAAAATAAAAATCTAGCAGTATTCTTTTATCCACAGAACATAACGATGAAAAATAAGTGGAGAAGAGACACATTACAAAACGGATATTATATTACACTACAGTAAAACACAAAGTACAGTGGATACAGCAGATAAATTGGCAAGAGTTTTGACTTCAGTTCAGTTCTGTGTTTGACCCAACAACGGCTTTTGTAAGTATTCTGCTAGATTCTTTTTTGGTTGTAATAATGAGTTGTGGATTTTTCTCTTATAGGAAAAACGTCGATTAGGTCGCGGCGAATGGCTATATTTTAAGTTTTCCTGTCGGCATTTTAAGTTGCCTAAATTAGTCTAGTAAAATAAAATTACATTACATGTAAATCAAAATGTAAATTCGTACAGGTTAAAATAAATTTTATATCAAAGTTTAGGTGGGTACAAAAGGTATTTTCAAGAAAGTATCCAAATCATACAAGGGGATCATTATTTAAATAATTAAAAAGCGGTCATTTTTGCAACAAAATGACTTTTTTAACGGCTGAGGTCATTCAGTTACTAATGAAGGTATATAGGATTGTTTTCTGCAAAGTTGAAGGATAAATCTTTCACATAAGACTTACTAAATTAAATTTGACCCCCTATTTATTTAAATAATTATACATAAAACTTTAAAAACAAATTTGCAAAAATTATTTTTAGCATTTTAAATAAGCACTATAAAATATCTTATTTTACAGGACAAGTTGCGCTATGTTATCAGTATCAATTAAAAAAAATTGGTCCAAAAATATTTAATATTTTTTGAGATATTAAATTTGTTTATTAAATGTTACTGTATTTTCAATTGCAAAAACGCGGTTGTTGCCAAAGAAATATTCACCTGTATTAAATCTTATTATTTTTATTTTTATGTATGTTTTCGATAAATGTATTGATAAATTAAAATTTAACTTAAACTTCCCCCTAAAATGGCCTTTGAAAATTATTCAAATTTGTTTATAATTTGTTTTTTTTTTAATAACGTCGCGGAGATTAAATATTTTGAAATGCCGTTTTGATAATTGCGTTCATGGGAATTTTTCACTAATTAACAAATTTTTTTGTCTTTTTTTCCTCTTCTTTTTTTTTCTTGGGGTTATATTACTACGGGCCCTTTTAGGGTTAAGTTTCATTAAGAATGTCGAATCTCTAAGTTGTAGATTCTAGACCTAACAATATTAAGATTTAACTAAAATCACTTAAATAAAATGTGGCTACTTACTGAGTTACAGGGTGTTTTATTTAAAAATTTAAAAATTATTTTTACCAAGTATTTTTACCAAGTGGGTACTATACAGTCTACTAAACTGCGATAAATAAAAGTTGCTAGCTACTACCAGAGGCGTACGACAGGGGATAGTTAATGGTTGACCCTACCCAAATTCTACGCCACTGAGGGAATTACTATTTTAGCGAAATTTTTCGATTCTCCAATACTTTCTATGTAAATAATATACTCTTTACTGGTAACGATTAAGTCATTAGATTTCGAGATATTGGACATTAAAAATGAAACGGCATATTTATTTTGATTCATTCATTCATTCATTCATTTTAAACTTCCAATATCTCTCAAACTGATGACTTTATCGATACCAATAAAGTTGTTTACATATAAAGTATTGGAGAATCGAAAAATTTCGCTAAAATAGTAATTCACTCAGTGGCGTAGAATTTGGGAAGGGTCAATCATTCACTATCCCCTGTCGTACGCCTCTGGCACTAGCTAGAAACGTTTATTAATCACAATTTAGTAGGGTGTAAAATAGCCACACTTTCTGCCAAGTATGATAAGGATACGTCAAATAGTTTTAAAGTACTTGGTAACAATAATTTTTAAATTTTTAAATATAACACCCTGTAACTCAGTAAGTAGCCACATTTTAATTATTTAAACAATGATCCCCTTGTATGATTTGGATACTTTCTTGAAAATATCTTTTGTACCCACCTAAACTTTGATATAAAATTTGTTTTAACCTGTACGAATTTACATTTTGACTTTTTTTTATTTTATTAGGCTAAATGTATTTTATGGATTTGGCTGCTACCGGTATTTTTTTGGAATTTTGGATATTGTACATTATTTTTCCCTAATAGACAAGGCGAAACCGGCGGGTTCGTTGGAAAAAATATTCCCATGAGATTTTTTTGCATAATCATATTCGTGAGACATCCCAGAATAAGGCTCAAGAAGTCGCCCACGTGAAAAGTGGGCCAAATTTTTTTTCATTTCTTTTTAACCAAATTGCAAAAATCAATATTTTCGGCCCCAGCACATTTTTTTAAGGTTTCTTGGACCATTCTGGACAAAAAGGTCTCCTATAATTTTTCTCTAAAGTTGCTCGTTTTCGAGTTATAAGCAGTTTAAAATTGAAAAAACGAAAAATGGCGATTTTTAAGGCTCAATAACTCGGTTAAAAATTATCATTACGAAATTCAGAAAGGGACCAAATCAATTATTAAAGCCTCCACTATATGATCCTGAAGAAATTTGTGTCATTAATTTATTATTAAGCTGTTATTTTTAATTATTAATAATGAGCCGTAAGATCGTATTGACGCGGCTGTAACTGTGAGTGCGAGTAAGATGCACCATTGACTGCCGGAATGGCATCTCTCTCGCACTCATCATTGTCGGCCGCCTAATACGTGCATGGCGCTCATTTTTACTTAAAAGTAACAGCTTAGTGATAAAATAATGACAAAACTTTCCTCAGGATTTTGTAGGGCGGGCTTTAAACTTTTATTTGATAACTTTCTGACTTTCATAATAATAACTTTTAACCGAGTTATTAAGCCTTAAAAATCGTCATTTTTCGTTTTTTTCAATTTTAAATTACTTATAACTCGAAAACGAGTAACTTTAGAGAAAAATTATAAGAGACCTTTTTTGTCTAGAATGGTCCAAAAAATCTGAAAAAAAAAATGGCTTCGGGCCGAAAATATTGATTTTTGCAATTTGATTAAAAAAATTGGAAAAAAAATTTGGCCTACTTTTCACGTGGGCGACTTCTTAAACCTTAATCTGAGATGTTTCACGAATATGATTATGCAAAAAAATCTCATGGGAATATTTTTTCGAACGAACCCGCCGTTTTCGCCTTGTCTATAATAATATTGTAGTTGTGTACATTTCTTAATTTACGCGTAAATACGTTTTTATTATTTACCAATTAATAAACATAAACTGTATGTACTTTTCAAAACAGACAAAATATATTAAATAAATCTTCCTCTAAGTACCCAATAAAATAGTTTAGAACTAACCTTATAAATACCATCTACCAGTTTAATAAGTTCTTCTCTGTCTCCATTTTGCTGCCTTAAATCGAACTTAATACATAACAATTCGCTGAGCAAACACTAAGAATCAATTTAGTTGTATTTGATCCTTTCTACTAGACTGTGGTTTCGAAAGAGTGAAGAACAAACTTGGCTGCTTTTAGAATTGTTAGCACCGCGCTCGCTTAATCAACAGTGTCTGTCTCGTTTTGAAATTGTCAATTTGAGCGAAGGCAAAGTAAACCTGAGAAAGGCCAAGGCAAAGGATGATAGACCTGGTAAATAATTTATCTGCAGGATATGGAATAACTGGGCACTGATAACTTTTTTAGCAGCGTTGAGTTAACCGATAAGCTTTTAGATAAAAATATAACCTTGGGAGGAACAATCCGCAAAAATAAACCCTATATTCTGAAAGAATTACTTTCAGCAACACAAAAGCAAGACTTTTCAAGCATGTTTGCTTTTATGAAAACTAAAACCTAGTTTCTTACGTACCAAAGAAAAATGTAGCAGTTATTCTTTTATCGACTGAACATATCGATGATAAAATAAGTGTCAATTGTTAAATACATATTAAAAAAGTGGTATTGCGTGCCAGCTGATTTAGTTTGAAGACAAGTTGGAACAAAAAGAAACTGTACAAGGTGCTTGTGGACTGAAAGGGGTTATAGACTGCCTCCAATTAAATCCGATTTTTAATGCCGATCATTGAAGTTTGTTAGAGTTTAAAGATGCATTCGAAGCTTTAATTCATAATAACAAAAATCTTTTAGGGTTGTGAAATGCATAGAAGAATTTGAAGTGCATAAACTGTCCATTATGCTGTTTGAGTTAACTATGTCATGCTACCGATTGTGCATATGGATCAAAAGAAGAATTTAATCATTTGCGGAAAATGAAGAAAAGCTGTTAAGCACAGTTGCACCACATAGTTCAGAGAAATAAGGAAAAAAAATAGCCTGTTGGTGACACAACCCCCTCCAGGCCGAAACCAAATTTTTTGAGTAATATGGACATCTATAATAATAACCTATATATTTCCTGCAGCCGATTTTGATGATATACATAGTTATAAACAAATGAAGATCAAAAAACGGTAAATTTTCGCTTTTTTCGTCTATTACTAAGAAAATAGTCATTTTAAACAAATTTGAGAGTAAGAAACTCATAAACGGTATAAAAAACTTCAATATGGCGTTTGCTTAATATGTCTATCCTTATTGGTTGCTTAGAAAATTGCAAAATAAATCATAAATTTTGAGTTTTTATAAATATTTATAACTTATGTAAAAATTAACTTAGAACCTTCTTGTTACACGGAATGCTGAGACTTATGGTGCTTAATTCATACCCTAAATTTCGAAGAAATTGGTCAAATAGTTTAAAAGTTATTTAATTTGTTTATCCCAAATTTATTTTTTTTGCAACACTGTAAGTCAGAAAATGATGAAGCTAAAGTAATACTTTGGATAGTTTATGGAAGAAGGAAATTTACAGTATTAATTTAATTAAAAAAAATGACAAAAAATAATTATAAATATTGCAAAATAATTTTGCAAAAACATGTGAATTAAATAAATGGGGGGGCTAACTTTGTCCCTAATTGTCCTAGGACAGTTGTTTTTCTTTCTAAATGTGTATAAAAATTCAGTCTTTCTAAATATGAAAAAATAATTTTTCTACAGGTAACGGTTAAAAAGTTATTCTAATTGTTTATAAGTAAGCAAAAAATCGACATGTTTTTTCAAAATAATTTTACACTGTTTAAAATTATTTTTTGTCATTTATTTTTAATAATGGTAATAGTATAAATGTTCTTCTTTCATAAACTGTCCGAAGTATGATTGTAGCCTCATAATTTTCTGACTTGTAGTGTTGCAAAAAAAATGAATTTGGGATAAACAAATTAAATAACTTTTAAACTATTTGACCAATTGCTTTGAAATTTAAAATATAATTTAAGTACAAGAAGTATCAGCATTCCATGTAATAAGAAGGTTCTAAGTTAATTTTTACATAAGTTATGAATATTTTTAAAAACTCAAAATTTATGATTTATTTTGCAATTTTTTAAGCAACCAATAAGGATGGACATATTCAGTGAACGCCATATTGAAGTTTTTTATACGATTTATGAGTTTCTTACACTTAAATTTGTTTAAAGTGCTTAACTTTTTGGTAATAGACGAAAAAAGCGAAAATTTAGCGTTTCTTGATCTTCATTTGTTTATAACTATGTATATCATCAAAATCGGCTGCAGGAAACATATAGGTTAATAACATAGATGTCCATACTACTCAAAAAATTTGGTTTCGGCCTGGAGGGGGATGTGTCACGAGAAAAATCTTATTTCTCTGGACTAACACTTGATATTTAATGTACGTGTTTGGCCACCGGTTTATGTTGGTTAAAAAATATATTTTTTTGGTAAAAAGGGCAGAATACTAAGGATGCCTTTTTTCTTTGTAGATGTGTATATTTGTTAATTTCCCCTACACACATTTTTATTATTTATTAATGTATAAAAAGAAACCGTACTTTTCAAAACAGATTACATAAATCTCCTTTTCCTAAACTATCTAATAGAATAGTTAGAACTGACCTTATAAATGCCATCTACCAATTTAATAAGTTCTTCTGTCTCCATTTTGCTGCCTTAAATCGAACTTTTTTTTTGCTTTAAGGTAAAACCCACACAGCCAGATACAAATTTTGTAAAAGAGAGTGCAAGGATTTGACACAAGGATTACACTCTTCTCGCCCAGGGGCCGATCAGGGCAAATCGAACTTAATACATACCAATTCACTGAGCAAACACTAAGAATCACTTTAATTGTATTTGATCCTTTCTACTAGACTGTGGTTTCGAAAGAGTGAAGAACAAACTTGGCTGCTTTTAGAATTGTTAGCACAGCGCTCGCTTAATCAACAGTGTCTGTCTCGTTTTGAAATTGTCAATTTAAGCGAAGGCAAAGTAAACCTGAGAAAGGCCAAGGCAAAGGATGGTGATAGACTTGGTAAATCATTTATCTGCAGGATATGGAATAACTGGGGACTGATAACTTTTTTTAGCAGCGTTGAGTTAGCCGATAAGCTTTTAGATAAAAATATAACCTTGGGAGGAACAATGCGCAAAAATAAACCCTATATTCTGAAAGAATTACTTTCAGCAACACATAAGCAAAACTTTTCAAGCATGTTTGCTTTTATAAAAACTAAAACCTAGTTTCTTACGTACCAAAGAAAATGTAGCAGTTATTCTTTTATCGACTGAACATAACGATGATAAAATGTGTCAATTGTTAAATACATATTAAAACAGTGGTATTGCGTGCCAGGTGATTTAGTTCTAAGACAAATTGGAACAAAAAGAAACTGTACAAGGTGCTTGTGGACTGGAAGGGGTTAGACTGCCTCCAATTAAACCCTATTTTTAATGCCGATCATTGAAGGTTGTTAGAGTTTAGAGATGCATTCGAAGCTTCAATTCATAATAACAAAAATCTTTTAGGGTTGTGAAATACATATAAGAATTTGAAGTGCATAATCTGTCCATTAGGTTGTTTGAGTTAACCATGTCACGCTACCTATTGTGCATATGGATCAAAAGCAGAATTTAATGATTTGCGGAAAATGAAAAAAAAAACTGTTAAGTACAGTTCCACCCCACTTGATATTTAATGTATGTGTTTGACCACCGGTTTATATAGGTTAAAAAATATATTCTTTTTGGTAAAAAGAGCAGAATACTAATGATGCCTTTCTTCATTGTAGATGTGTATATTTCTTAATTTTCCCGTAAATACATTTTTATTATTTATTAATGAAAAAAAATAAATAAACCGTACTTTTCAAAACAGATTAAATAAATCTCCTTTTCCTAAAGTATCTAATAAAATAGTTTGAACTAACCTTATGAATGCCATCTACCAGTTCAATAAGTTCTTCTATCTCCATTTTGCTGTCTTAAATCAAACTTAATACATAACAATTCACTGAGCAAACACTAAGAATCACTTTAATTATATTTGATCCTTTCTACTAGACTGTTGTTTCGAAAGAGTGAAGAACAAACTTGGCTGCTTTTAGAATTGTTAGCACAGCGCTCGCTTAATCAACAGTGTCTGTCTACTTTTGAAATTGTCAATTTAAGCGAAGGCAAAGTAAACCTGAGAAAGGCCGAGGCAAAGGATGGTGATAGACTTGGTAAATCATTTATCTGCAGAATATGGAATAACTGGGCACTGATAACTTTTTTAGCAGCGTTGAGTTAGCCGATAAGCTTTTAGATAAAAATATAATCTTGGGAGGAACAATGCGCAAAAATAAACCCTATATTCTGAAAGAATTACTTTCAGCAACACATAAGCAAGACTTTTCAAGCATGTTTGTTTTTATGAAAACTAAAACCAAGTTTCTTACGTACCAAAGGAAATTGTAGCAGTTATTTTTTTTTATCGACTGAACATAACGATGTTAAAATAAGTGTCAATTGTTAAATGCATAATAAAAAATTGGTATTGCGAGCCAGGTGATTTTAGTTCTAAGACAAATTGGAACAAAAAGAAACTGTACAAGGTGCTTGTGGACTGGAAGGGGTTAGACTGCCTCCAATTAAACCCTATTTTTAATGCCGATCATTGAAGTTTGTTAGAGTTTAAAGATACATTCGAAGCTTTTATTCATAATAACAAAAATCTTTTAGGGTTGTGAAATGCATAGAAGAATTTGAAGTGCATAAACTATCCGGTATGTGGTTTGAGTTAACCATGTCACGCTACCGATTGTGCATACGGATCAAAAGCAGAATTTAATGATTTGCGGAAAATGAAGAAAAAAACTGTTAAGTACAGTTGCACCCCACTTCATATTTCTGTGGTACTAAGAAAACCCGATATGTCAAAAATTATCGATTTTTCGTTTATAATGCCAATATGTATATTGATCAATGAAGAATATGATGGCAAAACCCAACATGGCTAAACTCATCCATGTAACCAGTAGATGCTAAAATAGTTTCCGATATGTCCACTATTACAGTAACACCGCGAACTTTTAAACTCATTTGCTGCAAAATCACGTTTTTGGACATATCGGGTTTTGCCTTAACAACACAGATTTAATGTACGTGTTTGGCCAGCGGTTTATATAGGTTAAAATATATTTTTTTTTTTTGGTAAAAAGAGCAGAATACTAATGATGCCTTTTTTCATTTTAGATGTGTATATTTCTTAATTTTCCCTTAAATACATTTTTATTATTTATTAGTGAATAAAAAAACCGTACTTTTCAAAACAAATTAAATAAATCTCCTTTTCCTAAAGTATCTAATTAAATAGTTTGAACTAACCTTATAAATGCCATCTACCAGTTTAATAAGTTCTTCTGTCTCCATTTTGTTGCCTTAAATCGAACTTAATACATAACAATTCACTGAGCAAACACTAAGAATCACTTTAATTGTATTTGATCCTTTCTACTAGACTGTTGTTTCGAAAGAGTGAAGAACAAACTTGGCTGCTTTTAGAATTGTTAGCACAGCGCTCGCTTAATCAACAGTGTCTGTCTACTTTTGAAATTGTCAATTTGAGCGAAGGCGAAACGGCAGCACTCCTGATTCCGGAACAATTAACAGATTCTGAAACAAAAAAGAAATAGCTTGTTACATTCGATAGTTTTAATTAGAGAACATGTTTAATTGAACAATTTAGATTAAAGGCCAGTTTGTAGAGGCTCGAAATAATTGGAGTTCCAGATTCATTTCAACTTTGAAACGTTGTTTTAGCATTTCACATTTATTATTTTATTGAGCACCAATTTATATTTCAATAAAACAAATGTAAGGTATATGAAACCTTTAATTTTTTATATTGAAAAATATAAGCTAATAGAGGTTTTCTTAGTTTAAAACAAGGTTAAAATTTGACGTTGTATGCGCCCCGTATCAGGTTTTTACCAGACAACAAAGACAACACGACATTTTTTGTTCAAAATATCGACAAAAACGGTACGTAAGTCTAAGCAAAGTTAAGAAATTTAGGAAGATGACTTTTGTCAAAACAGGTATGGTCCTTTTAATGAGCATTTTTCAGTGCGTCACAAATGATAGAATAAAAGGTAAGTCCGTGATAATACACATTTATAACATTTATTCTAATATGACATTTTAGTTAAATTTGACAGTTGTCACATTATATCTGCAATTTGGCATAAAAACAAATCTATTGTCTTTATTGCATTTATCAAATGGTATTTTCTTTGATTTGTATAGTCTTATATAGTGTACAGATTATATTCGTAGATATATTATATAATTTGTAAATAATTTTTTTTTTCGATTATAGCGCCATCTATCGACAACTAGAATAAATGTTATAAATGTCTGTAATAACCGACCTGCCTTTTTCTTTCACATACCATTTATTGCATTAGAAAGAAATCGAAAAACTGTGACGCACTGAAAGATGCTCATGAGAAAAAGAATAATCCACGAAATTGCAATAGGTACTCCCAATAAAGTGTATCGCAAAAATGGGTTCATTCTTTTTAGATCTCAAACCTAGACAAGCTATTATAATAAGTGATCCGCACGGTATTCACATCCACATTCAAAATGTAGAAAAACATGCTTATTTGTGGATAAATAGGGCATTCCAACATGCTGTCAAAATTAAATCAATATGGCGGCTGGGAGGCAAACATACATGTTATTCTGTCAGTTCTTAATGTGTTTTTAGATAATTTTAGTTACCTTTCTTTGTAATTTTGTTTTATACAATGATTAATTTAACATTTTCACTGGAAGAATAATTAATTTAAGAAGATAATATGTTCCATTTCTGTTGTGTTTTGAAGTGAGGAATGCGAGGCAATCATGATAAAATTCAGTTTAATCGGTAGCATCAGTACTACATTTTAAGCATAAAACAACTAAATAAGTTATCGCCTGACAGACAAAAACAATGGATAAATGATATAAACGTCCAATAAAAATGCTGAACAACTAACAATGTCCATGTTACTTACGCTTAGAAAACTTAGATTAACTCAGACCCCTTGAGGGAAAGTGGACCTATACCTATTATTTATTTTGCAAATGGTTTGCTTGTACCTAATAGTAATATCTTTATTATCTACCAAAAACTTTCGAAAATATTCACTCATGTTTATTTATTCACTGCTTAAAATTAAATAAAATCGTTTAAGTACTTCTGTAACTAAAACTACACAACATCTACAACAAAATGATCGGAAAATGCAACTAAAAAACTGTTAAAATAGTAAAAACTTAAGAAACAATATGGTACAAATATAAATAAATACAATGTTTGACAGTTTGTTTCCCAGCGGTTTCATAAACGTTAAAGTCTTGGAATGTCCTATGCCCTGATATTTTTCTTTCAATTGTCTGTTGCCAGTATGCATGTATGTCAGTATGTGAACGTTCGCGCACTTATACATCAGAGAATTTAGGAAAAAATGGAAAGGAAAACACCTATCGACTTACATATTTTTGCATTATTTTGGAGTTAACGTTAGAAAAAGGTCTACAATAGAAAAATACAGAAAGTGCAAAAATATATCAAAATCATTATACTAAGGGCCAGATTTTGTTACTCCGGGGTTTTGGGGTAGCTGTACTTGAATACGTCATCAGATCCGACACCTGGAGTATCTGGTGCCCAGGGTCACTGCTCAGGCATGTCATCTTCTGGAGTTTCTACGTTTTTCGTTTTGGGCGCTAAATCGATACAAGCCGATTACTCAGGCTTATTTGGGATGTATAATCATGAATATGCCATCAGAACCAACCCCCGGCGTACCTGATGCCCGGAGTCCCTGCCAAGGTACATCATCTTTCTAAGTTTTCGGCCCTTAATGATGCAAACAGATTACTCGGGGGTTTTTGGGGTCCGTAAACATGAATATACCATCAGAACCAACCTCCGGGACACCTGATGTCCAGGATCACTGGTAAGGCACGTCATCTTCTGGAGTTTCGAGGGTTTTTGGCACTCAATTGATGCACACAGATTACTCGGGGGAAACCAACCCTTATATTGTGACCAGTATGACTGCTATGCCCGAGTACAATTTAGTTTGAATTTATATTTGGGTCAATTTAGTGTCAGTAAGCCTCGAAATTGGACACAAGGTGCTTCGGCAGTGGGTTCTGATCGCTTATTCGTATTCAGTAACTACAAAAACCCCCCAAGTACTCTGTTTAAATTAATTTTGCATTGTATTGACTTATACATTTCTGAAAATACCCACCTTACACAGTCTTTAATCCTCGTATCATACAAAACCGCTCTAAATTTTCAGTATTTATTAATACCCGTAATTGCCAACTATTCTGTTACGAGTCTTAATCGAATTAACGCAATATCGGTAGGGGCATCATTGCACAATTTTAATTAAACATGTATGTCCTGATAAGTGAGTTACATCAATATTGCAACTGTAATGAGTTCCCTTTATTGAATATAAATAATAATTGTGTTCACGTTACTAATTCTCAACGGAACTGTTTAGGCAATACGTAAAGTATCCTTAACAATAGTAACCTATACTTATTGTACGGTTATAGAGTATATTCCCATAGGTAAGCTGGTTAAGAGTAGATAACGATTTTTCATATGTAATTTAAAGTATTATCTGCATAAATGGCACAAAGAATATTTGCTACGAGAGGTATATGGTTCAAAATGCATACAGTATCACGACTAATAAGTTATGTTCACATACATGTAGAGTACTTACAGTTTTATTCCTTGATGACGTGTCACATCAGAGCTCTGATTGAATTCCATAATCCATTTGGTTCATTTGTAAGGCACTCACTAATACGCTAAATAAATCATCGTCGATAATACTGAGCAGATTGAATTATCTGAGCGGTATAAAACGATAGCAAAAAAAGCCGGTAAAATGCGGCCTTTTTACGAATAGCGGGAGCGTCGATAGATTAGAGATGATTCTCGTTAGGAAGCTTTTGACGATCTGCCCCGGCGAGGGGTTCAAATGCGAGTCTCAACAATAACCTGGAGTTTCCAGAAAGGTTACATAAATACTACTTGAATTTTAAGTAATCAGTAGTACAGGGGCGTAACTAATTATTTTAGTGAGCCGTGTATAATATATTTATTGTACATATTGCCGGGGGCGACAGGCGAGAGAGATGGCCTATATCACCTCGAAGAGAGGGGATTGGCAAAGATGTGCACAACGATAAGAAATGTTTGAAGAAATTAGAGTTTATATACACAAGGGGTAACAACGATAAAATGGAGGAAAACGATAAGTTTTCCCCCTAGGGATAGATTTTAATCTTCCAGGGGAATCACAGCGATTTTCGTAATACCACGAAGAAAATCACCGTGAGTAGTGTGAATCTTGACAGTACGAACTAGACCATCCTTACCAGGCAATACATCTATTACCCTGGCAGTTGGCCATAAGAGTGGAGGAGTACCATCCTCCTTCAACAGAACCAAATCCCCGATCTTGACAGGGTCAGTAGGGTCGGTCCATTTATTTCTTTGCTGCAGGAGGCAAAGATAGTCTTTTTTCCACAATTTCCAAAATTGCTGTTGAATTTTACTAATACGCTGAAAAAGATTCAACCTATTTTCAGGTATCTCTGAAACACTTGGTTCAGGGGGCGCGGTTAAACTTCTTTGAACTAAGAAGTGAGCTGGAGATAGGAAAGCGAAGTCATTGGCGTCAGACGACATCCTAGTGATGGGTCTCGAATTTAGAATAGCCTCGATTTGGCATAATACTGTGTTAAACACTTCAAAGGTGAAGTGGGAATTTCCTATAATTCGATAGAGGTGATACTTCACACTCTTTATTCCTACCTCATGGAGGCCGAATTGATGGGGGTTGCGGGGAACACCCATCTTGAAAGTTATGGAGTTTTGAGTACAGAATTCCTTAATCTGTTCCGAATTATTTTGATTTAAGAAAAAATCATAGAATTCGCGCATTTCATTTTTTGCCCCATGGAAATTTGTGGCATTGTCGCTCCAAATAATACTGGGCGTGGATCTTCTGGCAATAAACCTTTTCAGAGTAAGAATATAGGCTTCTGCGCTTAATCCTGTGACGAGTTCGATATGAACACATTTAGTGCTCATGCAAATGAAATAGGCTACGTATGCTTTGTAAAGCGGTGCCTTCCTCAAATGTGAGGACTTAATTAAGAAGAACCCCCCATAGTCCACTGAGACGACTTGGAAGGGTCTAGTGGGGAGTACACGATCGGGATGCATATCTGCCATCTGTTGAACAGAATTGGGTGTCATGAATCGGAAACAGTTTACACACTTACGAATTAAGCGTTTAATCTGTCTTAATCCGTCAATTGGCCAGTACTTCATTTTGACATACGAAAGTACTGTTTGCGCGCCTGAATGTAATAACTTATGATGAGCTTGAGTCAAGATTAGTTCTACAACTCGACATTTAGAAGGAAGTAGAATGGGGTGTTTTTGATTATACGATATGGGGGCGTGTCGGAGACGTCCTCCCACACGAATCAGCCCATCATTATGTTGTAGGAAGGGGTTGAGTTTACGAATGGCTTTATTGGTCACGAGTTTAGCATTTTTCAATTCAAGAATCTCTTTTTTAAAGTAGATACTTTGGATATACCTGATGATCGCGTGATCAGCGATCTCCATTTCGGGTGGCGTCAATATATCCGTATCTCGTGGAGAGTTATTTATTTTCTTTTTAATATTACTGATGAATCTAAAAAGATAAGCGACAATTCTTTGAATTTTACGAAAAGAAGAAGATTTAGCGAATAGATTTTCAAAGGTGTCGTTGAGTTCGTGATTTGTTGCTATGTTTGAGACAACTAACTTCCTTAATTCAGGAAGATCATCCTGAAAATGAGGAATTTGATGAAGAGAAAAATCGATGGGATTGTCTCTAATAAAGCTAGGTCCGCATAACCAGTCTTCGGTGGTCTGGGGATTATCAAAGACATTTATCCCTCTGGAAGCGGGGTCAGCGATGTTTTCGTGACTTCTGACGAAATGGAAATCACAAGGAAAAGTTTCCAACAAGGAATTGACCTTTTGAATTCTGTTTTGTACAAAAATGTTCCAAATGTGTTTTTTAGAAAGTATCCAAGACAAGGCAATTGTAGAGTCAGCAAAGAGATGAGATGAAGATATACTCAAATTTTTCTTGAAGATGTGAAAAAGTCTATGAGCCAGAGTGACTCCCAACACTATTCCACAAAGTTCCAATTTGGGGATGGTGAGTTTATTTTTTAGCGGAGAAATTTTGTTTTTAGAAGCGATAAGCCGCGACGATACAGAAAAGTCTGAGTATGTCGCTTTGAGATACACACAAGTGCTGTATATTTTTTCCGATGCGTCGGTGAAAATAATTAATTGAACATCAACAACTTTCTTTTGTAAAAGTAAGCATCGAGGTACCTTGACCTCTTCTATAGTTTTGAATGTCGATAAGAGGTTTTGCCAATTTTTCATAATGATGGGTGAGTCAATGGGTTGATCCCAGTCCAGTTTCTGGGACCATATTTCCTGTATCAAGAGCTTAGCGTTCACAAGGACAGGGGATAACCATCCTAGCGGGTCATACAAAGTAGCAATGTAGGAGAGAATAGTACGTTTAGTAACAACATTAGCCAATTTGAAGATAGGAGTTTTAAACGAAAAGTGGTCGCGTTCTGAATCCCAGAATATGCCTAAGACTTTATCAGATCCCGTGAAGTTAAGACTGACTTCAGAGACGGGATTTAAATTGTGTTGAGACAGAAATTCTGAAGAACTGCAGTTCCACTTGTGGAGGAGGAAACCATGGGTTTCTAGCAAAGAAGTTAATTGTTCGAAAAGACAACTTAATTCATGAAGACTGTCAGCACCGCTGATCAGGTCATCCATATAGATAGATTCTTGCAGAACACTAGTAGCAAGTTCGTGGGTATGTTTGTTGTTGTCAGCGATGTGCTTGATAACTCTTTGAGCGATAAATGGGCTACTTGGGAGCCCGAAGGGTAATCTTTGAAATTGATAGCACCGTAAAGGCTGCTGAATATTGTCCCTAAAGAGAAAATTTAACAGAAATGTTTCAGTGGGACAAATGGCGATTTGTAGGAACATAGCCTTGATGTCGCCTACTAGTGCGAATTTAAACTGACGAAACTTAGCGAGAATGTCAAAAAGTTCATGTTGGACGACATAACCTTTGTCTATGACGTCACTGAGGGAGATTCCCGTAGACGATTTATTGTTTGGATCGAAAACTATACGAGTGGAAGTAGTAGAGTTGGATTTGAAAACGGGAAAGTGAGGGAGAAAGTAATTAGGTTTACCTGAGTCATTTAGCATTTTTAACGGCACTTGAATTATTTGTCCGTTATTGAGATATTCCGATATAATGTCCTGATATTTTTCCAATAAATCAGGGTTGAGTTGAAAACGTTTCTCGAGACTGAGAAAACGTCTTTTTGCCGAGAGAAACGAATTTCCCATGTCTATATCTTCGATAGGGAGTTTGAGATTGAGTGTGGACTCATATCGTCCATTGGGGAGAACATTAACATGTTTTACAAAATTAATTTCAGCGGGGTGATCATTAATGAGATCGGTGTTCTGAGGAGCGGCTTCTTCCAGCTCCCAGAATTTTTGTAAATGATCGGATAGTTCCTCGTTGGACACTACCGGCTCATTTACGGCGGAAGGAGTGTTATGAGAACAACAAGTAACGAGAGAGTTTGAATAAAATTCCAAAGCCTTTTTAGTATTTTTCGACTTAAGAGCAAAGTCTGGAACTGACCCTGATATCGTGTACCCGAGTAGAGTGCGTTGAAGAACGGGAAGACCTTTTCCCAAACGAATTATTTCAGGTTGAATGATATCGTTATACAGGTCTGCACCGAGCAGGATACCAATTGGGGATGTTACATGGAACATCGGATCACCTAATGGTATCTCTGAGGGTATGTTTAGTTTGCTCGCCGAAATAGAAATTTGAGGAAGCGGATTTGTTATCTTTGGGAGTACAGAGCACGAGATGTCAAAAGGAACGTCGTTAGCGACAGCGAAAATTGTTGTATCTACAATAGATTGAGACGAGGATGAGGTGGAGTTAATTCCATTGATCCGTAATTTTCCATCTCTAGTGGTGAGTGACAGTTCCTTTACGAGGTCAGCACTAATAAATGAAACCTGTGAGGCCGAGTCTAAAAGTGCCTTTGCGAAGACCCTCTTGCCGCTAGGAGCGACAAGATAGACCTGGAGTGTGCTTAATAACACCAAATGATTATCAAGCGAGGCTGCAGATAGAGCCATTGAATGTGGAGTCGAATTTTGAAGATTAACTTCCGTTTCAGGAGCTCTAACATGTGAGGGCCCCTGTTGTG
Organism: Diabrotica virgifera virgifera; assembly: GCF_917563875.1. Taxonomy (NCBI): domain Eukaryota; kingdom Metazoa; phylum Arthropoda; class Insecta; order Coleoptera; family Chrysomelidae; genus Diabrotica; species Diabrotica virgifera. Next base: position 33,529,402 of record NC_065444.1, read on the forward strand.
AATTACCCTGTGTATGGGAGTTATTTGAGATAGCGGTTTTATTATGATTATTTGAGTTGTGTTGGCCAACAGCCGCGGAAGGGTTACTATGACCCGTTTTGTCGAAATGGAGCAACGTGTGATGACGAGATTTACAAACTATGCAAGAGAATTTGGATTTACACTGATCGAGCATGTGAGACCCAAGACAATTAATACAAAATTTATTTTGTTTGACAAAACTAAAACGTTCTTTAGAATTCAACTGCTTGAACTGAGGACAAGAGTAGATCGAGTGAGAGTCGTTGCAATAGGAACATTTCTTAGGACCTAAGCGAGGCGAAAGGTTACTGGTAGAAGTGTCTGAGGCTAGGTGTAAAGAGTGTCTGGAAGTAGTAGTCGATTTTGGTTTTGATTGAGATTGAATATTCTCAAGATGAACAACGCGTGTCTCGATTTCCCCTAGAAAATGGACAAAATCAGGGGTAGCTTGGCTACCACCGGATTGGAACTCAAGAGCCCTAATGGTAGGTGCGTCGAGTTTCTGAGTAGCGATATGTATGAGAAGTAAATGCAAGAGATCTGAAGGGGGCCTATTCAAGTTCAATAGGGCCTTGAAATTATTTGACATGACCGTATGAAAATTTCTTAATTGTGAGTGATTTGCGTTTCCAGAAATAGGAGGCGCATCAAGAATTTGAGAGATGAGAGTTTTGATAAGCGATTTAGAGTTGGCGTACCTTTGTGTCAGGTTATCCCGGGCTATTTTGTAATTGTCACCTGTGAGTGGGATATGCTCGAGAAGCGTCAAAGGCTCGGAAGTTAGAAAACTTTTGAGGTAAATGAGTTTTTCCAGATCACTTAATGTAGTATCAGATCCTATTATTGTATCAAAGGTCTCAATGAATGAATTGTATTCAGTAACTAAGCCACTAAATGGTTTTAACTGAATACGAGGGAGGTTTACTGTTCGTTGCCTAGCCATAGACTGTGAGGTTAGAGAAGAATTAGGGTCAAATTGGAGGGAGGGGGTAGCAGTCACATTAGAACTTTCAATGACCTCTAACCTTTCTTCCAATAGAGAAATTGTATCCAAATATTTATCAAAAACCACAGAGGAATCAGTAGAGGGGGTAGGTTCCTCGGGGATCGTCTCCAGCACATTTTGAGCATCGCGGAAAAGTTCGTAAGAATGTTTGAGTTGTGAAATTATTTCACGAATTTTATATTTGTTTAGAGAATTAAGAGTTGTGGGAACCGAATCAGCCAACTTGGTTATATCAAGTTTTGCGGTGAGCCTCTGTCGGTTATATTTTGATCGGTCAGCCATGTTGCGAGAATGTGAGATTAGATAGATTATTTGCAAATGTCTAAACCTATAAATCGATGCGAAAATGAGAGAATATGTACAATATATTATATATTACACGTTTAATAGTGTGAGATTGGCTTAATAGTATCACCCTGTATGAGCGCAGATTAGTATATGAAATGCAAAACTATAAAATTTCAAAATATATGCAATTTTCCAAAATGGGTATTTTTCAGCAAGTGTGAGACACCCTTAACAAGTATTTAAATTAATTAAATTGAAGGAAAAAACAATTATTTATTTTCTATAGTTTTCTAGAAGTGTAAAATGAGCTTAAGCGAAGCTAAATGTAGCAAAAACTTACAATTTATGCAAGAAAACAAAATTATTTTTAATAATTTTTGTAACCTGTGAACCAGGCTTAATCGGATTCAAAATTATAAATTTAATTTAAATCAAAAGGTTGAACAAACAATGTTAAAATTATAACACCCGTACTATCAGCCAAGAAATGAGTACACTTTTTGTATACTATAAACAGAAAAATATATTTACGAAAATAAAATAATGTAATATATGCAAATATTTTTTCATACAAACAAAACGACTCCTTTATTTGAACAAAGCAAGTAGTTTCTGAAATTGCACGTGTAGACCGGGCTTAACAACCTACCAGCTATTGTAGAGACGTGCTGGGTTAAATACTGAGAATTTGAGTGCAGAAAGAGAGGAATATTTTATTTTTGTGCCGGGGCGGCGTGGCTTGGAAATTTCCAAATGCAACAGAAAGACACTATAAATGAAAAACCGTTATTCTCAGAATAGAGATTATCAAAATATGCAAATACGAAGGACCTTGAGGATTTAATTAATAAATAATTAATATGATACGGCTCGATGGAACAGAAATGTTTAGGCAATACGTAAAGTATCCTTAACAATAGTAACCTATACTTATTGTACGGTTATAGAGTATATTCCCATAGGTAAGCTGGTTAAGAGTAGATAACGATTTTTCATATGTAATTTAAAGTATTATCTGCATAAATGGCACAAAGAATATTTGCTACGAGAGGTATATGGTTCAAAATGCATACAGTATCACGACTAATAAGTTATGTTCACATACATGTAGAGTACTTACAGTTTTATTCCTTGATGACGTGTCACATCAGAGCTCTGATTGAATTCCATAATCCATTTGGTTCATTTGTAAGGCACTCACTAATACGCTAAATAAATCATCGTCGATAATACTGAGCAGATTGAATTATCTGAGCGGTATAAAACGATAGCAAAAAAAGCCGGTAAAATGCGGCCTTTTTACGAATAGCGGGAGCGTCGATAGATTAGAGATGATTCTCGTTAGGAAGCTTTTGACGATCTGCCCCGGCGAGGGGTTCAAATGCGAGTCTCAACAATAACCTGGAGTTTCCAGAAAGGTTACATAAATACTACTTGAATTTTAAGTAATCAGTAGTACAGGGGCGTAACTAATTATTTTAGTGAGCCGTGTATAATATATTTATTGTACAGGAACTTTGGTTTGAAAACTGATTAACATTTGGTCTGTAAACTTTTAATTAAAAATAATCAGCTAATTTTATTAGTATAGCTTCGAATATTCTACATAATCAAAAACCCAAATTTTGACTATTTTAAGTGTTATGTTTATATGGGATTAGCCACAGTTTGATTGTAATGGCCATTGCATTATACAAATAAAGATTAAATATAATTTTGTAAAAAGCTGTACATAATCGCCAATTGTTATTGTTTAAGGTTATGTCATATCACAGTTAAACAAAACCGAGGTTTAAATGTACTTGCCTTGATGGTTGAAGCTAACAGGTAATATCATAAGGCATAATCTTATGTGTTTCTATGTATAGCGTCTGATAGAGACATGTGTTCTACATTTTCTTGTCCTCTATTGTTGCTATGCTCTTGCTATTCACATCTTCTTTAAGTATTGGCAATCAAAGTCTATCGAAAAAGCACTTTCTAATGTTATGAAAATGAAAAAGGTCCTATGTAGCAAATATTTAACATTAGCTCTTAAAGTACCCCTAACAAAATGTTACGTATATACTGTACTATAATATGGAGTGGAATCATGGACGTTAAATCTACAGACAATGAGACGACGTAACGCCTCTGAAATGTAGACCTTTATAGAAGAATTATGAGGGTTTCCTGGGTAGATAGAGTTACGAATAATGAAGTACTGAGAAGATTATGTAAAAAAAAGAAAATTGAATTTCTAAAGAACAATTAAAGAAATAAAGCTACAGTATCTCGGACATGTGATGCCGGGCGAGAAGTATGGCATCCTGCGACTCATAATGAAAGGAAATATAGAGAGCAGAAGAAGCATCGAAAGAAGACGAATTTCTTGGCTGAAGAACCTGAGAGAATGGCTTGGATGCAGCTGAAAACAACTATTTAGACCTAGTGCCTCTAAAATAAAAATAGCTATGATGATTGCCAACCCCCGTAGCGGAGATGGCACCTGAAGAAGAACAAGAAGAACCAAAGTCTCTTGCATTCTGCTGATGTATTTGCTACACATTTTTCTCCATTTAATAGTATGAGGGCTGCTTCTTTGGTTTTTCTCTTTTTCATGTCTGTTTTCTTCACGATCATTGATGATTTCCACTGTGGTCTGTGTTCATTGTCCCAGGCATATTTGCATATCTGTAATTTGTCGAAATCCCTGTTTTTTTTTGTATGTTTCATACTCGTTTATCCTGACGCTTTTTGGTCTTGCAGTCTTTCCCACATAGAAATTGTTGCATTCACAGGGTATTTTCTAGGTGCAGTTCTTTGACCTCTCCTGTATGTTGTTGGGTTTGGTTTTGGACAGGATAGGTCTGAGTGTATTGGTTGTTTTAAATGTTGTTGGGTGTTGTACGTATTTCCTATTCTTTTTAAATTTTCCGATAAACCCTTTAATATGGTTTTGATGTCATCTTTGAGTTCCTTTTTTTGGGTGTAGCTGGACTGCTTATCTTGTTTTGTTGTTTCCTTTTTATATCTTGCAAAATTCCTTGTTTATAAATGACAATGGGTAGTCGTTTTTTTTTTAAACCATTGTTGGCAGATTTTTTTCTTCTTGAAATAACTTTTCATTGGAACAGGTGTTTTGGACTCTATAGTATAATGGTTTGATAATTCCTATTTTGATGTTGACTTTGCGATTTGAGTGGAAATTTAAATATCTGTTGGTGTGGGCTGGCTTTCTGTAAACTTTGGTTACATATCTTCTAACTTCTTACGTGATCAGTACATTCAAAAAAGGAAGTGAATTGTTTTGTTGTTTTTCCATGGTGAATTTTATGGTGAATTCCATGGTAAATGTCAGTCAGAAATTTGTCCAGTGTTTCTGGTCCGTGAGGACAAATGGAAAACACATCATCTACATAATATCTCCACAATACTGTGGGTTGTTTGCCTTATTTGTGTACAATATTCTGTTCGAAATACTCTACAAATATATCAGCTAATAATGGCAGCAATATATTTATTTTACAGCAGGTTCTCAACCTGTTGTCGGTTTAATTCAATATAGCAAGCCAGACGATTTTTAAAACTTTTACCTTTTTAAAACCATTCCATAAAACCACGCCTTTCAATTTTCATCTTCTGGGATAAACATATTTTGTAGGTATTGACTCAACATAAACACATAGTGAGGTGGAGCACCATCTTGTTGCAGATATAAACAATCATAACATTACTTTTGTATTGAAAACTTTAGGTCATTTTGATTGTTAAACTTTTTTCCATCATTATGTCTTCAAACTCTTCATCATCATTCTCTCTTTGCCTTATCCGTATGCGGGGTCGGCTTCCCTAATTGCATTTCTCCACACAATTCTATCTTGGGTCATATCAATGTTAATCCCCTTTATCAACATATCCTGCCCTATCGTCTCCCCCCAGGTCTTCTTTGGTCTTCCTCTCCTACTCCTTTCCGGAATCTGCACTTCAGCTATTCTTCGTATTGGGTGATTAACGTCTCGACGTTGAACATGACCAAACCATCTTAGCCTATGCTTTCTCATTTTGGCATCAATTGGTGCCACACCTAAACTTCCCCTAATTTCATTTCTAATTTTATCCTTCTTTGTCATTCCACTCATCCATCTAAGCATTCTCATTTCCGTCACATGCATTCGTTGTTCCTCTTTTTTTTCACTGCCCAACATTCAGTTCCGTACATCAAAGCCGGTCTTATGGTTGTTTTATAGAATTTTCCCTTCAGCTTCATTGGAATTTTTCTGTCACACAACACACCACTCGCTTCTTACCACTTCATCCATCTAGCCCTAATTCTGCTGCATGCATCTCCATCTATTTCTCCATTACTCTGTTATACCGATCCTAGGTACTTGAATCTATTGCTTTTCACAATCACTTTACCATCCAAAGATACCATTTTATTTGTATTAACTTCTTCTTTAAATGAACATTCCAAATACTCTGTTTTTGTCCTACTGAGTTTTAAACCTTTTTCCTCCAGAGCTTGTCTCCACTATTCCAGTTTTTGTTCTAAGTCTCTTTCACTATTTCCTATTAACACTACATCATCAGCATACATTAGGCACCATGGAATGCTACCCTGTAGTTTCGCTGTTATCTGGTCCAAAACTAATGAGAATAAATAAGGACTAAGCATCGAGCCTTGGTGCAGTCCTACTTTCACATGAAATTTATCAGTCTCTCCCACACCTGTCCTAACACTATTCGTTACTCCCTCATACATATCTCTCACAATCTTTACATATTCGCCAGGGAGTCCTTTCTTATTGAGTGCCCACCACAGAATCTCTCGAGGAACTCTATCATATGCTTTCTCAAGGTCAATGAATACCATATGAGCGTTGGTCTCTTTATTCCTGTATTTTTTCATCAGTTGCCTTACAGTTGTCTTCAAACTCTTCACTTCTATCGAAATCATCATATAACTACTCTTGAACTATTCTTATTTTATATGGATGAAATTTATTTTCACGTAAAATTAAGGATGTCGGTTTAGATACGGTTATCTAGCACTCAAGTGTGGATCGTATTCTAACAAGACAGAAACATCTAAAAATTTGTTTTCAGTTGATGCCTTATTAAATTATGGAATTTAAATATAGAGGTATTACATGAAAAGTAATCAGTGTTTCTTGAGGACTTTAAAAAAATCAGGACGTATACATGGTTATCCATTTGAAATAAGGAATTAACTATTTTTAATGCGAAATAAGCCACAATTTTACTAAAAAAATGATTTTATTAACGTTTCGACGTCCAAATCGCATGCGACGTCCAGAAAAACGGAACATCCCACCACAATGTAAATACCACCACAACATCGGACGCGTCACAAGACCTTTGCCCACCAATATCTATAAAAATCGTGCATGTTGTTTCTGAGATAATAATTGAAGCGTTCCGTACTCTTTACACTTTTTAAAGGAAATATTTGAGATGAATATTTAATAGGTACAGCCCAAAACAAGCACAAACTTTAAACAAAAATGAAAATTATATTGGTATAATATTGTTGACGTAATGTTCATGCTCAACATTAATCATCAACTTAAATTTGTTTTATAGCAAATCCTAATTTATTATGTGTTGTTTTATAAGCAATCATCATTGGCAAACCCAAGGTGCTGTATTACCTTCACTTTCTAACAAATGAAACACCACTAAATATCATTGTTGGATGTTCATTAAGAGTTTTTTCGGAGAAAAGGTCAAACATGTGTCATGTAATGATCGTTTTAATAGAATACAATGAAATATTCAATATCGATAAATTAATGGAATTGCTCAACAATTTGTATTATGTGAACAGTTTTAGAAATCCACGCCTATATGTTAATATCATTTGTTTTGTATAACAAAGAATCCGTTAAAAATATTAGATAGGGTTAACATGAGTAAAGTAACCTTCCTTGCTCGTCAATGCAAGGTGGAATGTCGTTGCCAGTGTTGTATCTATAAGCATTTCATTTCATCAGCATAACATTTCATTTTTATAACCATACATAAAACAGGTAATTCTATTTCTAGAAACAAATAGAACCTATGAAAAGTGTTATCACACTGTTGAACCTGACACAACAAAAATATATTTGGTACAGTTAAATTTAAATAATAAAGTGTTCCCAGGACAAATTTTTTTACCACTACTTCCTTACTAACGGGACTTTTAATTTCTAAATTGGAAAAAAAAGTTTTTTAAATATTTAACAAAAAAAAACTATTATATTTATGGTTATAATTTTTTACAGCCTGTTAAGAAGTTTTGGGGTACCTATACCAAATTTTATTAATAGTTTATTTTTTACCACTACAGAGGCAGTCTCCGAAGGGATGCTTTTTTGATTTGGGAAACACTTTTCTGCCTTCCTGTAACAACTTTTTTTTTATTTAAATTTATGGGTCTCGGCTGATCAACTTTTTTAAAATTCCATGATTTCGAAAAAAAAAACGCTACTCCACTACTACTACTCCAGCTATTGCGGGTGTATGCTAGGTGTACTTACTGTCTATTATAGTAAAAGCTGTAAATGATCTGTCAAAGCTTTTTTCCTAGTTCTGTCCCCTTTTGATGTATCGCTGCTCCTTTTATTGGCTTGACAATACGTTGGAGGTTACAATCCATTACTAGATTTTAATTTTTGCCGAGGAACTAGGTCATTTAGATTGTTTCCTGCAGTAAACTCACTACCTTTAAATTTTCTTTTACTATTATGTTTATTAAGTTGCGTTCTCTTACCTGTAGTACCTTTTAGATAACTAATAGATCCAGGCATTTTTCCGATTTTCAAAAGAATTACTTTCGATAACGAGGAAAACAACGAAACAATTAGAATAATTGAAATAAAAATATAATAAACAATATCCTAAATCTAAGACTTTTCGTTAATAAACTGCTTTCTGGCTGCATCACGTATCTCCGGATTTTACAATATCGACGATATCACAGAGACGACGAAAATAGGAGAAAGCAGATAGAGGACACTTAGGCCACGCATTTACCTTCTCTTTGTCTAGGAAAAGGACCGAAAGACAGTTTCTAAATACTCAGAACTGAGTAAAAATGATTCACTGAGGAGGCATGAGGATGCTGAAGTAGCTATATGGAGATGGTAGTCCAACTCTGAACCGAATATAAACAAAAACTGCCTTTATCTTTTCCATTTTTACTCAGTTTTGAGTATTTAGAAACTGTCTTTCGGTCCTTTTCCTAGACAAAGAGAAGGTAAATGCGTGGCCCAAGTGTCCTGTATATGCTTTCTCCTATTTTCGTCGTCTCTGTGATTATATATTGTAAATTCCGGAGATACAGGATGCAGCCAGAAAGCAGTTTATTAACGAAAAGTCTTAGATTTAAAATATTGTTTATTATATTTTTATTTTGATTTCAATTATTCTAATTGTTTAAAAAGTAGTAAAATTTGTATCTAGGGCTTTTCGTTGTTTTCCTCGTAATACGAGAGATGTCGCTAGATTGCGTCTCAAAAGGTGGAATCATTGTATCGCGATGGTTTCCCTTAAATAGGCAGATTGTTTATGTTCCTTTCAGAGTTGTGACTGCATAGCTTTACTGAGAAGGCATGGTGAGGAGATGATGGTCCAACTCTGAACCGAATATAAACAAAAACTGCCTTTATCTTTTACTTTCGATAAATTTTAATAATATGTGCTCACTTTATAAATTTTAAAAAGCAACTGTCGAGTTGTAGGTGCACAGATGAGGTATATCGCGCGGTTTTGTATACAAACGAGTTCTAGCTCAGGTAGTTACCGTTATAAAACAGCTATAACATGACTTTTTCTGCTCTGTATTGTACATACTCCATCCAATTCTCCACGCCCATTGCTTTAAGGTCTTCTGTTATATTATTTCCCCAGCGGCGTCAAAGTCGTTTACGTGGTCTTCTAGTTGGGATTTCTTCACATACTAGTATTGCTATTGTTTCGTTATAATATCTTCTGAGATGCCTGCCAATAGGGGTCTTCTCAACTTTATTTCTTTTATTATGTCGGCGTCTGAATATAGTTCTTTCAGTTTTTTGTTAGTCATCATAATATGGTCCTGTTGTCCCAACAAGCCAACAACCGACGATATATTTTTCATAAGAAAAAAATTAAAGTTGCAGCTTTTGTAGCACTTAAAGCTAAGTAGTAAAATTGTTTTTGTCATTGTCCATAATTTTATAATTATAAATAAGTTACACATCTTGAAGGCACGTTCGTTTTTATTGGTTTAAAGTTTTATCAAACAATATTTTAGCTTTACTCACACACCTTCCAAAAAACAATACATTCAGCAGCTATTCGTTAATGGTATGACTAGTAGCTAGTAGCACAGTCATTTCCAAAATTATTGATCTACCAATAACATGTAAGAACCTAAACTAACTAGTCTTACTGATCTTAGGCCAGAGCACGCAAAATAGAATTCTATTTTGCTGACGTCACAAAATAGAATTTCATAATGGGAGAATCAACGGTTGCTAGGCAACGTGACGTCACTAAAATAGAATTCTATTTTGCGTGCTCCCACAGCAGGGGAATGAAAAACTGTCCCGAATTAATTTGACTAATAGCAGGTTTTTGGTGCTATTACTTTGTATTCGATTTGGACGAATCACATTGGTAGTAACTCCTTTTGTAGTAATTTTCTTTAAATAGGAAATTAGATATTTTTGTCAATTTGGGCGCTAGACGTCACACTACAATAAAACAAAACAATATAATATTTGCTGAAATTACAGCCAATATCGATATATATGTATGCCGATATATCGAAAGTTGAATATCCATATGAAAATATAGAATCGTTGCCGTTCGTAAATAAAACTAGTTTTTACTGATAAAAACTAGGGATATAGAATATTCTTACCTGTTTTATAAGATTGCGTGAATCTGTCTTCATTAAATTGGAGATCAAGTTAATTGGCATTCTAATGTTGATTATATTATAAAATAGTCGAGATCTCATTAAAGTTACTCTTACCTTATTGGGTTTGTAGATTATTATTATCTTATTAATTACGTTATATCATTCTACTTGTCTGTGGTAGATTGATATGACGCGTCCATAAAAAGGTTTAGGTCTGGATCCCGCGTATGAAAAAAAAGTTGATTATTAATAAGCTGAAAATTATTTGTTGATATCTTAAGGGTGTCTAGTCGGACAAACTTTGATATATGGGAACACTGGAACAGGGGAAGTTTTAATTGTGGAACAGGTTAAAAATTTGGAACGGTCAGACCACGAAAACGGCACATGTATTTTGTCCGACATATCAGATTTAAACTCTTCGAACAGAGATTAAACTCTCATGCAAAAATCAGACTGCTATTTATCACCAAATGGGCGTTTTAATGAGTAAAACATGTAGAATATGTCAAATGACAGGAATTATGACAGGTGATAAATAGCAGTCTGATTTTTGCATGAGAGTTTAATCTCTGTTCGGAGAGTTTACGTCTGTTCTGTCGGACAAAATAAATGTGCCGTTTTCGTGGTGTGACCGTTCCAAATTTTTATGTGTTACACACATAAAATTCCCTACCTAGAAGGTCTTGTCAATATTCGTCCAATGTCATATTTCAGTCTGTCAGTTTAAAGCCAAGATGAAGACTACACTATAGTCTCATTACATTTTTATATTCTTTTAACATCGACTTATTATCGACATTGTTGTAGCCGAAATGGCATAATTCTTGTAATACTAAGGTCTTTTGACCTAACTATGTAGCTAGTTCCAACTACTTTGGATCTAAAGTAAGTAACCACATATTTTAATTTTTCCTAACTTTCTAACAGTCACAATTTCAACTTGGCATTTTTATACAGTGGTTTGCTTATTTTTGGTTTTAACCTGATGATGGACTGATTGGTCCGAAAACGTTTGTGTTTTTTGTACTATAGATGTACCCACTTCAATCCAATTTGGATCTTTTTAGATAAAAATTTTAATAAATTTATATACCATCTACCTACAAGTGAAGTTTTACTTCCTTAGTAAGATTTTTATTATGGTATACAGCCAATGAGAGGAATCTTTTCCTTTATATTTCAAGAAAATATACTTGATCATAGAGTTAAATAAAATTATTTGATCATACAGCTTATATCAATATAAATTTTTTGTAGCAAAGCTTCTGCAGTGGCGTTGTATTAATTTTTCTCAATAGTAATATATCTGAATCACTTAAGATATGCTGATGATGTATTAATAACAGAAGGAAGTGAAGAATTACAAAGAATAATGGAAAAACTAGATAGAGAATCGACAAAGATAGGACTGAAGATGAATTACAGTAAAACAAAAAACCGTGAACAATCAACAAGAAGAACTAATAATTACAGTGATAAAAACAAGAATAGAACAAGTAAAAGTATATAAATATCTAGGACAAATCACTAGATTAAATAAAGAAAATCAGACCGAAGAAATAAAGAGAAGAATAAGATTAACCTGGGCATCATTCGGAAAACTGTCTTATATTCTAAAGAAGAGAAAATACCCGCAATACCTAAAAACAAGAGTCTTCAATCAATAATATACTCCCTATTCTAATATATGGCTCTCAGACGTGGACGTTTACAAAAGAAAATATGGAAAAATAGCAAAGACAGAAAGATCCATAGAAAGGCAAATGCTGAACATGAAACTATCAGACAGAAAAAAAAAACGAATGGATCCGTAGCAAAACAAAAGTGAAAGATATCTCTACCCAAGTAGCAAAGCTTAAATGGAAGTTCGCCGGACACCCTACGGCAGAAGGATGAAAGATGGACTATGATGATTATACATTGGAGACCGTGGAACCACAAACGAAAAAGGGGAAGGCCACATATGCGATGGTCAGATAACCTGAAGAAACAGACTGGGTCAAAATGGATGCAAATTGCCCAAGATAGAGAGGCATGGAAGAAGGAAGAGGAGGCCTATATCCAAGGATGGATGTTTAGGGCTGATTAGATAGAATATGCTGAGGCGAGCGTTACAGAAGTAGCACCACAAAACACGAAATAGCGGTTTGTGGTTCACTGTTCCAGTAAAGAGTTGGAAGAGTACATTTACGCGACAAGGTGAGTCCGTTATACATGTAAACTTTTTTAATTTTATTAAAATCTAAAAGGAAATAATAAATCGAAATAAATAGATATTATGTAACAAAAGTACTTTACCCAATTATAAAAATATTATTTAAATTTTAAAAATACAGAAAACATAATATGAAGATTTGCGCTAGTGTACAGTGCCGCCTACTGTGCCACTTTTTTATACGTATATGTATCTAAACTTCACCTTGGTGTAGATCTGCATAATATAGGTAGTTTTATTTATTGTAGGAAATGATATTTGATGTTTATCTGTAAGAAAGTTGTCCCACTCACTCCTACGAATTATAAACATTTTTCAGCAAGAGCCGGTGAGAGGCATGACCTCAACACGATTACCTATGCCTACAAATCGTACAGTAATCATTTTCAATAAACATTAAACTATCCCAAACAGGTTATATTTATAGAATCTTTCACTGGTTTAAATTTATTGGACACTGTTCTAAGCGCAGCAGTAGCCTAGTTTTATGTAAGGTAGGTATAAGTGTCTTATTTCATTTTGATTTATAATCAAGATCAATTACATCAAGTATAAACGTTTAAGGAGATTTCTAATTTTTTGTAGACTGAAAAGATTATTGAGTCGTTGATTGGTTAACTGATTAATCATTGTAATGATATATGCACGACATGTGATAAGTTTACTGTAAAAAACTTCAGTTTCCAATAATTGGTTTTCATCGGTTAAAGTGCATTCTACCGTTCTACCGTATAGTCTTTGAAAATGGATGTCCGCCTTATTTTTTTCATGCTGATGATATTAAATTGTTTCGAATAACTTAGAAGCCATCTGACTGTGTTCGATTGCAGGATGCATTATCATGGTTGCAGAACTATTGTTCTTATCACAAATAAAATTAAATTTGAATCCCTCTACAGTAGGAAAAATGCAAGAATACCCACGAACGAACTATAAAACATGCTGTATTTTCCTGTCACCGTGTCACACAAAAAATTGGCCAGCGCAAGTACATGTAATGATTATTGTTACATGTACTTGCACTGGACAATTTTCTTTATGACACGGTGACAGGAAAATACAACGTGTTTTATATGTTCGTTCATGGGTATTCTTTCATTTTTCCAACTGTAACTGTAATGTATAATCTTTTTGCAAAACTTTTCATAAAATTGATTTTTCTTATAATATGTTACTTGACACTCATATAAAAAAAGTATCTAGTTATAAAGATCTTGGTGTTATATTTTAGTTTGATTTATCTTTTGGGGAGCATGTTGAATATTTCTCTGCTAAAGCACAAAAGCAGCTTGGATTTGTTAAGAGACATTCATCTGATTTTAATAACTCGCCGACATTGAAGTTGCTGTTTAATTATCTGATTAGGTCACATTTAGAATTAATACTGTTCTGTTGTTTGGTCACCTTACACTTTGGTTCATACTCAAATACTTCAGAGAGTTCAGCGTTGGTTCCTCATGTATTGTTCTTCCACAGGTTATCACAGATCATTCTTACACAGGTATCCTTTTGTTAACTGATTACTGTTCTTTGTCTTGTAGAGAGATATTAAATTTTCTGTTTGTATTTAAACTATTTAAAAACCTAATGGATTGTCCTGAATTCCTTTAACATTTAACGAACTATGTTACACCTAGATCTCTTAGAACTTATTCCACTTTTGCTTTATAAGCACACCGAACCAATTATTATGGATCTGATATTGGCTTGGTCAGATTGCTTCGGAACACTAACAGCTTACTAGCGAGGTGTAATGTAGAAATTTTCAATTCTTTTTAGATCAAGTAAAGTTAGCAGTTAGGAGGTTATAATGTCCTTAGGTATGATTGTTTGTGTGATCTGTATTTTTTTGTATTTCTTTATTGTAATTGTTATTTTAATGTACCTAGTGTTTTTTTTTTAAATAAAATAAAAGAAAATATTTTTTATAACCATCCCATTTAATTTGCATTTTGTAGATTTTACAAAAGACAAAAATGTTGATGACAGTAACTGGACAATTCGATGTAAATATCAGGATCGAATTCTTTTGTAATGCCCCTTTGTGCGCTTCTTCTCGATCGACGATGGTAAATAAATGTTGGAAGTGTGGAGTAAAAATATGGTTTTATTGACAGCTACTGAGTATTACACTATAGATGTTGTTCAGGTAACTTTCTATAATAGACTGCGACCCAAAATAGTCCCTTTGGCTAATTTATAATCTCATCAAAATATACAATTCATCAATAAGTTGCATGACAACAGCAATGAATTTTGAAATCTTTTGAAAGCTTACATCTACAGTTTATTGAGGAAACTATTGCAACATGTACTAGGAAGTACTTACAATTGTAGGAAGTTTTGTTGGAAGAGTTGTTGGAAGTACTTACAATTGGAAATACCACGATTTTGCAATTTATTTAAGTTGCAAAAGGTTCACTGGACTCTAATAATTAAAATATTACTCGATACATTTTCCCAATGTTTCAATTATACACGGTGAAACTATAAAAGTTTAAAAAGTTAAGAATAATGTAAGATTACAAATAAAGGGATTAATTTGAGATTGAACAGTAACAAAACATTAAGGAAAACCCTCCAGTGACAGTTTCCTTTTTCTTTTGTAAGGTTGCACAACACTACACTAGGAAACAGGACTGAAGTTCGAAAATCTGACAGGCATATCACAGGAAAGATGCCTTCTTAGCCTTCGCTGGACTCGACGCCTCATTAGGGGTAAGGCCAACGCGTTGGGGTGATTTTCTGTACATTCTCATACTTCTGGGAGACGTAGGGTCTTTCTTCTTTGACAAATTAAATTTTAAGATCAGGAGCAATAACACTGTTATGTAGTTACATACTATGGAACGTTTATGATAACCTTAAGGACTTTGGACTGGAATATTTACAGGATTTCGATATTTGTGTGGGATGCTGTCTCATACAATTAAATTCCCCGTACTCCATGTTGGTTGTAGGACAAGTTTGTAAAGTAGAAATTTATAGTATAAATTTTAGCTAAATGTGCCTTGTACGTCAATCGTCTGTCCAGATGGAGTCCCAGATATTTTGAATCTTTGATTTATGGCAAGAACTGACCATTTATTTAATGCCGCAGTTCAATGGGCACCTCGTCGCAGGGTCTAGGCGACATGGATAAATTTAATTTCATTTGCTTTAATTCGCCAGGATTTTATCTAAGAGGAAACAACATCCAAGTGGGTATGCAAGATTTAAAAAGCAATGACAAGATCTTTGTGAGATGCCATAACAGCGGTATCATCTGCATATGTTCTGCATATGGTTATACTTTTTATAGTGGTAAGATCAGCTGTGCAAATGATACAGAAGGTCGGACCAAGTACATTCCCTGAGTTAAGCCAGACCTTATTTGATGTATAGTTGTGCTTTTGTCTTGACATCTTATTTGGAACTGTCTATTTTGAAGATGGGATTTGAGGAGAAGGAAAAAGTTTTTTGGTAGGCTTTTTCTGATTTTGTAAAATAGTCCATCATGCCAAACTTTGTCGAAAACTTGGGCGATCTTTAGAAAACCAGCAGAGTAGTACTCTTGATCTTCAAAGGATTTGTATATTTTTTTATAACTTAGTGGACTTGTTCGAAGGGGGCATTTTTCGTTCTAAATCCAAATGTATGATTAGAAGTTACCTGATGTGGTTTCAAAATTGGCTATATTTTCTCTACTCAAATTAATTTTTATAGTAACTTTTGTTATAACAGGCAGTCCACGTTTTGACGTGAAAATAATTGCTAGGGACCTTAGTGAAAACATTGACAGAGCAATTTTTTTCAGCAAACTATAGGAAGTGAGAATTTACATGAAGAGTCAAACGATAACTGGTTGAGCCTAATAAACTATGCAAGCCCCCAAAAATATGATAATAGAAGGCACACGCCATTCCTACTAAATGATACACAGAAAAACAAGGAAATCCCCTGACAATTAAACCACCAGATAGATCAATTCCTGATAAGTGAAAGGCATTTTTCCGATTTCATAGACGTCAGAAGCTACCGAAGTCCAAGTATAGATAGTAATTAAACTATAGCTTATGTATAAAAATAGCTAATAGTAAAAGCTGTTTATTTTGGCCTAATCGAATTGGAGAAAATCTCATAAAGCAAATAAGGCAGATGACATTGGCTGGAATATGCTGGATTCAAATCCTCAAGGCCAACGAATAGGCAGACCTAAAAAAAACTTAGATAAAGACAGGACTGGACGAAGGGAAACAAATGGGAAAATATTTGATTGAAATCAAAGAACTAATGAGAAATATAGTTCCCTGAAGACATTTCGTGGACAATTTTCTGAGATTCCTAAGGGGAGCAAAGTAAACCGATGAGCTCTCAAGTGTCCATCAAAATAAGTAATTTTCTAGCAATGGAATTATGAAACTGTTGATCACACTGAATAATTTAGTTCCGTTTTGATATCAGATAACCCCTGTGCATTATGTATAATAAACAATTAACAGAATTAATTTAAAATGGCCGCTATTGTTTATGTTGAAAGGTTCAACTTCAATAATTAACTGACTTTTAGATTGTCAGTATTTTTACTAAATTATTATAATTATTTATTATTCGTAATTTAGCTATTACATAAATAATACCAATTATCTATCTAAAACACTATATTAAACGAACTATCATTGTGATCCTCCTTTTGTCACGAAATCCGTTAAGAAATCGAACTCTCTCATATACAAAAAAAAATTAGATAATAATTTACATACCGACCTCTGACTAAATCGGTTACATTTTCTCATGGCGTCAATATCAAAAATCTGCTAAGGTTATATAAGAATGGTTCTTGAATAACGTTTTGAATTTGGAGGTAGATACCTGCATAATTTACATATTTAGCAAGATTCATCCATTTAGTGTTGTAACTATGCAAAATGTACGGAAAAGAGATTTAGCGTAATTCGTGTAGAATCTGTGTTCCTTATTTTATTATATTCCTCGATATTTCTTTATTTCGTGATATTTATTTTCTCCATATAAGTTTTTTGTTCATTGTATGATACAGTTGTAGTGTTTTCTCTACTCTTTTATTAATTTCTGCTTCTAGAGATCCTGTTTTTCCTATTCTTATTCCTAAGTATGTAAAAGTTTTAAATTGTTCTATTCTTGCCATCAGTTTATATTTCTCTTGATTCTCATTCTCCTGTTTGCATAACTTTTGTTTTGTTTATATTTATTTTCATTCCGTTTTCATTATGTACTTCTTTTCATATTTTCAAATTACTCTGGTTCTTGTCCACTGTTTGCCGTTAGTGCCATATCGTTAGCATATACTCCTTCCGAGTTAATTCAGATAGGGATACTTCGCTGAGGTTTCTGGTCATTTCTTCATAGGGTCCTACACGCCTAGTGTAGTTCCATATTTTAATGCGACCCTTTTGTTAAAATTCCCTGCCATATATATTTCTCCTTTTGCCGCTTCTGATGCTAACGTTAACTCTTTCAAAAATTCATCTTTGCTTTATGCGTTATCATCTTCGTTTGGTCAAGATATTACTACATTAGTTTTATTACGGCTACACTCTTGATCATAAATTTCTATTAGTAATATTCTCTCTGAAGGTCTTTCCAGGAGTATAACTTTTTTCCAATCTTTTTTGTATTAAACAACCTACAGCTTTAGCTGCTCTTTTGTCTTCTCATACTCCACTATATATTCAGGTATGATTATTCTTAATTTTTTACTATTTCTTGTCCTTTTGTCTTGGTCTCTAATATACTTAATTCTGCTGCCTCAAACTCTTCTACTAGTTCTATTTCTTTACAATATATGCTGTTAATTTTCCACACCCCAAATTTACAATTGCTACGCACATTTTTTTCTTAGTTTTCTTAGGTAATGTTCTTTATGATTTATGTTTTTCATTATTTGTTTAATTTATTCGTATCCAATGTCACAGCCATTGTTTTGCCAGTTTTTCCTTTATCATATTCCTTGTTCTTTTGCCACAAATTGTCTATATTTATCTAATTTTGGTTTCATCTCCTCTACTCCCCTTTTAGTGTATTATGTATTCTCTATTTAACTTTTTTAGCTGATCTTTTTTGCTATTTCTATGTTTCTCCAAATATTCTCTTAATTGTAGCAACCAACTTTTGTGTCGTAGTTGTATTACTCTTTCTACATTTACTTCCTTGTTTAGGTGTAGTCGTATAAAATTTGTCATATTTTCTTTTATTTTCTCTTACAATATTATTTCTTTTTTTTTATTTATTTTCAGGCCTTTTTAATCAATTTTCCACCTCATTTAGACGTTGCATTGTATTTTCTAATGAACTAATTAGTTTAGATAATCATTAACATACCGACCGCTGACTGACTCGTTTACATTTTCTTATGGTGTCAATATCAAAAATCCTTTAACGGTTATATCATAATGGTTCTTGATTAACGTTTAAATTTGGAGGTAGATACCTGCATAATTTACATATTTAGCAAGTTTTATTCATTTAGTGTTGTAACTATGCAAAGAAGCTGCAGGGCAGATGTACGGAAAACAGATTTTAGCATAATTCGCGTAGAATGTTGTATACCTATACGAAATGTAAATAACATAGAATTTAGCGGTAAAGTTCCTGCAGATATTTTTGACTGAGTTAAGAATTGTTTTGATTGTTTGTGGTGATAGGAAATAAATATTAAATATTTAATTTGACTATATTTTATTAACCTGTATTTTGTTTAAATAAGAAAACAAAATTTTATTTGAAAACGTTGTGGCTACTAAACACAACTTAGCGGTTGTGGTCGGGTATACAGTCCCGGCGCTAGGGTATAAGGTGCCCGCCTGCAAAACTAACATAGGCGCCACTAGGTTTTTTTAAATTAATATTTTATATGCAGATTTTTTTCTGCAGAAAAAATGCTCATTTTGGCGCCCCCAAATAGGGGCTCCCGCCTACAGAGCATCCCTTACAGGTCCGTTATCACTTACCCTGCGTGTATATTTTACATTCGCCGGTCTGGAAGAAAAATGACGTAACTGCAAATTTTGTCAATTCCTGTTTATTGCGTAATTAACTTGTAAAATACCGTGTACAGATGACACAAAAGCGACAGAACTGTAACTATGTGCTTATACCTTGTTTCAGATTACTAATGACTCAACTGTAAATAGGGTTAACAATGGGGGAATAAATTAAGATAATTAAATTCGGACCAATAGGGATAAAATAAAAGCCATCGCTGTATGAAGGAACGGCATAGGTACTAAATATTTTAAAATAGTTTTTTGTACAGAAAAGTTTTAACATAAAGAATGACACAACTGAAGATATGGTTGAAAATGGAGGGATTAAATTAAGATATTGAAATTAGAACCAATAGGGATGAAACTAAAAGCATCATTGTAGGAATAAACGCCATATCCTATGCTCCGGACAGTTACTCTATATTTAATCACTATTTTAAATGTTGTTCTGAAGATATTTTCTTGTGGCATTTTTGTCAGCAATTATTCTAAATGGGAAATAAGCCACAATTTAACTAAAAAAATGTATTTATTAACGTTTTGACGCCCCAATCGGATGCCGTTTTCAAAATAAAAATATTACTAAATTAAACAAAAATGTTGTTGCTTAATAAAAATTCTTCTAATAATTTAATTAATCTCACTCATTTACATCGTCAATTCAGACATATACTATACATTTTAAAGTAGAAGACCTTAAAATAATATTGCCAATATTTGATAAATTATTGTCGTAGGAATGCAACTCATAAATATTGGCAATATCACTTTAAAGTCTTCTACTTTAAAATGTATAATATATGTCTGAATTGCCGACATAAATGAGTCAGATTAAATAAATTATTAGAAGAATTTTTTACTAAGCAACAACATTTTTGTTTAATTTAGTAATATTTCGTATTTTGACAACGACATCCGATTTGGGCGTCGAAACGTTAATAAAATAATTTTTTTAGTTAAATTATGGCTTATTTCCCATTTAGAATAGTTGATTGCTATTTTAAATTTTTGAAAAATTTTGAGATGAAAAATGACGCAACTTGTAAAAAGTAAAAATGTAAAAGGGTTGAAATTGGGGGGATTAAATTAGGATAATGAAATTCGAACAAATAGGGATCAAACCAAAAGCCATCATTGTAACGCCATACCGAAGCTATTTCAAGGGACCGTATTTCAATACCGACCCAACTACGCTGTAGTGGTTCAGCATATATACTGGGGTGCAAAATTAACCGTACACCTTAAAAATTGGTAATTTTTCATGTCTGGAATTTCCTAAACCTGTTGTCCGATTTAAGTGATTTTTCTAATATATTAGTATTTTAATATATTAATAAGCCTTATTCTTTAACAATATCGCTGTAATAGTATTTTTGCTAAACAGTTAAATTTTCATTGTATACCGGGTGTACCAATCAAACTGTGTTTTTTTCTAAAAGTTCCCATCACCCTGTGGAACAATCTAGCATTTATAAAATACTGAAATTAAATTCTAACTATAGCCTTATGTTTTCTCAACATTATGTTTTGTGATTCATTCGCTTACATTGGACCACAAAAAAGTTAGGTACTTTAACATCTAGCCATGTTTTTCATCAATACAGGCTGTTTTAAATAAGTATGGCCAACTTTAGGGGGAAATTCTGCATAAAAAATAAGGAGAGTTTGCTTTATAAACGGTATGTCCGAAAATGCTTTGTTTCCGAGATAGGGGGTGTTGAAATTTTTATTACAAAATGACGATTTATTTATTGCTTTAAACCGGTTGAGATATGGTTGACATACAATTAAGCATTAAATATTCACCATTGGCGCGCATACGAGTAATATAACCGCTTATATTACCCGTATGCGCGCCAATGCTGAATATTAAATTCTAACTTGTATGACAAAAAATGTACAATAACTACGTCTTAAAACCCACCAAATTTCGTTTGCATATCTCAAGCGGTTTTAAAGCAATAAATAAATCGTTAGTTTGTAAGAAAAATTTCAACACCCTCTATCTCAGAAACGAAGCATTTGCGGACATAGGTTTATACAGCAAACTGTCATTGTTTCTTCATCTAGAATTACCCTTTGAAGTTTGCCGCACTTATTTAAAAACACCCTGTTTAAATAAAAAAAAACAGAATATTGAGAAAACATGAATCTATATTTGGGTTTTGATTTCAGTATTTTATAAATGCTAGAATATTCCACAGGGTGATGCGAAGTTTGAGAAAAAAACACAGTGTCATTGGTACACCAGGTATACAATGAAAATTTACCCGTTTAGTAACAATATTTTACAGAGATATTGCGAACGAATAAGGCTATAACATATTAAAAAAATCACTTAAATCGGACAACAGCTTTAGGAAATTGGAGACATCAAAAATGACCCATTTTGAAGGTGTCCGGTTAATTTTGCACCCCAGTGTAGTTACAGTTCTGTCGTTTTTGTATCATCTGTACACAGTATTTTTGAAGTTAATTACGCAATGAACAGGAATTTACAAAATTTGCAGTTACGTCATTCCTTTTCCGGGCCGACGATTTATGAATTTAAAACTATCTCTCATAATTTTTAGCTTTGATTAAACGGGAAAAAAATTCTTCTAATTAAATTTAAATTTTGAAATTTTATTTAAAGATTCCATTTTCGTATTTTTTAAAAATTGTTACGAAAGTTTAAACGTCTTATCCAACGTGTTTTGATAGTACATGTATAAAAAATTCCGAACGGTATACCTGTCGGTGCTGAAACCATTAAATCTTACACTTTTATGGCCTATTGTTTTGAAGTCTGAGAACGCTTCCTAGTTGGTAATTTTTTTCTATTGTAAAAGATTTATTTGATATTTTTGGTGGTAAAAACATAAAAATGACAAAGCGTCCCCAAAACAGTAATGAAGATGCAAGCAGAGACAATGGAAATTGTATTATTTTTTAGAGTTTCCAAAATGTTTTATTCATGAGTTTTCTACATGATTTAACCGAATCTCTTGACTGAATCTCCCTATCAGGTTTTGAAGCCGCCCGTTCACTCTTTAATTTATATACGAATACATTTCAAAACAGCAGGATTAGAATTTGGGGATGAAAAACTCAGTTAGGGAAAATGCCGGAAAATCTATTTTTGCTAGATCGGACAGCCCTCGAATTGAAAAATATATTTGTTGTAAAAAAATTATCCATACTGCTTTTAAATAAATCTTACACATGTTTTAAAAATTTAAAAACATGATATTTAGGGGAGTGCAATTAGAACGAAAATATTCATTGTTTCGGAAAAATTCAAACAAGCTTATATTTTTCTAAAACTATTTTTGTTAGTTTATATACATGTTAAAGTAAAAAGTTCTACTCGCAGATTTGGCCGCTAATTGTTTATTAATTGTTTAAACAATAACAATTTTTTTGTATAATTAATTTTAAAAATATCGATAAATTCATTATTTTACTTTGATAAAATATGTTTGTATTTTGTTTTTGATTATGCTGAATCTGAATATGGCATTGCAATTTGCAAATTCTTATACATAAGCTCTTATACAGTGTGTCTGCGTAGCTAGGAACCGCATGGAAAACTTTTTTATTATCAATTTTACGAAAAAAATTATTCTTAATAAAATTCTCTGGATAGTCAAAAATCTAAAACTCAACCACCAGATATCAAATTTTATCAATTTTATACGAGTTATGTCAAAAATATGAATTTCGGTAAAGAGTAAACTACCTTTATATTCCAGAATATCAAAAAATGCTATTATGAAAAATTGTTTGAAATTAGAAGCTATGTCTAAATATACAATTACGTCATTCTAATCGAAAAAAAAATTTTCAATTTTTTCTCAAATTACGGATACTCATTATCATTTTATTTCAATTATGATAACTATTTTATTATCACTTTTACGAAAAAAAGTTATTCTTTATAAAATGGTCCAAAATCTAAGATACAATCATCAGATATCAAACTTTTTTAATTTTATACGAGGTATGTAAAAAATATAAATTTTTCTTAAGAGTTAAGTGCCTTTATTATTCACAATATTTTAATTAGAAGGATGTAATTGAACACTAAAACAAATTTTTTAATTCCAAACAACTTTTCTTAATAACAATTTTCGATATTGTGAAATGCAAAGGTACTTTATTCTTGAGTGAAATTCATATTTTTTGACATACCTCGTATAACATTAATTACACTTGATATTGGATGATTGCATCTTAGATTATATATGTTGCAGAGTATTTTATAAAGAATAACTTTTTTTCGTAAAACTGATAATAAAAAACTTATCAATAGGTTCCAAGTTACGCAGACATACTATGAGCTAAAAAAAATTTTTTGCTGAACATTTATTATTGTTGTAGCTTATTATTAAATGTGTTTTGGGTAAGTTTTACAGAAAAAGTTTTGATCACTTTGTATAAACATTTTTTGAGCTGGTAATTTTCGGTTTTTGTATTACATTTTTGTTATCTTTCTTAATTTGCTTAAAAAGAAATAGTTTATTTCATTTCTAAAGTAAAATAATTTAGTGCATTTTAAAGATTACATCCAAAGCTTTAAAAAACCACTTATGAAACTGTAATAGATCTGTTCAAACTTGAGTAATACCGTCTTAAATTGGTGGTAATTCTATAAAACTACGAAGATTTCAAAAATTACAATTTTTGAGACGTCATATCATTTGAATTGAATTTTTGAGATTTTTGTTTTGAAACATCATTTAGTAAGATTCTTAAGAGGTAAGTTGTGCAAAATTAAGACTTTTATAAGAAAAATTGTATTAGTTACACATTTTTAAATCATTTTTAAACAATATTCATGTAAGGCTCAATTTCCGCCCACACCGTACTTATGCCCATACATTTTATTTCTTTCTATTATAACCATAAGATAGCTCAATTATTCTTCTTTCATGTTCAATTTGTAAAATTTTATTTGATCAATTAGTTAAAGAATTACATTAAAATAACTCAACCGTGCACTTCGCCGTACGTTAGTTTACAGTGCGCCAATGTTTGTGAGAAAGGTGACTTTAGCGTAATAAATAAAAAATTATAGAAGATACATATTTAATTTTAGAAAATTCTTTATATAATTTTTTTTTGTAAAATTTTCTGAATTTTTCAACGGTCAAGTCAGTTTTGTTCTAAAATTTATATTTTCGGAGTTATTTAAAAAAAAACATCTAATTTCGTAGTTCATTTGTTTAATAAAAAATGAAGCACCCACTTCTCGAGTAGAACTTTTTGATATGGTGTTTATTAAACATTTCTTAATGAAATTACAAAAAGTTCTATCTTGTTTGATTTTTTCCGAAGTGAAACTCTATATGCACTTCCCTAATTTGGATAAACGTTGGGCTCGATATAATATGTAGTAAACCCTAGATATGGACTGGAAGGCTAGTACAAAGTAATGGTTTGTATTAGGGCTTTACAACTAAAGCTCTCATACAAACAAAGAAAAAAACAAACCTTGCAAAATTTGACAACAAACGACGCAAATACTCTAGTAAAACAGCTAATCAACATACTTCTGAGTTCAGAAAACTGAGGACTGCAAAGGGGAGGGACAGAATAATGTGAAGGGATAGCTAGATAAAACAGCATAAATCTGTCACCTTATAAAAATGAATAATACCAGAACATATATAGTGTATTTCACGAATTTGCATCTCTGTTGACATATCGCTAGATACTCAACAGCCAATGGTCTACTTTACTTATTTTACGATTTCTAGATCTACACTCTACACACTTCTTATACAGTGCTAGTCAAAAGTCCGTACCCCCCCTCGTATCTTTTGAACGGTTATACCTATAATAGTGAAATTTGGAGATAGGAAATAAACGGACGTAAGCTTCTTAACTAGTCATGACAAGTGACGTAATAGTGACAGATGACTTTACAGCGCTACTGTGACAGATAATTTTAAATGGGACCTTATGGCAAGTGACACCTCGTTTGAAAGGTATTGAAAATACCTATTCAGTCATACTAATATTGTTTAAGTTTAAGCTAATTTTGACGAATTAATGAAATAAATATAAAATTGTAGTTTCATTTAATTAATTCAAAATTCAAAATTCCGCCTATGATTACTTGTCAAAAAGGTTGACGTTGACGTAAAAACTACTAGAGAATCGAAAAATGTCAACTTTTTTGACAAAAAAACCATAGGCGTACATTTGAATTTTTATTAATTAAATGCGAAGCTACAATATTATATTTATTTAATTTATTCACCAAAATCAAAATCAACTAAAACACAAAAAAATTAGTATGGCTGAGTAGGTATTTTGAATACCTTTTAAACGAGGTATCACTTGCCATAAGGTCCCATTTAAAATTATCGGTCACAGTGGCTCTGTAACGTCATCTGTCACTATTACGTCACCTGTCATAACTAGTTAAGAAGCTTAAATTTCCTCCATCCAAATTTCACTATTATAGGTAAAACCGTTCAAAAGATAAGAGGGGGGGTACGGACTTTTGACTAGCACTGTATAATTATTGCTCTACAGTATAAGCAGCTATTTACTTCTCCCAAACCGGTTGCAAAAAAAGGTATCATATTAGTATGTCCTAATACTACTTGTGATTTGGAAATAGTTTGTTTGTGTATTCATAGTAAAAATGGCAAGGTGTGCTTAAGGTATGAATATAGTACTATTTGATTTGCAGGTTTATTTTACTGCGAATAAAAAAGCCCTTTGCAACCAGTTCAATTCGTACATAGACAGTGTTACCCCCCCCCCATTATTAACTTATTTATTTTTAGCACCTAAGCAAAACGCTCGGACGGTTTTTAAAATAATCAAATTATATTATAGCATCAATGTTTCGAACTTTACGCGATCCCTCTTCAGGTGACAGGCATAACTTTGATTTTTTTAATGGGAAATTACATCATGTGACACTCCATTTAAAAGCTTATTAAATACAGATTACAAAAATGTATAATACTTTAATGCTTTTCAAGAGAGTAGGTGCAAAATTTCGGTCGAATTCTTTTTAAACGCATTTATTTTTTCGAATCCTGAGAAAACTAATACCGATTTTTGAAAAATTTAAACGCAGAATGAAAGATCACATTATTGCCGAGGGCACAAAATCCCTTAGAATAAACAAAAGGTTTCTTTTGAATGATATATTTGAAATTAAAAATCATACTAAATTTTCTCTTTTTTTCGCCCCTGTGAGTTATTAAAATAACCATTAGAAAAGTTCTTAGCCTTTTGACCATAGATAATACTGTAGTAGTTCATCATACGTTTAAATTTTTCAAAAATATTTTGTTAGTTTCCTCAAAATTCGAAAAAAATGAATGCGTTTGAAAATAATTCGACCGAAATTTTGCACCTACGCTCTCAAAAAGGATTAAAGAAATATACATTTTTGTAATCATTATTTCAAATGCTTTTAAATGAGGTGTCACATGATGTACTTTCCTATTTAAAATAATCAAAGGTATGCCTGCCAACTGAAGAGGATTCGCGTAAAGTTCGAAACATTGCTGCTATAATATACTATGAATATTTTAAAAATTGACCTCTCCGAGCCTTTTGCTTCTATGCTAAAAATAAATAAGTTAATAAGGGGGGTAACACTTATTCCAGTGCACTGTATGTGTGTGATGCATTGTGTATTAGTGAGTCAAAACTCGTTATATATTTTCTCATTCCGAACAATTTTGACTGCTGTTTTTATAATTTTATGAAGAAGTATCAGCACAATTTCGAAGCAATAAAATTTGTAATTTTCTTCTATTCTTTCATTAATAATTGTATAGTTCTCTGAATGGAAGAATAATAATTATCAGTTAAAACCGTACTTTTGCTTGTCTTCTCTCCTCATTTTACTATTGACCTTCTCCTCACAGCGGAATGCTTAAAGTCAAAGCTTTCATCCCTAATCCAAAATAGGCGACAATTTGTGAAATATACTGTAGTAAATCGCTTAGTGGAATTATAGTGCGACTTCTGCCAGAACGAAGACCAAGCAATAGGTGGATAGACGAAGTGTGAACCGTTGCTAGAGGGTGGATAACTGGAAGAGAGCAGCCGAGGAAAGGGATGCTTTGACGCGAATCCTGGGGGAAGGGCAGGGTACGATTTAAGCTCTGGCGCCTTTATAGAAGTAAAGTATTTACAGAGTTTTAATATTATTGGTTATAAGATCAAATTAATAACAGAAAGAATATAAATCCAATTTAATTATCGTTTAGCAAAAAATATATGAACCTGTTATTTCTGTAACTACATATCGGTGTCTTACAATAAAAACCTTGTATCTCATTTTACAGAAAATTTTACAGGAGAGACTTTAAACTTAATGTCTGCATACTCCAACACTCTAACATAAAATATATGTGAAAAATTTATGTGTGTAACCATCTAAATGTGCTCAAAAATATATAAAGATTGTTTTTTGTTTTTAGGTTAAAGTATGCAGAAATTCACTTTAAAATCTCTCGTGTAAAATTGTCAGCAGAAACTATCCCGCACGCATTTCGTTTCCGAAAGTTCCACTTTCTCGCACGGCGTGAGTGAACATAAATTTTCCCGCACGGCGTTCGGGAAAGTAGAATACCTTCTAATATGGCATTTTAATATACTATAATACATGCAATAAAATAATATTTAGATATTTTTACTAATTTATTTCAAATGTATCTTATTGTGTTCATGTTTTAATGAAATTAACGTGATAATTCGATGAAATAAAATTATGTTGACATAATATTTAAAAGTCAAATCAGCAGACAATTACAATGGTTTTGAATCGTCGTCATGGAAACTAATTCTAATATTGTCGTCGTGGTAACCCATTATATTGAAAGTTTGGTTTTGACAACCTTGTCAGTCAAAGAATTAATTTGTGTATTTTCGCTCCTAAATAAAATTCACATGACTGTATTTTTTGTAGCTTTTTTCCAAACGTACGGCCTTAGAAAAAATATTGTTCCTAACTCATGCGGAAAGTGTCTTTCCCGCACTCGACTGCTTTCCCGAACTCCGCTATCGCGTCGTTCGGGTCAACGGCAGTCTCGTGCGTAAAGTATCTCTTTCCACACTAGTTATGAAAAGAACTATTCTGTATACTTAAGATCACTACTAAATTTTATATTTTCTTAATGACCCCATTAAGTAGGGGGCCATCCAAAAATTGCACTCAGCTAAATTGTAAGCGGGTGCGGGTATATTTTACTTGGTTTCAGCAGAGTTGTCTCACTAGACGATCATTGACACTCAGTTCCCCAAGACAAGGATACATTCTAAAATATCTCTAAGTGTTTTCCATAATTTTATAGAATCAATGTAGGTAAAATGTAAGTGGTGTCACCTGTTGGCCAAACGTGAAATAATGTTGCAGATTTCTTTATTTAGAATTGGTATATAATGAACGGAATAGTTTCGGTTTGAGATTCATTGATTTTATCAGTTTAATAAATAATAATTTAATGTTAATTTGTTAAAAAAAAATTAATTAAATATTTCAAACAAATTTTATTTAAAAATAAAAACTGATTTTTTAAAAAGATGCCGTTATGGCTGATTATTTACAATAAAAATTCATAACAGCTATTATTGCACCAAGGGTGTTATTAATCCAGCCAGAGGGCCTTTGGTCCAAGAAAATTAGTTTTCTCAGGATCCGAAAAAAAATGTATGCATTTAGCATTGGCCCGAAATTTTGCACCTACGTTCTTAAAATTATTTACTATTGTGGAGGTGGATAAAATTTGTACCTTGAAAATGTCAGGAAATATGTGTTATAGACCTGGATCCCACGTACCAAAAAAAGTTGATTAATAGCAAGCTGAAAATTTGTTAATAGCCTAATGGTGACTAGTCGGACAAACTTTGATGGAAGGGAACACTGAAACAGGGGGAGTTTTAATTGTGGAACAGGTTAAAAATTTGGAACGTCAGACTACGAAAATGTTCCATGTATTTTGTCGGACAGAACTTCCATTTGATTTGTTACCATTTCATTAAACTCTCATGCAAAACTCAGACTGGTGTTTATCACCAACTGGGCATTTTTATGAGTGGAACACGAAGAATATTTCAAATGACAGGAATCATGTTGGTTAGTAATAGCAGTCTGATTTTTGCATGAGAGTTTAATGAAAGGGTAACAAATCAATTGGATGTTCTGTCCGATAAAATACATGGGACGTTTTCGTAATCTGACGTTCCAAATTTTTAAACTGTTCCACAGTTAAAACTTCCCCTGTTCCAGTGTTCTCGTACATCAAAGTTTGTCCGACTAGACACCGTTAAGCTATTAACACATTTTCAGCTTACTATTTATCAACTATTTTTGGTACGCGGGATCCAGGCCTATAAGAACAAAAGAAATAAAAGGACGCAAATTTTTTCTTACAACATACCAAAACAGTCAATGCACTGTCCAACCTGTTGGCAAAAATACACTAAGAAGTGTACCTTACATAATCGCAAACTACCTTAAATTAGAAAATGCATTGTTTGAGAAGAACTTCAACAATTTTTTGGTTCAAGCCGGGGCATCATTCGAGAGCCTCAAAATGTATGAAAACTGGAAAAGTCCATGTGTGACAGAAGGATATATTATAGAGGAGAGAATTGCTTCTAAGAACAGATTGTCCATTATAATAGCAGATTCGGTAACGGCGTCAGATAAATTATCATGCGAATTCTCTTTAGGAACATGTCAAGGCACTGGTGGTAGTAGTGGTCCATGTTTTCTCTTCGAAAATTTTAAAAATCTGAGACAATTTGGAAACTTTTAACTTTTCAAAAAACTCAAAAATTGTATCTACTTTTAATATTTTTATAAAGATTGTTAAGGTTAAAAAAATATTAGTTCTATAATATTTACTCCATTGAAAATTGTTTAAAATAAAAAAAAATCGTTCTCTAAAATTTGATTTTTTTCTTACAAGACGTTATAGGCCATAATGCCCGTTTATTTTGCCCTAGGATGTAACAAGTCTGTTTATGGCAACCGTATCCAAGGTAAAATAAACATATAATATGCAAATGAAAAATAAACGATTTTTTACTATAGTCCGTCCCACCTTGACTTTACAGTTTTAGGAACATAGGCAATGCAGTCCTTATGAGAGTTGTTGGCGATTTTATCAAAAATAATTTGTAATCGATTATTAGAGATATTAATTAAAACTGTTTTAGAAAGGCAATCTACAATTTTAGGATTTATATATGTGTAATAACTATAGTATATCAAATAAACTTAAACGCATATGAATCCTAAAATTGTAGATTGTATTAATAAAATGGTTTTAATTAAATCTCTCTAATAGCCAGGGAGGTAGTGTCAAATTTGACCGGAGCATTTTAGCATGACTGGTTTATTATTATTTAGGTAGGTGCTCCAAAGCTTATTAACAAATGATGTGTCAGCTGGCCCAAAACCGGGGATTTTAGTCAAGAAAAGGTAAAACATGAAAGTTAATGGACCAACGCTACAGCTTAAATGTCAAATATTTATATACGTTACTCAGAACATTTAATGGACTTGCTTACTTGGCGCCTACATTTCACTCAGGAGATCGGGGTTCAAATCCTGGCGCGGAAAATTCTTTTTGTTTTATAAATTGACATTTTATTTTGAAAAATATTTATTTTTCTAATACCACGTTTTTATTATTTATACGAGACAATATAAAAAAATCTGTATGTCGTTTATAGAATTATGCATAGAACTTATGAAATAGCATAATATATGCATTTGATCATAAATATTATGATTCACATTAATAAGCAAAATTACTGTACATGAACCCCTGAAGCTTCCTGAGTTAGTACGACCAATCTAAGTGAAAAAGGGGGTTGGCCTCCCCACCCCACCCCCCTCCTGACATTTTTTTATCTTTTTAGACAAACTGTTTTTAGCATAATTTTATGTGATGTAAAACCAAAAAATACATACAACCCTAATTTTTCACTTTTCTATCACCAACCCCCATTTTTAATAGCAATCTAATTATTTCCCTGTTCTCTATATATAAAAATGAATTTTTGTCTGTATGTCCCTTATAGAATCGTAAACTATGCATTTAATCATATAATGACCTCAAGCACAGTTTTTGTACTTACATGAACCCAGGAAGGAGTTAATACGACCAACCTAAGTAATCATTATTTTGTGATGTCTGCGTAAATAAATTATTTACGCAGACACCACAAAACAATAAGTATGTATTGTTTATTAGAAAAAAGTAGACGCAATATTTTTGAGTATTTTTTGGCTTTCTGGTAATTTTTAGGTATTTAACTTTTGAACATTATTTGGTTCTAAGGCGGTACGAAGTTTGCCTGGTCAGCTAGGTAATACTAAAAAAAATATTCTTGGACTAGTTATTTTTTGGTTTTACATCACAAAATTATGCAAAAAACAGTTTGTCTAAAAAGATAAAAAAATGTCAGGAGGGGGGTGGGGTGGGGAGGCCAACCCCCTTTTTCACTTAGATTGGTCGTACTAACTCAGGAAGCTTCAGGGGTTCATGTACAGTAATTTTGCTTATTAAGGTGAATCATAATATTTATGATCAAATGTATATATTATGCTATTTCATAAGTTCTATGCATAATTCTATAAAAGACATACAGATTTTTTTATATTGTCTCGTATAAATAATAAAAACGTGGTATTATAAAAACAAATATTTTTCAAAATAAAATGTCAATTTAAAAAACAAAAAGAATTTTCCGCGCCAGGATTTGAACCCCGATCTCCTGAGTGAAATGTAGGCGCCAAGTAAGCAAGTTCATTAAATGTTCTGAGTAACGTATATAAATATTTGACATTTAAGCTGTAGCGTTGGTCCATCAACTTTCATGTTTTACCTTTTCTTGACTAAAATCCCCGGTTTTGGGCCAGCTGACACATCATTTGTTAATAAGCTTTGGAGCACCTACCTAAATAATAATAAACCAGCCATGCTAAAATGCTCCGGTCAAATTTGACACTACCTCCCTGGCTATAATGATCGATTACATTTTTTTTTTGATACAATCGACATCACTGCACTAAAAACTCTCATAAGGACTGAATTGCCTATGTTCCCTATACTGTAAAGTCAAGGTGGGACGGAATATAATGCTTTATTAATGACAGATCCAAACAGTTTTCAATTAAATCCAAAAACACTGCCACAATAATATCTATATACTAAAGCTAAATATTATAATTAACTTTTCGATCCAACTGTGAAATTACTGCTGTCCCATCTGATAAAATAATTAAAATCCGTTTAATTAGTATAATTATGTGCTACTGTTAATTGAATTTAGAGAAACTATGTGATAAAAGAGAAAAAATTTCAAATAAATTGTTTTTTTAATTTATGATGTATAATCATTATAATATTGCGGATTTAATATAAAGCAGACGGGTGATAAATATAGAGAAACGGTAATCATTAGCACTGATTATAGTGATTTGAAAACAGAGCAGCGTTCTGTATTTTAACGTATGTTCTGAAAGTTTTGGCACAAAATATTTATCGGACTTTTTGTTAATAAAGCAATAATTAGAACAGTAACTAGTTATCATAAATTACAACTTAATACTTTACTAAACTATACTATTGAATTATGTCGAGTGATCCATTCTGCTCTACTGAAGACGAAAATTTCTTCGAATGAATGAAGTTACATTTTGATCCTTTTCGGTAGAAGTAGACGAAACTACTGATAGAGGTAACATGTCATTCACAATTATCAATAATTGTTCTTCGATACGCGTTACGTCTAAATTTATGAGAGGTTGTTAGGTTTTCAGACGTGAGTAGAAGCCATAAGACAGAATATATTTTTGGTGTTTTAATTTAAAGGATAGATTAAATTTTTTGATATCAAAAATAAATTGGTAAGGCAAATTTATGACGGCGCTGCCTTGATGCCTTGATGTCCGATGAAATTGTAGGGTCTCTAGACAAACGTTAAAACTATTACACCCCCGCTAAATAAACTCATTGTCATTTACCCCTTTGTCGATTCAAAATTTAAAAGTTGCGCCAAAGAATTTTCAAAATATCTATTAGACAAGTTCATTAAAAATTATTTATCTTTCTTTAATCAAATAAAATAAGAAAATTAAATTTTATATGCTGATTCAAATATTTTCGGAAGGTGGGTAAATTACAAAATATGTATAATTTTATATGCTGCAATTCATTAGGTACAACAAACTGATCCCGAAATTAACCCTTAAACGCCCAACCTTTTTTAGGTTACATGTACGCCCAAGGGTGGGTAAAAAATGTCCACCTCGAAAATAGCTAATATATTTATTGAGAGTTGTTGAAAATGGATTAAACTTAAAAATCTTATGCTTAATAAACACAGAATCTTCTAAAATATTAATATAAACAATTTACAAACCTTACAACAAATTTACAATGTACATCAAAATTAACATACCAGTAAAAGCCAGTAATTCAGATTTGTCGATTTTCTCCATATTATTTCTTTCAGCCTCCTCATTGGCGGATAATTATGTAGATTATGTAATTATACATCGATAATTATATGGATTATCTTCCTACCAACGAGAAATTATATAGAAACCTTTAGTAACAAGTTTTGCCAAGGGTGTACTTTTTATGCCCATCCATATTTAACTCAAAATGCTGCTTTTACTTTCAAAAATATTGGTAGAACCAAATTAACATTCGATAATGGGCTGTCTTTTTAACAATAAATAATTTTTTAAAAAAAATTTAAAAACGTAATAAATATGTTACAAGGGAACACGCATTAGGTGGACATTTTTTACCCACTCTTGGGCGTTTAAGGGTTAATAAATTATTGTTCTCAAATGTGGGCAAATTCTGCCTGAAACGAACGGTATTTCTCTTGTCTCAAAAGAGTTAAAACGTATTGTCAAAACATCATGAAACAAGAGAGAAATGTCTCAAATGTCAATAGAAAAAAACTTTTTTCTATGGATGCTATACAATGTGCAACTTCTCTCACTACTTACATACATTCAAAACGAACAATTTCTCAGGGTGTGAGAAAAGTCGGCCATTGCAGTGAGAAATATTTTTTCTCACGGGTTCCATACGTAGAATCGCGGTTTCCATGGTAACATGCGCAATACAAACACAAATATATTTGTCAAATAAAATGTGTCAAATCAAAACTTACGAGGAATTACCAAAACTGTTCAAATATAACTGGTAACTATAATTTTAAATAAATAAAAGTATATAAATATTAAGAATATTAAATACCTTCATATGTATATAATATGTATTTTATTTCAATTTTTTCATATAATCTACATAATAGCACCTTAATTATTTAATTTTGAAGATTGAACTCTTGACAAAAACGCATTCATAGAAAAAGTACAGTGTACAACACGTGAGAAAACGACATAGTTCTCCCTCG
The DNA here is from genome assembly GCF_917563875.1 of Diabrotica virgifera virgifera. NCBI lineage: Eukaryota > Metazoa > Arthropoda > Insecta > Coleoptera > Chrysomelidae > Diabrotica > Diabrotica virgifera. The sequence continues at coordinate 33,564,243 of NC_065444.1, forward strand.
CTTGATTTGCGGCACTCGCCTCGTACCTCGGCTCGTGCCAACAAACTTCTGCGCTCGTGAGAAATATGTCTTTTTTCTCTCTTGTTGTACAATATACTATTAAAATATTTCCAAAACAATAATAAATTTTACAATGACGTTATAACCCATCTTGCTACTTCGAAACAACATAGACTAGAGTCAATTTATAAACAGGTTTAGGTTCTAAATTTATAGGAAAAAACAAAAACAAAACCAAAAAAAAATAAAAACAAACAAAAACCAAAAATATCCTATGAAATTGAAGACTTTTGATTAGATGACATACCTATCTGAGGAGACAAAACCTTGCCGACCCTGCTCCTAAAGCCACGAGCCGCCACTGTCCCCAGCCTTACTGTTTTTTTTGTCAGAATGTCTTCTGGTTTATTTTTAACGTTTTTTAGATGTATGTAGATGTACTAAACGATCGATTTGGTTTCGATCAACAAAAATGTGTTTATAAAATGAGATATAAAAAAATTCTGGGAAAGTTTTTAATTAATAGATCCATCAATTTAAACCACTTGCCGCTGTTACATTACGTAAATTGAAAAAACAATCACATTCTTTTGTTTATTTATTTATCCTAGCCAATTTTATTCAAATGGGATATATTGTTTCCATAAGACGGAACAGTTGCTTGACTATAATTGTTATAAAAATTACCACTTTCTAATTTTTACTTTACCAGTCAAGTGAACAATTTAAAGTGCTAATTAGTCAACATCTGTACTCAGAAAATTAGAAGTGCTATATAACGTTAAAAGCAAAACCTACGTGTCATTCAACGAGATCTCTTCAGAATTAAAATCTAAAAATTTAATAATGATCACTATTAATTTGTATATACAGGTTGGCCGAATGAAAACGAAACAATAGTATTATCACGAACTACGATTTTTTTGAAAAATTCAGCGACAGGTCAATGTTTGATTAAAGGAGAAAAATTTTTCCGGTATTTTCGATTAGTATTATTATTTCACTTTCATCTCTAAGCTAGAGTAAGTCTCACCCCTACATTTTTTAATGGCAATGGGGGTCAAATATTATTGGTTTTAAAAACCTTACCATTTTCTATACATTAGTCTTTAAATTTTTAAATTCGGTCTAGTACTTTATTTTAATTATTTTAAAAGACTTTAAAATATTAGATTTTATTTTTAGTTAGTTGATTTAATACGTCAATGTTTTAGATTTTAATTTCTTTCTTCTCAAAGTTTTTGTTTTGTTTTGTCACAATTGTCGCACTGAGTAAATATAACGTTATATAAACACATAACGAACGTGCAATTAAAGGATTGTTATACAGGACTACATCACAGAACAGAACTAGTTTTCGATCGGATGACTGATCATCATCAGTGTTTACGTGAATCTAACCTGCTAACCACCAAAGTAAAAAATATGTGGGTAAAAACCCTTTACAATTGATCCGTCATAGGAACATAGAAGTAAAATGTGAAATTAAACATAGATGTTTAAAATATCCAATGTTTCATGCTCTAGGTACCATTGAGCTCGAATCTGACTTGTTCACATCATGACTGTATGGTGGCAAGTCAACCATACACATGGTGGCGACCATATTTTAAACATCCATGTTTAATTTCACATTTTACTTCTATGTTCCTATGACGGATTAATTGTAAAGGGTTTTTACCGGCATATTTTTTACTTTGGTGGTTAGCATGTTAGATTCACGTACACACTGATGATGATCGGTCATCCAATCGAAAACTACACTCAGGTGAAAAAAATCGATCCACTAAAAATTTGGTCATTTTTGAAGATTCGAATTTCCTAAATATGTTGTTGGATTTAACTGATTTTTTTACCACGTTATAGCCTTATTCATTGACAATATTGCTGTAATAATATTGTTGCTAGACAGTCAAACTGTCATTGTATACCGGGTGTACGAATCAAACTGTGCCTTTTTCTCAAAGTTCGCATTACCCTGTGGACTATTCTAGCATTTATAAAATACTGAAATTAAAACCTTACTATAGCCCCAGGTTTTTTTAACATTATGTTTTAGATTCATTCGCTTATATTGGATAATGAAAAAGTTGGGTAGTTTAACAACTGCCCATGTTCGTCATCAGTACAGAGTGTTTCTAAATAAGTGTGTCAAACTTTAGGGGGTAATTTTACATGAGAAAATAATCACAATTTGCTTTATAATCATAATGTCCGCAAACGCTTCGATTCTAATATACGGGATGTTGAAAATTTTTTTACAAACTGACGATTTATTTATTGCTTTAAACCAGTTGAGATATGCAAATCAAATTTGGTGGGTTTTAAGACGTAGTTATTGCACATTTTTTGACATACAATTAAGAATTTTATATTCACCATTGGCGCGCAAACGGGTATTATGACCCATAATATTACCCGTACGCACGCCAATGGTGAATATAAAATTCTTAATTTTATGTCAAAAAATGTGCAATAACGACGTCTTAAAACCCACCAAATTTGATTTGCATATCTCAACTGGCTTTAAAGCAATAAATAAATGTCAGTTTGTAAAAAAATACTGAACATCCCGTATCTCGGAAGCGAAGCGTTTGCGGCACTTATTTAAAAAAAACCCCGCACTGATGACGAACATGGCCAGTTGTTAAACTACCTAACTTTTTCATTATCCAATATAAGCGAATGAATCGAAAAACAAAATGTTAAGAAAACCTGGGGCTATAGTTAAGTTTTAACTTCAGTATTTTATAAATGCTAGAATAGTCCACAGGGTGATACGAACTTTGAGAAAAAGGCACAGTTTGATTCGTACATCCGCTATACAATGACAGTTTGACTGTCTAGCAACAATATTATTACAGCGATATTGTCAATGAATAAGGCTATAACTTGGTAAAAAATCAATTAAATCCAACAACAGGTTTAGGAAATTCGAAACTTCAAAAATGACCAAATTTTTAGTGGATCGAGTTTTTTGCACCTGAGTGTAGTTCTGTTCTGTGATGTAGCCCTGTACATCATAGAACTATATGATGCCTTTACCTTTTATACCTTTTATAAAGGATTTTATCGTCTTTTATAATATATGCTATACAGCCAACTACAGGAAATCTTTTTCCTCGTGGATTTTTAAAGGATTCTCTTGTAAATATCAGTTGTAAACATTAATGTGTAGTCTACAATAATAATTACGAGTAGATAATTCGGAGAGGGTGGATAGCGTTTCATTGTATTTTATAAACAGTAATTGTGCCAATATGACATCAAGATAGATACGACAGTGGGAAATATGTTTTGGACTTGAAGAAGAAACAAGAAACTGGAAGACCTGTAGTTAATGAACCTAGTGAAGTTGCTGTATTAGGACATGTTCACCTAAATTCCATGTCCAGTACAGGAAAAGTAGTAGCTGTATCTGGAATCAACTGAACCAGCGTCTAAGACATTTTGAAGAAGAACAAATACTATTCATATAAAATACTCTTAAATATATCTGGCGTTACAATCGTTAAGTTAATAATTTAGTTATACCTATACGAGTGTAGAATTATCAGTTACATAAAATTATTTCTTTTGTTGTTGTGTGCTATGTCTCATTGAAAGGAATTAATATAGATGAAGCCATTTTCTACCTTTGATGATGACGAAATGTATCGCTTTGTATTATTATAGTGTCGTTATATTATTATAGAGCTGGGAGCGCATTTTGTGCGTGATAAGTAATATGGAAAAAGTATACGGGGATACGTTGAATTAGTTGTGTACATGACTTTCACCAACGGCCGGAAACCAGAGTGGGGGTCGAGGGTAGTTATAAGGGGTCAAAGTCGCGGTTTTTATTATTTTTTTTATGACGCTCATGATGAGATTTGGTGAGTGCACCAAAATTTGGGAATAAATATGTCATGACGTACCTAAGTAAAATCTCTAGAGGCGTAACGCTGCGTGGCCGACAAAGGGGTGGGGGTAGGGGTGAATATAAAAAATATAAGGGGTTTTTTGCGACGTTAGTGATTGAGATAGTGCACCAAAATTTGGGAATAAGTAGACCATGACATAACTAAGTAATATCCCCAGAAGCGGAAACCAGAGTGGCTGACGAGGGTAGTTACAAGGGGTAAAAAGTTGCGGTTTTTATTATTTTTTTGTGACGCTCATGATCGAGAAAGTGCACCAAAATTTGGGAATAAGTAGGTCATGACGTAACTAAGTAAAATATCCAGGGGTGGAACGCTGCGTGGCCGACAAAGGGATGGGACAGGGGTGAATATAAAAAAATGTAAGGGGTTTTTTGCGACGTTCGTGATTGAGATAGTGCACCAAAATTTGGGAATAAGTAGACCATGACATAACTAAGTAATATCCCCAGAAGCGGAAACCAGAGTGGCTGACGAGGGTAGTTACAAGGGGTAAAAAGTTGCGGTTTTTATTATTTTTTTTTGTGGCGCTGATGATGGAGATAGTGCACCAAAATTTGGGAGTAAGTAGGTCATGACGTAACTAAGTAAAATCTCCACGGGCGGAACGCTGCTTGGGGTACAAAGGGGTGGTAGGCAGGGGTGAGTATAAAAATATATGGGGTTTTTTTGCCGTTCGTGATCGAGATAGTGCACCAAAATTTGTGAATAAGTAGATCATGATATTACTAAGTAATATCATAAGTCACAAAAAAAATAATACACACTGCGACTTTGACCCCTTAAAACTACCCTCATCCCAAACTCTGGTTTCCGGCTCTGGGGATTTTACTTAGCTAAGTCATGGTCTACTGATTCCCAAATTTTGGTGCACTATCCCAATCTAGCATGTCGCAAAAAACCCCTTATATTTTTTATATTCACACCTACCCTGACCCCTTTATTGGCCACGCAGCATTCCACCCCTGGAGATTGTACTTAGTTACCTCATGACCTACTTATCCCCAAATTTTGGTGCACTTTCTCGATCATGAGCGTCACAAAAAAAATAATAAAAACGGTGAATTTGACCCCTTATAACTACCCTCGTCCCCCACCTCGGGTTTCCGGCTCTGAGGATTTTACTTAGTTATGTCATGGTATACTTATTTCCAAATTTTGGTGCACTCTCCGAATCACGAACGTCGCAAAAAACCCCTTATACTTTTTGTATTCACCCCTGCTCCATCCCTTTTTCGGCCTCGCAGCGTTCCACCCCTGGAGATTTTACTTAGTTACGTCATGACCTACTTGTTCCTAAATTTTGTTGCACTATCTCGATCATGAGCGTCACAAAAAAATAATAAAAACGGCGACTTTGACCCTTATATCTATCCTCGTCCCCCACTCTGGTTTCCGGCCCTGGGGATTTTACTTAGTAATGTCATGGTCGACTTATTCCCAAATTTTGGTCCACTATCTCAATCACGAACGTCGCAAAAAACCCCTTATACTTTTTGTATTCACTCCTGCCCCACCCCTTTGTCAGCCACGCAGCGGGCCACCCCTGGAGATTTTACTTAGTTACGTCATGACCTACTTGTTCCTAAATTTTGGTGCACTATCTTGATCATGAGCGTCACAAAAAAAAATAATAAAAACCGTGACTTTGACCCCTTATAACTACCCTCGGCCCCCACTCTGGTTTCCGGCCGTTGGTGAAAGTCATGTACACAACTAATACAAAATATCCCCGTATAGTTTTTCCATATTACTTATCACGCACAAAATCCGCTTTTATCTCTCCGACTATTAGTTAGATTTTCACAATTTAATTCTGCTCCAAATGTCACAGTCATAATGTCATGTAATTCATCCAAAATCCACTGATCTGTTAGAAAATAGCAATGCGGTATATCATACGGTAAGGTAAAGATGAATTTCATGATAATACCATATAGTAATGAGATTCCATAGCTAATAGACATTATTTCCGCGTGCATACATTTAATATTGCGTGAACATCTCGCTTTAAACAATATTACCACTGGATAATTCAAAATTTCTAATATCCCAAAAATGGCTGCTATTGATGGGTGATATGAGTGAAACGTTTAAATAATTTATTAAAGCTAACTTCAAAAGAAATCTATTAAATTTTGACAAATAGCCCAAAAAATGACCGTTTTGGATTGTTATTTCCAGGGGCAACTTCGAATTACATGAAAATTTGGATTTAGGTTCTACTTACCCTTCACTTTAAAGTTGAATTTGTGCCGTTGGTTGCTTTTACTTGGGGGGTGACATTTACCCCTTCCCGGGGGGTGAAAAATGCGTGTTTAAAATAAGGCCGGAAATGGATAAATTGACTTATTTTAAGCACCTTTTGTTCTATAAAGTTTATTACGTAAGTCAGTACTTTTCGAGTTATTCGCGATTTAAAATGTTAATTTTTCGACAAAAAAACTACGTTTTCAGACGGATTTTCCCAAATAACTCAAAAAGTAAATATTTTATCCAAAATAATATTTTTAGCAAAAGTGTAGCCTATAAAAAGACGAAAAAAATGGTGTACCAGTAAAGTCTACAAATTGAGTAGAAGCAAAGTTGTATCTCATGAAACATACGTTCTTATTCGTCTAATTTAACACCGAAGAAAGAAGCGTTTTTTGGGAAAACCTTATTAACATTTTTAAAGTATCGAAAAAAATCTTATTATTTGTTTTTTACAAAAGTTAACAGCATCAAAAATAAACGAGTTACACTAAAAAAAAAGTTGGCCTTTTTTTTTTGGTAAAAAAAAATCGTGAAAACCTCCCTCTATTTAGCACCCTAAATGAAATTAATCATTTGGCTTTACCATCTATTTTAACTGTATGTGTATTGTTTATATGATCTGTAAGTTTGATTGGTTTAAAGTGCTTATTTTTGAAAACATTTGTTTTTTTATTAAAAAAATTTTTCTAAAAATTTTTGAAAAATTTCATCTTTTTCAAAATGACTTAAAAATATTAGTGATAAGAAAAATCTTAGAGAGTAAAAAAATGTAGCTTTTGTTATTATAAATATGCTAGTTTCATTTTGTTTCTCCGTAAGATAAAAATTGTTTAAGATATGGCTGTTCAAAATTTGCATACACTCGTGATTAGTGACCCATTCAAGCTTTCTCAATTATAACCCTTTCAAAAATAAACACTTTAACCCATTTAGCGCCAAAGGTGCGAAAACGCACCATTATTTTGTAGAATTTTTTTTTGACAATTCGTTAATTTTTTTTAAATCTTTGTATTTTTTAAGCAACCAGAAGATATAAGTGTAACTAAATTTAATTTTGTTTAATTTCCAAACTCATGCTTTCATCACAAAAATATTTTCTAAATGTCCGACATTTTCAATCCTTCGACACAACTTTATTTTTACTGTAGTAATTTTATTGGCATAACACTTTTGTGGTCAAATAAAATAAAACATTATTTTTTTAACCTATTTGTACACGAATTGCTATAAAAAAACCAAAAAAAAATTTTCTGAGTCATCAAATCTCGTGTTTGAAAATAATGGTTCGATAACGAACCATTGGCGGAAGTCGACATATAATCCTGTCTGATCAGGAATAAGTTCAAGGTGATGCACAGGCAGTAATTTGTTGGGATATTTCTTTATTATGTGTAAAAACACGTATCCACTATTCTTGCGCTCCGAGCTCCTGCAACTGCTCCACATAGTGGACACGTTTGGCGCTCCCGGACTGTGCAATGGTGCGCACTCTGCCTCGAAGTTCCAATGTGTGGCGGTTTTTATGTAAGGGAGCGCATACCGTATCGATTGGAGCAGTTACAGAGAGCGCGAAGCGCAAGAAGTCCGTGAGCATAGTGGATGGTTGGCGCTCTCGGACCATGCAACAGTGTGCGCTCCGCCTCAACGGTCCAATAGGTGGCGGTTTATATGTAGAGGAGCGCATGCATGTAGATGGTAGCAGTTGCATGGAGCGCGGAGCGCAAGCGGTTTGTGAACATAGTGAATGGTAGGCACTCCCGGACCGTGTAACAGTGCGCCAACGATCGTGAGGCACCCTCGGTGGTCGAATATTACGAACGTAGTGGATACGTACCTTTAGAAAGACGGGTATTCTGGTATTCAGTTTTGTTATAATCTAAGGGAGCTACATAAGGGAGGTTGTGTAGTGTTGTAGACAATATGTCGATTTGTCGAATTTATGCAACTGGCACAGTGCAAGATACAGGATTGGAAAGTGTAAACTGGAAATATCTAAAATAATTTCTAAAAAAGATAGAGGGCCGTTCGACTTCGTTTTTGAGAAAGAAGGTGTAGGCAATGTTCTAACCATACTATTTTTGTTTATCAAAACTTCCAGGTCCATTTACACTCTAAATGTTTTGAGACTTTTCACAAAAAATAAAATTGTGTATTTCAATTTTTATATCTCATTTCCGCCAAAGGTTCAAAAACGAACCATTTTGTTGTTGTGACACCTGCCATTATCAAAGTGTGAAACAATTTTTTTACGAATGTTTAAGTTTATTTTACTCTAGTTAATCAAATATATTACATATTATTGCAGTATTTCTTTGCTTGGCGGTTAATGGGTTAAACCGGTGAGGCTGACAGATCATATAAAAAATAGATAGGTAAGTAAATTGTTTGTAAAGCGGTAGCGATTAATTTCATTTGGGGAGCTAAACACGGCGAGATTTTCAGGATTTTTTACAAAAAAAATAAAGAGGGCCAACTTTATTTTGTGCGTAACTAGCTTATTTTTAATGCTAAAACTTTTATTAACAATGAAAACAAAGCTTTTTATAAACACTTTAAAAAAGTTTAAATGGGTTTTTCCCGAAAAGTGCTTAATTTTTCGGTGATTTCACCATGAAATATTCGATTTGGAATTAGACGAATAAGAACGTATTTTTCATGAGCTACAACTTTGTTTTTATTTGATTCATATACTTTGCTGATACACCATTTTTTTGGGTTTTTTTATAAGCTACACTTTTGCTAAGGATATTTTTTTCGATTAAATATTTACTTTTTGAGTTATTTGCGAAAAGCCGTTTGAAAACGTATTTTTTTTGTCGAAAAATCAACATTTTCAATGGCAAATAACTCGAAAAGTATTGACCTGAGTAAAAAACTCTATAGAACAAAAGTTGCTTAAAATCAGTCAGTTTATCCATTTCCGGTCTTATCTTGAACGTATGTTTTTTCACCCCCGAGAAGGGGTGACTGTTACCCCTCAAGTAAAAGCAACCAACGGCACAATTTCAATTTTGAAGCGGAGGGTAAGTAGAACCTAAATCCAAATTTTCATGCATTTCGGAGTTGCCCCTGAAAATTACACGGTATCGCCAAATTTCCCGTTCATTTACTGGGCTACAAGTCAAACTGTGAAACCAAGTAATACTAAAGGGCAGTTAAAGTACCTCATTGGACGACACAAATTGAATAAAAATTGTCAACTAGTTTTAAATTAAAATCAGATATATGGGCGGTATACAATAAAAATAATATAAAAAGTCAATTGTAAATGGTACATCACCATTTTCTGACTAAAAATGTATTAAAAGCAGTGTTAAAATTTGGCAAATTTTAATAGCTATTTGTATAACAAGGGAGGAAAGTGCTACTTTTCCTCCCGAGAATGAAGTTTACTGCCCGACGCGTAGCGGAGGGCAGTAATCATTCAAGGGAGGAAAAGGCACTTTACTCCCATGTTATACATATGGTTTTTCCACCTTCCTCAAATAACAAGTCATTTTTTCATTTTTACTTAGTTTATTTATGTAACTAACCAACAAAATTTATTAGAACTAAAACTAACAAGTACGTACAATATAACTGTCAACTGTCAAATATAAGTCAAATAAATAATGTAAACATTGTTAAATCAAAATAACAATTTACTGTTTTTTACCATTATGCAAAATACAGAGTGTTTTATAAATAAACGTTAAAATGTATAGAAACTTACGTAATAAAAAATAGATATTGTACAGGGCGTCAATAAGTTACATTTCATGAATGAAATACCATGACGTCACTTTTACTTTTCCTCCCTAGGGAGGAAAAATATTTTCCTCCCTAGGGAGGAAAAGTACAACTTTGCTCCCTACAAACAGGTCCGGAAAAGTATACTTTCGGTAGAGGTAGGTGGAAAATGTAATTTGTTTGTAATTTTAGACATATTATTATATAATCATTTTCCAAAGATAATTTTTGTAAACATTATGTATATCTCTGACTACGAGTTTCACGACTTTCCAAGAAACATCTCATGCTTTTACAGTGTATATTTTGGAGTGTATATATTATCCCATCGAGAAGTAACTCCAAACTTCGGAAATTCAATTACATATCTATGAACTTCGAACACTCAATTGCATTCCAAATTCTATATAACTTCATCAAGAAACCTTTAAAAAGAATGAACCCGATTTCGTAACAAAATAGTAGTTGGTACTTTAAGTCTAAGTTTATCGTTAAGTTTTTCTCAATCTTTAAAAAGCAAATTTAAAATAAAGAAAATATTTTTATTATATTGTGCAAAGATTACGCTGTGTTTTTTATTCATCATCATCATGATAATTTTATACTTATAGAAAAGAAATCAGGATTTTTTCGGCATGGCTGCCGCCCAAATAGGATATTAAAATATTTCTTCTCCTTCTTCTTCTTCTTCTTCTTCTTCTTCTTCTTCTTCTTCTTCTTCTTCTTCTTCTTCTTCTTCTTCTTCTTCTTCTCCTTCTTCTTCTTCTTCTTTTTCTTCTTCTTCTTCTTCTTCTTTTTCTTCTTCTTCTTCTTCGTACAACTAGGATTACTCCTTTTTGTCTGCCTCTGATTGTGTTTCAGTTGTTGTTGACTGTACATTGTCTTTCCACCTTTTCGGCGACATTCCAACGGGTCTTCTGCTACAGCGCTTTTTGTTTTTACAGATTGATGTTCGTTTATCTATCTGGTTCAATTCGGTTTACATGTTCGTTCGGCAATTTTGCATTGTTCGTGTATACTTCTGTTGCTTTCCCTGTCTCTTAATTATATGACCGCAATTGATCTTAATACTTTCATTTCGATATTGTTGATTTGTTGTTTCGTCTTTCTTGTATCTACTAAAATACCACAGCTGAAACAAAGGAGTAAAAGTCGAAATTCAAGTTGCATGTACCAAGTAACTATTCCTTATAATAATGTTATTTTATGACTAAATATAGAAATAGATACACAGTCTCCGTAACTATTCTCTTTGCTTCTACGCTTCACGAATAACAAATCGTCCTTTCACTTTTAACCATTATAATAATTCACGTTGTGCAACCTTCACTAGTTATTAAAAGAGCGATTCATATTTTTTTACCAGGAACAAAAAACCGATATATTTATCCAAGTTTAAATTTAATATTTACAATTAGATTATAGTCCAGAAAGCCACTGCGCATCCGCTAGGAAAAATATTCTAATTCGGATTTTTTGTACAATCTTACTCAAAAAGGACTCCTTTTAACAAATTTCCATGTTGCCAGGACCAAAAGGTGGTCAAAAAATTTTTAAACGTTTTTTTTTGTTTTTTTCCTAAAATTATTTTTATTGCATGGAAAAAAGTTTTTTTAGGTTTTTTGGATCATTCCAAACAGAAAAGGTCTTTAGTGACTTTTTTCTGAAAATGATAGTTTTTGACATATAAGCGATTAAAAATTGAAAAATTGCGAAATCGGCCATTTTTAACCCTCAAAGACTATGTGAAAAACTGAAAATTTGAATGTTGCCAAGGTAGGTAGATATTCTTTAAACATCGATTGATGAATCCCGAAGAGTTTTTTGCAATACAATATTCAAAACTCCTTTGTTTTTTAATTGCGAATCAAGCGTGCGCGACACTATTTTCCACCGACAGTATGGTGCAAATGAAAGGAATAAATTCGTTATTTCGAAAATCGGCGACTTTAAGGAAAAATCCCGAAACCGGTCGATTTTTATTTTTAAGTTATGATATTGTGGCATATATGGTATACTAGTGACGTCATCCGTCTGGGCGTGATGACGTAATCGATGATTTTTTTAAATGAGAATAGGGGACGTGTGGTAGCTCGTTTGAAAGGTTCTTCAATTCTCCATCAAGTAATGTAAACATTTAAATAATTTTTTATACAGGGTGTCCTTCTACTTCTTTTTTTGTCAAATAATTTAATTTAATAAAAAAATTTTGGACACCCTGTATAAATAATTATGTAAATGTTTATATTACTGAATAGAGCATTGAAGAACCTTTCAAATGAGCTAGCACACGACCACTATTCTCATTTAAAAAAATCATCGATTACGTTATCACGTCCAAATGGATGACGTCACTAGTATATCATATATGCCACAATATCATAACTTAAAAATAAAAATCGACCTGTTTCGAGATTTTTCCTTAAAGTCGCCGGTTTACGAAATAACGAATTTATTCCTTTCATTTGCACCATACTATCGGTGGAAAATAGTGTCGTGCACGCTTGATTAGCAATTAAAAAACAAATGAGTTTTAAATATTGTATTGCAAAAAACTCTTCGGGATTTCATCAATAGATGTTTAAAGAATATCTACCTACCTTGGCAACATTCAAATTTTCAGCTTTTCACATACTTTTTGAGGGTTAAAAATGACCGATTTCGCAATTTTTCAATTTTTAACCGCTTATATGTCAAAAACTATCATTTTTAGAGAAAAGTCACTAAAGACCTTTTTTCTTTGGAATGATCCAAAAAACCTAAAAAAACTTTTTCCGTGCAAAAAAAAAATAATTTTAGGAAAAAAACAAAAAAAAAACGTTTAAAAAATTCTTGACCACTTTTGGTCCTGGCAACATGCAAATTTGTTAAAAGGAGTCCTTTTTGAGTAAGATTGTGCAAATAATCTGAATTAGAATATTTTTCCTAGCGGATGCGCAGTGGCTTTCTGGACTATTAGGTAAAGCATCTAACAAAAACCGATGAATGGTTTGACCAAGATTGCCACAAGTGATAAATAGCATAAATAAAACTAAGCAGAAATGTCAAGAAAGGAAATCCCGATTGAATAGAAGAGCATATGAATAACTGAGAAAAGATGTAAAGATAATATGTCATGCGAAAAAGACAGAAATGGTGAATAGAAAATTACAATAAATTACAGCAAAATTTTACAAGAAAACCAAGCAATACGCACAAGGATACATGACAAGAACAACAGTTTGCAAAGACAAAAATGGAGCAATTATCAGCGAGAAAGAAGAAGTAATGAAAAGGTCGAAGGAGCATTTTTAAGAGCTCTTAAACTCAGAAAAAGAACAAAACAAAGATGAAGAAATAATTCACCACACAGCAGAACAACAACTAGTTGTGTTCTGAACAACTAGTTCCAACATTGGAAGAAATTATAATCGTCATAAAATATCTAAAAAATACCGAAGCACCTGGCACAGATATAATAGCTGCAGAATTGATAAAGAATGGTCGACATGTCATTAATCCAGACTGGTCCTTAAAATTACCAATAATGGTTTAGCTATCAAAATACCTACGTAGTTAAGATTGTTGGTGCGATTAACAATTAAGCACAAATTAAAGCAGTTAGGTATAGGGAATGCTTAAGAAATAAAAAAGTACCATAAAATATAATTTCACTACAATACTAAAATACAGGGTGTTCCATTTAAGAAAACTCAGAAAATACTCATTCCGAGTTTCGACTCACCCTGTATACTAAAATTAAAAATTTAGCTATACTAATTATTCTTAACAATAGTAGAGTATATTAAAAATCATTTGAACGTAAGTAGAGTTTTAGATGTCAAACTACTACAATTCTACAGGGTGTTAATTTTGCTACGAAATTAATAAAAAACGTAATTAACTTTTAAAACACCCTGTATAATATTACAAAACCTCATATTTTACGAAAGAAGACATCGAAGAGAATCCAAAAATGTAAAAATATACAGGGTGTCCCATTAAAATAAACGAAGTTATAAGCAACTTCCGGTATAACCGGAAGTTGCAAAGAGATAAAAATATTTTCATTTAATAGATCATCCTTCAAAACCCCTTTATTCCAATTTTCATGATTCTGTTGCCTTTAGTTCTCGAGATATTTCTAATAGGCCCTTTATTTGCCTCACCCTGTATAGGAAGAATGATTCCTACTTTCAAATTTGCTGGGATGACTTCTAGTGTCCATGTGTGATAGATTAGTTTACGGATTCTACGACGCTTCCATAGCACAATGTGCTAAATTTGAAAGTAGGAATCATTCTTCCTATACAGGGTGAGGCAAATAAAGGGCCTATTAGAAATATCTCGAGAACTAAAGGCAACAGAATCATGAAAATTGGAATAAAGGGGTTTTGAAGGATGATCTATTAAATGAAAATATTTTTATCTCTTTGCAACTTCCGGTTATACCGGAAGTTGCTTATAACTTCGTTTATTTTAATGGGACACCCTGTATATTTTTACATTTTTGGATTCTCTTCGATGTCTTCTTTCGTAAAATATGAGGTTTTGTAATATTATACAGGGTGTTTTAAAAGTTAATTACGTTTTTTATTAATTTCGTAGCAAAATTAACACCCTGTAGAATTGTAGTAGTTGGACATCTAAAACTCTACTTACGTTCAAATGATTTTTAATATACTCTACTATTGTTAAGAATCATTAGTATAGCTAAATTTTTAATTTTAGTATACAGGGTGGGTCGAAACTCGGAATGAGTATTTTCTGAGTTTTCTTAAATGGAACACCCTGTATTTTAGTATTGTAGTGAAATGATATTTTATGGTACTTTTTTATTTCTTAAGCATTCCCCATACCTAACTGCTTTAATTTGTGCTTAATTGTTAATCGCACCAACAATCTTAACTACGTAGGTATTTTGATAGCTAAACCATTATTGGTAATGTTAAGGACCAGTCTGGATTAATATGTATTTATTTATGAAAAATTATTTGGGATTGAGGATTTTCACGGCCAATCTAATAAAATTTTACGTATTTTTTGTTGCAATTAATGTTTAGCTTGAATCACCAATAACTCACAAATTAAAGCAGTTAGGTATAGGGAATGCTTAAGAAATAAAAAAGTACTATAAAATATCATTTCACTACAATACAAAAATACAGGGTGTTCCATTTAAGAAAACTCAGAAAATACTCATTCCGAGTTTCGACCAACCCTGTATACTAAAATTAAAAATTTAGCTATACTAATGATTCTTAACAATAGTACAGTATATTAAAAATCATTTGAACGTAAGTAGAGTTTTAGATGTCAAACTACTAAAATTCTACAGGGTGTGAATGTTGCTACGAAATTAATAAAAAAACGTTATCTTTTAAAACACCCTGTATAATATTACAAATTAGTCAAACCCCGATTAGCTATTGAAATGTCGTAATTTGTTATATTAGGTTTAATTAAACGTCATTTTTTAATTTTAGTGTTTATTATTTTTATATTGATGTAATTAAAATTAAAAAATTAGTAAAATAAAATAAGAAAATCTACGGTTTCATTTTGATTAAAATCTGTCTTCCTCCATCCCCCGATAGTACTATTTCTAGGTCTACCTGTTGTCAAGGAGGCTCTAAGGAAGACAGATTTTTACCATTCCGACCGTAGATTGTCGATATAAATTAAAATAATTTATATCGCAGTATGGATAGAACGCCCTCTAACGGGGAATAAGCGAAATGAATTTCGACTCAATTCAAGCTCTCTGCTTAACCCAGGTATAAACATACCAAAAGGCACCGCCAGGAAAACATTCCACTTTGCGGTTCAGAGAGCCCATATGAAACGACTCTTTGTGGATAGAAGATTTTAATCAAAACGAAACCGTAGATTTTCTTATTTTGTTAATGCCATACTCTGCATAGAGTACAAAGACTCGTTTCATATGGGCTCTCTGAACCGCAAAGTGGAATGTTTTCCTGGAGGTGCCTTTTGGTATGTTTATACCTGGGTTAAGCAGAGAGCTTGAATTGAGTCGAAATTCATTTCGCTTATTCCCCGTTAGAGGGCGTTCTATCCATACTGCGATATAAATTATTTTAATTTATATCGACAATCTACGGTCGGAATGGTAAAAATCTGTCTTCCTTAGAGCCTCCTTGACAACAGGTAGACCTAGAAATAGTACTATCGGGGGATGGAGGAAGACAGATTTTAATCAAAACGAAACCGTAGATTTTCTTATTTTGTTAATGCCATACTCTGCATAGAGTTCAAAGACTCGTTTCATATGGGCTCTCAGAACCGCAAAGTGGAATGTTTTCCTGGCGGTGCCTTTTGGTATGTTTATACCTGGGTTAAGCAGAGAGCTTGAATTGAGTCGAAATTTAAAAAATTAGTGTTTATTCTCACATGTTAAGGCTTTATGGCATTTAGAGAGTTGCACAATACGTTAGACCTTTTGCACTTACACATAATTTTGAAGAGCATTGCTTATTGCAGTAGTGTTTTATAAAACCTTGACCTCCAAATTTAGGATCTTTTGTACTAATTTCTCTTAGAGGCAGCTTAACGTCTGGAACATCTTCGAAATTAAGAAAATTCTCTTTGAAAAAAAAAGTGTGTGTATTGTTCCGTATTTCGTACCAACTCTATATAAACCGTCAATTGTTTTATCTTGTATGATACCCAAAATATTTTAATAGTAATCTAAATAAATAAAGGAAAGGCGATTGAAGGTCTTCATACCTAGGCTAATGCTATCAAACAATTAAGTGAAAAAAATGTCCTCCAATTTCGATCGGAAAAACTGTAACAGTACCTACTTATCCCCAGCTTTGATAGAGGCAAAGGAGATGCTCGAAATATTTTGGGTATCATACAAGATAAAATAATTGACGGTTTGTATAGAGTTGATACGAAGTAGGAACAATAAACACACTTTTTTCAAGAAATCAAATAAGAGAATGCAAAGGGAATTTTCTTAATTTCGAAGATGCTCCAGACGTTAAGCTACCTCTAAGAGATATTAGTACCTAGGTACAAAACATTATAAATTTGGAGGACAAGGCTTTATAAAATGCTACTGCAATAAAAATGCTCTTCAAAATTATGTAAGTGTAAAAGGTCTAACGTATTGTGCAATTTTTAAATGCCATAATGCCTCAACATGCGAGAATAATCACTAATTTTTATATTTTAATTACGACAATATAAAAATAATTAAAATAAAATTAAAAAATGAAGTTTTATTAAACCTAATCTAACAAATTACAACATTTTAATAGCTGATCGGGGTTTGACTAGTCAAAACCCGATTTCATAAAATTTAATTTCGACCTTTGCCTGACCAACTTAGTCCCTCTAGGTTTGACTAGTCAAAGGCCGAAACTGTAATTTATTTCGGGCTTTGACTAAGACCGTCAGTCAGACCTGAGGATTGCCTAGTCAAACCTAGGAGTGCCTGAAATTCGGGCTTTGACTATAACATATATATGTTGCAAGTCACATTTAAGTCTGTAGCAATATTTTGCACTGTTTTTCTACTCATGTCAAAACGTTGTAAAATATCGTGTCACATGTTTAGTAGAATAGCATTCTCTAATTTGAAAAATTGTTTACTGATTCCATTAGCTTCAGCCCGACTCACTTTGTTTCACCTGTATCGGCTGATATTTTTTACTGCATCGTAGTAGTTTCAGCAGTTGAGTAAAATAGCTTTTACAGCATGCCATTTGGCAGCCCATTTTGAAACGTTTAGTCTTTTTGGAAGGAGGTTCTTTTCGTTACCTGTATTTTTGAAAATGGTTTCGAATACGACCCATCTTGAAGTAGATGCACTCATGAAAACGTAAAATTCTTGAATAAACATGAATAGTTATATTACTGCCAAACAACAATCGGAGCAGAGACTTGGAATCTTCGCGCATGCGAGCGCCAAAAAATTGATGCCTTTGAGATGTGGTGCTGGAGAAGAGTGTTGCTCATTCCTTGGACAGCTCATAGGACAAACATTTCCATTCTAAACCAACTCAAGATTAAAAAAGGCTGTCCACAATATGTCTGCAATCTGCAACGAATACTGCAATTCTTTGGTCACGTGGTTCGCAGAGGTGACGACAGTTTGGAGAGATTAATTATTTATGGAAACGTTCCGGGGAGAAGATCAAGAGGACGATCACCAACTAGATGGTCCGACCAAATAAAGAATTCAGCTGGAAACTCATTCTACGAAGCACTTAGAGCAGCTGAAGATAGAGACCAATGGAGAAACATTGTTAGGAATATTGGAAGGAATCACGATCCTCAGTAATAAAGAAACGACAAGAGAGAGGAGAGAAACAACAATCAGCCGGAGGTGTGCTTACTACTACGCTGCGGCCCCATTTTGCTTGCGGCCCTAGGCCGCAGCCTAGTCGGCCTAGTGGTAAATCCGGTATTGCTTAAAACCATGAACATCAGGCAGTGGCGAAGGAAAGTATCCGACAGGGCGGAATGGAAGAACATTGTTAAGCACGCCAAGACTCACACAGGGTTGTAGCGCCATTAGCGGTTGTACTAGCGGCATTAGAAGAAGAAAAAGATATTAGATACATACTATTGCTTCTATGCTTCACGAGTAACAAAACATCGTCCTTTCACTTTTAACCATTATAATAATTCACGTTGTACAACCTTCGCTGATTATTAAAAGAGCAATTCATATTTTTTTTACCAGGAACATAAAACTGATATATTTCTGTAAGTTTAAATTTGATATCTACAATTAGATTATAATCGGCCTTGCACATATCATAGACACGTTAAATTTCACAGGTGTTGAGGTCGGTGAAACCGGAACAATTATGCCTCTGGGATTTAATTACGCGTAAGGAATGTTCGTGGACATTTAAGGTAAAGTAATACATGGTCGTACAAATTTGCATAATTCTAGCTTTACTCCTGAGTGGAAAAAATCACTTGGTTCAAAAATATAAGATTAAAACACAATGTAACAATCTTGAAAAGAGTAGAAAATAAATAAGAAATAACATTTTAGATTTAACTGTGGACTATGTTATGTCAATTTTAACAGAAAGGTCACCCTCCGTCAAGATAGACAAAATGTACTCCCTCCCAGAATTCATTATTTTTCATTTTTTCTCTAGTGATTAAATGATAATGTTCAGTGCAATTTTAGCCCACCACTGCGCCACAACCACCAATTTTTTCGTTTTTATCTTTTTCACATGTATTGTTAATAGTCTAGGGCGCATCTGTTTTGAGATGGACGTTGAGAGGTGACTCAAATTTTTTTGCAGAAATTGCTTGAAAATAAATGAAATAATAATATTTGAGCTATCCTCCCTCTCAAAAAGGTCCGGAACATTGTTTAAATAATCAAAATGTCAAAAAATTAAGGAAAAATTCGATTTTTTTCTTCGTGTTTTGATTATAACTTTAAAAGTATTCATTTACGAGGAAAGTATCACTCACATAAAAGTTGCGTAATTAAATTTCCTACAATATAAAATTGGTTAAAAATTTAAAAAATAGTCGCCCTAGTTGCAAAATAGCAATAATTGCGAAAAAACCATACAAAAAGAAGTATTCGCATTTTACGTTTTTCAACCATTTATGCTAGACTTAGGACCTTTATCTTGCACCCAGAAAAACTTTATGATATAGTAAAACAATACTGTAAATTTCATTAAGATCGGTTTAATAGATTTTGCAAAATAAATTCTGAAATCCAGCTTTCGCAAAAAAAATTCATTTTTTCAAAATGTTACAGGACTGAAAAAAAAAAGCAGATAGCAGGTTGAATTTTTTTTTGCTTATACAAGTGTACTGTACCTTTCATTTGCAAGTTGCAAAATTAAAATCGATTAATTACCACGGCGTCAGGAAATTTTTTAAAAAACAATAATTATTGGTGTTACGCGCAGGACAGCGGTGTTCGATTCACACAAGTGGATTTCCACCAAAATTTCTTCCAATGTTTATCTAATATATTATTTTCTTACTCTATATTTTGTTGTATTTTAATATTTTAATTCCACCAAAATCAAACTAATTTTATTATTGTTTGTGAAATATTGTTTAAACAATTGCATATATTTAAAAATAATAAACTTTTATTTTTTAAGTTAAAATATATGAACACAGAAAGTTTTTGCTAATAAAAGTGTTATTTCAAAGGATAGAGTATGTGTTTTTATTTTGCAATAAACAAATTTATTTATTTATATCGAAATTTAATAAAAATTAAAATGTATCAATCATTATCAAAGGTCATTGGAATGCCCAATCAGAGCAAACTCTCCGCTGTTCTGCGCGTAGCACCAATAATTAATGTTTATTTAAAAAAATTCGTGACGCCGTGGTGTTAACCGATTTTAATTTCGCAAATTTGCAGATGAAAGGTACAGCAGACTTCTATCCGCAAAAAAATTTCAACCTGCTATCTGCTTTATTTTCAGTCCTGTAACATTTTGAAAAAATGAATTTTTTTTACGAAAGCTGGATTACAAAATTTATTTTGCAAAATCTATTGAAACGATCTTAATGAAATTTACAGTATTGTTTTACTGTATCATAGAGTTCTTCTGGGTGGAATATGAAGGTCGTACGTGTAGCATAAATGGTTGAAAAACGTAAAATGCGAATACTTGTTTGTGTATGTTTTTTTCGTAATTATTGCTATTTTTCTACAAGGGTGACGATTTTTTTAATTTTTAACCAATTCTATATTGTAGGAAATTTAATTACGCAACTTTTATATTAGTAGAACTTTTCTCGAAAATGAATACTTTTAAAGTTATAATCAAAAAACGAAGGAAACAATCCAATTTTTCCTTAATTTTTTGACATTTTGATTATTTAAACAATGTTCCGGACCTTTTTGAGAGGGAGGATAACTCAAATATTATTATTTAATTTATTTTCAAGCAATTTCTGCAAAAAAATTTGAGTCACCTCTCAACGTCCAAATGTACTAATATTTTTACAGATGCGCCCTGGTCTATAAGGCTTTTACAAAACTTGTCTATTTTTGTAGACCCGTAGGTTGAGTGTATAGCCTAAAAATGCAGTTTTTGTTCCGAAAACACTGTTTTTTGTGTTTTTTCTTTGGAAAAATTCTCCATTGACTTCAACATACATTAAATCAATGTTCTGTTATAGGTAAAGACTGGATTATATGCAAAATGCATATGCATATATATGCTGCATATTTCTCATGTTTTTCATAAATGCATATGCCTTGCATATTTGGAGATTTAAGAGCATATAAATGCATATTTTGATGGGAATTTACTCTACCCCATTTAAAAATAAGGTATATATTAGTAACATCAACATCCATTAAAATAAAATGTGAAAGTAAATATTTTGCTGTTAAGCTCCTTTGTTGTTGTACCCATAAACATAATGGGCGTTATTTATAGCTGCAGGTATCATTATCCGGATATTTAAGATTTATAGACTTCTCAGAATTTACAAATTACCTAAGTAAATACCGATTATATTTTGAATAACATTACAAATATTACCTGTACATTCTGCTGGTGTCGGCCAACTATGAATTATTCTGGGAAAACCAACCAAAACGAAATTTTAAGCATTTTAAGGGTAGGATAGATTATTTTATTTTATGAATGGTTAGTCTTAAATCAATCGCCGATTATTCAACTTTTGTGATTGCAAGTTATTGACTATACTGTGTAAAAAAATCATTTTATTATTATTGTGAAAATGCCTAAAGTAGCAAGGGAAAAATCAAGTCTTCTCAGAAGTTGGATTGGAAGTAACAATCATCTAAAAGTTATCGACAGTGAAAGTATGTTTTGCACCATTTGTGATAAAAAGGTAAGTTCTCCACTTCAATAGATTTTTAAACTTATCAAACTTCTTTGCACATCTATGTGTCTGTCTATTCTAAAATGACAAACCGTCCCATTTCTTCAAAAACTGTTTTTTAAAGTTCGCAACGGTTTGGCTTATACAGAGCGAGGTGTTGAGAGTGGCCCACCCTGTATACTACGGTACACTGACTGTACTTTATTGTTTGACGATTTCAATTTCACTTTGAGAAATAAAAAAAAATTGGGGGAGGTTTAAAAAGTTTGATCATTTTAATGTAGGTATCTATTTACGAAAACATCTAAAACATCATTATCATTATATTCCAGATTCCATGTCAAAAGAAATTCCAAGTAGTTCAACACATAAAAACTTCACTTCACCAAACTAAGCTATCAAAAAATGATAATAAACCTCGCCAGCAGATTCTACAGAACAGTTTGCAGATTCAGAATACGTCAGTTGGGCAAGAAACCTTTGCAAAGGATTTATGCCATTTTTTTTTGAACTGCAATATCCCTCTGCACAAGTTAGAACATAAATCGTGTCAAAACTTTTTAAAAACTTATTGCAAGATTAAAGATAAACCAGCTCAAATACCAAGTTCTTCAACTCTTCGGAAAAAATATGTCAGTGCATGTTACAAAGATGTGATGACGAGTATTAAAAATCAGTTAAAAGCCGAATATCTTTGGATTTCCGTCGACGAAACAACGGATACAAAGGGTCGACAAATTGCGAATCTAATTGTTGGAGTTCTTAACGACTCTGGCGATTTTAAAAACTCATACTTAATTAGTGTAAAATGTTTGGAAAAAACAAACTATGCTACAATAGCTAGATTTGTTAACGAATCCCTAACAAATTTTTTTTTACCTGATCAAGTACCATTTGAAAAAATATTATTAATGCTTAGTGATGCCGCCTCATATATGATGAAAGCTGCATCCAATCTTAAAATCTTTTTCCCTAATTTAATTCACTGTACATGTTTGGCGCACGGCCTAAACAGAGTTGCAGAGAAAGTTAGAATTGAATTTCCCAATGTAAACACCTTAATAAATAATGTAAAAAAAGTATTTCTGAAAGCACCACTACGTGTACAGGTATATAGGGAGATGCTTCCCGATATTCCTTTACCACCAGAACCAGTATTAACCAGATGGGGAACTTGGCTTAAAAGTGCTATATTTTTATCTGAACACTACGACGACATCAAAAGCGTTATTTCAAGTTTTGATCCGACTTGTACCGCTATTGATAACTGTCAAAATATTTTTAAAGAAAAGTCTATTAAAAATCAATTGTTGTATATAAAATCGAATTTCGATATCATTGAAAGTTCAATTACAAAATTAGAGGCTCAAAATTTATGTCTTCACAATAGTATGTCTATTGTTGATTCGGTTAAACAGAAAATAACAAATCTGAATGGGGAAATTGGAGTAAAAATTAAAGATAAACTTGATGACGTTTTAAACAAAAATGAGGGTTTCACTTTATTGCGTTCAATAAATAATATAATCAATTTTGGAAACTTCGATGAAAATATTAATATGGATCCGTCTCTAATAGCAAAGTTTAAATATGCCCCAATTACATCTTGTGACGTTGAGAGATCTTTTTCTGCCTATAAACAAATATTAACAGATAGAAGACATAATATTAGTTTAGAAAATATGAATCAATATATGATTATTTATTGTAACAATAAAAATATGTAAATTTGTTTTATTGTACTCTTTTTATAATATTAGTTTAGAAAATATGAATCAATATTGTAACAATAAAAATATGTACATTTATTTTATTGTACTCTTATTTATCTTGTGGTCAAAATAAAATATTTTGCCGTTTTATTTGTCACAAAACCTGAAGTTAAAAAAATATATTAAGAAATAATAATACAATTTGGTTTAAATTCAAACCTATTTATTTATTTTTATTATTTTTTATTTATTTATGTATTTAACGTAAACCATAAAATTATTCATATAAAAATAAGTGCATATATAAATGCATATTTGCATGTTAATTGTGCATATTCAGCTTGTTTTAAAATGCATATTGCATGCATATTTTAGACATTTTTTAGTGCATATTTTCCAGTCTCTAGTTATAGGTTATAACATACATATATATATATATATATATAATATACATATATATAATATACATATATGTTCTGTTATAGGTTATAATATATCTATAATAGGTTATAATATAATTTGAGCAAGCCAATTATATGAGGATATCAAAATACCCAAATATTGGGCAAAATGCCATTAAACCCCCAAAAAACCATGTTTTATCAAAACTCGTAATAGTAGGGAAGCATTGGATGCTAAATTTGCAATTCCAAAGCGTCATGGAGACCTATTGTGTTGTGAAGATTAGGTCCTAAAATCTAAGAAGGCTATGTTTAGTTTTCAATTTTAGTGGGGATTTTCCATTTTCTAATTTTATTTTTCATTTCCAAAAAACACTTTTTCCGATTATAGCGCCATCTATCCATAATTCTAAACAATGTCTCGAATTAAAGTTACTTATTTTTACGTAAAGAATGCAAACGTGCAATAAAAAAGGGGGGTTTTTATATAAGAAATGGGGGTCGTGTTTGGTATCATTCGATAAATTTTTGAAAAATATTTAACACGTACTTTTCAGTTTTTCGATTTGATATTCATTATTCATGTATGGAAAATGCGACAAAAATTAATATGAATTAGGTGTAATTATAAAATTTGAAATTAATCTGCCAAATCAAGTAGATACTCGGTTAATAACGAAGGTTATTACGAAATACCGGGTGTCCACTTATATTTTCCCCCATTTTAACTGCCTATAACTTCTAAACGGCTCAAGATAGAAATATGCGGTTTTCGCTGAAATGTTTTATTTTAGTAAAAGTTTTGTCTGAATGGACTGAATTTTTTATATCGCTTTCAAATACGAAAAGAAAAATGGCGGATTTTTGAAAAAAACTTTGTTGACTTTTTTTTAATGGAACACCCAGTATATTTTTTTGTAAATTGAAAGAAAGGTCATTCACCTATCCAGCGATATAAAGGTTTTTAAAATCGGTTGTCAAATCACTGAGTAATTAATTTTTAAAATGCGAGGTGCAACGTGGATATCACATACCTAAATAACATAACTAAGCAAAATGATATTATGTTATGTGATTTAAACATTGCATCTTTCATTTTAAAAATTATTTCAATAAAAAATAAACAACGTTTTTTTTTTCCAAAAATTCGCCATTTTTTATTTAAAAGCGACATAAAAAATGGTCATTTACCTAAAAACTTGAAAAAACGTCATTTCTCTATCCCCCGATATAATTTTTTTTAAAATCGGTGATCAAATGATTGAGCAATTAATTTTTAAAATGAGAGATGCAATGTGGAAATCACATAACATAATATCAATTTGCTTAGTTATGTTATTTAGGTATGTGATATCCACGTTGCACCTCTCATTTTAAAAATTAATTACTCAGTGATTTGACAACCGATTTTGAAAAACTTTATATCGCTGGATAGGTGAATGGCCCTTCTTTCAATTTACAAAAAGATATACTGGGTGTTCCATTAAAAAAAAGTCAACAAAGTTTTTTTCAAAAATCCGCCATTTTTCTTTTCGCATTTGAAAGCGATATAAAAAATTCAGTCCATTCAGACAAAACTTTTACTAAAATAAAACATTTCAGCGAAAACCGCATATTTCTATCTTGAGCCGTTTAGAAGTTATAGGCAGTTAAAATGGGGGAAAATATAAGTGGACACCCGGTACTTCTTCTATTCAAACTAATGTAAGAGTTCATGAATTTGTTAAAATTATCTCTTAAAACCCCAGTCTTTCGGATTATTGCTAAATAAAAAAAATCCGTTTCAGATTGTTTGTTTAATTTACTGTAATATTTATGAATTTATTTACTTTTTCACTTCTACTTAATTCTATAATAATATGTAGTTTAATACTCTTATGCAATTATCTTAAGTTTCATTATATGCACCCTATTATTACATGCTTAATGGTACTTTTGTAAGGATTTTTTCCGATTATACTGCTTGGTGCAGTCTAGCCCTCATTATTTTTAATCACAAAGGATGCGATCTAAAAGGATCTGTAGATCCTCATTATTTTTTAAATAATATTATCTGTATTTAATAATCCTTTTTTTGGTAGAAATAAATATCTTTTGAATTTCTATGATGGTGTAGAGATAGTAAAGTTAGTGCAGAAACAATACGACACCCCCATCGAACAAGGTTGTAACTCAGTTTTAGCGATTTTACAGGAGAGGCAAAAAACGAAAACATGACTTTTTAAAAATGTGTAGCGAAATGATCAGACTCTTTTACACTAATGTGATATGATATTTATATCATAATAGGTGTTTTCGTGGTGCACATCCTGAACGTGTTCAGAGGAAGAACGCTTGCGCATTAGAATTTTGGCTGTTCGCGGTGTTGAAAAATCCTCCTCTGAATAAAAAGTTCTGTGTTCGCGGAGTGCAACAACTTGTCCTGAACGTATTCGGAATGCGTTCAACAAGTTCTGGGATTAAAGAGAGGATTTATTGTCCGCACATGTGCAGAAGTTGATTTGACGAATTTATTTATTTTGTTTAGAGATTCGAGACTCTATTTCTAACCTAACAGATTTTAAATTGTTGTGTTATCATCGAAATTTTGTAAAAGGGAAGGTTTTTTAAATTGTATTATGTATTTCAGTTTCTTATTTTTAAAACCTTTTTAGATGATGAACCTCAGTTCAAGTGATGAAGATTTGGAAGAGATTGTAGGACTTTTAAATGTTCCAAAAAATGCAATTTTTTTTTAAATATTTAAAATTACTTTTCGTGTCTCGGAGGTGTCGATTGTCGATGTTATGAAGTAGATAAAGATAAAGAATTAGGCAATTGGCATAGGCAACCCAAAAAACATCCGAAAATTGTTCGTGCAGAAACAAATTCAGAATATATTCGGAGACACGCTTGCGCATATATTTGTATCCGGGTTATGTTCAGAGTACATTCAGGATGTGCACCGCGAAAAGACCTAATAAGGGATTACTCTGAGATGTATGTTTTTAATTTTAATAACTATTTAAAATCTTGAGTTTGATTGAGATACAACCTTGAGATTAAACATGAGTATTCGTAGAAAAAGGTTGTAAGTCGCGTAACAACCATTTTACACTCTCTGTGTTAATTATTATTTTTCCCATTTAACTATTAAATGGTTGTATGTTTTTAGTTATTTGCAGTATAGCTAGGAGAAAATGAGTTTTTAAGGGAATTTTAAACAAAATATCAACTAACAATTTTCACAATTTTAATTGGAAATTAAAAATTTTACAATACCAACAATATTCTATCACTATGAAAAAATCATGGTATAAATATCTCAAATTTTTCGCATTTTTAGTGCGTATCTGTAAATATTTAATTCTAGACCATTTTACTTGATTACTTTAGTCTTTTACTATTAATATCTACTTCCAAATTAATATGTTAGATAGATATTTATTTATTTATCATAATAGATAATACACAAAACAGAAACATTGCACTCCACACCTGTACAAATTACATAAGAATTGCCAAGGCAAGGAGCGCTGTATAATTATCATAAAGTATTACAAAAAATTTTTACAAAAATTAAAAACATGAGACTAAACAAATAAAGAAATAAGAATTGTCAAATTAAATTAATCAGAAACATTCAATATATAAATAAAAAAAAAAAGAAAAAATAAAATAAAAATAAAAACACTGGAAGAACAACAAACATTGCCAATTGGTTTCTAGGTCTTAGTTTTAATATAATGGACTAATAATCTCTTAAAGATAGTTGCATTATGGCTATTTTTAATGTGATAAGGTATATTATTGAACTGTACAATTCCTTTATGAAACAAGCTTTTCATTGAACTGGACTTGTTGGTTGTTCTAACATAAAAATTTATTGAATTTGCAGCTCTAGTGCTATGCTCATGAACATTTGCTATCGGGACCAACTGACTGTTCAAATACTCAGGCAATAAATGGTTTACCATCTTAAATAAGAATGTCATAGATTGGACATACATAAAATGTTCAACTTTTAACCAATTTAAAGTTTTCAGCATATCTTGAATTCGAGTCTATCGATTGCATCTCAATATTACTCGCATAGCCTTATTTTGGAGAATTTGAAGCCTGTCATAATTAGAACATCCTGTATAAATCAATGAACAGCAATATAAAAAGTGAGGTAATATTAACGAATTATAAATTGTTAATTTAGTTTGAAATGTCAAAAATGGTGATACTCTTCGAAAAAAACCTATTTTTTCCCTATCTTTCTGCAAATGTAATCAACATGTTTACTAAAAGTTAGTTCCCTATCCAATATGAATCCCAAATACTTTATTTCCTGAACCATTTAAATTTTTTCATTATTTAATTTAATGTGAACATCCAAACTTAAGAATTTCCAGAAAAGAGTATTATAACCAATAAACATGTATTTGGATTTTAACTCATTGACTTTCAATTTGTTTAACTTAAATCTTTCAGTTAATAAATGCAATTCACGATTCATCGTGTCCACTACATCAACAAAATCTTCCCCATAAAAATATATTAATGTGTCATCAGCAAAAAGATGAATTTTACATTTGCTTAATACGTTTCCCAAATCATTAATGTATAATATGAAAAGTAGAGGTCCAAGTACACTGCCTTGCGGCACACCAATATCATTTAACTTTGGATTTGACATTTCACTATTTAATTTAGTCCTTTGGTACCTATTTGACAGATAATTTTCCAGCCAATTAAAAACTGTCCCGTTAAAACCATATTTCTTTAATTTCAAAAGAAGTATATGACGATCTATTGTTTCAAATGCTCTTTTGAGATCTATAAAAACTGCGCATATACCGACTCCTGTCGTATCTAAAATACTTTTCATATCTGAGACAACTAACTGTAATGCGGTCTCACATGAATGAGAATTTCTAAATCCAGACTGGTAATTATACAGGATATTATTTGAAGTAATAAATTTAATCAGCTGATTGTACACCACAATTTCTAAAACTTTTTCACAAAATGGGAGCATATTTATTGGACGTAATTGATCAAGTTTATTAGTATTAGGAACTTTTGGAACAGGAACTATAGTTGATATTTTAAATTGCTTGGGCACCAGGCCCTTCTCTAAACTCATATTAATTAAATTTAATAAAGGATAACCTAACACATGAAATAGATTTTTGATAATATCAAGACCTACTTCATCCGTACTATTTTTGTCCTTAAATGTGTGTGTCCTTAAATAGGTTAAAATTTAGAATTTGGTTCTGATATAATTCAGTTACGGATTTAGGCTTGCCTGATGCTTTGGCATATCGTATCATGCTTATCCATTGGTCTGGAGCATATACGACTTAATGTTTTTTCTGTTTTTCTATAAGGGCTTGCATTGAATCGCCCTCGTTTTGTAAATGTGCTATTTCGAAAAATACATGTGTAATGTTAATATTACACTATTTCACTATATAGAAGTATGTAGCAAAAACTATTCTATATTTATTTTGTCCACCGCAACTATCAAAATGGAAAAAAGTCTTTCATTCCTTTTTTTATTTTGATTTCTATAAATTGACTTATGAGATACACCATATGTTTAAATACTTAATAAATTAAACATACGTGTAACAAAGTTGTAACTCATTTAACAACCTTGTTAATCGTCAAGTATAAAGAAAGCAAATATTTAACACAGGGAGTATCCAGTGTTACTGCCTTTTTCACGCTAAAATGGCACACGTAAGTTAAAATACAACTTTTTTCAATGGAGTATTAGCCAAACTATTGAGAATTAAACTATGTCGTTTATATTGACGTGTGCGCAATTTTTTTGCTGAATTCGCCTGTGTTGAAATCTGAAAATAGATGTAACTTGAGTTACAACCTTGTTCGATGGGGGTGTCGAATAGTTCGTGTACTCTTATATTTTCTATATACATAGGTTAATATACAATATAATTAAAGTAACAAAACTGCTCTGTCGTGTTTTGAATAGAGTGTCACCAGTTAAAACTGTGGAAGTTAAGAACTTTGGTAATAAATGGTTTGACAACACTTGTAAATTGGCAGTTAAGAATAAAAATATTGCTTATAAAAGATTTTTGTTTACAAATGATTGCGTAGATTGGAATAACTATAAAATTGAAAGAAATAACTGTGTTAGAATTTTAAAACAAGTTAAAATTAGATTTTATGAGTCAAATATTGATAGGAATAGGGGTAATTCTAAACAAATGTGGAAACATCTCAAACAGTTAGTAGGAACTAATAAAACTATATCACAATTTCAAAGTCTTGAACATGAAGGTGTAACATATAGTGTAAATTTGGCAAACATATTAAATCAATATTATGTTGATAGTATTAAAGATATTATTGTAAGTTTTGACCAAAATAGTGATATTAATTTAAATTTGCAGACAGTTGTTTCATCTGATGTAAATTTTGAAACTTTTGAGAGCATATCACTAAACCAACTATATGATATAATCCAATTACAATATAAAAAAAATAGTACGGATGAAGTAGGTCTTCATATTATCAAAAATCTATTTCATGTGTTAGGTTATCCTTTATTAAATTTAATTAATATGAGTTTAGAGAAGGGCATGGTGCCCAAGCAATTTAAAACATCAACTATAGTTCCTGTTCCAAAAGTTCCTAATACTAATAAACTTGATCAATTACGTCCAATAAATATGCTCCCATTTTGTGAAAAAGTTTTAGAAATTGTGGTGTACAATCAGCTGATTAAATTTATTACTTCAAATAATATCCTGTATAATTACCAGTCTGGATTTAGAAATTCTCATTCATGTGAGACCGCATTACAGTTAGTTGTCTCAGATATGAAAAGTATTTTAGATACGACAGGGGTCGGTATATGCGCAGTTTTTATAGATCTCAAAAGAGCATTTGAAACAATAGATCGTCATATACTTCTTTTGAAATTAAAGAAATATGGTTTTAACGGGACAGTTTTTAATTGGCTGGAAAATTATCTGTCAAATAGGTACCAAAGGACTAAATTAAATAGTGAAATGTCAAATCCAAAGTTAAATGATATTGGTGTGCCGCAAGGCAGTGTACTTGGACCTCTACTTTTCATATTATACATTAATGATTTGGGAAACGTATTAAGCAAATGTAAAATTCATCTTTTTGCTGATGACACATTAATATACTTTTATGGGGAGATTTTGTTGATGTAGTGGACACGATGAATCGTGAATTGCATTTATTAACTGAAAGATTTAAGTTAAACAAATTGAAAGTCAATTAGTTAAAATCCAAATACATGTTTATTGGTAATAATACTCTTTTCGGGAAATTCTTAAGTTTGGATGTTCACATTAAATTAAATAATGAAAAAATTGAAATGGTTCAGGAAATAAAGTATTTGGGACTCATATTGGATAGGGAACTAACTTTTAGTAAACATGTTGATTACATTTTCAGAAAGATAGGGAATAAAATAGGTTTTTTTCGAAGAGTATCACCATTTTTGACATTTCAAACTAAATTAACAATTTATAATTCGTTAATATTACCTCACTTTTTATATTGTTGTTCATTGATTTATACAGGATGTTCTAATTATGACAGGCTTCAAATTCTCCAAAATAAGGCTATGCGAGTAATATTGAGATGCAATCGATATACTCGAATTCAAGATATGCTGAAAACTTTAAATTGGTTAAAAGTTGAACATTTTATGTATGTCCAATCTATGACATTCTTATTTAAGATGGTAAACCATTTATTGCCTGAGTATTTGAACAGTCAGTTGGTCCCGATAGCAAATGTTCATGAGCATAGCACTAGAGCTGCAAATTCAATAAATTTTTATGTTAGAACAACCAACAAGTCCAGTTCAATGAAAAGCTTGTTTCATAAAGGAATTGTACAGTTTAATAATATACCTTATCACATTAAAAATAGCCATAATGCAACTATCTTTAAGAGATTATTAGTCCATTATGTTAACACTAAGACCTAGAAAGCAATTGGCAATGTTTGTTGTACTTCCAGTGTTTTTATTTTTATTTTATTTTTTCTTTTTTTTTGTTTATATATTGAATGTTTCTGACTAATTTAATTTGACAATGCTTATTTCTTTATTTGTTTAGTCTCATGTTTTTAATTTTTGTAAAAATTTTTTGTAATACTTTATGATAATTATACAGCGCTCCTTGCCTTGACAATTCTTATGTAATTTGTACAGGTGTGGAGTGCAATGTTTCTGTTTTGTGTATTATCTATTATGATAAATAAATAAATATCTATATCTATCTATTACTACATTAAAGCGAAATTAGAATATAATAGAATAGAAATATGCTTTATTGTCACTGAAAATTTTTACAATTTTATGGACAAAGCAAATTAAAAGATATCAACTTTTCTGTTTTTTTTTTCTTTATAAAATAAATTTTGACCAAGTATGGGTTAAATCCATCACTTTTATGTCAATATTAATTATTAAAGTTTTGACAAGTTATAAAAGTTCGAGAAGTGCGATGAAATAATATTGATATATTTTACTCGGATGATCGCAGTAAGTTGAAGTTATACTCGTATCAGAAACAAAAAGTTGGAAACATAATACTCCTTTATTTTGAAATCTGTTTACATAAAAAATCAGCGTCGCTTATAATGTAAACATAACCGAAATATATACAGGGTGAGTTTTTTTATATGGAACGCCTCAATTAGCTCAGAAATGGCTTGTATGATTTTTATAGATTTTGGCGTGTAAGGGTCTTGTGATAACGGACACTACGGTAGTATTTATCAAATCTTCTAATTTCCTGTCAATCAAATGAACTTTGAAAGGTAGTTTATGTTTCCTTTCGATTCAAAAGTTAATCATCCCCAGACAACAGCCTGTTCTGTCTCCAGACGCCTTCAGTGGGGTTAACTGAGCCCCTCTGAACCGAAGAATCTGAAGTTTTTGTTAAATGAGAGTTCTTTGGTGCTTAATATGTGACAAAAATTTCAGATCGATTCATTAAATTGTTTAAATTTTATTCAAATTGTTTATCCCAGAGAACTTTTTTTGCAATAACGTAAGTCAGAAAAAATAATGTTAGAACCATTCTACAGGTGTCACATGAAAGAGCATGAACTAAACTTTCAAATTGGTTGAAAAAAAATGAATAAAAAATGCATTTATTAGTAATAAATAATTATGCAAAAGTATCGTCAATTTTCCTTTTTTTGAATCCTTTAAACTTTTTGAATTACATTTTTCAAAAAAGTAATATATTTTTTTACCGTTTTTTAGGTTCAGAACTACCAAGTGATATTTTTTTTATGATAATTGATGAAAAATTGTAATAAATGTAATAATATATAAATTATTATATAAAAAATAAAAAGTTTATAAGGAAAGATTGAACATACTTTTGCATAATTATTTATTTGTAATAACTGCATTTTTTATTCACTTTTTTAAACCAATTTTAAAGTTTAGCTCATGCTCTTTCATCTGGCACCTGTAGAATGATTACAGCATTATTTTTTCTGACTTATGTTATTGCAATAAAAGCCCTCTGGGATAAACAATTTGAATAAAATTTAAACAATTGAATGAATCGCTTTGAAATTTTTGTCACATATTAAGCACCAAAGAACGCTCATTTGACAAAAATTTCAAAGCTCTATACTTATTTTTATAATATTTTTATAATAGTTTTTGCTAAATTAATTTTGTTGAAATTTCGAGTTTTTTGGCAATTATATTAACAATAAATGAGTGTATAAAACTTTGTAATAAGCCATTTTAAAGCTTTTTCCATTCTCTCGAAGATGTTTGTACTAAGAACACCATAAATCTTACTGCTTTCCATTAATTTACAAAAAAAGAAAAAAGACCGTTTTTTGACACTAAATTGTTTATAAATAAAAATGGCCGCCAGGTTCTACGCAGAAAATAATTAAAATTTGTTGTTATAGGTATTACCTGTCGAAAAAACGCTTCAGTACCCTGGCTGTTGAAGTGTCATGGAAAAGACCTTATTACCCTGGACTAATATCCTAATAACATCATAGCAACCGTCTACCATATATCACAACTACTATCCATAAATTAGTAAAAAGGTTAAGAAACTGGTGCAGTAAAAGATTTGTCCAAATCCTAACATTTTCGGGACAAGGAGATATTATGAATAAAAAACTCGAATTGTTTACATTGAATAAAATACCATTTGTAGAAACGTTCTCAAGGTCTATAAACAATTATTTTTAGCATCATTTGTTACTCACAGAGCAGGGAAATTTGTTTCACGGTAGACTGTGAGATGAATATATAATTATTTGATGCGTCTGATAATAATGTATGTGATTATCATATTTACAAGTTATAACTTTCCCAAACTAAGTGTAAAAATTATTGGATATGTAATAGGTAGCGGTTAGGAGGTTACAATGAATTAAGAGTATAAATCAGAACAAAATGTTTTAGAACTTTTCAATCAGTATGAATATTTAAACGTTTATAAAAATGTATAAATACATTTTCGGAAAAGAGTATCATACATAAGACTAAACAGAGCAAACCGAACAAGTTGTCCATAATAAAATGTCTATGCATCCACAGAAAACAGTGATGACTTGACAAAACCATTATTATTTTTAGCAAATAAGCAAATAAGCAAAACGCTCTGCTAGGTCGATTTTTAAAATAATCATAGTATATTAGTGCATCAATGTTTCGAGCTTTACGGGATTACTTTTCAGGTGATAGCCATAAGTTTGATTTTTTAAATGGGAAAGTACATCACGGGACTGCTCATTTAAAAGCTTTTGAAATACTGATCACAAAAATGTATATTTTAATCCTTTTTGACAGCGTAGGCACAAAACTTCGGTCGAATTATTTTTAAATGTATTGATTTTTTTCGAATCCTGAGAAAACTAATAAGTAATTTTAAAAAATTTAAGCGCAGAATGAAATATTAGAGTATTATCGATGGTCGAGAGTTTCTAAGAACTTCTATAATGTTTATTTTAACAAGTCACAGAGGTGAAAAATAGAGAAAATGTAGTGTGATTTTTAATTTCAAATATATTATTCAAAATAAATTTTTTGTTTATTCTAAGGGACTGTCGGCCCTTGGCAATAATGTTCTTTCTTTTTCGTTCTGCCTTTAAATTTTTCAAAAATACTTATTAGTTTTCTCAAGATTCGAAAAAGACGAATGCGCTTAAAAAGAATTTGACTGAAATTTTGCGCCTACGCTCTCAAAAAGGGTTAAAGTGTTATACATTTTTGTAATCAGTATTTTAAAAGCCTTTAAATGAGGTGTCACATGATATACTTTCCCATTAAAAAAAAATCAAAGTTATGCCTGTCACCTGAAGTGGGATCGCGTAAAGTTCGAAACATTGATGCTATAATATACTATCATTATTTTAAAAATCGACCTGTTCGAGCGATTTGCTAAAGTGATAAAATTAAATAAGTTAATAGGGGGGTAACACTTTTATTTCAGCGCACTGTATGAAACACTACAAAAAAGAGCTCAGAAAATCTTGATTGAAGATAATACTAATCATTATAGATGATTTAAACGCCAAAAATAGCTAAAGAAACGTTTCAGGGAGGTTGTAGGGAAAAACTCATAAAACAACAAACAAGAATGGAGAAAAAGTATGTAGGTAATTTAGCAGCAGCATTAAACATGGACATAAATAGCACTAGAGATAAACACAAAGACATACGCAGAACATGGATGAGACCAGGAAGTTTGGAGGGAAATCAAATAGACCAGGTACTGATTAAAAAAACACAGAAACAATCGATAAATGACATTAGATCTCACAGAGGGGTCAACATCAATTCAGACTATATGCTAGTAATCAATGGAAAAAATGCAGAAACGTTAGGGAACACTTTAAAAGAGGCGCTCAGAGCAACAGGGGCCTAACCCACAATCCACTTTATTACATGACACTTATCTCTTGTTTAAATATTTTCAGATATAGAGTGGCACAATCATTGGTTGCTTGAGCCACCCTGCATCTGAAAATACTTAAATGAGGGATAACTTTAATGTAATAAAAGCGTTTTGGTAAAATTGTGGACTGTGGGCTAGGCCACTATTGCTCTGAGCGCCTCAAATTCTATCTCTGAGGGTCAGAGATAGAATTTGAGAGAATTGGCGAATATATGAAGTTGGGTACGCTTATGGATCAGATGTGTGAAGTACAGAAATACAGAACAGATTAGAAGCCTGGGAGAGACAGATACTTTCTAGACTAGAATAGCTTGGTCATCTAGAAAGAATGCAGGAGGGCAAAAAAGTCAAGAATATTGATTGGAGAGCACCTGAGAACAAAAAAGGGAGGGAGATCAAAAAGGAAATGAAGAGATGCAGTGATGCAAACTGTCAGGGAGCTGGGATTCAGAAATTGGAAGCTGACAGTCAAGAACAGAAAACGATGCCTCCAACAATGAACCTAAGGCCTAACAGGCCTGTTAACGCTATACATACATACATTTTAAAGCCTCAACTTTTAGTTTTCCCCTTGTAGCTCTTAGCTATGTATCTAAAAACGATAAGTATAAATCCAGAATTTTCTAAGCATTCTCCACCGACATGTAGGAAACAAGACGAGGTAATTTAAAAACAAGAACGCATCTAAGACAGTAAGTACTTGTCCATATATCGACTTGTCAAGGTTACTTAGCGCACCCTGCTCATTTACAATCCAAACTGATATCGAATAAAATCTTTATAGAAGACATTACATTTTTACTTTAGCGTTGATTTCTGAGAAATACGTACGGGATCTGTTTATAAATTGCCAATTTACGAATACAAATAACATAGCTTTAAACTGAAAACAGTATAATATTTTCTCGATGCTTCTCGTGGCGTGTCTTCCATATTTTTAAATTGACAAATGAGAAGAGTTTTAGAATTTATGGCTGCATTTTAAGCAGCAGCATAAAGTATGGTAATTGTTTCGGTTATTGTAGATGGATTTGAAGATTCTTGTTTTCAATTTATTTTTTGATTACGGGTATATACAGAGTATTACGGGTATAATATACAGGGTGTTTGGTAAAGAATGGGCCATTGTTTAACCTCAGGTTCCTGAGGTTAAAATAGGCCGACTTAAGCTAACTTACCTTAGTACAAAGTTTATAATAACTGAGATACAGGGGGTCAAAATTAAACTTTTTTTTTTATTTATTATTGAATATTACCTGACAAGTATGAGATAACAACATGAAATTTGGTATGAGGGGGTTTTTTGGGTCGAGAAAACTAAATTCCCTACCAAAAATTATGTATTGCCCAGAGGGCGCCACATACGCCTTTAAGCACTCATTTATTACGTTCAATTTTTTTATCCCTCACTCTGTATAATTTTGACATTAAAATTTTTATTATCCTATTAGTTTTACTTAACGAAAGGATACTTCTTTCATCTCCCTAAACTCAACCGTTTTCGAGATAACTGCATTTTAAATCTGCGATAAACCATCATTTTTAGCATAATATCATTGTAGTTACACCCGAAAAATAACTTAAAACCATAATAATTGTGCCAGTTCTCAAATTTATCTCATTGCATCGCAAATTCCATTTGAAGAAATTTGCGAATTTGTTTTAAGTTATTTTTCGGGTGTAACTACAGTGATATTATGCTAAAAATGATGGTGTATCGCAGATTTAAAATGCGTTTATCTCGAAAACGGTTGAGTTTAGGGAGACGAAAGAAGTAAACCTTTTTTAAGTAAAACTAATAGGAGAAAAATTAAAGTCAAAATTATACAGAGTGAGGTATAAAAAAAATTGAACGTAATAAATGAGTGCTGAAAGGCGTATGTGGCGCCCTCTGGGCAATACGTAACTTTTGGAAGGGAATTTAGTTTTCTCGAACCAAAAAACCCCCACATACCAAATTTCATATTGTTATCTCATACCTGTTACGAAATATTCAATAATAAATAAAAAAAAAAGTTTAATTTTGACACCATCTATCTCGGTTATTATAAACTTTGTCTTAAGGTAAGTTAGCTTAAATCGGCCTATTTTAACCTCAAGATCCAGAGGTTAAGCTATGGCTCATTCTTTACCAAACACCCTGTACAAGCGTTAGTTCAAAACTATCATTATTACAAATATGGAATGTACGTCTGCTGTTTTGTTTGTTTTCTTGTTCTCTGTCGTGTGTCCTTGTGTGATTTAATAATGGTAATTATTCATACTACCATTACGGAATTCATACCTCTTCACGATTAAATAGCATGATCTTATTCAAACTATGATTACTAAACCTTTCTATTATAAAATTTTGGATCAATAATAAAATATCAATTGTTGCTTTATAATAGATTTCGATGGTAGGCAAGAGGGGATTTTGCGCGTTACTCGAGTGCGTCAGAAAATCACATAAGAAACATTTATATCCTGTAACTGTACCCCATATATGGACTCTTAATACAAGGGCGTGCGTTGGGGGCAGTCCGTAAAAAAGACCTATCCTTAGAAAACCTCGAAAACGTCAAATTACGACAAGGTAAATTAAGTACACGGAGAGCAGTGTATATTTAAAAAATCTGACGATTTGAGCGGGGCGTAAGGAAATGGACGAGCCACAAAGTTACACGAAAAACGTAAATATTTCGCGAAATGAACATCAGATCGAGAAATTGAAAAATAGGTACGTATTCAATATTTGTCAAAGATCTATCGAATGACACCAAACACAAAACCCCAGAGGTGAGGTGAGGGGTTACTTTAAAATCGTAAATAGGAACCCCCATTTTCTTATTGCTGATTTGGATTTCTTACGTAAAGATAAGTAATTTTTATTCCTGGCATTTTTTAGATTTATTGATAGATGTCGCTATAATCGGAAAAAATAATTGTTGGAAATGGAAAATTAAAATGAAACATTGGAAATCCCAGTAAAATGGAAAACTTTACTTCTTTTTGGTTTTAGGACTTAATCTTTACAACCCAATAGGTCCATATGATGCTTTAATAACTGCAAATTTAGCATCCAAACATACCCTACTACTAGAAAAATGTACCTAATCGTGAACTTATGCTGAACGATTCGGCAATCACTAACTTTTTCCCTTGCTTACTAACCTTGTGTCGTCAAGTAGCGCGGCAGAAGATGTCCTTAGTTATTACGCTTGACAAAAATAAACATTCAGTGACCTTAATCACAATTAATGTTTTACACACGATTATGCAGACTGCAGAAGATACAGTACTCCTTGCGGACAGCAGAGAAGAGCTGAAAATTTTGGTTGATCGCACTACGCAACATTGCGAGAGGTTTGGAATGGCTCTGAACACAAAGAAACAACAAAAATCATCATTGTTAGTAAGAATAAAATTGATAGTCTGGGCTGATTATCGGAGAATAGGCCTTTTTGGGAAAAGTTATTTACCAGCAATTTTATTGCTGGAATCGAATTATAGGATCCTATATATTAATAATATAGGTAAGTCCTCAGATAGTGTGCTACTTTTTTTATAAACAAGATGGCGCACGAAAATCGTGTTTTTTTTCAATTATTGCTCTATAACTCCGAAGATTTTAACTTTACAACAAAAACACCCAAATAAAAATTCACCGTGATTAAATTTTGCATAGAGACGGATTTTTTCCGATCTGCTTCGACGAAAATTTTCCTCGGAAAATGCAGGTTATCCCAACAAAATCTTTAATTTTCAAATAAAGTTTTAGATAAGTAATTATCTACCAATAATTAAATAATTCGGTGACTTAAAAGCCTTTTTGGTTTAGATTATATTTCCAGAAGCTGATGAAAATTAAACGAATATTTTAGCAACAATTCAATTGTAAATTAATAAATTACGGTCGCAATAATAACCAAAATAATTATGATACACTGATCAAGCTTTGAAATCTTATAAAGATGAGATGCCTATTTAATATTTTGTCGACAAAATATGAATTTTTTATTTTTTTGCATAATCTTTAAATCTTTAAAAAAAATAGTTATAAACAAATTAACGTTTCTCAGAAAGTTTTTATTATACTATAATTTAAAAAATAGCTAAAATGGGCATTTTAAATATCTTTAAAATGAATGCTTTAAAACTTTTTTGCAACCATTTGTAAAAAAGTTATGAAACAGCAAAGTAATCATACGATTACTACTGTGTTTATACTTTTTTTAAATTCTTTCAAAGCGTAGAAGTGAGTTTAAAGTACAAGCTAATTATTTACAAAAAAATATCGATTATCAGTTTAATAGTTATATTTTAATTAAAGATCATAAATATATTTTTTTGTAATTTACACGCGCGAAAGTAGAGTAACACAGTACTGTAGCCTAACATTTTCACTCGGAGCGACGATCGGCCGCGTGATGTACACTTTTAATAAATAATGCATGCTGCGTGTCAGTCGCTTCGAGTGAACATTTTAGCTACGACTCTGTATCAGGCCTACGTTTGCGCTAAAAATTACAAAAAAAAGTGTTTTTAATCTTTGATTAAAATATAACCGTTGCAGTAATTTTTGACATTCTTTGTGAGTAATTAGGTTGTACCATAGACTCACTTTTAAGCTTTGAAACAATTACAACTAATTATAAACAACGGAGATTTCGTATATTTACTTTGCTGTTTCATAACTTTTTTGCAAATGGTTGGAAAAATTTTTTAAAGCATTCATTTTCAATACCTATGAAATACGCATTTTAAGTATTTTTTTAAATTAGAATATAATGAGCAATTTCTGAGAAATGTTAATTTGTTTATAACAATTTTTTTTAACATTTAAAGATTATGCAAAAAAATGAAAAATTTATATTTCGTCGACAAAATATTAAATAGGCATCACACCTTTATAATCTTTCTAAGTTTGATCAATGTCTCATGATTATTTTGGTTGTTATTGCGACTGTAAATTGTTAATTAACAATTGAATTGTTGCTAAAATATTCGTTTCATTTTCACCGGCTTCTGAATTTATAATCTATAACAAGAAATCTTTTATTTCACCAAGCTATATAATTATTAATAAATAATTACTGGCCCAAAAAATTTATTTGAGAATTCGAGATTTTGTTGGGAAAACCCACATTTTCCGAGGAAAATTTTCATCGAAGCAAATTGGGAAAAACATGTCTCTATGCAGAATTAAATTGGGGTGAATTTTTATTTGAGTGTTTTTGGTGTAAAGTTAAAATCTTCGGAGTTATAGAGCAATAATTGAAAAAAATAAGATTTGTCGGCGCCATTTTGTTTATAAAAAAAGTATCACACTATATGCGGACTTTGCATACCTACATTAGTAACATATAGGATCTTATAATTCGATTCCAGTAATAAAATTGCTGGTAAATAACCTTTCTTTGTACTTTACTAATTAGACCAGCGTATTTATAATCTTTATAAGTTTGATCAATGTATCATGATTATTTTGTTTATTATTGCGATCGTAATTTGTTAATTAACAATTGAATTGTTGCTAAAATATTCGTTTAATTTTCACCGGCTTTTGGAATTACAATCTATACCAAGAAAGCTTTGATGTCACTAAGTTATTTAATTATTGATTAATAATTACTTACTTAAAACTTTATTTGAAAATTAGAGTTTTTGTTAGGAAAACCCGAATTTTCCGAGGAAAATTTTCGTCGGAGCAAATCGTGAAAAACATATCTCTATGCAGAATTTAACTGCGGTGAATTTTTATTAAGCTGTTTTGGTTGTAAAGTTAAAATCTTCGGAGTTATAGAGCAATAATTGAAGAAAATACGATTTGTCGGCGCCATTTTGTTTATAAAAAAAGTAGCACACCATCTGCGGACTTTGCATACCTATATTATTAATATATAGGATCTTATAATTCGATTCCAGCAATAAAATTGCTGGTAAATAACTTTTCCATGAATTTTGCTAATTAGCCCAGAGTATGAAGGCATTAAAGGAAAAGCTTTAAAGGAAGTACCCAGATAAAATTGGGTAACATATAAAGAAATAAAAAATAAGGGTTGATCCGATTTGTTACACAAGGGAAAGTGGAAGGAAAAGGAGGACCGGGAAGACGACGCACGTCTTGGTTGAAAAATTTAAAGCAACGTAGTGGGAAAACAAAAATAGAACTCTTTAGAACCACTGCTGCACTGGAGACAGTAAAATGGGACATGATGATCGCCAATGTCCTTACACTCAACGAAAAAGGTACGTAATATTAATAAAAATGTTAATTCAGACAACAAAAGCAATACTTAAAATTTGTCCAATTCTTGGTTTTATTGGAACAACAAAGCGATGTTCATCAATTCATTAGTTTCGTTAGTTGATCCAATGTATTACGTTTATTGATTTATTAATATATAATATTTTCATTATGTATACCATAATATCACTTTATTGATATAACGAACACTGTTCACTGAGTCAACGAACACTATTCATTGAAACAACAACGTCGTTAATTGACCGACGAAGACTATTCGTTGTGTCAAGAACAGTGTTATTTCTCCTAACGTATACTGTTTCATGCATTCAATCAAT
This sequence comes from Diabrotica virgifera virgifera, assembly GCF_917563875.1. Lineage (NCBI taxonomy): Eukaryota > Metazoa > Arthropoda > Insecta > Coleoptera > Chrysomelidae > Diabrotica > Diabrotica virgifera. Next base: position 33,606,581 of record NC_065444.1, read on the forward strand.
TTCGTTTATTTCTACAATTATTTCCGTTTATTGTTACAATTAATTCCGTTCATTCCCACAATAAATACGGTTATTCTTACAAGCAATTCTATTCATTACTACAATCAGTTTCGTTCATTCCTACTATTAACGTATTTTATATTAATAATCACTGAATGCGTTAGCTCAATGTATGATATTAATTGATTAATAATAATTTTGCAAATCCCTCTTTTTTGTACTAAACCTAATGGACTTTACACTGTGTGATTTCTCATATGATTTCACTTATACAAGTCGCTGGAATAAGTGTTACCCACCCTTATTAACTTATTTATTTTTAGCACATAAGCAAAACGCTCGGGCAGGTCGATTTTTATAATAATCAAAGTATTTTATAACATCAATGTTTCGAACTTTACGCGATCCCTCTTCAGGTGACAGGCACAACTTTGATTTTTTTAAATGGGAAAGTACATCTATCAAATGACAGCTCATTTAAAAGCGTTTGAAATAGTGATTCCAAAACTGTATAACACTTTAATCCTTTTTGAGAGCGCAGGTGCAAAATTTCGATCGAATTCTTTTTAAACGCATTCATTTTATTTTGAATCCTGAGAAAACTAATAAGTATTTTTAAAAAATGTAAATTCAGAATAAAAGATTACATTATTACCGAGGGCAGAAAGTCCCTTAGAATAAACAAAAAGTTTCTTTAAATGGTACATTTGAAATTAAAAATCATACTAAATTTTCTCTTTTTCGGCCCTGTGACTTATTAAAATAATCATTATAGAAGTTCTCAGGGACTTCAGACCCTCGATAATACTGTAATATTTTATTCTGCGTTTAAATTTTTCAAAAATACTAATGAGTTTTCTCAGGATTCGAACAAAATGAATACGGTAATAGACACACGAAAACTTCCTTCCAGTACGGACTACACTTGGAAACGAAATGAAATTATTCGGCACTTCGGCAGAGGTAACAGCATTGTTTAACAAATAATTGTTTTTTAAACAATGGTAACACAGAAAAGCTAGGGGTATCACGATTAGGAAAAGCCGTTACATTTCAAATGGTGAAGCAAAACATTTATTGTTTCAACATCTGCGTTTATTGTTATCATGAACGCATTGATTGTGGTTATTAAACGCAGTAGTAGATTGATTAATGCATTCGTTGTCATAACAATCAGTTTACATCTATGGAATAATCAAATATTACTCTATATTAACAACATTTGTACCTTGTTTTAATGAAATATGTACGTTGTCACGATAAACCAAGGTAATTGCTTATCATCTACGAAATCAAGAAAGTGTTTTGCTGTCAGAATTAATAATATTATTAAATATACGAAACTTACTTATTGGCTGAATAAATTGAGTGTTATTAATTAATGTACTCTAGCTATTTTCACAATTATTATTCAGTCATTGTGACAACAACCAAATACATTAATCAATCACTGTTTATATGCATCAATAATCACTGTTAATCAATATTACGAGCTAAATTTTTTTGAGTGTAAAATATGAGGCACATGAAGAATAAGAGAAGAAAGCTTACAACTTGCCAAAGTAAACAACATGAGCAGGTTTAGTAAATATTCAGACAAAGATATAAATATGAAGATTAAAGAAGTAATACCGATTAATACGACGAAGTCGAACTACAATGTTTGGCATCAATTTATGGAATTTTGTAACCAACGCGGTTATCAATTAAATAAATCAGCTACTGGTGAAGATCTGGTGAACATATGGAAATATTGGGACTACAATATGCGCAAAAATGGGGAAGCATATAAAGAATCCTATTTACAAACAGTGTGGAATGTGGCTGCTAAACAATTCCAGAAAAAATATTGTGAAGAATTTGATAGATAAATAATTGATCCATTTTCTGGTCCAAAATTTCGCGAAGCTTAGCTATAATAAATCACAATAAAACTTTCATTTTGAACAGTTTTATTCATGAACTAATCTTACCGCATTACACTCGAGCTCTTAAAAATTACTGATTTGTACTGCCCTCGTGACAATTTGACATAATTTCTTTCCCCTTTCGGGTCGGGAAACTCAAACTATCGAATGTGAAAGATCAGGTTTTTCAGATTCGATACCTTGTGCTCGCATTATACGTGATACATCGTGTGGCAAATTCTCGTTATTGTAGCTTAATTAGAAGCGCGGGAAATATGCTGTTTAAACTATTGAATATGAATATTTTTCCATTTGGTTGACTGCAAACTGACGAAACTATAAACTATAATCCTACTTATAGTAGGATTCGATACTTTTGTTTTGTATAAATATAACTAAACATATATTTGTACAACACTAAATGTCGAATGTGTCACATTCATTAGTTTGTGATAATTTATAACAGTTATTCAATTATAAATTTGTAGACTAAGAGCCGCTATAGGTGAAATTTCTTAATCATTTTAGGCACGATGGGATACTATAACTTAAATAGTAGAACCTAAAAGAAAACGTTTGAACACTGTGCCGTCACTTTTCAGTGGCACATGCGTCGACAGTGGCGCATCAAACTGTCCACTTATGGTCAGGATAAATAAATTAAAAGTTACCCACCCTTACCAACAAAATTAAATTTTTTATATTTTTTTAAGTTTTATGTGATAAATACATAAGATTCAGCGTAATTTTAACCCACCACCCCCTTCCCCCTGCCCCCACCATCAAAAACTTAATTTTTCGTTTTTATTTTTTTTTTTGGTGGGATGCAATAAATTTTAAAATTTCAAAAAATTCACACGCATAGCTGAGGCTTTTATAAAACATGTCTATTTTTATAGACGCATAGGTAGAGTGTACATAACCTCAAAAAGATTATTTTTTTTTTCAAAAAAGCGTATAAATTTTTTTGAGGAATAGCTGCAGGTCTAATTTTTTCTTAGTCTAGTGTATTTTATCAAACTTTATATTTCTGATTTTTTTAGATTTTTTCGTTAGGCTCGCCACCTTCAAAAATCCGAAAAACTGTTTTTTGGGGATTTTCCCTATTTTATAGACTTCATAATATATGAAGTCAATTTCGTTTTTATAGGTTATATGTAACTTGCAGTAATTGAGTCCTTTAGAATATTTAAAAATGAGAGAAACACGTTCAAACCCCCCAAAACCCCCTGAAAAAACAGTTTTTTTGGATCTTTGAAGGTGACCAGCGTTACAGAAAAATCTGAAAAAATTAGAAATATAGTGGTTGATAAAATAAACAATGCTAAGAAAAAATTAGATATGCGGCTGTCCCCAAAAAAAGTTATATACTTTTTTCCAAAAAAATAGTTTTAAATTTTTTTTGAGGTTATGTACACTCAACCTACAGGTCTATAAAAATAGACGTGTTTTATAAAAGCCTTAACTATGCGTGTGAATTTTTTGAAATTTTAAAATTGATTGCATCCCACCAAAAAAAAACGAAAAATAAAGTTTTTGAAGGTGGGGGCAGGTAGAAGGGGGTGGCGGGTTAAAATTACGATGAATCTTATGTCTTAACCACATAGAATTTAAAAAAATGAAAAACATTGAATTCTGGTAATGAGGGAGGGTATTTTTTAATTTATGTATCCCGTCCATACGTGGAAAGTTTGATGCGCTACTGTCGACGCATGTGCCACTGAAAAGTGACGGCACAGTATTCAAACGTTTTCTTTTAGGTCCTACTATTTAAGTTATAGAGTCCCATCGTGCCTAAAATGATTAAGAAATTTCACCTATAGCGGCTCTTAGTCTATTATTGTAAACTGTCGAAAATGCCAAACGGCTGAGAAGAACAAAATGCATTTGTTTACAATTTGAGCGAATTTTGTTTAAGTATCGCTTCCAAGAAATTCTTGTGAGGCAGTTTATGATTTCATTTTAACGGATTTTCATTATTTGATTATACAGTTATTGGCTATTATACATTTGCTACTTTGAAACATCGGACCTAAACAAATATTTGAATAATACAAAAAGCAAAGAAACGAATGCGATTTTTTCGAAAGAAAAAATGACAAGCACTTCAAGTTTGTTATCAGTCTAACAAGGATTAAACATTACATAGAAAAAATATAAAATTTTTCCAATTTGTCAATGCGCTGATTTATGAGTCTCTAAAAAGAGTTATTTTGCTCTCCTGAAAAGTACCAATTTTCACATTCGATAGTTGGAATTGACAGGGACGAAGTGATAATTTTTACTGGAGCCTTTATCAAATAAGTTTTCCTTACTTACACGTTAAATTTCTGAAGTTTTTCTTAATATTTCTTATGGGATATTCACGTTTTAATATTTTTTTTATACAAAACAAGAACACTTGGATTATTTAAAATTCATCAGGATACATAATAACTATTTACTTGTTCTAATAACAATTATATAATGTAATACTTATGCCTACATTTTCTTCGTGTTGATATGACGATTAACAATTCCGCACATAGTTTCACATTCACTAAGCGATCACTTGCACTTTTCCAACAAGTCGTTCACTTTTTTTCATCTAGCTGACATCTAAAGAAGTCGAGTATGACTTTCGAACAGCGTCGACCTCGTATCTTTCGTATCTCGTCCGCGAGTTCTCTAAATCTAAAAGAGAAGAAGTAGACGTAAAACCACTTTCCTATAATATCAACTCTCACTACCGCAAAATCACGTTCTGTTCCCCCTCTACCCCATGCCAGCCCGTCGCTCGGTATCTTTTTTATGAATTATGTTTTATTCGCTTATTTATGACAAGAGCGAGTTTTTGCAAGATGTCATTATCGAGAAATTTTAATGCCCCTTTTTGCGGGAGATGCAATTAGAATTTCGGTTCTCCGATTCTCCGATACTTCAATTAGGTATTCAACAATTTGGTCACGCCATAAAGATTTCACCATGAAACAATACATTTAGCACTATTTGCATGTCGGTATACAGGAAAAATAAAAAGAACAATAATTAAATTAAGTAATAACATAATATATTTTGACAGGTATGATACTCAATACAATATGGTAAAATATAATCTTAAAAAGTGCTCAATTCAAATATTCTACTCAGTAAAATCTAAGTAGCGTCTATTTAATAAAAGATATTCATTTTATCTAAATGGGCACAGTTTCTGCTAAATCCTCGGCATATAATATTTGGTATTGCTTTCTAAAGCTTTCATTATAGACCTTAGACGCCCCTGGTTTCGATAGTCTTAACTAGATTCTTCCCCTTCAGTCCTTAACTTGTTTTCTCCAGTCCCTTATTCCCATTTCTTCTATTTCAGTCCGAACTATATCAGACCACTTCCTTCTTGGTCTACCTCTTCTTTTCTTTCCTTGTTCTCTTGCTTGAAAAACTGTTAGGGCGTTTCTTTCTTATGGCATTCGTAAAACATATCCCAACCATCGAACTCTCTGCGCTGCCATGATTTGCTCTGTTAATTTGGGTCTCTTGTATATATCCATTAGCTTCTGGTTTTTTCTTCTGCCTCCTAGCCTCCTTTATATCACGAAAACTTTTTCTCAAAATTTTCCTTTCCTAAATCTCTAGCTTTTTTATCTGTCAAATTCATCGTTAAGTTCCACATGCATGCAACACCATTGGTCTCATTATTGTTTCATAACTTCGAATATTGGCTACTTTTTATACGTTTTGTGCCTTTAGTAGTGCATTTAATGATCCTACTACTTTGCTACCTTCCAGCAGCCCTTTATCTATTTCTCTTTCGTCCCCTCTATTTATAACTGTTTTACTACAAGGTATTCAATTTGTGTTATCTTCTCAAATTTATACTCTCTGTCATTCGTACTTTGAGTGATCCTTTTATTTTCTTCTGCATTTTCCTCTCTCTACTTGGTTGAGTAACTCTGTTTACAAGTGTTCTCCCTGTTTTAATACTGTATTGACGTTAAAATTTGAAAAACTTCCCTCGATCATGACTTTATTGATTGTATTATTTAACTGTATTTTAACTAATCGTATCAGTTTCTCTGTTATTCCTAGTGTTCACATTACTTCGTATAGTCCGTTTCATGAGATGGTGTCTATTGCCTGTCTTTTGCTGCATTTTATATCCTCCTACCTTAAATATCTCTGCTGATACTCCTGTTTCTCCATTTTTATTTCTTCAAAACATTGTGGAAAATCACGTTCTGTTCCCCCTCTTCCCCATGCCAGCCCGTCGCTCGGTATCTTTTTTATGAATTATGTTTTATTCGCTTATTTATGACAAGAGCGAGTTTTTGCAAGATGTCATTATCGAGAAATTTTAATGCCCCTTTTTGCGGGAGATGCAATTAGAATTTCGGTTCTCCGATTCTCCGATACTTCAATTAGGTATTCAACAATTTGGTCACGCCATAAAAGATTTCACCATGAAACAATACATTTAGCACTATTTGCATGTCGATATACAGGAAAAATAAAAAGAACAATAATTAAATTAAGTAAGTAATAACATAATATATTTTGACAGGTATTATACTCAATAAAATATTGTAAAATATAATCTTAAAAAGTGATCAATTCAAATATTCTACTCAGTAAAATTAGTCCAGCAAGCCACTGCGCATCCACTAGGAAAAATATTCTAATTCGGATTTTTTGCACAATCTTACTCAAAAAGGACTCCTTTTAACAAATTTGCATGTTGCCAGGACCAAAAGGTGGTCAAAAATTTTTTAAACGTTTTTTTTTTGTTTTTTCCTAAAATTATTATTTTTGCATGGAAAAAAGTTTTTTTTTAGGTTTTTTGGATCATTCCAAACAGAAAAGGTCTTTAGTGACTTTTCTCTAAAAATGATAGTTTTTGACATATAAGCGATTAAAAATTGAAAAATTGCGAAATCGGCCATTTTTAACCCTCAAAAACTATGTGAAAAACTGAAAATTTGAATGTTGCCAAGGTAGGTAGATATTCTTTAAACATCGATTGATGAAATCCCGAAGAGTTTTTTGCAATACAATATTCAAAACTCCTTTGTTTTTTAATTGTTAATCAAGCGTGCGCGACACTATTTTCCACCGACAGTATGGTGCAAATGAAAGGAATAAATTCGTTATTTCGTAAACTGGCGACTTTAAGGAAAAATCCCGAAACAGGTCGATTTTTATTTTTAAGTTATGATATTGTGGCATATATGGTATACTAGTGACGTCATCCTTCTGGGCGTGATGACGTAATCGATGATTTTTATAAATGAGAATAGGGGTCGTGTGGTAGCTCATTTGAAAGGTTCTTCAATTCTCTATTCAGTGATGTAAACATTTACATAATTATTTATACAGGGTTTCCTTCTACTTCTTTTTTTTCAAATAATTTAATTTAATAAAATTTTTTGGACACTCTGTATAAACAATTATGTAAATGTTTATATTAATGAATAGAAAATTAAAGAACCTTTCAAATGAACTAGCACATGACCCCTATTCTCATTTAAAAAAATCATCGATTACGTCATCACGTCCACATGGATGACGTCACTAGTATACCATATATGCCACAATATCATAACTTAAAAATAAAAATCGACCTGTTTCGGGATTTTTTCTTAAAGTCGCCGGTTTACGAAATAACGAATTTATTCCTTTCATTTGCACCATACTGTCGGTGGAAAATAGTGTCGCGCACACTTGATTAGCAATTAAAAAACAAAGGAGTTTTGAATATTGTATTGCAAAAACTCTTCGGGATTTCATTAATCGATTTTTAAAGAATATCTACTTACCTTGGCAACATTAAAATTTTCAGTTTTTCACATAGTTTTTGAGGGTTAAAAATGGCCGATTTCGCAATTTTTCAATTTTAAATCGCTTATATGTCAAAAACTATCATTTTTAGAGAAAAGTCACTAAAGAACTTTTCTGTTTGGAATGATCCAAAAAACCTAAAAAAACTTTTTTCCATGTAAAAAAAATAATTTTAGGATAAAAACAAAAAAAAAACGTATAAAAAATTTTTGACCACCTTTTGGTCCTGACAACATGCAAATTTGTTAAAAGGAGACCTTTTTGAGTAAGATTGTGCAAAAAATCCGAATTAGAATATTTTTCCTAGCGGATGCGCAGTGGATTTCTGGACTAAATCTAAGTAGCGTCTATTTAATAATAAAAGATCTTCATTTTATCTAAATGGGCACAGTTTCTGCTAAATCCTCGGCATATAATATTTTATATTGCTTTCTAAAGTTTTCATTATAGACCTTAGACGCCCCTGGTTTCGATAGTCTTAACTAGATTCTTCCCCTTCAGTCCTTAACTTGTTTTCTCCAGTTCCTTATTCCCATTTCTTCTATTTCAGTCCGGACGATATCAGATCACTTCCTTCTTGGTCTACCTCTTCTTTTTTTTCCTTGTTCTCCTGCTTGCAAAACTGTTAGGGGATTTCTTTCCTATGGCATTCGTAAAACATATCCCAACCATCTAGCTCTCTGCGCTACCATAATTTACTCTGTTAATTTGGGTCTTTTTTATATATCCATCAGCTTCTGGTTTGTTCTTCTACCTCCTAGCTTCCTTTATACCACGAAAAGCTTTTCTCCAAATTTTCCTTTCCTAAATTTCTAGCTTTTTTTCATCTTTCAGATTCATGGTTTAAGTTTCACATGTATGCAACACCATTGGTCTCATTATTGTTTCATAATTTCGAATATTGGTTACTCTGCATACGTTTTTTGCTTTTTTTTTATTTAAATTTATGTGTCTCGGTTGCAATGGCCATTGACACAAACAGTATTGGTTATACAATAGTTAATTACAATGAGGACTTAAAATTAATTATTATAACAGTTAATTTCTAAATCTTAAATAACTTTAGGTAAAAATTATGACAGAAATATTGGGAGTAAAATTATTAGATACTATAGAGACTTACAACTAATTATTACAATAATTATTAATTATGGATTATAGTGATTAATTATTAATCACTAAATTTTGAATAATAGGTAGAGATTATAAAGACAAAAGATCATATTGTGTTAAATAATCGAATGTCTTTCAAGAAACTAATTAGGTTATGAAGTTGATCGGACGAGTTTAAAATATCTTTAATATTTGGCTTAAGTTTATGTCGATTTCTTTGAGTCACATACTGAGGACACTCAATAAGGATGTGTAATAGTGCATTTAATGATCATACTACTTTGCTACCTTTTAACAGCCGTTTATCTATTTCTCTTTCTTCGTCCCCTCCATTTATAACTGTTTTACTCCAAGGTATTCAAGTTGTATTACCTTCTCAAATTTATATTCTCTGTCATTCGTACTTTGAGTGATCCTTTTATTTTCTTCTGCATTTTCCTCTCTCTACTTGGTTGAGTAACTCTGTTTACAAGAGTTCTCCCTGTTTTAATACTGTATTGACGTTAAAATTTGAAAAAATTCCATCGATCATGACTTTAATGATTGTATTATTTAACTGTATATTAACTATTCGTATCATCATCATCATCATCCAGCCTCAAAAGTCCACTGCTGAACATAGGCCTCCTCCCCTCGTTTCCAACCCCATCTATCCTGCGCCGCCCTCATCCAGTTTTTATTTACCTTTCTTAAGTCGTCAGTCCATCTTGTAGGCGGTCGACCGACGCTTCTCTTGTCTTCTCTTGGCCTCCATTCCAATAACCTCTTCGTCCATCGCCCATCTGTCATTCTGGCTACGTGTCCTGCCCATCTCCACTTCAACCTGGCTATCCTCTCGATGACGTCAGTCACCTTTGTTCTTCTCCTGATTTCTTCGTTTCTGATTTTGTCTCGCAGAGTTATTCCTAACATTGACCGCTCCATTCTTCTCTGCGTGACTCTTAGTTTGGTAGCCGAGGCTTTAGTTAAGGTAAGTGTTTCTGATCCGTACGTCAAGACTGGGAGGACGCACTGATCGAATACCTTTCTCTTTAGACATGTGGGTAACTCACTTTTAAAAGTTTCTCTCAGTTTTCCAAATGCTGCCCACCCAATTCGTATCAGTTTCTCTGTTATTCCTAGTGATCACATTGCTTCGTATAGTCCGTTTCATGAGATGGTGTCTATTGCCTATCTTTTGCTGCAGTTTATATCCTTTAATATCCCTGCTGATACTCCTGTTTCTCTATTTTTATTTCTGCAAAACATTGTGCAACATCACGTTCTGTTCCCCCTCTTCCCCATACCAGCCCGTCGCTCGGTATCTTTTTTATGAATTATGTTTTATTCTCTTATTTATGACAAGAGCGAGTTTTTGCAAGGTGTCATTATCGAGAAATTTTAATGCCCCTTTTTGCGGGAGATGCAATTAGAATTTCGGTTCTCCGATTCGCCGATACTTCAATTAGGTATTTAACAATTTGGTCACGCCATAAAATATTTCACCACGAAACAATATATTTAGCACTATTTGCATCTCGGTATACAGGAAAAACAAATAGAACAATAATTAAGTAGTTAACCCATATTTTAACAGGTACTTTAATCTTAAAATATGCTTAATTTATTATATACTACTCGGTAAAATTTAACAAACGTTTATTTACAAAAACATCTTCAAACTGTGCCTACTTTCTGCTAAATCCTAAGCTTATAATATTTGGCATTGCCTTCAAATGTTTTCATTTTTCCCTATCATAATCCTTTACTTTTTCTCTCTAGTACCTTATTCCTATTTCTTCTATATCAGTCCGGACTACATCAAACCACTTTCTTCGTCGTCTACCTCTTCTTTTCTTCTCTTGTTCTCCTGTTTGCAAAATTCTCTGCATCCTGATTCTATTTGTTATTTTGGGTCTCTTATACATCTCCATTAGCTCCTGGTTTGTTCTTCTGCGTCATTATCCGCTAATTTTCTTTACATGTACCACCAAAAAATTGTCCTCTCCTAAATCTCTAGCTTCTATCTTATTCATTGTCCAAGTTTCAAGTGCATACAACACCATTGATTTCATTACTGTTTCATAAGTTCGAACATTGACTGCCCTTAATACGTTTTTTGTCTTCAACAGTGCGATTAATGATCCTACTAATTTGCTACCTTTCAACAACCGTTACTCCAGGGTATTCAAATTCTGTTACCTCTCAAATTTATACTCTTTGTAATTTAGACTCTTTGCAAGAGGAGCATTTATAAAACTTAGATTTATTCTAAACAACTCTCAGCTGAACTTACAACTAAAAATCAAGTTCCTAAAATGTTATGTGTATCCTGTGTTACTATATGGATGTGAAACCTGGATCATGAAGTTAATATGATGAACAAATTAGAAACCTTCGAGATGTGGTTATACCGTAGAATGCTCAGAATATCTTGGGTTCAACGCATTTCAAACAGAGAAGTCTGAAACAGAGTAGGTCAAGGTGACGGTGACTTAATCAAGATGATAAAAAGAGGTAACTTGAATATTTGGGGCTCATAATGAGAGGCAGCATATACAGGATGCTGCAGTTAATACTCAATTGAAAGATCGTCGGAAAAAGAGGAATTGGCCGGAAGACATATTCATGGCTCCGAAACCTTCGTCAATGGACTGGCTTAACAGCAGATCAATTATTACACGCCGCGCAAGATCGAGAACGATATCGGCAAATTGTTATGGAAGCTACCCTCAGAGAAGCTACAGAGAGAGCAGCATATGTACCTCCTGATGAGAGACTAATAAGTTTCGAAACCGGTAGAGATGCTTTTTTGTTTCGTTTTCGTTTTGCAACGAAATTGAAAATTGTTATTCATTTTTGATTTTTTTTTATATAGTTTATATTGTGTTGTACTTTTTAGCATTTTTTTGAATTTAAAATTTTATGCAAGTTCCCTATTGTGGATAATCCCATATAAACACAATATTTAACTTAGACATGGCACAATAAAGCAGTTTCAGATCCTTGTTGAATAGTCGTGTATTTTTAGAATTGTTTTAAAATTATTAACGTCTTGGTTGATTTAATTCTCTGAAATACTTTTTCCCAAACAGTAACAATTTTATTTGCGGTTTATATTCTAAATTTTAAAATATATAAAAATATCCATTCTACTCTTTTTCTGACCACAAAACTAATTGCACATATCTCAGAACCAAGATTTTAAGACGAAAGATTTCTTGACACGGTCTGATAGCCATTTTAGGTATGTGAATCTCCGTTATTCAATTTATGTACCTATGTTTAATTTATATCCAAATTTATACCGATGTTTAAACCAATACAACTAAAATATTTTGAATAAATTATAAGGCATTCACAATTTATTAGTTGCCTTAAGGTAATAAAAGAAACCTACAGAGTAACACAATTTTATCTAGTCTGCATCTCGGACATATTTTAATCTATAATTATTGTGATTATTTCATTCATAGGAGATTCTGACCAATAGAAAGCTACATAAATCTAAATTAAATCGATAATTTTTGATAATTTCCCGTCGTCAAGTATATTACGTCAGATGCCCTTCGTTGCTACGAAAAAATACATTCAGTGATATTAATGATAATTAATGTTTTAAAAATCATAAAAGTGATGACTTTCAACCGTCAAATTAATATTTATAACAACTGTGTGTTTAATTGTACTAATTTGTACTTACATAAATAAATTACAATAACATTTTGGTGTTGAACAGTTTTATTCATGAAATAATCGCAACAAATTGCACTCGATCTCTAAAATTAATATAGAATTTTGGCCCTCGTGACACTTTGACATAATTTTACTCGCCTTCGGCTTGTGAAATTAAAACTGTCAAAGTGTCACTCGGGAAAAATTCAATAATTTTAGAGCTCTTGTGCAATTACTACTGATTATTTCATTTATAGGAGATTGTGACCCATAGAAAGCTACAGAAATAAAAATTACAGCGATTATTTTGTAATGATTTAAACTTCCGGATTCATGACTGTCTGTCCGTTTGTCCGTTCGTCCACGAATATAAATCCATTATTAAAAATGACTCAAAATTAGTGAAATCGTATATGAATCGACACAAAGTTACACGAAGAGTTCAAATATCGATTTCCGTTTCTAGTTTTGATACTTTGGGTGAAAACCTAGGACTTAAGAAGTCCAAATACTTGTATTTTATTGGTTGGGGAGCCCAAGTGGGGATTTTTGTAGTTACTCGAGCGCGTCAGATTATCATAATATGGAGAGAAACCTGGTACCCTGCAGATGTACCTCTACCATATATTGGCTCTTACTCTTAACACAGGGGAGTTCGTTAAGGGGGGGCCCGAAAAAAAATCTATCCTTAAAAAAACTCGAAATTGTCAGATTAAGATAAGGTAAGTTAAGTACATGCAAAAGAGTGTATATTTCAAAAATATGTCGATTTGAGCTGGGCGTAATGAAATGGGTGAGTCCCAAAATTTCACAAGATAAAAGCGAATATTTCGCGAAATGAATGACAGATTGAAAAACTAAAAATTATGTGCTAAACATTTTTTTAAAATATATCGTAGGATACCAAACACGAGTTCCCACGGAGAGAGGTGGGGTGTAAATTTAATATTTTAAATACAAATCCCGCGATATTTCGCGAAATGAACATCAGATCGAAAAACTGTAAAATACACTTATTTAATATTTTTGAAGTTATACTTCTTTACCGGCGATAGAGGGTGATTTTTTTATATGTTAAAACCTATCAGCCCGGCGCATGCGCATTATAACTTTGTTCTGATTGGATGTTCAAATGACATGTCAAAAATTATCCGATATGGCAGCTGTGGTTTGGAGGTAAAGGTAAACAAATGTATAATATATTAGTTTTATTGTTGTGAGGACAGAAACAAAAAAGTTTATAATATTGTAGTGACTTTTAAATAGTTTTTAAAAGCAACAGGTAGGGGAAGGGGGGTATGATGGGGTAGCTAAGGAAAATAACAAAAATACAACATAATTACTACGTTTATTACTATTATTAATTGATGGCACGTTACGTCATTAATCTAACTATGATTTGGTACAATCTTTGGAAAATCAACCTATCACATTTTTCAACAATTAGCCATTAATAAGAACATTATGAAAAACCATCTTGCCCCATACTATGGGGTATGATGAGGTAATGGAATTGGGGCATGATGGTGATGCTAATTAATTCTCACAAAACAAACAAAAATGCGTATTTGCTCCAGATCTTCATTGTCCACCCTAGCACAAGCATTGTGAGCTCATCATCCACAGATCTGGCAGCCTACCCAGGGTTCTGACGATGTCACTTTATCTATGGCTGTTTTCATAGCATCTCTCGACCACTCTCCTCTTTTTGTTTTTTTCTTGTAAGTACGTACCATGGTATTATCTAAAATAATAATCCAATGTTATTTATTAAGAAATTTAAATTAACCCAGACTTACCACCAATGTCCCATCATACACCGCACCCAATACCCCATCTTGCCTCAAAAGGTAACTTTGAACAAAAAAAAATTCACTAATTAAATGCTTAACGTATTCACACAAACAATATGCCATTATCAAAATAAGAATACTAGTAACCAACGATAAAAAAAGACATTAATGAGGTGATCATAATTACCTTAAAATAACGATGGTTGTCCTTGCACAAAATTAGATCAACGGATCGCTAAAACAGTTTTCCGTTTGTAAACAAAAAACGCGTGCACTCTCATTCACGGTTTCTCTTGCAGGGACCGTTAATCGAATGACTCTTCCTATTGAGCTACTGCATGCTATTCACCAACGTGTAGTTTCTTGTTTGTGTGCGGTACCCCGTCTTACCTCGAGACCCCGTCATGCCCCCCATTCCCCTACGTAATAATTGTTAATGTATCATGGGTATAAACCTACCTATTTGATCTGCCAAAATACATAGTATGTAATACTTTTATTTATAGAATTTGATTACCATCAAAATTTCTATCAATATTCACCTAATATATTGGTTTTTTGCTCTATGTTTTGTTGTATTTTTTCAATTCTAAATCATTTCAATTCAAAATTAAAATAATTTGATCAATTTTCAAAATATCAAAATATCACAAGTTTAATCCGTTTAGTTAGTCGATCTTCGTAAATAATGACACATAGTGTCCGTGGCTAAGCGGAGAAGGCGAGTGAATTCCAATACCAACCGCTCTTATCAGCGCTGGTTCGAGTCCCAATAGAAACTTTCTTTTTTGTTTTTTTTTTAATACATTTTATGATTGTAAGTATATTTATTATATAATTGTATTTTCAGAAAATACGTATTTAGTTAAAAAAATTTTCGACAATTAATTTTCAGACATCATTTGTGGCTTGTTTAATGTGTTTGTGTGTGTTTTATTCTTTTATTATTTTAATTTTTGGCACTGTTCTAATAAAAATGTTTGAGAAGTAGTAAGTATAAATTAGTTTAATATTTAAACAAAATATAAATAAAAAGTATATTAATTTCGTTTAAATCATATAATAGAAGTATAACTTCTTACGTGCGTACAAAGTACACACACATTCTTTTTTTAAAAATCTATCGAGTGGCACCAAACACGATCCCCCACGGAGGTAGGGTGAAGGGGTTACTTTAAAATCTTAAATAAGGACCCCCATTTTTTATTGCAGATTTGGATTCCTTACGAAAGAATAAGTAACTTTTATTCGAAATATTTTTTTGAATTATGCATAAAATGCATACAATTTAACGATTGTTGGAAATGGAAAATTAAACTAAAAATGGAAAGTCCCCACTAAAATGGAAAACTTTACTTAACTTTTTTTGATTTTAGGACCTACTCGTCACAACCCAATAGGTCCCCAAAGCACTCGAGTGACTGCACATTTAGTATACTTTGCTCCCCTACTATAAAAATTATTTAACTGAAATATAATTTTATTCGGCAGCAGAATTTAAATGTATGAAATTCACGTAGTTTAAACAAGTTTAATATTCACAGCAAATATTAACAAAACATTTTTTTCGCAACTAAGTTAATCAAATATTGTCCTATTTTCACTCATGCAAAAAATATCGAAATGATGATACTACGTGTATGCTTTAAAATATTTTTTTAATTGGACTGACAATAAAATGAAACAAACATAACATAACAAATTACATGTTTAAAACAACTACTGTCGTTTTATGGATGAAAAATTATTTTTTCTATGGGTTAACATATTCCTTTTGTTTCTCTCTCTATCTATTTCTGCCTCTTTCTCTGCCACAATTCTTGTATTTCGCATTTTGCAAATGCAATATTGTCAAGATAATAGCCCCATGAAATGGGTAATCGGGGAAATGGTTTCATATGGTTCAGTATTACCATACGTTAAATTTTTCTTATAAATCTTTAGTCAGATAAATATGTACATCCATTTTTCTCTATGACCAAGCTGATTGCCAATAAGACCGTTCTATTAACGTTATTAAAGTGTATTATTTTTTAAATACCTAACATTTCTAAGAAAAACAAACACAATATATACAGTATAATAATTATTAGAAGTGATTATAAAAAGTAGTACTTAGTATGTAGTAACAAATATAAGAGGTACATGTTAAAGTAGATGGCATTGAAATACATCATTTCAAAGAGAGGCGCACTATCTAGGATATATTGTTTCAGCAAATGGAATTAAAACTGATCCAGAGAAGATTTCAACTATTAAAGAATGGCCTAAACCAGGAAATCAAAAAGAAATTAGAAGTTTTCTTGTACTCTGTTCATTTTACCGAAAATTTATTAAAGATTTTGGCCGCAGCGCTAAGGCCCTTTATCGACTAACCGAAAAACAACATTGAATTTGACTTTACACCGGATTTTCAAAATGCCTGATTGTCATTTATGGACAAAGAGAAATAAAGCTTCCTCGAGATCTAATTTTCGGAAGATTACCTCCCTTTGAATAACAACCTTCATCCCTGACTTACATTAAAAATTTAAGAGAAAAATTGGAAAAAGCTTACGAATTTACTCGTAAAAGTTTGAAGCTCCAAAGCGATAAAGCCAAGGCCCGACTCGACATGCATGCTACCGGAACAACTTTAGAAAGAGGTGATCCAGCATCGTTATACAATCCCACACGTAAGAAAGGACTTTGTTCAAAACTTCAACAAAACTGGGAAGGTCCATACACCGTCTTGAAGAAAATAAACGATCTAGTCTACCGCATTCAGTTTTCAGTTAAAAGTAAACCCAAGGTAGTTCATATCGAGAGATTAGCCCCATAATATGGAACTGATCCACCCTGTTGTCTCCAACCGGTTCCTGATAGACCAGTTATCCCCAGTGTGTTTTAAATCTATGTGGATATGGATATTGAAGAAACCCAATTGGGATTCCGTAGAGGCGAAGGTACCCGTGAAGCTCTCTTTGCATTCAACGTATTAATCCAGAGATGTTTGGACGTGAACCAGGATATGTACGTCTGTTTCATAGATTGCAACAAGGTTTTCGATAAAATCCGCCACAAACAACTAATGGACGTCCTCAAAGCAAAACAATTACAATACAATGATCTTCGAATTATAACAAACCTATATTATAAACAGCAAGCACACATACGCATTAACGAACACACATCAGGAGAGTTCAAAATTAAAAGAGGAGTGCGACAGGGGTGTGTATTGTCACCACTACTATTCAATGCATACTCTGAAGAAATTATGAAAACAGCTCTTGAGGGAGAAACAGCAGGAATAAAGGTAAATGGAACGCCAATTAACAACATCAGATATGCGGACGATACTATCATAATAGCAGACAACCTGAAAGACCTCCAAAATCTAATGAACAAGATAGTTGAGTATGGAGAAGAATATGGATTATCAATAAACATCAAGAAAGAAAACTAAATTTATGAGGATATAAAAAACCCAAAATGATGATGAAAGCCTGACAGTTAAAGATAAAACAAGTGAACAAGTAGAAAACTACAACTATCTTGGCACAATAATTATTCACACAAACGATTACTCCAAAGAAATCACAGTTCGCATAGAGAAAGCAAGAACAAACTTCAGTAAAATGAGAAAGGTACCTTGCGCAAGAGAACTGAAATTAGACTTGACACTTAGGCTAGTAAGGTGCTATATTTTCTCGACTCTGCTTTACGGGATAGAAGCATGGACATTTAACGCATCGACTACTAAAAAGTTGGAAGCATTTGAACTGTGGGTGTATAGAATAATCCTGAAGATATCGTGGACCGAGTATATAACAAACAACGAAGTCATGAGAAGAGTCAACAAAAGACTGGAAATATTGGAAACTATCAAGACACGAAAGCTGCAGTACCTGGGGCATGTTATGCGTAATGAGAGATACAACATACTTCAGTTGATTATACAGGGGAAAATCCAGGGCAAGAGAAGTGTAGTAAGGAGCCGAATCTCGTTGTTGCGTAACTTGAGGGAATGGTACGGATGCACATCAACCGAACTATTCAGAGCAGCAGCATATAAGATCAGAATAGCCATGGTCATTGCCAACCTCCGTCGCGGAGATGGTACGTGAACAAGAAGAAGAAGTATTTTAAATATAACTGATAAGGTTTTTTGTAAATATTATAGTTATTCTATAAATAAGAAATATAAAATCATCTATCTTTTATTGTCTCTTCCTACTGTACAAAAATTATTGCATTTGCGCTTGCCGATATGGTTAAATATCTGGTCAATAAATTATTGAGTATCTGCAATATACTCTACTTATATCGCAACAAGTGATCTACTATCTTATTAGTTTTCGGTTAGACAGGTTATATAACAGCTTCTGTGCAGCAACAAAAACTATTACATAAATGGAAAGACACTGCACTTGTATTAGTATAAAATATCTATATCATATTGTCTACCTGCAAATTGTTACAAGGTCGACGAACCTTTAAAACTGTCTAATAGTAACAATTGCTGTAATTTATAGAAACTTAATTGGAAATAAGTGTTTTAAGTATATAAGTGAACTGCTTATGGGGCCGTGAATATCTAACCTTATTTAGTGCTTCATTTTCAAGAACGAAAGTTAAAAAGTCTTTGATAAATGTTACTAATTAAGTCTTTATACCTGTTTAGAACCGTAATAAATTGCTTGCTATAATAGGTCTTGGGCCCACACTTAAAAAAAAATATTACCTCTATCACGAGACTTATTTTGTTCAGTTATTCATACCGAATCGTCCAGAGCAATAAGATTTTTCTCGTTACACATCCTCCTCCAGGCCGAAACCAAATTTTTTAAGTAGTATGGACATCTATAATAATAACCTATATGTTTCCTGCAGCCGATTTTGATGATATACATAGTTATAAACAAATAAAGATTAAAAAACGGTAAATTTTTGCTTTATTCGTCTATTACTAAAAAATGAAGCATTCTAAACAAATTTGAGAATAAGAAACTCATAAATCATCTAAAGAACTTCAATAAAGCGTTCGCTGAATATGTCTATGTCTATCCTTATTTCTTGCTTAGAAAATTGCAAAATAAGTCATAAATTTTGAGATTTTATAAATGTTCATAAATTATGTAAAAATCTTATTATACGGAATGCTGAGACTTCTTGTGCTTAAATTATATTTTAAATTTCAAAGCAATTCGTCAAATAGTTTAAAAGTTATTTAATTTGTTTATCCCAAATTCATTTTTTTTTTGCAATACTAAAAGTCAGAAAATTATGAGGTTACAGTAATACTTCGGACAGTTTATGAAAGAAGAACATTATTTATACTATTAACTGAATTTAAAAAAAATTACAAGAAGTAATTTTAAACAGTGTAAAATTATTTTGCAAAAACACGTCGATTTTTGCTTACTTATAAACAATTAGAATAACTTTTTAACCGTTATCCGTAGAAAAATTATTTTTTCATATTTAGAAAGACTGCATCTTTATACATATTTAGAAGGAAAAACAATTGTCCTAGGACAATTAGGGACGAAGTTAGCCCCCCCCCTTTTTTAATTCACAGGTTCTCGCAAAATAATTCTGCAATATTTAGAATTATTATTTGTCATTCTTTTTTTAATTAAATTAATAGTGTAAATTTTCTTCTTTCATAAACTATCCAAGGCATTACTGTAATTTCATCATTTTGTGACTTATAGTGTTGCAAAAAAAATTAATTTGGGAAAAACAAATTAAATAACTTTTAAACTATTTAACCAATTGCTTTGAAATTTAGGGTATGATTTGAGCACCAGAAGTTTCAGCACTCCTTGTAATCAGAAGGTTCTAAGTTAATTTTTTTTATAAGTTATGAATAATATTTATAAAAACTCAAAATTTATTATTTATTTTGCAATTTTGTAAGCAACCAATAAGGTTGGACATATTCAGCGAACGCCATATTGAAGTTTTTTACATGATTTATGAGCTACTTTCTCTCAAATTTGTTTAAACTGTTCAACTTTTTGGTAATAGACGAAAAAATTGAAAATTTACCGTTTTTTGATCTTCTTCATTTGTTTATAACTATGTATATCATCAAAATCGGCTGCAGGAAACATATAGGTTATTATTATAGATGTCCACACTACTCAAAAAATATGCTTTTGGCCTGGAGGGGGTTGTGTCACCAACATGATATTTTTTTCCTTATTTCTCTGAACTATCGGACGACTTTTCTAATACGGAAAAATTTTGGGAGGGGATGGTTTCATAAATATAGAGGTTTCTAAAGTTTGGTTGGTCCGACAACTGGTGTAGGTACCCTTAAAAATTTGTCCGACAATATTACCAGCTAATTGTCAATATTTTTTATCAAATAATCCTGCAAAAATCATCTGTAAGGGCATAAATTTTATGAGTCTTTCTGACGCGTGCGATCCCCCAAACACAGCAAAGATATGGAGTCATCAGATTGATACCCTCACAGCTAATTATTTCAGCATGGAATAATGTGAACCAGCACTGGAATGGACCATTACTATATTTAAGTGTAGCTCTCGCATTCCAGCGCCACTGGAATAGTGTGAACTTACAATCCACGGTTTGATTACACGTTGAACAATGTATACGCAGTATTGAAGGCTAATTATGGAGATGGGAGGTGGATCAAAGATAGAAACCCATTACGTATGAGATCAAATAACAAGAAAATACATCGAAGGCGGCAAAGCTATTTCGGGATTACAGTGATGAATAAATTAGAAGCATTCGAGATATGGCCTTACCGTAGAAAGCTCAAAATACCATGGTTTCAATGCATTTCAAACATAGAACTGTTAAACGGAATAGGTCAAGGCGAAGGTGACTTGACGAAGGTGATAAAAAAGAAAAAAACCTGAATATCTAAGGCATGTAATGAAAGGTAGCAGATGCTGGTTACTGTAGTTAATACTCAACGGAAAGAACGAGAAAAAAAGAGAAATTTATAAGAAAAAATATTCATGGCTCCAAAACCTCAATCATCAATGGCTTATCACCAGATGAATTGTTACATACCGCGCAAAATCAGCCTCATTATCTTTGTCTTATCCCTATATATGCGGGGTCAGCTTCCCTAATTGCATTTCTCCACAAAATTCTATTTTGGGTCATATCAATGTTAATCCCTTTTACCAACATGTCCTGCCTTATCGTCTCCCCCCAGGTCTTCTTTGGTCTTCCTCTCCCACTCCTTCCAGGAATCTGCACTTCAGCTATTCTTCGTATTGGGTGATTAACGTCTCGACGTTGAACATGACCATACCATCTTAACCTATGCTCTTTCATTTTGGCGTCAATTGGTACCACACGTAGACTTCTCCTAATATACTCATTTCTAATTTTATCTTTCTTTGTCACTCCACTCATCCATCTAAGCATTCTCATTTCCGCCACATGCATTCGTTGTTCCTCTTTCGTTTTCACTGTCCAACATTCAGTTCCGTACACCATAGCCGGTCTTACGGCTGTTTTATAGAATTTTCCCTTCAGCTTCATTGAAATTTTTCTGTCACACAACACACCATTCGCTTCTTTCCACTTTATCCATCCAGCCCTAATTCTACTGCATGCATCTCCATCTATTTCTCCATTACTCTGTAATACCGATCCTAGGTAGTCAAAACTATTGCTTTTCACAATCATTTCACCACCCAAAGATACCATTTTATTTGTAGTAACTCCATCTTTAAATGAACATTCCAAATACTCTGTTTTTGTCCTACAAAATTTTAAACATTTTTCCTCCAGAGCTTGTCTCCACTGTTCCAGTTTTTGTTCTAAGTCTTTTTCACTATTTCCTATTAACATTACATCATCGGCATACATTAGGCGCCATGGAATGCTACCCTGTAGTTTCGCTGTTATCTGGTCCAAAAAGTAATGAGAATAAATAAGGACTAAGCACCGAGCCTTAGTGCAATCCTAGTTTCACCTGAAATTTATCAGTCTCTCCCATACCCGTCCTCACACTAGTCGTTACTCCCTCATACATATCTCTCACAATCTTTACATATTTGCCAGGGACTCCTTTCTAATTGAATACCATATGAGCGTTGGTCTCTTTATTCCTGTATTTTTCCATTAGTTGCCTTACAATGAAAATTGCATCTGTTGTGGATCTGCCCTGCACAAACCAAATTGATTATCGGATATTTCGGTTTTTTCACGTATCCGTCTATCAATTACTCTCTACCATATTTTCATGGTGTGGCTAAGTAGTTTTATAGCGCTGTAGTTTGTAAATTGTTGTATGTCTCCCTTGTTTTTGTAGACAGGTACTAATATACTGCTTCTCAATTCGACTGGCATTTTTGTCCAACTTCCATAATTCTATTAAATAGACCTGCTAGCCACCTTGTTCCTGTCTCTCCCAATGCTCTCCATACTTCCCCAGGAATATCATCTGGTCCGACTGCTTTTCCTTTCTTTATTTTTTGAAGCGCTTGAGCCACTTCCTCGTTTGTTATTCTGGTAACCATTGCTGTTACTGTCTCCGTTAACTCCACAGGCTGTCTGTCAAATTCTTCATTTAATAAACTGTCAAAACACTTTCTCCAACTCTTTTTGACATCTTTTTCGTGAATTAGTATTTTATTATTTTCATCTCGGATACATCTAATCTGATTAAAATCTCTTGCTTTCTTTGCTCTCTGTTTGGCTATTTTATATATCTTTGCTTCGCCTGTCCTGGTATCAAGTTGATCGTATAGTTTTGAGTACGCTTCTGCTTTAGCTTTTGCTACTGCTACTTTCGCTTCTGCGCAAAATCGACAAAGGCAAATTGTCGTTAGGTACTCAAAAAGAGAAACATGTTTGTTGATATTATTAAAAATATAAAGCACAAGGTGTTTATTTGAGAGGACATAATTCTATTACAAATAACTAGTTTATAACGTACGTATAATGAAAATATACTCGTTTTTACAATTTCACTTCTATGCAATTTTCAAAGTGTAGCTTGTTAAACTTGTACTTTTGTGGGTTTCGTTTCTACTTGTTTATTGCCATCTGAATTAACGTACCGTATAATCAATTAAAACAACAAAAAATATAATTAGAACTTCGCTTTGAACCTCTTCAGATGCAAAGTTAAAAACAGAATAAAAACCCTCCCATTTCCCATTCTGCACAGCTTCAACAGTTTTTAAAACTTTTTGTTTCCTGCTAATGGAACCTGCTGTTATAAAGTTATGTTAATGCACGACGCTAATTTGAGTTCTAGGAAGCAAGTGCTGTTTAATAAGATGAGCTTATAATTGGTGATATAACGGCGTATACGTAAAAAATGTATTTTCCACCTACCTCTACCGAAAGTATACTTTTCCGGATCTGATTGTAGGGAGCAAAGTTGTTTCCTCCCTAGGGAGGAAAAGTAAAAGTGACGTCATAGTATTTCATTCATGAAATATAACTTATTGACGCCCTGTCCATGTACAATATCCATTTTCTATTACGTAAGTACAGTGGAACCCCGATAAGTCGGCCCCCGATAACCCGGACCGATTTTCATCGGACAAACATTTCAACAATAAAAATGTATGTATGTAATATAATATTTGAGAGATAATATGTGTTTGTGTAATTTGAACTATACGATAGTAAAAATGACTCATGGAACACGACGGCAGAGCGACGTTCATTGGCTCGGATTATCGAAAACAAAATGCACCTGTATTCCTTTATTTATTTGAAACTGTCTTAGCATTGTTCAAAAAGACTAAGACTATTTAAAAAAATATTTTTTAAACAATGGTCTTAGTCTCCATCTTTCTTAAATAACATAACATTGTTCCGATTATAACCGTATTGTGTGTAGTATTACAGTCGTATTTTTCGCCTCCGTTCTGTAATCGTACTTTAGATAGGTTTGTGTTTGCGTTTTTTTTTGTCTACGCATGAGTTTTTTACCAAAAAATGAACAATACCCCATCCTCTATACTCTATACAACTATTATAATATGTAATTTAGATGTGTACTGTGCATATAATATATTTTATGTTATTACAATTATAACGGAGTTTATCTGTAAGTATACCGTATTTTATTAATTTCTACCATATTCTCGGCTAACCCGGATTTTCGGTAACCCGGATCGGCCGCGGTCCCGATTAATCCGAGTTATCGAGGTTCCACTCTATCTATACATTTTAACGTGCAAAACACCCTGTATTTTGCAATATGGTAAAAAATGGTAAATTGTTATTTTGATTTAACAATGTTTACATTAATAATTTGACTTATATTTGACAGTTGACAGTTATATTGTACCTACTCGTTAGTTTTAGTTCTAATAAATTTTGTTGGATAGTTACATAAATAAATTAAGTAAAAATGAAAAAAAGACTGTTATTTGAGGAAGGTGAAAAAACCATAATGACATGGGAGTAAAGTGCCTCTTCCTCCCTTGTTATACAAATAGCTATTTCTCTGCTTCGAATAGTGCATTTTTCTTCATTCTTCATATGACATAATTGCCCTGGAGCAAAATCAGAGCTGTTGAAATTGTTCAGTCCGCCGTCCGGTAAAGAAATAACAAAAAATTTTAATTTGTTTAAACATAGATTGTTTAAATATTTATACAGCTTTCAGCTTTCAGTATTTATAGGGTTAAATTATATACGTCTGGTAAGTTTTTCCTAGAAAAAGTCTACAACGTGGGAAAAATATGTAGTCTTATTTTGTTATAAATTAATTAATATATTATAACAAAACTAAAGCATCTTTGGAATTTGAGAATTCGTTTAATCAAGTGGCTCTACTTAAATACATTTGTTGGACTTTTAAAATTATATTTTCTTCAACATAGTTTTTTTGGTATCTTTGGTAATTTTAGTATTTTCCACGGTATTTTTCGTATTGCCGATTCTCTTTTAACACAGTTGTATAAATTTCATTAAATCTAATAATTATCGAGATATTATATGCTATTTGTTTATAAGTTAAAAAATTGTTTATAACTTTAAAATATGAGGCCCTCTAAATAATCCGAATTTAATTCTGTAAAGTTCTTTAGATAGGTAAAATACCTTCTACCTTCTAAATTAACAAACTTCTACATGGTCTAGTTTTTGTTGTGCAAGGTTTTAAAAAATTTCCATTAAAAAAATTTGATTGCAAAATTATTATGTAAAATCTTTCAAATGGATTTTAATAAAATTCGTGTATTATTTTACTATATTATAAAGATGGCGGATTATAAAAGACCTAAGTGTAATCTATGTAGTTGAAAAACATTGAATAAGAGGGCTTGTCTCCTCGTATTTTTTTTATATTTATTGCTATTTTGTAGCAAGGCTAATTAATTAGATTATTTTTTGATGATTTTAATTTCCAATCGTATGGGAAGATATTTGATCACGTGTTTAATTCTGTCCAATCAGATTAAAATTATACTGAGAATTATCTACTGTAGAAAATTACCGATAGAATTTTTTTAAGTAGATTGTTTCTGTTTAATGGCAACCAGTTTCCTAGTTTTGGCAACTGTCACATTTAAGAAATTATCCATAATATACGTATTAAAAAATAATCTTACAAATATCAAACGACATTAAGAATAAATAAGGAAATAATGCTTCATTTTTACTCAAATTACCAATATATACCAATATATTTACACTGACCAATAGAAAGCTTCAGAAATAAAAATTGCAGCGATTATTTCATTCATAGGAGATTCTGACCAATAGAAAGCTACATAAATCTAAATTAAACTGATAATTTTTGATAATTTCCCGTCGTCAAGTATATTACGTCAGATGCCCTCCGTTGCTACGAAAAAATACATTCAGTGACATTAATGCCAATTAATGTTTTAAAAATTATAAAAGTGATGACTTTCAACCGTCAAATTAATATTTATAACAACTGTGGGTTTAATTGTAGTAATTTGTACTTACATACATAAATTACAATAAAATTTTGGTGTTGAACAGTTTAATTCATGAAATAATCGCAACAAATTGCACTCGATCTCTAAAATTAATATAGAATTTTAGAGCTCTTGTGCAATTACTACTGATAATTTTTGATAATATCCAGTCGTGAAGCATTACGTCAAACGCCCTTCATTACTACGCAAAACTGAACACTCAACGACATTAATGACAGTTATTGTTTTATAACTTGTCACAGAGAACACCAAGAAACAAGTTTAGCAAATATTCAGGTGAAGATATAAATAAAATATTAGTTAAAATGAAAATGATTTAAAAAGACAGTTTTATTCATAAAATAATCTCAGCGAATTACACTCGATCTCTAAAATTATTATCGACTTGTTGCCTTTTCCTTCCGACTTAGCTCCAAATCGAACCATTTTAAAGTTATAAACAAGGAAAGTAGAAAAAAAAATGTTTTTAGAATTTTTAAAAATTTTAATTTTTTTTAATATTCCGATGCTATTTGAGAGGGAGGGTAACTCAATTATTATTACTGAAATTACCACCTAACTTTTTTTCAAAAATCCAAATGACACGTCTCAAATCCAAATATATACTTTTTTTTTATAGATCTGCCCTGCACAGTTTCAACAGTTTTTAAAACTTTTTGTTTCCTGCTAATGGAACCTGCTGTTATAAAGTTATGTTAATGCACGACGCTAATTTGAATTCTAGGAAGTAAGTGCTGTTTAATAAGATGAGCTTATAATTGCTGATATACCGGCAAAGATAGGGAAGGGCAACGATGTGTGAAGAACAACTACCGTTTCAAAAGCGAATTCGGCAAATAATAACGTTGTAACCGTCTGTTTCAATCGAGGAATACAATCGAGTATGTTTGTTTTAAAGTTTAATGTTATGTTAGACACGAGTCCGTGAATTCAAGTTCCGGAAAAGGAAAATTAATATTGAAATTGCGCGCTAACCAAAGGACAGACTTGAATGTTATTTCATCTACTATTCAAATCCATTGTAACTTTTGTTCATCACCTATGCACTTTTGGTTTATTGTTGGAATATGTGAAGTATAATTAGAATACATTTTTACATTTTAAAATGATTTTGATATATACGGACAATAAATTTTAGCTAATATGCTATGGAAATATTTTTTATCTACTCTATGTCATATTATGTATAAGTTTTTAGTTTGTGAAAACAGTCATTATAGATAGCAGTGCGTGAAGGGTTTAAAGTGTGCATGAAGTAACAATGTCTTTTAAATGGGATTTACTTTTTTGCACACTTTCAATGGGTTTTTTGGCACACTTTCATATAACCAAATATCCTTAACTTTCGCGTTGTCATGGTGATGACAATATGAGCAGTGACTTACAACAAAATTTTTGACAGTTTTTTGGTTTAAATAGTTAGGATTTTTAAATGTCAAAGTTCTAAAAATTGTAGAAGAGAAATGAATTCCAGTGACGAAGAGTTACAGTTTTTTATTTGTTTATCGTAGATAAAATATTGTATGAAACTGTGCGTGAAGTACTTTTTGCGAACTTAAGCGATGTGTAGCACTCGCTCCGTTGTCGCTCGTGCTCTAAAAATCGCGTGCGTTCGCAAAAAGCATACTTCACGAACTGTTTCATAAATAACTATTTAAAGAAAGTTTATGTGATAAGAACTTAAAAGCAAAACAAAGCAGCAGGCCCAGACAAAATCCCCAACGAACTAATAAAACTAGGAGGAAAATAACTGCAACGAAACCTATATTTTTTCGGGATTTAAGGATGAATAACAGGGTGGCTATTTCGTATTCTACAGAAAGGTGACACCTCACAATACGACAACTATAGAGGAGTAGCATGAAATTCTAGAAAAAATCATTCGAAAAATAGCAGTTCCACTAAAATTAGGTAATAATGAATTTACAAAACTGGTGAACTAAGAAGTGGGTGAAATTTTGAAAGAAGAAGACATCATCAAGAAGCAAATCAAAAATGTTACGGAACCTCGTTAGGCTCACGCCTTTTCATGCTAGGTTTGGTAACTTTTTTGGTTACGGATCGCGCTCAAGTGCTAGTGGAGCGAGGAATTTGAAGGTGGTATGCAATGGCTAACAAGCCAATAATGTTGTTTATCGCCAACCGTCACTAAAGCCATTCATTATTGTACTCATTTGCCCTCATTTGCGGCAGTAAAGTAACACTTTATTGTACTGAAAGAAGAATTTTACTTTACCTGCCGCGATTAATCAAATTAACCAAGATTGAATGTAAGTGGTCGATGGCAGTAATCGAATGGCTAGTATTTGAGAGAACTTAAAATTTATTTACTTTAATTGTTAAAAATATTGTACAGAATTTGCGATATTATCAATTAAATTTATGTCAAAAAATGGAATTTTGTAGTATTTTGTAATTATATTCATATAAAATAAATTAAAACTTTACCGGTTTAGTAATTATTCAATATTGATAACTATCGATTGAAAATCGAAAGCGGCCATCTTGCAAAAGTTATCTGTCATCACTGTCATGAAATTATTATGACGTCTAAAATTTAAAAAGTTCTAAAATTGTAAATTGCAGGTAAGTGTTAAAACAGACGAAAAAAACTTGGCATCAACCTTTTAGTTAGATTGTATGAAAAAAAGGCAAGTTTAATTTCCAAAATACATCAACTGTTTTTAGCAGACTTGACAGAAAAATATTGGATAAAAAAGAAAACTCTAAATATGGTAGATTTATATTCAAAAATGACAATATATGATAAACAACTTTATAAATATGACATAAACCCAAATTATAATATTGACTTTAATAGTATGGAACAAGTTCAGGTATACTTTTTAAGGGACTATAGCAAGTTGCCTATATCTTTAAGAAAATTAGTGTTTATCTCCGACAGTTCACAAATGTTCAAAGATTATTGTATGCTATATACAGATGCATCAAAAAATATTGAAGGTGTGGGATGTGCCTATTGGGATAGCAGTAATAAAATTAGTAAAATGTTTAAACTAAATTCTATTATGAGTATATACACAGCTGAATTAATAGCGATAATGGAAGCACTAAAATATTTATCTAATATAAATCATTCAAAGTTTATAATTTTTAGTGACAGTAAAAGTTCTCTTAGTAAAATTAGTGCTATAAATCCTAAATCAAAAGTGAACTACATTGAATTATATATCATAAATAAAATTAAAGAACTTCAGCAACAAGGAAAGTCTGTTAAGTTGGCATGGGTTAAAAGCCACTGTGGAATAACTGGAAATGAAATGGTAGATGAATTGGCTAAAAACGCGGTGACACAAGGAGTATTAACCCATTATCTTTGTACGCCAAAAGATATTGAATCAAATTTATTCAAAGAGATTAAGAAAGAATGGAAAGAAAGGTATATTGATGAAAACGTAAATACAGGAAACCACTACAGATCAATCAGAAACTATATAACGGATAAACCTTGGTTTTCTAAAATGGAGTCGACAAAAGATATGATAAGAACCATATGCAGAATGAGATTTGACCACTGTCTTACTCCATCATATTTATTTAAAATTAATATAGCTGATAGTCCACAATGTATTTGTGGACAGTTGGGCAATCTACAACACAAAATTTTGACCTGTTCTCTTATCTCTAATAAAGTTAATATGTTTTTAAATTCACTGTATTCTTTGACTGATGTCCACCATCCCATTAATTTAAATTATTTATTAACATTAGAAAATAATGAGTTGGTATACCGACTATTGTATAAACATATTTTAGATATTAAGCTTAAATTGTAATTGTAAAATATAGAGTAAGTATTTCTTGTAAATTGTTATATGTTAAAAGAAAAAGAAAAGAAAAAAAAAAAAAAAAAAAGAAAAGAAATATAAAAAAAAAATAATAAAATAAAAATAAAAAAAAAAATATAAAAAAAAATTAAAAAATAATAAAAAAAAAAGAAAGAAAAAATATAAAAAAAGATATATAAAAAAAAATAGAAAAAAAAATATAATAATTAAAAAAATATAAAAAAAAATATGTAGATAAAAATGAATGACGAACTTGGACAGTCCATAGTAAAATAGCTTTCGAATGAAGTAGAGGGCTAAAGAAGAATGTTGCAGTTTTTGCTGTGGAACTCTGAGAACATCATTTGGAAAAAAATTAATAAAAATATATATATATATATATATAAAAAATTATTAAAAAAAAAATACAAAAATAATTATTTATTAGTAGAATTGTTTATTATATTAGTATTAGTTTTAGGATAAGATACGAAAAAATGACTAATAAAATAAAAAATAGTAAAATTGGCGAATGGATTTAGTGTCCGCAGTCATATAAACCCAAACAAACAACAAGTGTTAAAACCAATATAAAATTATCGTAGAAAGTGAAATTGTAGATAAAATATATTTTGGCATTGTCCAAGCTGCCAAGCTTTCAGTACTTCACTCTTCAGTTTTTCATTCAGGGATTATTAAAATTAAAGATGATTAACCCATTTATTCCCACAAATATTTTTGTCAAATATATCAATGATTTTCTCAAGAATGTAATAAAATACCCTAAAATGCATTGAAAAATTACTAAAAAAATGTTTCAAAATCTGATTTTTGAAAAAATTGCTGGGTCGTTAACGACCCGTTGGGCACATAGGGGAACAAAATAAAAATAATAACTTTTATGCAATTATATTTTATTTTATTTTTAAAACAATGAAGCAGGCATATATTAATTATATTACTTAAAGCTTAAAATAGTTTGTATGATAATCTTTGAAGAATTGCTTTGGTGGTTTTATTTGAACATACACGAGATATTCTTCTTTGAGCACCAGTAATAATTAGATGCTGTGTTGATGTGGGTGGAGCAGGAATTATTGCAATATTTTGAGGTTAAGTAGAACAGGTAGAACGACTTTACATAATTAGACAATAATGTACGAACTATATGTCTTCTAAATTCTAAGTTGTCATTTTTATATCCAAACTGTCGTGCTGGTCTCCCAGCATTTATTAGTTACACAAACATCCACCACCCATATATATATATATATATATATATATATATATATATATATATATATATATATATATATATATATATATATATATATATATATATATATATATATATATATATATATATATATATATATATATATATATATATATATATATATATTGGAAAGTACGATTTTTTTTCCACGCATTTTTATTCTGCAGTTTGAAAGTTGTTGTCCATCAAGTCGACTCCGCCCATAAATTTGTTGTATAGCGAATTTACAAATGGTTGATCTATTTGAATTTTTAGTTTTTCTTTTGTTGAATATTCGCTTGCTCTTTAGATTGGCAGTTCCATGATCATTAGATAACATGTTGATACAACAGTTGTAGACTTAAACCGTATGTACTAATAAAAGAGCCAATTTTTTTTATTCAGAAGGCATCAAAACATGATTGTTGTGAAATTCTGACTTAAGCCATTTATCCCAAACATCAGAGATATATTTTTTATCATCCGGTATAGTTTCACTATTTTCAATTTTTTCTATTTCCTCTAGAATTTCTGCAGTAGATAATGGTTTCTTACTAAAAACAAATTTTCTCATTAAATGTCATGTGCCCAACGGGTCGTTAACGACCCATCAAAATATAATATTATATTTAGGACATATCAAATTATTTTCATACTAGTAATATTATAATGTATTAGTACAACTTATGTTTAACTATATAAAATTAATTTAAATAATAAAATGCTTTATTTAAATGTACTTACAAATGATTGAGTGAAGCCATGCTGCGAACGATATTCAAGTTCTATTTTGATGTACACTCTGCGAACACTAGGAGCGAAATAAACGGTTTGCACTACATAAATTGCTTATTTGCATAGTCAGGAATAAACTTGTAAATAAACGGCGACTGGTAAATTCGACATATTTGATTGGAACATATTTTTGTTAGTTGGGTCGTTAACGACCCGTTGGGCATAAATCGGTTAATTTTATGAAATAATGAAGCTAATCAAATTTAAAAAATTGCCTAGTGTTATAATGAGATTTTAGAGAACTTAAATAAACGACAGATTTTTATTCAATTTTTTTTTATAAATTTTATATTATTTTTAAATAACTACAGAGCCCAAACTCTTACCTAGTCAACTTTAAGGTGCGTATCATCGGAATTCAAATTCCGATTGAAATTGGAAATCAACTTTCGATTCCGAAAGTTGATTTCCAATTAAATTATGTTGGCGATAAAATTTTGTATGCACCACGTCAGTAAAGACTCCTTATCGAACTCGTCTGTTACTCGCCTAATTCGCTACACTCGCTCTTCTCGTAATACCAGACTCGTTCGATAAAGAGTCACTTTACTGACTTGGTACATAAATAACTATTATTTTTGACGAAAGGAGAAGCCAACCAAACCGTGAGCACAAAGCACCTCAGATGTTACCAGATATACATGGAACGGTTTTTGGCTTACAGCTTAGTGTTATCTACGATATCTAAGGGAATTTCTTCTAGGGGGCGTATTCTATCTAAGGGGTATCGAAGTACTCATCAGTTAGCGCCAAGTGATTGACAAGCAGCCAAGAAGTTTGGCTGGAGGGAATGAAACTTTCTTCTTGGTGAGTAGGTATGTGCCCTAGATTCTAGATGATAGTATATAATTGAGGTATTTCCAGATTTTTTCCACTGCGCTCAGGAGATTTGCTAATTTTCTAACCCTGTCTAGGGTGTCTTGAATGTCGATGTTTCGATTGATTATTGTTGAAAAATTCTCGAGAATGAAAAATCGGAAATTATTCTCGAGAATATTTTCAATATGGGGAATTTTCTGAGAATGAACCCAACAATGCGCTGAGGGATATTGTTAAAGATAAAATAGGGTATTAAAAATCATGAAATTACATACAAAATTATGAGACGAAACAACAGTGGTATTTATAAATAAAAAAAACACAAAAACAACAGAAAACACAAAATGTATTTAATAAAAAAATGAAATTTTTTTTAATAGAAATAATCTATGTGGTGATCTAATCTAAAAAAGATGATCCCTCATTTTAGAGATTCAGAATCTATTTCTTTCATTAGCTCATTTCTGCATTTCAATGTACTGATGAGAATTGTTGGATTTGACCCATATCTAGTTTTTATTTTTATTTCGGATTTTGTAAATATGAATAGAAGTAATAGAACAAAATTATAAGCTGACAGTTTAGAAAATTCTCGCAAAATTCTCGCCGAGAATTTTCTGACAGAGGATATTCTCAAAAGTATTCTCGTACTCGAGAATATTCTCTGGAGAATATTCTCTTCTTCATCATCATCAATGATGATGATGAATAATTCCCTTCTGCAATTCCCTTCTGTATTCAAAGTTGAACATAGGCCTCCCCTAATTTCTTCCAGTTTTGTCGGTCTTGGGTTTCCTGTTTTTTAACGTCATCTGTCCATTGTGTAGGTGGTCTAACTCTAATTCTTCTGTCTTCTCGTGGTCTCCACACTGTAATTTTTTGAGGGTACCTCCCGTCCTTCATTTTGGCTATATATCCCACCCAATTCCACTTCAGCCATGCTACTCGCTCTATAAGGAGCCTATAAGGATAAATCCCACGACAAGGTTGAAGCGCGTGTTGATGCCAGCTCCAAATGTTTAAAAATTGCGTCGGCAAAGAGAGATAATTATATAAATAATAGCGAGAACGACAGAGAGCACAGTACAACCCCAGAGTACTGTAAAATTAGTAATATTTACTTTGTGATAAGATGGATCAGACCCATGGGTTGGACATCCTATCATCAAGAATATATATTACACCGCGCCAGTGGAGTCATTAAGTTGATTAAGTCACACAATGATAAAAATTAACGTGGTTAGACCACACAATTACGACGACACTGATGGTTTCCCTCGGTTGCCCAGTTAAAGGGTCTTTGAAGTGTGTCACTGTACCGCCAACCCATCTCACTCCACACTCACCATAAATAACCAGAAATAAGGGATTTGTATTTGTTCAAGGATCGTAAATCACAAAATTTTGAGAGAAGTTTCTCTATTTCCAGTTGCATTTAATCTATCACGTTGGGTTGAATCCCGTCTTCATTTTTTATCTTTTTCTGTTACATTTTTCTATTTCACTCAGAATGTAGCACCACGTTCCGTCAGTTTTCTTCATACGCTCTCCATACACAGTTTTCTCTGTGATTATTTTCATACATCACTACGATTGACAGTTCTGTTACAACGAACTCCCAAATAGGACACCGAGGGTCAGAATTAGAGCCTCTCTGAAAGAGTACTATCTAATTCTTTGCATCCTCATAACGAATGCTCTGATGGTGTTGTTAGAATAATATGAATTGTGTTTTGGAAACACTGTGCAACTAGCTGTAACTCTTCATTTACTTAACCACCTCACGATTTTGTTTAATTGAGCTTGAGCTCTATCGAATACAGATTGATATCTCAACGTCCCATGGGTAGTACCTGTGGAGAGGAATGAAATATCGTCAGTATATAACAGTATATAAAGAATTTAGAGTAATTTTTGTGCTTGGACATTTTGGTTACGATTCCTGATAAACATTTTGGTTACCAATTGGTTATCTTTTTTTTTTACTTAGCTAATGCCTCGACAACTAATAGCCATTGGCATGGTAAGTACGGTGGATTTTTGCAGTTAAGTACCTAGTGTCATGCGTAGTGTGTGTGTTGAGTAAGTGTCTTGTTACTTTGCAAAGTCGACGTCATTGTCTTTGCAAAGAGACGCTAATTGTATCCGAACGTCTGCGGTCCCTCTGGTGAGTACCGATCCCACCAATTGGTTATCTTAATCAAGTTATAGATCATGTTTTTATATAAAGCGGGGTATTTATGGACAACAACGAGCCATGGAACGTGCAATGCTGAACGTGAGCCTTTGAGATCACATAAAAAATCAGGCAACGATCAGGAGTTCAAGACGTCGTCGAAAGAGATACGACGCTTAAGTGGAGCTGGGCAGAACACTTACACAAGATGAACGGTGGATAAGATGAATCATGGAATGGAGGCCCAGAAACTACAAAAGAAGCCGAGGACTACCACAGGCTACAAGCGGTCCAGTGTAGAGAATAGTGGAAAGATCTGAGGGAGGCCTATTTCCAGCAGTAAACGCGATTATCTGACTGATGATAATGATTTATGGACAACAGGTTTGTCTTTTTATTTTTGACATTTGTTTTGTCATTAATTAGGTTTTTTTGAATTGATAAATGTCTAAAATTTTATACTCTTAAATTATGAATGTCAAGCAAATGTTGATAGTGTCAAATTTTTTATACACAAAAGCCTTAAGGGGTCGGTACATAGTTTCGGCTCCAATGCTATTCAAATGGGATTAATTTTTTTCGCATCCTGAGAAAACTAATAAGTATTTTTGAAATATTTAAACGCAGAATGAAATATTATGTTCTTACCGAGGGCTGAAAGTACCTGAAAACTTCTATAATGTTTATTTTAATAAGTTACAGGTTGAAAAACTAAGAGTCGAATAGAATAATATGGTGACAAGACAGTGACAATTTTAAATATTTGACATGACATCGGGAATATTTTGAGTTGTTGATTAAATAATATTCATAGTGTATTTGATAAATAATTGATTTAAGAGGTGAACTTAATAAAAAGTTATTTATTGTTAATTATTTATGGAAGATCCAAGCATAGAATACACCAGGATATATTCTGTGATCCAAAAATTTTGTTGTTAAAGATGTTCAAAATTGTAAGCTTTCCATAGTAACAATATACATACTATTAAAAATCACTTTATAATTTTTCTTCTTTTCTCGATTGAGTATTAGCTTTTGTTGTACAGTATAGAAATTACTACAATCACTGAATACATAGTTAGTAAAAAAATTATCATATTAATTAACTGAATTAATAATTTAAGCAAGTAAAAGTTATCCAAGAACATTCAAAAACCATTTCTTTAAAGTGAATCATGACATTGACTATTTGTTTACATATCCATACAAGTGAGAATTTTACTACACGTAATTTGCCGTGTAAAGGCAATTTGCTCCTTCACTCTTAAAAACAAATTAATATTGCCATATTAATGGCCCCATTTGGCCCATTATTATTGCCGTTTACTCTTAAAAACAAATTAATAATTAATATTGTAATTAATAGTAATATACGTTTATTCAAATCAATATTTATTACAATAATTTAGTTTACTTACAATAAAATAAATGTAAAAAAAGTCTTAAAAGCACAAACATGCTTGTTGACTATTACACAATACAATAATAGTAATAAAATCATACACAACAAATTTCACCAAACAAATATCGCAACATTACGAAGCTATTCAAACAGCTCAGATTAAATTGTATTAGAAATATTGTTTATTTTAGTGATATTTCTATGTATAAGTAGCTTACAAATATGAAATCGATATAAAAATATGGCTCTCATAAAAAACTCCTATTATAATAAATTTGTCTAATAGCCAAATTGTCAAACCTCCCTCCATATGTAAATATTGGCAGTTCAAAAGAGATTCGCATTGACAGGAAAATCCGCTCTTTATAAGAAATTTATATAATAGTATGACGATGAACATCTGCCACGTTCATTTTAACCGGGCTACAGCAACGTCGTCTGCCGTTCTGAAACTTTCATTTTTATTCTACAGACATATTCTGAAGCAATAGCTCCTATTCTAGATGCTAATATTCCAGAAACACATCTAATACCATCCCTTCGGCTACGTGCAGTTCCAGAGCCGTCGTTAGCACGAAATGAATGTGTTTATTTTTTCAATAAAGTGCTCTTTTTCTCTAAATATTTTCAGATAAGTTCATCCTCACACAAAGCATGAGGAACTTCAAAAGCTTTGTTAGATACTTCTATCAATGATTATACTACTATTATTTACTACTACTATTATTTACTAACAGCTTTACTGAAATATGTTTTACTAACAGCTGTAACGTTACAAACGTCACATCTTTGCTATTTTATTTTTAATTATTTATTTTACTTTATTTTCTTTAATATTTCATTAATAATAATTATCTTCTGTATTCGTTTTAACTTGTTTTTTCGTTAAAAACCTGTTTGGCGACCTTTATGCAGGCAACTCTCTTTTCATCTATCATATAAGTCATCATACTGAACGTACTCCGTATATCCTTACTCTCTAGATATCTGTCTTTTAATACGGAACAGGGTTGCCCATC
Source organism: Diabrotica virgifera virgifera (assembly GCF_917563875.1). Taxonomy (NCBI): domain Eukaryota; kingdom Metazoa; phylum Arthropoda; class Insecta; order Coleoptera; family Chrysomelidae; genus Diabrotica; species Diabrotica virgifera. Next base: position 33,644,028 of record NC_065444.1, read on the forward strand.
TCGTCATACTTTGCGCTGTCATGTCAATGAGAGTGGCAATTAGTAATGGAGGAGCAAAATTAATTTATTTAAATACATGAAATTTAAATGTTAGCTTCATTTTATTCCAAGCAAACGATCTCTTAGGGTAAGAAAAGTCATTATTTTTTTCTTGTTATCACAGTTCAACATAATATAACAGTTTTTCTAGTATTTTTTATACCTAACCTCCAATCTTCTAAAAGCATGTGTTCTGATATTTCTTTTCATCTATTAATATACGTTTAGTAATCAAATTTTAACTAGTATCAAAATTAATTTTATTTAATTTACCCCTTGCCATCTGCTACTTTTTGATTACTTTTTGGCAAGGTACCTTTATTCTTAATGTCAAAACTTATACACGTTTTGTATGCTAGTTTTTGGGAAAGCAATCAATATTTCTCCCTTCGGGAGCCTCCAGCCTCATACACCACCTGTGATGCTACTTCCAGGCAAATAAGAACAGGATGCATTCAACAATGAACAGCAACCAATCAATCAACTAGAACTGCAGCGACCTGAGGCCGACCATCTAGCCCAGGTTGAAAAGACACCAGCTGTACCATGCGACATCAATAAGATCTACCATCAAATACCACAAGCAATACATAAGTCAGTATAATCTACAAATTGTTAGTTTTTGGCAAGGATTTGAATAAATTTGTTAATGCATTTAATAAGTCACATTTTTATTATATCTGTATTGAACAATAAACATGATTGGTTAAAATATTGTTTTGTTTGCTTCCATTCTGAATTTTCATAGTTCATATTTAAGATTAGGACAAGACGAATACACACCTAGGGAGACTGAGCTAAGCTACGGGTGGTAAGCGATAACTATCTTGGTTGGTTGAAATATTATTTCCGAATATTATTTTAATTAGCTGGGGTAGTCCATCGCGTTATTTGTTTCACTGGCGCCCAACGTGGGGCGCTAAGATTACTTAAGACTATTTTAATATAATCTAATAAACTATAGTAATACGCAACTTATTCTTCTTCTTCTTATATTAGGCCTCTTGACCTATTTTTAACCGATTATCACGCCACTTTTTATGAGATACACATATATTTTGCCAGGAGCCACGTTGCTCATTTTTGATATACCACGTATGACTTACTCTCTTACCGTGGATAACAATGGCCCCTGAGACTATTACCCTGACTAAAGCGTGGCACGTAATGTGTTAAAGGGTCTTACTGTTGGTCTCTTGCCTGTTGGCTATGAATCTCGGCTATGAATTCTCGTCACATGCTGATTCCACTCTAGTCTTCTTTGTCTTCTCCACCGTACTGTGTTACTGTGTCTTGTATGTTACAGATGTCTCTTATTCTGCCGTTCGGTATTCTGTCTCTCAGTGTTTTCCCCGTTATTGACCCCAACGTTCTCATTTCTGATGTTCTCAGTATCCTCTTGCCTTCTGCTGTGTCACATCTTGTTTCTAACGCGTACGTCATGATCGGTATTACACATGATTTGTATAGATATGCGTACTTTTCCTTCCAGCTTCCATTTTTTTTTTCAAATAACGTCCCTCAGACATCCTGACACGTAATTATAATTATACATATAATTATAATACGCTACACTATCAAATAAACAGGTTTTGTAAAGATACTGGTTATCAAAACATTACATTTATTTTGTCCCCATACTGTGAGTTTCTGCTTTAAACATTATCTATAATTTGATTAAGTTAACGTTTCAATTTTAAATCATTTAATTAATTCAAAACTGGAAACAAGTTACCTCGAGCTATTCCTATTAGTAGCGGTCTAAAGCAAAGCTGGGTGCGTAGTACCTACACTCCTCAAAATAATCTGAATAAGGCGCTCTCAGTTTCGAGAAGAAAGTACTGCAGTATGGACAAATGGACATCTCCGTCGAAGACGAGAGATTTTACACGATGAACTTCGCTAACGATCCAGCCATACTAGCTGAAGACAGATATACATAGACTATGTATTCCTTAAAAAAATGGAAGGATGCAAGAGAAAAACCAGACGGCCTACAAATTGAAATGGAATCTATAAAATCAACTGAAACTTTAAATGCTTGGGAGTTCAAATAACATTAAAGGAAGGAAGCAACGAAGAAATAAATTACAGGATTAGACCGGCAAGATCATCCACTAGACATTTTCATGGACTATTGTGGAATAATAACATAAAAAAATACTATATGCTGTGCTATTACTATCTACTTATCTAAAATTAAAATGCTACAGAAGCGGTCGGATTCTTTAATAATATTTGCGCTTGTGGTAGATTTCTATGTACGATTTTCCTTCTAAACAAATAACTCTTTTAATTAAATTTTAAAATTATTATATTAAGAACACATTACAGAATGTTACTCTCCAATAATGTAATATAAATTAATTAATTAATTCTAAAAACGTTTACTATCATATTAACAGAACTTCATCCTGAATATAAATAAGTCACACGCATCAATCTCGTTGTAGATAGCATTGGATTTACATGAATGTATGTAGTTATTGTTATTATTTATTTATTGTTAGTATTTAGTAAATTATTCATTTATTTACGTATACAGATGATAGTCCATTCTTTCAGGGTTTTTGCTCTAAATTTTAAAGAACCGCTTGGATTGACATGAAATTTGGCATACGTTTAGCTTAAATGTCAAAGGACAAAAGTGATATTGTGCCGATGTGTGCTTTTGCCCTGGGGGTGACTTTCACCCCCTCTTGTGGGTGAAAAAATATATGTCCAAAATAAGTCCGGAAATGGGTAAACTGACTAATTTTAAGTAACTTTTGTTTTATAGAGCTTTTTCGCCAGGTCAACACTTTTCGAGTTATTTGCAAGTGAATATGTTAATTTTTCAACAAAATAACCACATTTTTAGACGGTTTTTCGCAAAGAACTCAAAACGTAAGTATTTTGTCGAAAAAAACGTTCTTAGCAAAAATATAGCCTATAAAAAAGTTAAAAAAATGGTGTACGCGTTAGGTCTCTGGATCTCGTAGAACCAGAGTTATAGCCAATGAAAAATAGATTCATATTCACCAAATTTCAAATATAATATTTCGACGTGAAATATCCAAAAAATTAAGCACTTTTTGGGGAAAACCTATTTTAACTTTTTTAAAGTGTTTAAAAAAAGATTTATTTCTGTTTTTACAAAAAGTTTCTAGCATTAAATTTAAGCAAGTTACGCTCAAAATAAACAGATCCCTTTTGTTTTTGCAAAAAAAAAATCGGGAAGACCACCCCCTAATTAAAAGGGCTATAAAAGTGGTAGAAAGCTGGTGCGAGAGGGTCAGCTTAAGTGTTAACCCCTCAAAAACGGTTACTATACCGTTCACACACAGGAGGAAATTGGAGGGCCTCACGCCCCCCAAACTCATGGGTGTGCAACTCAATCTGGCTACAGAGGTGCGCTACCTGGGCCTTATGCTTGATACCAAGCTAACCTGGAATGCGCAACTAGCAGCGACCGTTGCCAAGGGCAAGAAAACCCTCATGATTGCTCGTAGGGCAATTGGCAAAACTTGGTGCTTAAGCCCGGGAATCACTAAGTGGATTTATACTGCTATAGTGAGGCCCTCCCTCACATATGCTAGTGCTGTGTGGTGGACAAAAATGAACCAAAGTTGTGCAGCCAAAGAACTTGGGAAAGTTCAGAGGCTAGCACTACTTTGTGTTACCGGGGTAATGAAAAGTACCCCGACGGCAGCCATGGAGGTACTCATGGGACTCCCTCCCCTGCACCTTCTGGTGATGGCCGAGGCGAGGCTAGGGGCCTACAGGCTGCAGTTAAATGGTGGCTGGAGGCAAAGGTCATACGGGCACACCAGGATTGTGGGGCACATTCGTGACCCCATCCTGGATATGGTGAGTGACTGGAGTCCGGTCACTCACAAATTTGATCCTCCCTTCAAGCTGGGGTTAAAACCCCCGGTGGAGGGGGATAAAAGACCGCAGAGTGAGGTAACATGGTTCACGGACGGTTCAGTGATGGGCGGGCGCTCTGGAGCTGGAGTGTATGGTGTAGAACCCGAGGTGTGCATATCTATGCCTCTTGGGCGGTACACCACTATATTCCAGGCGGAGGTGGCTGCTATCACGACTTGCGTCGTAGAGAATATTCGAATGGGCCTTGAGAATAGGACCATACGTATTCTCTCGGACAGTCAGGCAGCACTTAAGGCCATTGTCAGCTGGAGAATTAACTCTAAGCTTGTGCTGGAATGCCGACAACACCTGGAAACCCTGGCCTACCGAAACCGAGTGGAACTCGGGTGGGTGCCGGGACATACGGGGGTTGAAGGAAACGAAAGAGCCGACTCACTTGCGAGAGAGGGTTCGGCTGTCCCCCTTACTGGGCCTGAGCCTGGCCTAGGGGTGACCAAATCGGCTGTCAAAGGAGCTGTTGCTAAATGGATCCTTGCGCAGCACACCCGACACTGGAACGATATTTCGGGACAGCGGCACAGCAAGTTAATGATGGGGCGGCCAAACCCCTCGTTAACCGACGAGGCCCTACGACTCGGAAGGAAAAAGCTTAGGGCGGTAACTGGCTTACTAACCGGACACTGCACTCTAAGAAAACACCTGCACAACATGGGGATCTTTCACGGAGACCCTGTTTGCAGGAGATGTGGGGAGGCAGATGAAACTGCCTCACATGTCATATTTGACTGTCCAGCCCAAACCCGATGGCGACTGCAATACGGGGTCGAAAACTCGAACCTAAGTGTCAGAAGTCAGGTAAAGAACCTAATAAAGGGTCTTGTCCTGCTAGCTGGGAGAATGGACCTCTTATAGGTAACAGACGACTTAACTCCAAGTTAAGTAATCCCGAACCCATTGGGGACAAAAACCCAATGATGGTTAACCCGAGACCGAACGGTGTGTGCAATAAGCCTACTCAGGCTGCAGTACGGGCCCCATGGCCACCCGGTTCGATCTAACAATCAAAAAAAAAAAAAAACCCCTAATTAGCAACTTAAATTAAATTAATCGTTATCGCTCCACAAATTATTTTACTTATGTTGTGTTTATATTATGATCTGTAAGTTTCATCGATTCAAAGTGCTTATTTTTGAAAAAATTTGGTTTCAAAGTAGAATTTTTAAAAATTTAAATTTTGAAAAATATGCTTTTTTTCAAAATAACTTAAAAATTGTTAGAGATACCAAAAATCTTGAAAAACCAAAAAAGTCAGATTTGCTTTTCTGAATATCATGTATTTTTTTGTTTTTCTGTTAGACAAAAATTTATTAAGATTTGGTGTTTCTAAATTTGCATACATTCGTGATCAGTGACTCGTTCAACCCATTTTAACTACAGCCCTTACAATAATAAGGACTTTGAACCGATGAAACTTACAGATCATATAAACAATATATACACGAGTCAAGAAACTTGTGAAGTCGTAACGATTAAGTTCATTTAAGATACTAGTTAGGGGGTGATTTTCTCGATTTTTTTACCAAAACCAAAAGGGACTAACTTTATTTTGAGCGTAACTTGTTTAATTTTGATGCTAGAAATTTTTTTTATAAAACAAAAATGAAGCTTTTTTTAAACACTTTAAACAAGTTGTAATGATTTACCCCGAAATGTGCTCCATTTTTGGTTATTTCACGTTAAATTATTCCATTTGGAATTTGACGAATATGAACCTATTTTTCATTAGCTATAACTCTGCTTCTACTAGGTGTAGAGACGTGATATATACACCATTTTTTTAAATTTTTTTACGGGCTTTATTTTTACTATGAATGTTTTTTCGACAAAATACTTACTATTTGAGTTATTTGCGAGAAACTGCCTAAAAGCGTGGTTATTTTGTTGAAAAAAATGAACATATTCACTGCCAAATAATTCGAAAAGTATTGACTTAGTGAAAAAACTCTATAGAACAAAAGTTACTTATAATTAGCCAGTTTATCCATTTCCTGACTTTCTTTGGACGAATATTTTTTCACCCCCAAGAGGGGGTGAAAACCACCCCCAGGGTAAAAGCACATATTGGCACAATATTACTTTTTTTCTTTGACTTGTTAGCTATGTGTATGCCAAATTTCATGTCAATCCAAGCGGTTCTTTAAAATTTAGAGATTTTGCAATATTTTACCGTTAAAGAACGGACTATGAGGCAATATTATGGAATAAATTCATTTTCTCTAAAATGGACGGTTTTGGAGATAAAGTTTTCGATAGATTTTTATTTTTAAATTATATTTTTTTTTTGGAATACCTATATTTATATGATACTAGTGACGTCATCTATCTGGTCATTTGCAAGGTTGTTCAATTCCCTATCCAGTAATATAAACACTGACATCATTATTTACGCAGGGTGGCCAGAAAAATAAATTTTGAATTTAATTACTTGAGAAAAATAGGAGAATATGTATAATATGTAATTTATTTAATTAAAAACACATTTTACTGCTGTCAGAAAATAGAAAAAAAATACTGGAATATACTTAATAATTATTCAATATACTCATCAGTACACTCATAATCTCATGAAAAACGCTTTCCAAAGAATTTTTATTGAAGAGGTGAAATTCGCTAGGGGCAAAATCTGATCAATATGGTGGATGCTCCGACAATTAAACTTTTATTCTTGGATTTTAGTCATTGTCAAAATGCTCATATGACGGGATGTTTTTTACGAATTGAAGGCAAAGAATCTGTGTACACTTTCAATATTTGTTCATACATTTCGTTTGCTTTTAAATCTTCCAAAAAGGAAAATTCAAGCCCTGCACAATAATTGATTTTTTCTGTTCTAGAAAAATACTGTGACACGTCGATACTAAACAGCTTGTAAACAAAGAAAACTGACACACATTGAAATAAAACTTCACATACGTTCATATGAAGAGTATACAACATAACAGAAAAACATTTAGGCTAGTAGCAACGCTTCCTCTTATGGAACGCCAAAACTTTTGAACAGCCTATTATAGGGGAGTCAAGATAGAACGAAAATATGCATTGCTTCGGAATAATTCAAACAAGCTTATATTTTTCTAAAGATCTTTTTGTTAGTTCATATCCATAAAGTAAAAAGTTCTACTCACAGATTTTGCCGCTAATTGTTTATTAATTGTTTAAACAATAACAATTGTTTTGTATAAATCAAATTTACGAAAAGATGTTATTCTTCATAACATTCTCGATCTGGCCTAAAGTCTAAGATACAACCATCAGATATCAAAACTTTTCAATTTTATACGAGGTATGTAAAAAACATGAATTTTGTTTCACAGTTAAGTGCCTTTATAGTTCACAATATTTCAATTAGAACTATGCAATTAAACACTAAAATGTATTTTTTAATTCCAAACAACTTTTCTTAATAACAATTTTCGATATTGTGAAATATAAAGGTACTTTTACTCTTGAGTGAAATTCATATTTTTTGACATACCTCGTATAAAATAATAAAATTTGATATTTGTTGACTGCAACTTAGATAATATATGATGACAAATATTTTATAAAGAATACCTTTTTTTCGTAAAACTGATAATAAAAAAGTTATCAATAGGTTTCAAGTTACGCACACATATACTGTATAAGAGCTAAAAAATTTTTTTTGTTGAACATTTATTATTGTTGAAGCTTATTATTAAATGTGTTTTAGGTAAGTTTTACAGAAAAAAGTTTTGATCACTTTGTATAAACATTTTTTTAGCTGGTAATTTTTGGTTTTTGTATCACTTTTTTGTTATCTTTCTTAATTATCTCAAAAAGTAATGTTTATCCTATATCTAAAGTAAAATAATTTAGAGCATTTTAAATATTACATCCTAAGCTTTAAAAAAGCGACTATAAAATTGTAATAAGTATGTATGTTCAAACTGGAGTAATACCGTCTTAAAGTTGTGGTAATTCTGTAAAACTACGAAGTTTTCAAAAAGTACATTTTTTGAGACGTGTCGTATCAGTTGAACTTAATTTTTGAGATTTGTTTGAATGAAACATCGTTTAGTAGGATGTTTGAAAGGTCAGTTGTGCAAAGTTCACAGTTTTATAGGAAAAATTGTATTAGTTACAAATTTTTAAATAATTTTTAAACAAAATTCATGTAAGTCTCACTTTCCGCCCACACTGTATTTATGCCCATAAATTTTATTTCTTTTTATTACCTCCGTAAGATAGCTTAATTGTTCTTTTTTGATGTCTAATTTGTAAAATTTCATTTGATCCATTAATTAAAGAATTACATTAAAATAACTCAACCGTGCACTTCGCCGAACGCTAGTTTACAGTGCGCCAATGTTTTTGAGAAGGGCGACTTTAGCGTTATAAATAAAATATTATAAAAGCTACAGATTTAATTTTAGCAAAATATTTATATAAGGTTTTTTTTGTAATGTTTTCTAAATTTTTCAATGGTCAAGTCATTTTTTTTTCTAATGTTTATATTTTCGAAGTGATTTAAAAAACATCTAATTTCGCAGTTCATTTGTTCAATAAAAAATGAAGCACCCACTTCTAGAGTAGAACTTTTTGTTGTTTATTAAACATTTATTAATGAAATTACAAAAAGTTCTATTTTGTTTGATTTTTTCCGAAGTGGAAATCTATATGCACTCCCCTATTATACAAATCTGAAACCAATATTAAACATTAATTTGTATTAAGAACGATTTAAAACGAAATTTTAATAAACATTTCGTATTATCTGATATAGATATTCCTACAGTTCTAACGACAAATTTTAAGAACAAGAGTTTATTATATAATATGCAATTATAATGTATAATATTCTTTCAATATCATACATACTTTACATATAAACACATATTATTTATATGCTAATGTACTTATATGCGACTCCATATCCTGCCTCTGAAATGCATACACATAATATATTAGTTATGTCACCTTTCACAGTTATGTTTTTTTAATAAATATGTATTGATATAAAATCGAAGATAAAGTAGCGAACGACCTTGGTTGATGCAAGCTGGTAAATACACATTAATGTACTCGATTAAATAATTATAACGGGATTTCTTATATAAAGTGTAATACACATGTGGCGTAATAGTCAACTATATTAGATAATGGTAATAACATTATACTAAGAAAGTTTATGGTAAAATAAAAGTAAACACAAACATATTTGAGAGATATTTTTTGTGTGCTATCTCTTCTAGGAAAGTGAGAAATAGTTATTAAGGTACCAAGGGTATTATAAAGATAATAAAGCTTGAGGTCAGTGGTGTATATACCGAGGGCCTTCGGCCCGAGGGATATACGTTGATCGAAAGCGTTATTATCTATAATACCCGTGGTGCCTTCAACGTTTAATGTCCGACTAAATTATTCTGTATCTGCACAAAATTTGAATGAATTTTGAATTAATTAGTTTTCAAGTAAGTACATTTACCAGCAATAGTCGTAACGTAATTGTGGTAACTATAGTTTTACTTAGGTTGATACTTGCCAACTTAACAATATTGAACTAGTTCTTTAAATTTAATGCCCTAGGGCGTTATTTTTCAAAATAACGCCCTTGGGCATTATATCATACTTAACTGACTTCGAAATCATGTCATTTGTCAAATAATATACCAGTCGGACATTAAAATTATAACGGAAATTTATATTATATTTGATGTTGTTCTGAAGCTATTTTCTTGTGGCATTTTTATAATCAATTACTTTTAATGGGAAATAAGCCACAATTTTACCAAAAAAATGGTTTTATTAACGTTTCGAAACCCAAATTGGGTTTCGTTGTCAAAATACAAAATAGTATCACGAGGTTTTTTCCTGATTTTCCCTCGTGATTTACTATGGAATCTCTAACGCGAGAATTTTACTGTCATCGTTGCATTTGGTTGTTTTTTTAAGACAGATCACATGCTATAATTTTTTTGTAACGGATATTCTTGAGTTGGGATTGATTTCATGTAATCGAATGAACTATCTTTTAGTAAAGTCGTCCAAGGAACGCAACTCATAAATATTGGCGATATCATTTTAAAGTCTTCTACTTTAAAATGTATAATATACGTCTGAATTGCCAATATAAATGAATCAGATTAAATAAATTATTAGAAGAATTTTTTTACTTAGCAACAAAATTTTTGGTTATTTAAGTAGTATTTTGCATTTTGACAACGAAACCCGATTTGGGTTTCGAAACGTTAATAAAATCATTTTTTTGGTAAAATTGTGTCTTATTTCCCATTCAAAGTAATTAAATATTATTTTTGATACCGCTATTCCAATATGGATCAACTGAACTACATTTTAAACAATATTAGGTCCCAAGTATTTTCTACGGGATTGGAATGTATTAGCGACTTAAGGAAGCTCCAAATTAAAAATATTGATGATATAAATCCGGCAATCAAGAAGGCTAACGTTCTGTACCCTCTTTATCTATCCAACGATTTAGAGTATCTCGGTTGCCATTGTCAAGCATCTAGGTTGTTATAAGTAAACTAGTAGTTAGGTGATTATTATATAATATATTATATTAATGCTTAAATGAGCTGGTTGAACGATAAGTGTTTCCTCAGCTGTATAGAAACTTATTTTAAAAATAATAGATAACTCTTAAATATGAACCAATTTTATTAATTCCAAGCCAACTATTTACGAAAGACCGATGGTGAACATTCATAGAAGTTTCCTCCATAGAAGAAATAATTCATAAAAGAAAATGCCCCCCCCCCCCCGAGCAATTTTGGAGCAGAATGGGATCTCTTTGCAGCAAACGAAAAGTTCATTCTCCTAGAACTAATACAGTCCTTAGCACACAACACATCTTTTCACTTGCAAATTCTTTCAAAAACTAGCAGAAATAGGTTATACCTCCAGTAATATGCTAGTCAGTTTTGAAATAACCAGTCTTTTCATCAGCGTATTACGAAGGAAAACTTTAAAAATAATAAGAGGCAAACTAGAAAGAGATAAGACATTCACAACAAAAACCAAACTGAATGTATCATCTATCATGGAGCTACTCACACTTTATACAGATAATACTTATTTTCAACTGGATAATGACTTATACCGGGTGTCCACTTATATTTTCCCCCATTTTAACTGCCTATAACTTCGAAACGGCTCAAGATATAAATATGCGGTTTTCGCTGAAATGTTTTATTTTACTAAAAGTTTTGTCTGAATGGATTAAATTTTTTATATCGCTTTCAAATGCGAAATACGAAAAAAAAATGGCGGATTTTTTAAAAAAACGTTGTTGACTTTTTTTTAATGGAACACCCAGTATGTTTTTTTGTAAATTGAAAGAAAGGTCATTCACCTATCCAGCGATATAAAGTTTTTCAAAATCGGTTGTCAAATGACTGAGTAATTAATTTTTAAAATGAGAGGTACAACTCTCTAACTAAGCAAATTGATATTATGTTATGTGATTTCCACATTGCATCCCTCATTTTAAAAATTAATTGCTCAGTCATTTGACAACCGATTTTGAAAATTTTAATATCGCTAGATAGGTAAATGATCGTTTTTTCAAGTTTTTAGGTAAATGGCCATTTTTCACATCGCTTTTAAATAAAAAATGGCGGATTTTTGAAAAAAAAAACGTTGTTGACTTTTTTTATTAAAACACCCAGTATATTTTTTTTGTAACTTGAAAAAATGGTCATTTACCTATCCAGCGATATAAATTTTTTTAAAATTGGTTGTCAAATAACTGAGAAATTAATTTTTAAAATGAGAGATGCAGTGTGGAAACACATAACATAATATCAATTTGCTTAGCTATGTTATTTAGCGGAATGGGACGTTTCGATGCCGCCGGTTCATCGCCGGCCGTTTCGATGCCGCCGGTTCATCGCCAGTCCATTTAATCGCCGTCATATCTCGCATTTCCTAGAATTCTTAATTAATACTAAAAATAACTAATAATTGTAACTGTCGAAAATTCGGAAATATATCAGATAGGGATTAATTGACTGGCGATGAATCGGCCGGCATCGGCATCGAACTGGCGGCATCGAAACGGCGGCGATGAAACGTCCTAGACCCGTTATTTAGGTATGTGATATCCACGTTGCACCTCTCATTTTAAAAATTAATTACTCAGTGATTTGACAACCGATTTTAAAAAAATTTATATCGATGGATAGGTGAATGATCGTTATTTCAATTTACACAAAAATATACTGGGTGTTCCATTAACAAAAAGTCAGCAAAGTTTTTTTCAAAAATCCGCCATTTTTATTTTCGTAATTGAAAGCGATATAAAAAGCTCAATCGATTCATACAAAACTTTTACTAAAATAAAACATTTTAGCGAAAACTACATGTTTCTATCTTGAGCCGTTTAGAAGTTATAGGTAGTTAAAATGGGGGAAAATATAAGTGGACACCCGGTATTATAAACAAAATTTAGGATTAAATAGCTATGAACTCACCCTTATCACCATTATTAGTAAATATATTTATGGAGGATTTTGAATAAAATATGGTCCATAAACAAAACAAATAGCCCACATTATGGTGGATAAATGTAGATGATGTGTTCTTCATTTAATATCATGGACCAGAAACAGGCAACGGTAGCATTGAATAAATTTCTGATAGACCTCAAAATAAATCAAAAATAAATTTACTAAGGAAAGAGAAAACAATTAAGTTCACCAACAACAAGGAACTTAAAGAACACGTAGGGTTCACCAAGGAACAAGAAAACAATAATTCACTTCCATTTCTGGATGTGCTATTTACAAAAAAGACACATGATATGCAACAAAAGTCTACAGAAAACTAATTCATAAAGGAATGATCAAGTCCATATATGATAAAACCCGACTAACCTGCTCCAAATAAAATATATTTCACGAAGAGAAAACCCTGCTAACAAAGGTTTTGACCAAAAGTGACTTCCAATTGTCATTTACAAGAAAAAGCATGCCAGAGAAACTCACACGAAGAGACTCAAAGATGATAACAATACCATGTGTAAAGGACTTATCAGACAAATTGAAAATGATAGCAAATAAGTACAATACCAGAACAATATTGAAAAAAACTTCTTCTTATGGTGCATTGTCCATTGCCGAAGGTTGGCTATAAATACAGAAAATTGCTCTCTATCTTTAGCCGTTCTTAGTATCGAATGTGTGTCCATGCTTTTCCAGTCTCTTACATTCTTCAGCTTCTTCATTTTACTCTTTCTGGACTTCTTTTTTCTTCCACATTCCCTTCAGCTATGAGTAATAGAAAGTTTTATTTTTCTCCTCGGTAAATATGTCCTAGATAAATCGTTTTTCTGTTTTTACAATATGTAGGAGTTTTCTCTCAGTTCTCATTCTTCTCAACACCTCGTTGTTGGTCACGTTCTCTGCCCAAGAGATCTTCAGCATCCTTCAAAAAACTCACATCTCAAAGGCTTCTATATTCAAAAATATCCTGTCCAAAAGCAAACCCAATAACAGACAAGAAAGATTCAAAAACTGCATCTATAAAATACCCCGTGAATGCAAAAATTTCAAAAAGACTAAGTTTTCACTCTAATGGCATATAAAACAACATAATGCTATTCTACATCCCACTAGAAAGAGAACAATGACTTTCGTGGTTACACCTCCTAGGCTTCTACAATTTGCAAGCCATACGGATGCTGAGACTAAGGAAGATGAGGAAATTCTACAATTTATAATTCACGTCCCATCTGCTCAGCGCGGTAAAGTTCCAACGATAATGGTTTCCTTCATACTCCAATCAGAGTAAATGTAAATCAAAAATGAATAACCATTTTCAATTTCGTTGCAAAACGAAAATACAGCCGAACCATATTCTAGTCGAATCAGAGAGTGCAGCAAGCACCTCTACCGGTTTCGAAGCTTACTAGTCTCTCATCAGGAGGAACATATGCTGCTCTCTCTGATCCAACCAAAACAAACCCCAGCGTGCAGTCCCGGATTGCAACGAACGAAATGGCATAGATACCCTAGCGGCAACTGCTAGCAAAAAGACTAAGTTTTCACTCCATTAGAGTGAAATAAGTTTCCACTAATAAGTTTTGAAACCGGTAGAGGTGCTTGCTGCACTCTCTGATTGGACTAGAATATGGTTCGGCTGTATTTTCGTTTTGCAACGAAATTGAAAATGGTTATTCATTTTTGCAACAATTTCAATGTGGGAGAAACTGCAAGGCCACAAAGTGTCAGGATAAACGAGCATCACACATACATCAAGAAAAGAGACTCCCAGAAATATGCAAAAAAACCTGGGACAACCAGCACAGAGTACATTGAAAAGATGCATCAGTAATCATGAGAAGAACAAATATGGAAAAGAGGAAAGTCAAAGAAGCAGCTGTCATCCTACTCAGCAAAGAAAAAGCCCTCATAAGCAGAATTTAGCAGTCTTTGGTTGCCAATACTAAAAGAAGAAGTCAACAACAAGATTAAAACAACAATAGCAGAGTAATGGAAATCAGAGAACCAGTCTGGGCATTCTACAATCTCATGTAAAATACAGATTACGCAAACCAATTAACAGAAAAAACAGCCAGAGTTTGATATTCAGAGGATAATACCAACACACCCAAAAAATTTTCATAAACACACGGCCTAATAGGCGCCCATACACACGGGCAGGGGGGGCTGTGGCCCCCCCTAGCTTTTCGGGAAAGAACAAAAATTAAATTTATATTACATAAACGTATTTTTGTCAAAAAATTATTGGATAATTTTGAAAGATAAATTGGAAACAACATATTTGTTAATAAAAAAATTCACATATTGGGTAATTAATAGTTTATTAACAGAAAATCTGTGTGTCTGCGACAGCGGTCTATATGTAATGTGCATAATACACATTTCGCACAGTCACGGTATGCTATTAACGAAAATATTGAAAGAGATTAGAAACGTGGGAACATAATATATACTGCAATCGACACCCAAAATTACAAATTAAATGAATCATTTATAATACTGCAAAGAAAACCATATCAGCAAGAAATCCGATCTCTGACCGATAATCACTAATGAGCCATTTGTGTATGAGAACTGGCACTATAAAGATAAAGTGTAAAATCTGTGAAGTGATTATATTTGTTTTCTATATAAGGTTTTGTGTACACCGAATGGAACCATCTTCATAAGCAGAAATAAATTCATATTGAAAAATAATTTTTTAAATTTATTGAACATAGTCAAATTTTAGTTTGCAAAAGTATTTTTTTAGTAAGTAGATTATTTTTAAAGTGTACATTGTAATGAACAGAACAATTTTATTTAAATGAAAAACAGGGATCTTTCATGACGAATGAGTGTTATATACAGGGTGTCCCAAAAGTAGCAAAAAGGTCGAATAATTCGCGAAATGAATATCGGATCTAAAAACTGAAAAATATGTATGGCTTGCAAATTGTAGAAGCCTCGGAGGTGTAACCAGAGAAGGTTCCCATTGTTTTCATTCTGGTGGGATATGTTATATGCCATTAGAGTGAAAACTTAGTCTTTTTCTAGCAGTTGCCGCTAGGGCATCTATGCCATTTCGTTCGTTGCAATTCGGGACTGCACGCTGGGGTTTGTTTTGGTTGGATCAGAGAGAGCAGCATATGTGCCTCCTGATGAGAGACTAATAAGTTTCGAAACCGGTAGAGGTGCTTGCAGCACTCTCTGATTGGACTGGAATATGGTTCGGCTGTATTTTCGTTTTGCAACGAAATTGAAAATGGTTATTCATTTTTTATTTACATTTACTCTGTGTGGAGTATGAAGGGAACCAGTCTCGTTGGAACTTTACCGCGCTGAGCAGATGTGACGTGCATTGTAAATTGTAGAATTCCCTCATCTTCCTTAGTCTCAGCATCCGTATGGCTTGCAAATTGTAGAAGCCTCGGAGGTGTAACCAGAGAAGGTTCCCATTGTTTTCATTCTGGTGGGATATGTTATATGCCATTAGAGTGAAAACTTAGTCTTTTTCTAGCAGTTGCCGCTAGGGCATCTATGCCATTTCGTTCGTTGCAATTCGGGACTGCACGCTGGGGTTTGTTTTGGTTGGATCAGGGAGAGCAGCATATGTGCCTCCTGATGAGAGACTAATAAGTTTCGAAACCGGTAGAGGTGCTTGCAGCACTCTCTGATTGGACTGGAATATGGTTCGGCTGTATTTTCGTTTTGCAACGAAATTGAAAATGGTTATTCATTTTTTATTTACATTTACTCTGTGTGGAGTATGAAGGGAACCAGTCTCGTTGGAACTTTACCGCGCTGAGCAGATGTGACGTGAATTGTAAATTGTAGAATTCCCTCATCTTCCTTAGTCTCAGCATCCGTATGGCTTGCAAATTGTAGAAGCCTCGGAGGTGTAACCAGAGAAGTTTCCCATTGTTTTCATTCTGGTGGGATATGTTATATGCCATTAGAGTGAAAACTTAGTCTTTTTCTAGCAGTTGCCGCTAGGGCATCTATGCCATTTCGTTCGTTGCAATTCGGGACTGCACGCTGGGGTTTGTTTTGGTTGGATCAGGGAGAGCAGCATATGTGCCTCCTGATGAGAGACTAATAAGTTTCGAAACCGGTAGAGGTGCTTGCAGCACTCTCTGATTGGACTGGAATATGGTTCGGCTGTATTTTCGTTTTGCAACGAAATTGAAAATGGTTATTCATTTTTTATTTACATTTACTCTGTGTGGAGTATGAAGGGAACCAGTCTCGTTGGAACTTTACCGCGCTGAGCAGATGTGACGTGAATTGTAAATTGTAGAATTCCCTCATCTTCCTTAGTCTCAGCATCCGTATGGCTTGCAAATTGTAGAAGCCTCGGAGGTGTAACCAGAGAAGGTTCCCATTGTTTTCATTCTGGTGGGATATGTTATATGCCATTAGAGTGAAAACTTAGTCTTTTTCTAGCAGTTGCCGCTAGGGCATCTATGCCATTTCGTTCGTTGCAATTCGGGACTGCACGCTGGGGTTTGTTTTGGTTGGATCAGGGAGAGCAGCATATGTGCCTCCTGATGAGAGACTAATAAGTTTCGAAACCGGTAGAGGTGCTTGCAGCACTCTCTGATTGGACTGGAATATGGTTCGGCTGTATTTTCGTTTTGCAACGAAATTGAAAATGGTTATTCATTTTTTATTTACATTTACTCTGTGTGGAGTATGAAGTGAACCAGTCTCGTTGGAACTTTACCGCGCTGAGCAGATGTGACGTGAATTGTAAATTGTAGAATTCCCTCATCTTCCTTAGTCTCAGCATCCGTATGGCTTGCAAATTGTAGAAGCCTCGGAGGTGTAACCAGAGAAGGTTCCCATTGTTTTCATTCTGGTGGGATATGTTATATGCCATTAGAGTGAAAACTTAGTCTTTTTCTAGCAGTTGCCGCTAGGGCATCTATGCCATTTCGTTCGTTGCAATTCGGGACTGCACGCTGGGGTTTGTTTTGGTTGGATCAGGGAGAGCAGCATATGTGCCTCCTGATGAGAGACTAATAAGTTTCGAAACCGGTAGAGGTGCTTGCAGCACTGTCTGATTGGACTGGAATATGGTTCGGCTGTATTTTCGTTTTGCAACGAAATTGAAAATGGTTATTCATTTTTTATTTACATTTACTCTGTGTGGAGTATGAAGGGAACCAGTCTCGTTGGAACTTTACCGCGCTGAGCAGATGTGACGTGAATTGTAAATTGTAGAATTCCCTCATCTTCCTTAGTCTCAGCATCCGTATGGCTTGCAAATTGTAGAAGCCTCGGAGGTGTAACCAGAGAAGGTTCCCATTGTTTTCATTCTGGTGGGATATGTTATATGCCATTAGAGTGAAAACTTAGTCTTTTTTTGAAAAATATGTGTTAAATATTTCTCAAATATCTATGCGATGACACTAAACAAGTCCACCACTTCAACCCCCTGGGTGTGGAGCGGGGGTAACTTTAAAATCTTAAATGGAACCCCTAATTTTTGTTGCAGATTTGGATTTTCCTTGTAAAAATAAGCAAATTTTATTCGAGCCATTTTGCGAATTGTGGATAGATAGCGCTATAATCGGAAAAAACAATATATCGTGATACCATAGTAAAATTATAGAAACGGTCTAATATCTCGAGAAATATACTTCCAAATGAAAAACTAAAAAACAGGTGTTTAATATTTTTCAAAAATCTATAGAATGACACCAAACAGGATTTTTCATTCCACACTCTGGAGGTGGGGTGAGAGTTAACTTTAAAATCTGAAATAGGATCCACTGTTTTTTATTGCAGATTGAGTTTCCTCCTTAAAAAATAAGTAACATTTATTCAAAACTTTTTTTAGAATTGTTCCGGATGGCGCTATAATCGGAAAATGCGATTTATTTGCGCCATCTATCAACGATTCTAAAAATGTTTGGAATATATGTGACTTATTTTTCATAAAGAGTCTTAATCTGCAAAATAAAGGGGGCTCCTTTTTAAGATTTTAAAGTAAAAATTTGGTTCGACACATACTCATGTTTAGTCTACTCGCAAAAGTTGAAGGCAGGGCTTTGCAAGCATTGTATTCTTTTCAAACGGGTTTTAAAGAGAGGCGCAACTTTTGTGGTACCCATGACATTTCCATTTAAAAACAGTCTAGTATTTAAATCTATGAATAATTTCTCACAACAGGGTTCAAACTAGGTTTTTTAGGTGGTTTAAACTACAGTAGACTCCCTCTATAACGAGAACTGAAATGGTGGACTAATTATCTCGTTATAAGCGGATCTCGTTATATCAAACAACAATAATATTGAAATGTTTTGATGCCTCTTACGTAGTTTATTAGGTGTCGATGGTCAACCTGAACAGTGAACAATGAGACTTCGCCGTCATAAATTGTAAATTTCCTATAATATTCAATATCGGTCGATAAACAGGCAGAAATTTATTACAGGTGGCCGAGTTTATTACAGCACTGGCCTCGATAATAAGACAGATGTTGAGCATTTCTATGTACAGGTAGTTGGGGCATTTATTTATTTATGACCATTACAACGCTAAAAACACGTAAAGACACGTATTCTTCGATTTCAATTTTCCTCGTTGTAACCAAATATGCCTCGTTATAGAGCGTTATAGTTCAATGGGAATTTGATGGGACACCTAATGTACCTCGTTATAAGCGAAACCTCGTTATATCCGTGTTCGTTATAAAGAGAGTCTACTGTATATATTGTCATTCGAAATATACAAAATGTAATGTGCAACATCTTCACGTTTGCCCCCCCCCTAAAAATTTTTATATGGGCGCCCTTGGGCCTACAAGATCTAGGCCAAGGAATTGGCAAATTAAAAACGTAAACGTTTTTATTACACCAATAATTATTGTCGCTTAATTCCATATAATCCTAATAATTAAACCATTAGTTTGCTTATTATTTCGATGATTGATAATATTTTATAATATTTATGATACACGCTGTAGATGAATTTAAAAGTTAATTGCAAAAAATGCCACCAAAGTGAAGTTGACCGTAAACGTTCCGAATGTTTTTCAAAGCCACTTTTATTATTAAGCATATTACTTTCTACCGAAAGACACCGGAGCCGGAGTGAGCGACAGCAAAGCAGGAAACGAAATTACTTCTTATATTTCTAACACGTTTTCCGCTTGCCAAGGCTGATTACCAGATGCTTCGTAATGCGGAACATATCTTCTAATTGCTTTCGTACAGCATCTGTCAAGTAGTTGGTTTGTCTTGAGATGCGAACGGAGCAGCGCGAGAATATACAAAAGGAAGTGGAAGACAAGAGAAACTGGATGTTCGACAAATTTACTTGTATAAAAACATAAATAAATAAATATTATGCTGATGGGATGGGTGACAGTTAGGTTGTAATGACAATTACATATTTTACCTGAAAATTTTTAAGTTTCGATTTTCACTCCGGAAATACTAGTTTACAAAAAAGTACCCCACACAAACCTTAAGAAAATTAGGTCCCAGTGGATTTAGTTCATACTTTGGGAAAATACTCTTTGAAGCATCCTGATAAAAAGTTCTCATGGGTACATCTCGATCGTATGGAGGATTTTCAAGATATAGAGGCATATACTCGGAAAATTATAAGATTTACCGGGTACTCCAATTCCTTGAGTTACTGGTTATCTGGCAACATGTAGAACTTTGAATCAAAGAAAAGTACTAATAGTCTAGGATTTTTTCCTGGCTATCCAATGGTGACCTTTACTTTGACCTTTACCTTCAACGGACGTCATCTTCTGAGTTTCGAGGGTTTTCGGTATTAAATTGATATAAACAGATTACTCATGGGTTTTTGGGATCGCTAAACATGAATATGCCATCAGAATTGACCTCCGGCACGTGGCGGCCAGAGCCACTGCAAGGGACGTCATCTTCTAGAGTTTCGATGTTTTTCAGCATTTAATTGATTCAAATGAATTACTAGAGGATTTTTTGAGGTCGCTAAACACGAATATGCCACCAGAACCAACTCCCGGAGCACCTGGTTTCCAAGATCGATGAAAGTGACTGCTGGAGTTTGGAGGGTCTTCGGTAATAAATTAATGCAAACGGATTAGTTATATGTTTTTGGGCTTGCTGAACACGAATACGTGATCAGCACAGACACAGAAGCATCTGGTGCCTAAGACATGATATCTTCTGGAGTTTCGAGAGTTTTCGGTACTAAATTGATGCAAATAGATTACTCTAAGTTTTTGGGGTTGCTGAACATGCATACACTATCAGATCCGACCCACGAATCACATTGTGCCTACGGCACGTCATATTCTGGAGTTTCGAGGGTTTTAGGCATTAAATTGATAAAAACGGATTACTCATGGTTTTTGGGACCGCTGAATGCTAATACGCAATCAGATTTGACCCACGGAGCACCTGGTGCCTAAGGTTATTTATCTTCTCGAGTTTCGAGAGTTTTCGGCATTAAATTGATACGAATGGATTACTCATGGCTTTTTGGAGTTGCAGAACACAAATAAGCCATCAGAACGGACACCGGAGCACCTGGCACCTACGGCACGTCATCTTCCGGAGTTTCGAGAGTTGTTTTCGGTACTAAATTGATGCAAATGGATTGGTACATACCGAGTACGTGGAGGTTTTCTGAGTTGCTGTTCAAAGAAAGCGTACAAATTGGTGATTATTTTATTTTGATATTTGTAGATTTTTATTAAAATAACTATGTCGTGCTATTCATTTGTTTTAATTATTTATAAATATAAACTCGATTTATATCTGACAATGTTTTCCTTAATTTATTTTAAGATCGATTTACTATATTCTATTTCGATAGTGTTATTCATCGTGGTCACTAGATACTCCAGAGTCTTTTACCTAAATCATATTCGAGTTCAGCAACCCCAAAACCACAAGAGTAACCGCCATCTGCATCAATTTATTGCCGAAACCTGTCGAAACCCCAGAAAATGACCTGCCTTAGGAACCAGGTGCTCCGTGGGTCGGATCTGACGACGTATTCACTTTCAGCAGCCCCAAAAATCTGTGAGTAATCAGTTTATATTAATTTAGTACCGAAAACTCTCGAAGCTCCAGAAGATAACCTGTCTTAGGCACCAGGTGCTCCTGTGTCTGTGCCGATCACGTATTCGTGTTCAGCAAGCCCAAAAACCTACAAATAATCCGCTTGCATTAATATAGTACCGAAGACCCTCGAAACTCCAGGAGCCCCTTTCATTGACCTTGGAAACCAGGTGCTCCGGGAGTCGGTTCTGGTAGCATATTCGTGTTTAGCGACCTCCAAAAACCCCCCAGTGATTCATTGCATCAATTAAATGTTGAAAATCATCAAAACTCTAGAAGATGACGCCCCTTGCAGTGGTCCTGGCCACCACTTGCTTCGGAGGTAAATTCTGATGGCATATGCGTGTTGACACCAAAAACCCATGAGTAATCTGTTTATATCAATTGAATGCCGAAAACCCTCGACACTCTAGAAGATAACATCCGTTGAAGGTCAAGGTCAAAGTAAAGGTTGCCATTGGATAGCCAGGAAAAAATCCTAGACTATTAGAACTTTTCTTTGATCCAAACTTCTACATGTTGCCAGATAACCAGGGAATTGGAGCACCCGGTAAATCTTATAATTTTCCGAGTTGGTGCCTCTATATCTTGAAAATCCTCCATACGATCGAGATGTGCCCATGAGAACATTTTATCAGGATGCTTCAAAGGGTATTTTCCCAAAGTATGAACTAAATCCACTGGGATCTAATTTCCATAAGGTTTGGGCGGGGTACTTTGCAACTCGAATACAAAATGCTTTTTTTGTTAATTTTTGCTCTCTGAATATGACTATAATGGTAAAAAGTTCCTAACATGTAATATTTTTGAGTTATGATTTTTTCAAAAATATTGAATTATGATTTTTGAGTTATGAGTATTTTACTAAAATTTTTTTAAAACAGTCCTTTGTAATATATCGAGGTGTGATGTTATCAAATTAACGTTTTTCCTAAAAATTGTGCATAATTTGGCAACACTGGGATATCTAAGGTCTACTAATAACACATTAACATTTAAATAAAGGCTAAACCAAACGTAATCCTTAATCAGTAAACCTACCCATTTAAACTTGAATAGTTCTACCAAGTCCGACGCTCAAGTCGAGTGTCGTTTTCAAAATACAAAATAATATTGATATAATATTTTGTATTTTGACAACGACACCCGACTTGGGCGTCGAAAAGTTAATAAAATCATTTTTCCGGTAAAATTGTAGCTTATTTCCTATTGAAAATAGTTGATTATAAAAATGCCACAAGGAAATAGCTCCAGAACAACAAAAAGAGCGAATGTTAAATCTGGAAAAAATTACTTCGCACATGGTGTAAATTTTTTTCGAATCCTGAAAAAACTAATAAATATTTTTAAAAAATTTAAACGAAGAATCAAAGACAAAATTATATCCGAGACAAAATTAAAAACCGCACTAATTTTTTTTTATTTTTTCACTCCTGTAACTTATTAAAATAAACATTATATAAGTTTTAAGGGACTTTCAGCCCTCGATAATAACGTAATCTTTCATTCTGCGTTTAAATTTTTAAAAAATACTTATTAGTTTTCCCATAATTTGAAAATATGGATCCCATTTAAATTTCATTAGAGCCGAAAGTTTGCGCCTATCCACTTAATAATACAATTTATGTATATAATACCTTTAACAATACTTCCCTTACCGGCTGTAACTTGCTGCCACAATGAATCAATTATTCTAAATTATGTAATTATTCCAATTGGGGTTACGGTTTCAAACGTATCCACTTTAAAAATGGAAATCCTAAAAGCAGAATAAACTACTTGAATAAACTTGATTTTACTCTTTGGTTAACTTTCTGCGGTGAAGAATTTTAAATTTGAAAACTTTGGGGTCCGTTTGTTTTTCCGTGTACCTTACCTTCTCCTAAAAGTAACATTTTCTCAACTTTTCAGAGAGAAGCGCTGGCTCTCCCTATCTGCTAGTACTTTTAAATTAGCCTGGAAATAATGAGGGTAAAGATTCCGTGATGTTATTATCTTTATTACCTACTACACGTTTTAAATGTAGGGTTTTCCGAGTATTCCCGCACTTTACTTTTTATATTTGGTTTTGGCTTAGAGTACTCTATGCGTTTACATAAGGAGTTTTAATTACTCTCTGGCGGAAAACTTAACAAAACTAAACATTCAAATTCGGAAAACCATTCTAAAGGAAAATATTTATAAATTCAGATGGATGAAATACAAAAAGCAAAAGGTGAAGGAAACAAACAAGAAAAGGAAAGTAATAAACGAGCCTTAAATTTCCTTTGGTTCAAATTGTTGTTGTCATTCCGTATTATTGTCTGTCTGTTCGTTCAATGATTACTACATTTCAATTTTCTGAATAAGATACCTCTTCTAACACATGCCATTTTTAACGGTCCTAGTCACGTGTATAATGATCAATGTTGTATGAATTACCCATTTTGGTTATGACGTTATGAAAGTTGATAGATTCGACCGTTACTTGACGAAGTTCATTTTATCTAACAAATAAAACACTGAAAACTTTTGTTTTCTATACTTCCACAAAATTTATTATAACTATGTGGCTACAGCTGTTTCGGCTTGAGTGCCTTTCTCAAGTGATTTAGTTTACAATGTGTTTGCCTTTTTAAGGTCTTTAACTGAAGAGGTTGAGGAGTGGGGAGCTGTTTGTCTCGAGTTGGTCATTCAGAATTATATCTGTATTTTTTAATTTATTAATTTCCATAGATTCTAATAAAGATTTATTTTGAATATTTTGAATATGCAGAATTTGAAACTCTTCATTAAAAGAATGATTATGATCTAGAAGGTGAAGTGCGTATGTAGAAGTGTCTGTATTTCTATTGTTGAAAGCCCTTTTGTGTTCTGCTATCCGTTTGTCAAAGGTTCTTCCAGTTTAGCCGATGTAAGTTTTCGGACTTCACCACAAGTTAGATTGTAGACACCACTCTGTAGTTGTTTTCTCTTTCGGACCTTATTGTTCTTAATATATTTGCTTAAGCTGTTGTTAGTTCTGAAAGCTGGTGTTATTCCTTTCTTTTTTATGTATCTGACTATTTTTGTTGTTATCTTGCCAGTATATGTGATAGAGCCGAAGGTACTGGGTTCTTTCTGTGGTGGTGGATAGACTAATTTCAGGGCTTTCTTATGGAGCTTTTAGTTTAAAATTTTATTAATCGTTTGTTCGTTATAGCCATTGTTTACTGCTCTTTGCTTAATGATGTTCAGTTCTATTTCGAAGTTATTTTTTGACATGGGAATGTCAGAAATATGATACATAGACTGACAGAAATTCCCATATCAAAAATAACTTCGAAATAGAACTGAATATCATTAAACAAATAGCAGCAAACAATGGCTAGAACGAACAAACGATTAATAAAATTCTAAACCAAAAACTCCATAAGAAAGCCCTGAAATTAGTCTATCCACCACCACAGAAAGAACTCAGTACCTTCTGCTCTATCACATATACTGGCAAGATAACAACAAAAATAGCCACATACATAAAAAAAAGGAATAATACCAGCTTTCAGAAATAACAACAACTTAAGCAAATATATTAAGAACAATAGGAGCCGAAAGAGAAAACAACTACAGAGTGATGTCTACAAACTAACTTGTGGTGACTGTCCGAAAACTTACATCGGTCAAACTGGCAGAACATTTGACAAACGGATAGCAGAACACAAAAGGGCTTTCAACAATAGAAAAACAGACACTTCTACATACGCACTTCACCTTCTAGATCATAGTCATACTTTTAATGAAGAGTTTCAAATTCTGCATATTCAAAATAAAGGCCTTAAGCTATCTTTATTATAATCTATGGAAATTAATAAATTAAAAAATACAGATATAATTCTGAATGACCAACTCGAGACAAACAGCTCCCCACTCCTCAACCTCTTCAGTTAAAGACCTTACAAAGGCAAACATATTGTAAACTAAATCACTTGAGAAAGGTACTCTGCCGAAACAGCTGTAGTCACATAGTTATAATAAATTTTGTGGAAGCATAGAAAACAAACGTTTTCAGTGTTTATTGTTAGAGTTATGAAAGTTGTTTTGTTTCCTATGTTTAGTATACCTTTATCATGTTCTATAACAAACTGTTGTCATGACTCCTCCTTTATTGTCGTTAGGACTGCGCCATGCCATATAATTTGCATTCGCATTACAGCGTATGATCAATTGAAGTCCATTTTTCCTGCAATCCCTTCCTATCGGTTTTAACTCCTTTAGTATCTCGGTTATTCAGGACTATTATATCATATTTACTTCCTCTATGATCTATGACTTGTCATAGCAACAGTAAACTCTGCCGAAATTTCCTTAATATCGTGAAGATTCCCCTACAGAACTCTAATAGGAGCCATTGAGGCTTTTGGTGGTTTTGAAGATATTTACAGTCCTGCAATATGACTTGAAATAAACAGCTCTCAATCCTTCGTAGGAGACCTCGTCGATCGTGTAAACCATAGTATTTGTACTATATCTCCAATCTTTTGATCTTCAACAAGTCTTCCGTTTTATGGTTTTCAAGGACAACCTTACATCTTCCATATTAAGGTTTTGATTTTGTTTCTTTAGTTAGGTCCCGATAACTGCTTCATCAGTCTATTTCTCTGAAAAGGAGTTAAGGATCATGAGGCGCTTAGGCATATTATTGGGATCGACAAAATTTCAGTCTGGTCCCTTCCATAAAGCCCTCCATAGCTTTATAGACTTGTTATACTATAGTACATGTTTTAGTTTCTAGATGACCAGGTCTGTTAGAGTATGATCTGGTTGAATATCAGCCTAGTTTCTGTGCCACCGTAATTTTATATTCGTTTTTGACATCGTAATACGACTTACTCTGCTATTGTTTGTCTAGTTTGTCCATATTTGCCTAGATTAAGGTCAGGTTTAACATTCATATATCATAATAGGAAGGATGCACTGTTTGAACACTTTGGTTCTCAAATATTGAGGTGTTTTGTGGTTCCCAAGTATCCAACTGAGTTTTCCAAATACTGCCCATGCCAGATTTGCTCTTCTGGTGGGTTCCAATTTCAATCCATTTCAATTCTCTTTGTCAAGTTTCAAAATTTAGACTAGTTTTATATATTCTTAGAATTGTTCTCATTGTCATTTATAGATATATGTCCGAGGTTGTTAGACCTGTATTTGTTATTGTTTTTGTTTTGGTCATACTCATTTCTAGTCTAACGTATTGGGAGCTGTCTGCAAGTTCTTCCACCATAGTTCCTAGAATGTGCTCACTATAATCAGGCTGTCGTCAGCGAATCTTAGATGGTTTAACATATTGCCATTAACGTTGATGCCATAATATGTTAACCAATTTATAGTTTTGAAGTCATCTTCTAGGTCTAGATTAAACAGTTTTGGCGATAATACGTCGCCTTGTGGGACTCCTCTAGTTTCTCAAGAAATATTTTTTTTGTCTAAATATATCAATGTTGAAGTTTTATTATTACTATGCAACATATAATGTTTTATTAAACGACATACAATTAACAGCAAATATTTTCTTATATTATTACAAATTTTATTATTATTTATTTTTAAAGTAATCATTTAATTAAAATCTCGTTGTAAATTCTTATCTTTTCTTAATTTCAAAGATACTAAAATATAACTAATCCCCAGTTAAATAAAGAGGTACATTTATTAGCTTTTAACTGAATGAGAAGACATTGCTCTCTTATCAGACCCTTTATATTAAGACCCTTCTAAATGTAGTGGTTTTCCTTTAAACTGGCTTTATTTAAGACTGTTGAGTAAGAGTACACTCTTCTTAAAATAAAAGAATTAATAAAATTTTTCCGGAAATGCTAATCTTCCACACAATTTTAAGGGAATAATGTAGATTCAGCAGCTTTTGGGGGAACTGAAAAAAGCTATAAAAATGATCCAATATTAGGCGATGAATAAAGTATAAATAAATATTTTTAAGATAATGGGATAGGCGCAAAATATCGGTTCAATGCATTTCAAATGCATTCATTTTTCCTTCGAATCCTGAGAAAACTAACAAATATTTTAGAAAAATTTAAACGTAGAATGAAATATTACATTATTACCGAGGGTTAAAAATCCCTTAGAACGTTTATAATGTTTATGTTAATAAGCTACAGGGGTAAAAAAGAGAAAATTTAGTGTAATTTTTAATTTAAATATCTCATTCAAAAGAAACTTTTTGTTTATTCTATGAGAATGTCGGCACTCGTTAATAATGTAATCTTCTATTCTGCGTTTAAATATTTCAATCATATTTATGAGTTTTATCCGGATTCGAAAAAAATTAAGGCATTTAAAATGCATTGGTCCGAGGTTTGCGCCTACGCTGTTAATTTATATTCTCCTGTTTAATAAAGCTTATTAATTTTTTTGTAATAATTCAATTTCAAATCAAAATCTTGTTTTTTTAAAACGGTTAATTGAATAGTAATTTGAATTTTAATACGAATCTGAATTTAAAAATTGTAAATAACGAATGATTATTTATACATGACAACATTTTCATAACGGAATTGCCAGGATTTAGCATTATACAGGTTATGTTTTATATTACAATATGAAAAGTTTCGTCAATACGGGACGAAGCAAGGAAAATAACGGCTATCTATCTATATGCAAAAAAAATAGAAAGAAATAAAGGACGTACCGTTCAACTGCCATCTTCGCAGATAGCCAGAGAGCCCTTAAGGCACTCAATTCTGTAGAGATCAATAATTCTAAGCTAGTATGGGATTATGTGGGTGCCCTAAATATACTGGGAGATTGTCGCAAGGTTACAGTAACCTGAGTAACGTGGGGCGAGAGTTAGTCCAGGGTAATAAGGTTTTTTTCACGACACTTGGACAGCCAGGGTACTGAAGCGTTTTTTCGATAGGTAATACCTATAAGAGCAAATTGTAACTATTTCCTGCGTAGGATCTGGCGGCCATTTTTATTTATATACAATATAAACAAAGTGTTAAAAATGGCATTTTTCATTTTTTCTTTCAAATCAATGGAAAACAGGAAAACTTATGGTTTTTTTGGTAAAAATTTCTTCAAGAATATGAAAAATTCTTGAAAATGACGTACTTATTACAAAGTTTCATGTACTCATTTATTGTTAATATAATTGCGAAAAAAGGTCGGAATTGCAAAAAAAATTATTTTTGCAATAACTGTTGTAAAAATTTGTGTACAGCTTTGAAATTTGTGTAAAATAAGGGTTCTTTGGTGCTTAATATGTGATAAAAATTTCAAAGCGATTCATTCAATTGTTTAAATTTTATTCAAATTGTTTATCCCAGAGAGCTTTTTTTGCAATAACATAAGTCAGAAGAAAATGACGTTAGAACCATTCCACAGGTGTCAAATGAAAGAGCATGAGCTATATTTTCAATTTGTTTTAAAAAAATTAAATAAAAAATGCACTTATTAGTAATAAATAATTATGCAAAAGTATTGTAAATCTTTCCTTATAAACTTTTTATTTTGTTATGTAAGAAATTATACATATTTATTACAATTTTTTATCAATTATGATGTAGATAATATTACTTGGTAGTTGTGCACTTAAAACAGGGTAAAAAAGTTAATTTTTTTGGAAAAAGGTATTCAAAAAGTTTATAAAGAAAAATTGACGATATTTTTGCTTAATTATTTATTACTAATAAATGCATTTTTTATTCACTTTTTTAAGCCATGTTGAAAATGTAACTCATGCTCTTTCATTTGGCACCTGTGGAATGGTTCTAAAGTCATTTTGATCTGACTTATGTTATTGCAAAAAAATGCTCTCTGGGATAAACAATTTGAATAAAATTTAAACAATTGAATGATCGCTTTAAAATTTTTATCACATATTAAGCATAAAAAAAGCCTCATTTGACAAAAATTTCAAAGCTGTACACTAATTTTTACAACAGTTATTGAGAAAATATTTTTTTGCAATTCCGAATTTTTCCGCAATTATATTAACAATAAATGAGTATATCAAACTTTGTAATACGTCATTTTAAAGATTTTTCCATAATCTCGAAGATATTTTTACTAAAAAAATCATAAGTTTCACTGTTTTCCGTTGATTTGAAAAAAAGAGAAAATGCCATTTTTTGACAGTTAATTGTTTATAAATAAAAATGGCTGCCAGATCCTACGCACGAAATAGTTATAATTTGTTCCTATAGGTATTACCTGTCGAAAAAACGCTTCAGTACCCTGGCTGCTGAAGTGTCACGAACAGGGTATATTTTTGTCTTATTACCCTGGCGTAAGTAATAAAATCAATGAAAAAGCAGGGGAATGCATCCTTTGCTCTGTCCCTACTATACCGGTCCCTACATCCACCGATGTTTTTAAGCCATCATTGTACCAGGTATCTGCATTTGTATTTCACAAAACGGCTAAGATATTCAAATGTCATGATTTAATAATACTCATAAAAATCAGGTTACTACGATGTTCTATCTTTCCTAAACGGAGTTGAGTCGTAGACTTTCACAGACACCATCTGCAAGAAAATTGAGGCTTTCGAAATGTGGCTTTATCGCCAAATCGTAAAGATATCTTATACTGACAACGTTACACATCAAAAAGTCATATTAAGGATTAGTGATGTGAGGCAAGAATGTTTCCAAGCGAATATTCCGGAACATTGGAAAGTTTCCGAGAATATTCGCCTATAAAAAATGGAAATATTCTCCTTACCGCGAATATTCCTGGAAACTTGTAATGGAAAATTCTCGAGAATATTTCCGAGACATTCGAGAATGTTTCCGAGAATATTTCCGAGAACATTTCATAATATTTCCGAGAACTTTTAAGAATATAAAGCATTCACATGTAGCATTCAGTGTGATGGCTGGTCAAATAAAAAAACCAATCTGTTATTAACTTTAAGGGCGTTTAGACGCCGCGATACATGCGAGCAATTTATTGTGACGATAAATTGATACGATTTATTGATTTTTTTTAAAGCTGTTTAGACGCTGCGTTAAATTGTTGCGATCAATTAAGTGGCGTTTAGGCGCCGTGATAAATGCGAGCAATTTATTGTGAGGATAAATTGCTACGATTTATTGATTTTTATAAAGCTGTTTAGAAGCTGCGATATATTTTCGCGATTGATTATAAACTGAAACAACTCTATCGTTACAATAAATTGATGCAATCCGATAGGTACCAACTCCAAACCAATTCCAATCCCGATAAATCGCTGCGATGTACCGTTTACACACAACGATAAATTGAAACAACTCGATTGATATCGATAAATTGCTGCGATTTATAGCGGTGTCTAAACGCTGCTTTGACAACACCTGAACCAGTAATGTGTATACTTAACACTTTTTACAGATTGTGAAAGGCACACAGCTGAATATCTTTCACAAGAAATAATAAATAATATAATATAAAAGAACTAGGCCCAGAAACATTTTGTGGGATTGTTACAGACAATAAAAGACAAATATAATTATATTGAAGCATATTCCTGTGTTTCTCATACACTAAATTCGCTGGTGTCTGATTTGATGAACCTACATTCTCTTAAAAATGTTGAGGCATGTTGTAAAGAAATTATTAAAAAGGTAACTAATTCCCTCATATCTCTTGCCCGATTTAATACAATCTAGCTTCAAACCTACAATAAAGTTATATTATTAAAACTACCTGAAAAAACTAGATCGGGTTCAATAATTAATTGTAAAATAGCCCTATTGTGTTTGAAAGTGCTTTACAAATGCTTATGGTCATAGAGGGAGAAAATTTAAAATTTTCACGGAATTTTAAACAAAACTGTCTGGATAATGAAATATTTTGAATAAAGTTGCAAAAAGTAGCAGTTGCGCTAACACCAATAATAATTGTAAAATGGATTACTTTATTGGAAGGAAATATGTTTAAAATATCCAAGGTTGTCGAGGCATTTAAGGACATAGCAAATATTTTTACCGAGAATATTCCATTACTTTCAATAAGTAAGCCCGTGGAAAAGGAATGCTTATATCTAAATTAGAAAAAAAAAAAGAAAAAAATGACAGTGAAGTCTGTGCACTATGCAGCAAACTTACTTGATTCTTTTAACAGGACAAAGCATCACTGGTAAAGAGCATATATTAGCAAAGCAGTGTATAGACAAAATATTAACCAACCATCCCAAGTTTATTGGCAAAAAGAAAAGATTTTTACAGAACTAACATACAATAGACATACAACATATATACAATACACACTATCATACAATAGACTAACAAGAAAAAAAACAATATTTCCATAAGTTTCCGAAAGTTTCCAGTATTCCCGGAAAGTTTCCGGAAACTTTCCGGCGTTTAAATCTTCACGGAAATTTTACATCACTATTAAGGATGCAAAAAGAAAATGAGCTGGTAACCACAATAAAAACAGCCAAAATCGAATACTTCAGTCACATCATGAGGAACAGCGAAATATATTGATTGCTGCAACTAATCTTACAGGGAAAAGTAGAAGGAAAACGATTACCAGGAGGGCGAAAGATTTCATGGCTGACGAATCTACGTACGTAGATTTGTGGTTCAACACAACAACCACATATCTTTTCATTGCATCAGTGTGCAAAATACAGATTGCCATGATGGTCGCCAACACCCGAAACTGATAGGCACTAGAAGAAAAAAAAGAATAAGTACTAGGTGGCATCCGCTTGTATGGGTACATCTTCCTTCCAATCTTCTCTACCTGGTATATTAATTTTAAAATTATTGTCAAAGGTATATTTCGTACACCGAGAGAACAATTTCTTTTCTCCTAAAACACTGATTTCTTTGAGCTATCTTCCTTAAAAGTTACCATTAAACATACCGCTTCACATTTTTAAAGAAACGAGGTTTTTAAACACAACTCATTAATTTCTTACCGATAATTTCTTCAATACTAAGAAATGCATTCATTGTTACAGTTTAATTTTCTTATCCTAAAGTTTTTGTTTCTTAAATTGAAAACTACAAATATTTTGCAGTATAAGAAATATATGTTAAGTTAATCCATATTAATATTTCTGAACAAGAAATTTTCTTGCAATCAAGTAAATATTTTAAACCAAAAGAAATAATTCTTCATAAATACCATCTGTAGTAACTGTGGTTATTAAATAAAAACTTCTATCATTAATGCCAAAATATTATTTGCAAAGAGATTTTCTTCCACAAAAGAATGGCGCAGTAAACATATTATTCACTATTTGTGATTTAATCTCAGTGTTTGACAAGATGGTGTGGCATTAGTTCATTTTCATAGATGGATTTTAAATTAGTTGGTATTCTTTAAAATCTAGAGAATAATTTGAAGGTACGTACATATACATAGGTATTAAATAAAAATAAATTGATTAATTTAAGATGTAAAAATAATATTGCCGCATATCCGAATATGTAGTTCTAAAAGAAACATAATAGTATCTTTATATGCATTTTAGATATCTATATTGATGGACAACTCTGAAAGAAAGGATCTTATTCTAACTGGAAAATAAGCCACAATTTAACTTAAAAAATGATTTTATTGACGTTTCGACTTCCACCTAGGAGAGAATAATATATCTAATGTAAAGCTTCAGAACAATATTGAAAGGAGCTATTAACCAACTAGGGGCTTTTATAAGTGGTAGAACTGTAAACAGGTAAGTTCCTTTATAAAAATGTGTATACTTATGTATAAACTATAATATGTTTCTTGAATGTATCGTCTTCTACATACAAACCTACAATTGAACGTTATATCAAACATGGAGTGTGCTTTATTTGCCATAAAGGAATATTAGTTAGTCTAAAAGAAACATCTTAACGATTAAGAACTTTTATTGCCGAAAACTGAATAAGTTAATAGGTATAAAATAACTTAAGATGTAAACTAATAATACTTTCCTGTAATAAAATTTCTTAATGATTAGGTTTGCTGCCTCTTTTAGATTATATTAATAAATAAAATTACAATATATGTCTGCTTCAATGTTTTACATTGGTTGTATTTTTCTTCTTATTTTAGCTAAACAATCTCTATTGTGTGATATTATACAGATAAATAATTAATATTTCATATACAAAAAGAAAAAAATTAACATAGATGTAGGATAAATAAAGCCATGTTTGAACTAAATATCATTGATTATTATTTGTTGAAATGCCAACAAATGTTTTTTAATTATTATAGACGGTTTTACTAATACCTACCGTTCTTATACCAAAAAATTAATAGTTTTTATGTGAGCCCGTGCATTTGTTTTTTTTTTGTATTTCCTTTTGTCAAAATAATTTTTTTTTAAATTTTTTAATTTAAATAAATTTTTTTATTAAAATAAGTTTACTCTTTCTTCATAACGGTTTTGTTTTAGGTAATTGCTGATATACAAATTGCTATTAACAAAAAGAAGGAAAAATTAAGGAAGTTGGATTTGCCTCTCCATCCTTTTATTATTGTATAGAAGCCATTGGTTTAAGAGTGGAGAAATTATTTGTATGTATTAATATCTAACGTTTTATTTCCTGTTTTTTATCTAATAAAAAATAATTTTATCTTAAAAGAATGATTTATCTCGCCGTATGTAATATCACTTTATTTTTAAGAAATGTAACTTAATTCTAAATATACAATTATATCGGCGAAATATATTTCTTAATATTAAATGCATTAATTAATAATGGTAAGATAACAATATTCCTTACTAAGAAATATTATTGCTCAGAAAGAAGTTTTCTAATGCCAATATATTATTCTTATGACAAATATAATTTCTTTCTGACAAATGGGTTTGCAGTTTGCAAGAAAGTAATAGTCCAATCATGTTTAAGATATATTTCTTTGTGTATATTTAAATTTAGTTGAAATATTTTAGAAAATTATATCTTACATACAATGATATATTTCTTAAGCAATATGCCAAGTCGATCTTTCTTAAATATGAATAAAGTTTCTTTATGTCAAGAATTTTTTTCTCTTCGTGTACGTACGTAGATTTGTGGTTCAACACAACAACCACATATCTTTCATAGCAGCATTGTGCAAAATACAGATTGCCATGATGTTCGCCAACACCCGAAATGGACAGGCACTAGAAGAAAAAGAAGAATAAGTACTAGGTGGCATCCGCTTGTATGGGTACATCTTCCTTCCAATCTTCTCTACCTGGTATATTAATTTTAAAATTATTGACAAAGGTGTATTTCGTACAATATTGACTTTTCCAGATCCTCGATAAGCTTTCTATTGCCAACTCTGTAGAAATTGGAAACCATGGATATGCAATTTTTTGTCGTTATCTAGTAAACTTATTAGGAACAATTCGGGCACTGAAAAACGGCCGAAAGAAGAACTGTATTTACACACTTCTTATTTCGAAACTTCAAACCCTGTATATTATTAATTGACATCGTAGGCGCACATACACAAACAGGTGCTAATAAGTTTTGAAAACAGATATCAAAACAACATAGAATATTGCTTTATGTATAATTCAAACATAATATGTATACTCAAATATATCTTATCTGTAATTTGAACGTGAAGTAAATACATATCTATTAGACCAGTCATCTTTGTTTTGAATATATCTTCTCTCCATAGAATTGAATTTTGCCACTTGAACATTAAGTTAAAAAGAAAAACGCTATAAAAAGTTAATTGAAATTTCCTAATCGTGTTTATATCAGTTAGGAGGTACATTATATTGTAAGTACATATTATCTAGAATCTAAGGTATAACTTGGCACAAACGTAAATGCAAAATGGAAACAGGTGAAAGGGATGAAAGGGACCTAAAAATAACTCCAAAAACTGTAGGGGAATCGCAGTCGTCAGCAGCATTGGAAGATTATACTCCAGGATATTAAGAAAGGAAATAGGACAGGCAGTTCAAGGAAAGTAAGCTGAAGAACAAGCTGGTTTTGGTGCGGGACCTTCAACGGTAGACAATCTCCTCACTTTAAAAATAGCACTAGAAAAAAGAATACAGAAAAATCAGGAAACCCACTTCGCTCTTATCGACCTAGAACAAGCCTATGATAGAGTCCTCATAATAGAACTATGGAACTCAATGAAAGACATCGGTATGGATGGAAAACTCATACAAGCAACTAAAATGTTATATGAGACCACTAACACCAGAAAGAAAAACGGCAAAAATTTCACTGAGGCATTTAATACTTCAAAAAGCTTCCGAAAAGGATATTGTCTATCTCTCACTCTCTTTAAAATATACCTTGACCAATTCTTACACAGTTGGACAAAAGCAGTAAAACCGATGGGACTAAAAGTGGGAGACGACTCCCTATTTACATTATACTTTGCGGATGACCAAGTTGTTATAGCCCAAGATCAAGATGACTTAAGCTATATGATACGGAAGCTAAATGAACATTACCAACAGGTAGGATTAGTAATAAATATGGACAAGTCAGAATACTGCATAGTGAGAAACGAAGCCATTGAAAACCCACCATTGTAACAGGGACATATTGTTGGTGTGAAACAATGCACATATTTGGGAGCTATATTTAACAAACGAGGAAATAGTGAAGATGAAACACAACATAGGGCCAATAAAGGTAGAAGCATCACTATAGATCCCTCAATTTAATTTTATGGGACAAAGATATCAGGAAGAAAACAAAGAGCAGAATATATGAAAGTATAATGAAGAGCGCTACAATCTACAGTGCAGAAGTTTGGGACATAAGTGTAAGAAATAAAAAGAAGCTACTTAGTACCAAAATGGACTTTTTGAGGAGAAGTTGTCAGGTTTCGAGATTAGAACATGTAAGAAATGAAACAATTGGAGAACATGTAAAGATGGAAAAAACTATAATGGACGATATTGAAAAGAGACAGCTGACATGGTTCGGTCACGTCAAAAGAATGAATGAGACTCGCTGGCCGAGAAAAATATTAGAGTGGGTCCCACCGGAGAGAAGAAAAAGAGGACGACCACGGAGAAGCTGGAGGGACAATATTCAGGAGGAAATGGATTCGAGGCAATTAGATGAAGATATGTGTTACGATAGAAAAAATTGTAAGCTGGGTATGGAGAAGCGGCGAGAGCCGTAGAAATTCATTATATATGTAAAATGGAAACAGACCACAGAAATAAAGGCTAAAATAGAACGAGCTAGACTAGCTAGAGGACCATTTAAGATTATGATTAAGCTTCTTATTAGTAACAATTTGTCCCTTCTCTTTAAAACTAGTTAAATGCAATATTTTTCTGATCTTACTATATGGTTCGGAAGCATATACGCTGACAGAGTCACTCACGGAGCGAACTTGTTACCAAAATAATATGTGGTAGCCAGCATAATGTCATCACATAATTGTAAAAGTAATACAAATGATAAGTAATGTCACCACAAAGATGATAAGTACCATCTACTGTAATTGATTGTACAGGGGAAAATAGAAAGCAAGCGAGGGCAAGGCAAGAAAATACACTAGTGGCTCCAAAATCTGCGGAAGTGGTTCGTGCTCACATTGGTCGAACTATTAAGAAGTGCCGTAAGTAACATCACAATTATTGCCATGGTAATAGTTAACGTCCACAGCAGACACGGCACTTGAAGAAGAAGTAATATAATAAAATTATATTTTATGGTAGGTACTATGTAGGTTTATTTTATACATATAGGTTTCCATTTTAGAAAACAAATGGATGACATGAGGATGTTATGGCGACGCGTGCGTCGTAGCACAAATGTGTTTATATTTCATTCTTATAAGTTTTATATTTTGCGAAATTGTAAAATTTCCGATATATTTAAACTTTTAATACTTAAAGGCGAAAGCGCAAAATTTCGCGCCAATGTGTTTTAAATGCATTAATTTTTTTCGAACCCTGAGAAAACTAATACGTATTTTTGAAAAATTTAAACGAGCAATAAAAAATGCATTATTACCGAGGGCAGAAAGTCCCTGATAACTTCTATAATGTTTATTTTAATAAGTTACAGGGCAGTGCCGGTTTATGCACTGGGCGCTTGGGGCGGGCGCCCAGGGGCCCGGGCCCCGGAGGGGCCCGTACGGACCCCTTCCTTTTACTAATAAAAAAAGTAAAGTCCGCTAAATAATCTACTTATTTTCCAAAATAGAAAAAAAAACGACGAAATACCTACGATTTCGAAATGGTCTGATTTTAAGACTGATGACTTTATAAAAACTGCGAACTTTTAAACCAAAAAGTGATTTCTTAGAACGTTATAAAAACATGTTTGAAGATGTAGAAAAAGCTTATTATAGAAGATTAAATAAAAGCAACTTTTATAGAAGAAAACCCAATGGAGGCAAAGAAAAGAGATTGGCTAATATACGGCGCAAGTGTTAAAGCTGTTTATTGTTACTCATACAAATTATTTTCAATTGAAAAAATAGTTTAACTGAGTTTGGATGGACCCACTGGAAACATTTGAATATTTTGCTCAAATCTCACGAAGAAAGTAAATTTCACCTGAACTCTATGGTTACATAAATCATTGATTGGAGTTATAGACGCTGTCTTGAAAGAGCAAGTAAAATGCGAAGCTAACTATTGGATAAACGTCCTAAGAAGAGTTGCTGTCACTACTAAATGATTTGCTTCTCAAGGACTAGCTTTCCGTTGATGCAATGAGGATTTAACGAGTCATCATAAAGGAAATTACAGTTGTCTTGTATACTTGGCTAAATTTGACTACTTCTTAGCTGAGAATTTACAACGGAATGCGAATAAATGAAAAGGTTCAGTTAGCTATCTGTCTCACCAAATTTGCAATGAATTTTTGGAAGTAATGAAATCAAAGCTTGTAGAAACTTTTGACGCTGTAAATGCTTTAGTTAAAAACTAGGGATCCATCAAACCTATTTTTTCCAGTTAAGCAATAACAGAGACGAAAAATTAGCAATTAAAAATGAAGCCAAGACACTGCAGAATAAAATCTTTGAGACAGCTCTATTGACACTGATTTTGACAAAAACTTTGGAACGAGTTAATGCAAAAGCAATACGTGAACGTGAAGAAACTGTGGACTTAAACGTGTCAATTGGAGTAGAAATAATGGCTAATGACAATATATTTTGAAATTTGTTGGAGACGTAAGAAATATGTCAAGCGAAATTGAACTAGAAGCCAAAAATATTTGTTTTTCGAAGACGAGGATATATGCTACAAAGATGTTACATCAGCTGTTAGATGATTTTCTACGGTAGATAAAGAAGCAGTCAAGACGTGAATTAATACTTTATATGTGAAATATAAAAAAAATATGTTGATGAAACCAAAGAGAACTTGCATAATGGAATTACCCATTCTATAACATTATGCCAAAAGTTAAATAAACATTTATAAAATTTGGTATGATCCAGGATGTAAATATTGTACCTAAAGGTAACATTTCCCAATATTTTACCTTTACTGCGAGTTTATTTCACGATACCAACTTCTAATGCATCAGGCGAGTGGTCTTTTTCGGCTTTAAAAAGAATAAAAATATATTTAACGCCAAATTTGGGTCAAGAAAATCTAGACGCATATCACTATTGTATTATAGTAAATGAAGACCTAGAGCAACTGAATTGTGATAGTATCATCTGACAGATTGCTAATGCCTAATTAAGCAAAAAAGTGATCTAATTTTTGTCATATGTATTTTTTAGAATATATTTTTTTGTTTGCCATGTGTTGTTTTGTGTAACTTTCTATTTTTTTTATACATTTTTAAATGTATTTTTTGGAATATTTTTACGTTTGCTATTCTTCTTGTTTGCTAAAAATTGTGTATGGATTTTACGGGTATAAATAAATGAATGTGTTTTCTTGTAAAAAAAATCTGACAACGAATAGCAATTAAGGGGCCCCCAAATATTCAGCGCCCAGGGCCCGAAATTAGGTTAAACCGGCACTGTTACAGGGGTGAAAAAAAGAAGAGAAAATTTAGTGTGATCTTTAATTTCAAATAGCGCATGCAAAAGAAACTTTTTGGTTTTTCTAAGGGACTTTCTGCCCTCGGTAATAATGTAATCTTTTATTCTGCGTTTAAATTTTTCAAAAATACTTACTAGTTTTCTCAGAACTCGAAAAAAATTAATGCATTTAAAACACGTTGACGCGAAATTTTGCGCCTACGCCCTTAAGTAAGTTTTAATACGTAAATGAACGTTAAGAAGTGGAAAATATCTAATACATTATATTATTCAATATCATGTTGCACTTGGGACTTGTTTACTTCTTCTAAGAACCTTGTTAAAATATTTCTAGGCGTGCTTTCAGGTATGCAGTAATTATTGTATAATATTTTAAAAACTATTACCACATACAACCGTTATGATCTTTAGTATAGGTTCTTATTAACCAATTTTAATTTAAAACGATATTCGTGAATAATCAAAATTCCATAATCGAAAAAGTTATTGTCTTTAATTAATCACTATGTATGGTATCAGCATAAATTTTCTATTTAAATTACTGGTAGAAATTTAAGGGGATATGCGCAAAATTTTGGCTCAATTGCTATTTAAATGCATTCATTTTTTTTTCGAATCCTGAGAACAAATAAATATTTTTGAAAAAATTTAAACGCAGAATGAAATATTACGTTATTACCGAGGGCCGAAAGTACCTGAAAACTTCTATAATGAGAAAGTTACAGGGGTGAAAAAAAAAATAGAGAAAATTTAGTGTGATTTTTTTTTCAAATATCTCATTCAAAAGTAACTTTTTATTCTAGGCACTTTCAATCCCCGATAATATAATCTTTCACTCTGCGTTTTTTTTTCAAAAGTTTTTCAAAAGTTAAAAAAACATGTTTATCAGTTTCCATTTAAAAAGAGTTGAAGCCCAAATTTTGTCCCAATATTATATGCATTTGCCAATTTGTGTTATTTTTGGTGATTTTTTGTAGTTCCTTACACCTATAGTCAGCTCATAAATTTTTTATTATTACTAAGATTTTGGTATTACATGTGCATATTATTGTCTATAAATCGCTGGAATAACTGAATTTATTATTATTTTTTTTTGGAAATAAACTACAATAGTTGCAATGTTGTGAAGCTATTTTCTTGTGGCATCTAAATGCAATCTGCTATTTTTTTCGCCCAATTTTGAAAAATGTGAAAACTTTGAATTATACACGTCCGTCTGTCCGTCCGTCTGTCTGTCAATCTGTGAACACAACTTCTCCGTCATTATACCAGGTAGAATGACAAGTGAGGTGTCAAATAAAAGCTTATAATCCAAGGATGGTACTAAAGGTGAGAAATTTGACATAGGCTGTCTGTCTGTTTGTCCGTCCGACCGCGAATATAACTCCTCCGTCATTATACCAGGTAGAATGACAAATGAGGTATCAAATGAAAGCTTATAATCCAAGGATGGTACTAAAGGTGAGAAATTTGACCTAGGACTTTCGGTTTGAGAAAAGCAACCAGAAGTACGGTTTTAAAGTCACCGACTATTTCATTATTTGGGTGAAAATTATTTTTGTGAATTATTTTCACCCAAGATTATTTGGGTGAAAACCTAAGACTTACCAAGTCCAATTACTTGTTTTTGTTGGGAATAAACGACAATTATACTTTAAAATTAAGTTTATTATTTATCGTTTCGATTTCCTATTCGGAAATCATTTTCAAAATACAAACCATTTGTCATAATTAGAGCGGCTTCTTTGATATCTCTCTTTTTGCCATCTCATTTTTTCAGATTTACTTGAATCTTTTCGTTAAACTCTATGCTTATTTTCCTATGCATGTTCACATATTTGACATATATCAAATTCCCTATTTTTGATGTCAGATTGATTCTTGACACGTATTCTAACATTTATTGTTCTTGATGTTTCCCCTAAATAAAAATGTTCGCATTCACTAGGTATTTTATAAATACAATTCTTTGTTCTTTCTTGTTAATCTTTTGGTTTAGTTTTAGATAAAATAGATCTCAATGAATATTTCATTTCGAGTACTGGATTAATGTTATTGCCATGGCTAGGAAAAGAAATCAACAACTATAAATACTAATGTTGTAAAAGTTCAACCAGAAAAAGGATACCTCACAAGAAAGACTAAAATATTATTTAACAGTTTTATATCCTCATGGACACAAGCGAACAATAGATTTTTTTAAGTAGGGGATTTCCTTCACCAATCTAATATTCTTTGAAAACAGGAAATATAATTATTGTTTTAGACTTTCGTCTCAAATTTTTGTAGGACCATTTCATT
This sequence comes from Diabrotica virgifera virgifera, assembly GCF_917563875.1. NCBI lineage: Eukaryota > Metazoa > Arthropoda > Insecta > Coleoptera > Chrysomelidae > Diabrotica > Diabrotica virgifera. Next base: position 33,685,747 of record NC_065444.1, read on the forward strand.
TAATTTTTTAAAAACCAAAGCAAGCCAACTCACATTATTTCTAAAACAATTAAAATCCCTTGTGTCTTATCGTATTCGTTCAAATACAAAGTCTTGCTTTATATTAAAAGAAATTTATGTGTTTTATTTTAGCTGCAATAAACTCTAAAGAATATCAACTTTTCTGTTTTCAGTTTCCTCAATTTTGCTGAATAATTTCAATAGAATGGCCCGCTCTGGTTCTCAACGCCTCATATATTCGTATTAATTTTGTAATCGAAATATTCTCATATATTATATTATTAGAGGTCAGTATTTGCTGACCCGTAAACATAACGCATGACGTTAAGAGCAAGGTTACTTTTGGGATAAATAAATCCTTCGGTAAAGGTTTCAATGAATATGTGTACGTTATATTATAAAATGCAAAATAAATTAATATAAGACTTTTGTACTATTTTACTATAGGACCAACTACGTCTCGAATTCACAATTTCAAAAGGTTTCTCCTATGCAAACCAAAAACAGACTTTTGAATACATAAATCGGCAATTTGTATAGGGAAAAAAAGAAACAAATTAGCAATAAATAAAAAATAACAACTAAAATTCATCTAACAATAAAACACTGAAAACATTTTGTTTTCTATACTTTCACAAAATTTATTATAGCTATGTGACTACAGCTGTTTCGGCAGAGTGCCTTTCTCAAGTGATTTAGTATTTAGTTTACTATGTATTTGCCTTTTTAAAGTCTTTAACTGAAGAGTTTGAGGAGTGGGGAGCTGTTTGTCTCGAGTTGGTCATTCAGATTTATGTCTATATTTTTCAATTTATTAATTTCCATAGATTCTAATAAAGATAGCTTAAGGCCTTTATTTTGAATATGCAGAATTTGAAACTCTTCATTAAAAAAATGATTATGATCTAGAAGGTGAAGTGCGTATGTAGAGAAGTGTCTGTTTTTCTATTGTTGAAAGCCCTTTTGTGTTCTGCTATCCGTTTGTCAAAGGTTCTGCCAGTTTGACCGATGTAAGTTTTCGGACAGTCACCACAAGTTAGTTTGTAAACACCACCCTGTAGTTGCTTTCTCTTTCTGCTCTTATTGTTCTTAATATATTTGCTTAAGTTGTTGTTAGTTCTGAAAGCGGGTGTTATTCCTTTCTTTTTTATGTATCGGGCTATTTTTGTTGTAATCTTGCCAGTATATGTGATAGAGCAGAAGGTACCGAGTTCTTTCTATGGTAGTGGATAGAATAATTTCGGGGCTTTCTTATTGAGTTTTTGGTTTAAAATTTTTTATAATAATTTTTTGTTCGTTATAGCCGTTGTTTACTACTATTTGCTTAATGATGTTCACTTCTGTCTCGAAGTTATTTTTTGACATGGGAATTTCTGTCAGTCTATGTATCATGCTGTAGTATGCTGCTAATTTGTGTTGTGTAGGATGGGATGATGAATTGTGTATAGTTGTGTCAGTATGGCCACCAATTAACTAAAATTCAGTAAAAAAGGACTCCGGTAGTTAGATGAAAACATTTTCGTTTACGACGAAGTTGTAATAAATAGAAAAAAAACAAGCTGTATTGTACTAAAAAATAATCGTCCCTTTCTTGTTCAATTTTCTTTAATAAAAACTATGATCCTTATATATGTCTTTCTTTTGTACTAACATTGTCAAAAACACACCTATTGTTTATTTACTCTTGCATATTTCTGCAACAAATACTTTATTGTGGCTTATTTCCCATTAAAAATAGTTTATTACAAATACTTTAGTTATGTCACATAGTACAGAACACAAAATATAAGCAAGGCTTTATTTTATCTCCTCTAATCTTCACATCTCGTCTAAAAGAATATTTTTATCAAAGCTTTGCACGGAAATGAAAAAGGTATTATACTAAATGGGTACCGGCTAAGCAACATCAGATACTCAGATGACACCAAAATATTTGCGGAACCTAGACAACAAGTCCACATAGACTTGCAAGTCCTAAAGAACAAAATCACGTATAACAGTCAAAAATATGGAAACTATATATACGTAAATAAGACAAAGTTTATGATTATTAACAAGACAAAAATATCAGAATCTTACGTAGAACTCTACGTCAACCAAACCTCTATAGAAAGAATGACGCATTACAGTTAACTCGGTACCACAATAAAAGAAGAATACATCAAAAATCAAGAGATAACAGCACGCAATGGAAAAGCTAGTTCCACCTTTAACCGGACGGAGACTTTCTTCAAGAGCCACTCTCATGGTATAAAAGTAAGAATTTTGCGATGCTACATCTTCTCTGTCCTTTTTTATAGTGTTAAATCCTGGACCTTGAGCGAAGTATATGCAGAAAATTGGTAGTATTGGAGATGTGGTTATTTCGGAAAATACTTAAAATATTTCGGACTGGCCGACTCGCAGATGAGGAGGTCATTAGAAGAATAAAGAAAAACCGAGAGGTATTGACTACCATTGAAATGGGCTGTTCCTTTTGATTTTTAGGTGTAGAGTGGACTGTAGACTTTTTAATGGGTTGCAACAGCCACGGTGATCAGACCTATTATCATTATTCTCTGTAGGTATCTGCTCGTTTTGGGTAAATTAAAATGCTGGCTGCTAAATATTATGCCGTTTAATAAGCGAAGAAATTATGACAATTAATTAAAATAAAATCGCACAGCGTCGGCCAAGGTTTTGTTTGTATTGAGCGTTGCCATGGGACTAAAGCCGTGTTCACTGAGCATGTAGGGACAACGAATTAACCAACCGTCAAATCTCGAAATTTATAATACTTCGGACGCATTATGCGAAATGAATCTAGATGTGCCATCCTACAAGCCATAGTGCAAGAAAAATATTTGGAACGAGAGGTCCAGGAAGAAGAACATCCTGGTTAAACAATGCCAGATCCTTGTTCAACATAAGATAAGCAGAGAAGATGAAGTTTGCCATCATGATCGACAACATTCGTCACGGATAGGCATATCAAGGAGAAGAATATCACAGTTGTCCTTCTAGCTTCTAGCACGAAACGGTTGCATAGATTACTGTGAAAAAAAGAATATATAAATATTTATGTTTTTCTCACTATATCCATTGTTATATTGTGCTATTTAACTCTCCTTCCACATGTATATTCAAATCTTTATGGTACTGTCACATCCGCAACCACACTATGAGCAATGCTCTAAATATAGTACGTTCTTTAAAGGAAAAATATTGAAAAACCTCTAAATTTTAAAGAACCGCTTGGATTGACATGAAAGTGATATTGTACCGATGTGTGCTTTTGCTCTAGTGGTGAGTTTCACACCCTTTTGGGGGTGAAAAATATATGTTCGAAATAAGTCCGGAAATGGATAAAATGGCTAAGTCTAAGCAACTTTTGTTCTATAATGTTTTTTCACCGAGTTAATACTTTTCGAGTTATTTGTGAGTGAATAGGTTAATTTTTCTACAAAATAACCACGTTTTCAGACGGTTTTTCGCAAATAACTCAAAAAGTAAGTATTTGGTCGGAAAAAAATTCGTATAAAAAATATAGCAAGTAAAAAAGTGAAAAACATGGTATATTTATTAGGTCACTATACCTAGTAGAAGCAGAGTTATAGCTAATGAAAAATAGATTCATATTCGTCAAATTCCAAATCGAATATTTTAACGTACCATACCAAAGAACGAGCCATTTTTGTAGGAAAACTCATTTTAACTTTTTAATGTGTTTAAAAAATGTTTATTTTTGTTTTAAAAAATTTTTTAGCACCAAAAGTAAACAAGTTACGCTCAAAATAAAGTTGGTCCCTTTTTTTGGTAAGAAATCGGGAAAATCACCCCCTAATTAGCATTTCAAATGAACTTAATTGTTACCACTTCACAAGTTTTTTACTCCCGTATGTATTGATCATATGATCTGTAAGTTTCATCGGTTCAAAGTTCTTATTTTTGAAAGAGCTGTAGTTAAAAGGGCTTGAACAAGTCACTTATCACGAGTGTATTCAAATTTAGAAACACCGAATCTTAACCAATTTTTGTCTTACAGAAAAACAAAAAAATACAAAATATTCAGAAAAGTAAAGCTGACTTTTTTATTGTTTAAGATTTTTGGTATCTCTAACGATTTTTAAGTTATTTGGAAAAAAACAATTTTTTCAAAATTAAAATTTTTAAAGATTTTACTTTAAAACCAATTTTTTTTTCAAAAATAAGCACTTTGAATCCATGAAACTTACAGATCATAATATGCTTATGATTATATTATAAACACAACATAATTAAAGTAACTTGTGAAGCGGTAACGATTAATTTCATTTAAGTTGCTAATTGGGGGTGATCTTCCTGATTTTTTTGCCAAAACACAAGGGACCAACTTTATTTTGAGCGTAACTTGCTTACATCCGATGCTAGAAATTTTTTTTATAAAAACAGAAATAAACTTTTTTTAAACACTTTAAAAAAGTTGTAATGTGTTTTCCCCAAGAATACTTCGGTATTTGGATATTTCACATTGAATTATTCTATTTTGAATTTTTCGAATAAGAACCTATTTTTCATTGGCTATAACTCTGCTTTTGCTTGGTATGGAGACCTAATATATACACCTTTTTTCACTTTTTTATAGGCTATAGTTTTTCTAAGAATTTTTTTTTCGTTTTGAGTTATTTGCGAGAAACCGTCTAAAAATATGGTTATTTTGTTGAAAAATGAACATATTCACTTGCAAATAACTCGAAAGTATTCATTTGGTGAAAAAACAAAAGTTGCTTAAAATTATTCAGTTTATCAATTTCGGGACTTATCTTGGACATATATTTTTTCACCCCCGTGATGGGATAAAACTCACCCCCAGGGAAAAAGCACACATCGGCACCATATAACTTTTTTTCTTTGCCATGTTAGCTATGCGTATGCCAAATTTCATGTCAATCCAAGTGGTTCTTTAAAATTTACAGCAAAAACCGTGAAAGAATGTACTAACCGATCATTCTGATTTTTTGGAAAAGGTTAATACTTAATACATTTAAAAAAAATTAGTTTTTTTAAAAACAAACATTTATTTAATTTGGGATAACAGGTTTTTTAAAAATTTTCAATTACTTGTGTCGGTAATACAAAGTTTAAATGATAAAAGACCACAAACCATAAATCATTAATATGAGCATAGAAAAGGGCTTTAATATTTAAGCTCAGCTTATTTAAAAATCACAAATACCATTGAAATCGGAAAGAGAAAAACCTTTGAAAACAAAAACTCATTGTGGATGATAACTCGCTAACAAAAGAGCTCAGCCTTAAAGCATTCCAGATGTAACAGCATAATTGATCGCATATATACAAACTCCAGTGGATATGGGGCTCAGAATCCTTTAAAAATGTGTTTTTGGATATTGTGGTAGAATAAATTACAGGGCTGGATTAACAAAACGTTTGCTCATATACCTAACCGTTATATTCAGGTTAATTAAAATTAAAATAATTGTCTAATTTATCAAGCTTAATTGACAAACAAATTAATAATAAACTTCTATGTAATAGGTATAAACAATGGCTGTACTTATAATTCAATCTACATTATAGTATTGTAAAATTGGAAAGGCTAAACGCCGATGTTAAAAAAATACCTCCGGGAACATGGTGAAACTCTAAACGAGAACCCTATCGGCGTGTAGCCTTTCCAATTTTACAATACTATCAATACTATAACGTAGATTGAATTATAAATACATAATACCATTGTTTGGTTCTGGGGCCAGTTAGAAAGTATATATGATTTCACTGATGGTGGACTGATAGGTCCGAAAACTTTCTGAATGAACCTATTTTATTCAATCCATTGGGATTTTTAAAATTTTATTAAATATACCTATTACATAGGAATGGTTTTACTTCGTGTTGGAGTTTTTTAACTACATATATGGTATACAGCCAACCCAGGGAACTACCCCTTTTAAATTAATAATATTTACAGTACAGGAACGATTCCGAAAATATGGCTTGAATCCGTCTTCATATTACTGCCAAAAAAGAGGAACGCCATATTTTGCCAGTACTTCTGCCTTATAAGTTTACTCAAAGCCGTGCGGTATATCTTTTCAATATGATGCAAGTTTTCAAAATGCCGCCCTTTAAATATAATCAAAACTTAACATTTTTTATTAAATGCAACTGCACAAAATGAACACACTTTTATTTTAAAAAACAAAACATAATTTAAATTAAATGAAATACGTATTAACATTAAATAACATTTACAAAAATTACAGTTTTACCCTTCTGACTTTAATTTTGGCAAATTCATCAATCAGATTTGTGTACTCTAAAGTAGCAGCTAGTCAGGACTCCATTGAAATGAGTGCTATTTTTTTAGTTTTTTTTGTCTTATGGAGCTTAGTAATAGTTTTTAATAATTTTTAATTTTGAAAAACTTCTTTCCCCACTAGGTACCGAGACAGGGAGTGTTAATAAAATTCTTAGCGATACAACTACATTTGGGTATACAGAAATAATTCAAAACTTCTGAAGGTTTCATGGAGTATGTTATCATTTGGGATATATCACGCAATTATTCTAGAAGATCATTTGCCTGTATATGAGATTATTTTTCTATAGGGCTTTTCATTCACAGTCATTTGTTTCGAACTTCTGTCATGTGTCACATAATATTAATATAACTCCGTCGTATGTTATTGGTATATCAGTGCGTCACAATTGATAGAAAAAAAGGTAAGTCCCTGATAATATACATTTTAGCAATGATTTTAGTGACATGACATTTGAGTTAAATCTGACAGTTGTCACATTTTATTTGCAATTTGGTATAAAAACAAATCAATTGTGTTTATTGCATTTATGAAATGGTATTTTCTTTGATTTGTATAGTCTTATAAATTGTACAGATTATATTCGTAGAGATATATAATTCGAAAATAAATTTTTTTCGATTATAGCGCCATCAAGATTCAAACAATATTTTTTAGTGTTTTATCATTTATTTCCCTCAATTTAAGAATATCATTAAAATTTATTTATTTATGAATTTCTAGAAGCGAAAATCGACCAATCAAAGAATTAATGGCAATGTCTAAAATATAGATAAAAAAATTTATTTTAAATTTATCTTCTTCTGTTAAAAGCATAGATTTTTCTCCATAGATTTTTCGTAATCAAATTGACGCTTTTTTCTCCTTGCTCGAATTTCATTTTCCGCTGGAAATTCGGAGCTTATATCAAGATTTTCTGCAATTTCATTAGCAGTAATTTTAGTTTGGTCATAGCCAGATTGTTTGTAACTTTTAATTTTTTTTTTATTTTTACACAATCTGACAAATTTATAGTTACATGAAGCAACATCTTCGAGACTGAATTTATATGAAATAAAATATCATGCCCAAAAACTTTACCGCATAGGTACAAATTTATAATTTTTAATATTTTTTGGTAATCCTCGTGCTTTGACTTTAGTTTCTGTATCTTTGTTGACTTCTTCTATTATTTCGAATACGGCATCATATATTTCACAAAATTGAAATCTTAAAGGTTTCAATGCATCTATTCAACTTGACCCTCTAGTATCGTTTAACGTGTTTAGAGTTAATTGAAAAACATGGTTTTTCAGAACTTAACAACACTTTGTGGAACCAGAAAAAAAGTGTAAAGCTCTTGTATAATACAAAAAAAAAGGTTGTTGTTTCTGTAGAAGACGCTTTCACTTTTAAAACTAAGTTTGCAAAGTGGCATGGTTAATCTTTAAACTCGCGAGTGACACAAGCCATCAGATATTTTTCAAAATATTCTATTTAGCACACCCTTTGTTATCCATATGATTATTTTGATGTATTTTCATTTTATTAATTATGCCGCCCCCCTTGTGATGCCGCCTGATGCGACCGCCTCACCGCATCACAGCACCGCACGGCCCTGAGTTTACTAAATATTTCTAAAGCTTTCTTGCATACAGAACAGAATATGAACAATTAGAAGATGTGACGGGTGACTACGAACTTCCCCCACGCTACCTAGATTTTAATGGGTTTTACAGTAGGATTAAAAGCGACTACGAACTGCCCCACGCTACCTAGGTACTTAGATAATATTTTTGTGAACATATATAGTTTTTACAGTATAGAACATATACAGTATCTCGGACATGTGATGCGGGGCGAGAAGTATGGCATCCTACGACTCATAATGCAGGGAAAGATAGATGGCAGAAGAAGCATCGGAAGAAGACGAATTTCATGGTTGAAGAACCTGAGAGAGTGGTTTGGATGCAGCTCGAAACAACTATTTAGAGCTACTGCCTCAAAAATTAAAATAGCTATGATGATTGCCAACCTCCGTAGCGGAGATGGCACCTGAAGAAGAATATAGTTTTTATTTTACTTTATTTTATTTAAAAAGGAACCCAATTCCCAAAGCATGAGCGAACATTTTAAATGATTAAAATAGTGAAACTATAACGATATAATCGAATAAAGTTTATTTATAAATCTACATTAACTTATATACAATAACAAAAACTATAGTTAAACAATAACAATGCTTAATTCTAATGTCTGATTAGTGATTAAAATAAGTAAGAGTGACCACTATATTTTAGATTTTAAAAGTTAGCTGCATAATAATAATTATAAACTGACTTATAGACCAGTAAGGATCTGTTTTTAGGTGGATGTGAGAGGTGGCATTCAGATTTTTGCGGATAAAGTTAGGTGATAACTTCGTTAATAATAATTGATTTATGCTCCTTCTCAATATGCCCGGAACAATAATAAAAAAAAAAAATAAAATATTTATAACTTTCAAAAACTTTCGTTTTTTTTCTACTTTTTTTGCTTATAACTTAAAAACTATTCATTTTAGAACAAAGTCCTATAGGAATAAAACAAAGAAAATTACATTTCTTATTAGATGCGATTGATTAAAAATGTCTTAATTTATCACCCTTGCTTCAAAATAGCAATAAATATAAAATAAGGGGGCAAAACAAGCCAGTCTTTATTCAATGATTTTCCATCACTTAGGTTACATTTGGAACCTTCCTAATTCGCTTAGAAAATTTTTGTAATGTGCTAAAATTGTACACCAAATTTAATTAAAATTGATTTACTAGATCTTGCATAATAATTTTGCAATCTAAACTTTTTTTTAAAAATAAAAATTTTTTAAAATCTTGCACAACAAAAACTAGAAAATACAAAGATTTGTCTATTTTTTTACATATAAAGAAGTACTTCATCTATCTAATGAACTTTACAGAATTGAAATCGGATTATTTAAGTAGCCTCAGCAATGTTTTAAAGTTATAAACAATTTTTTGGCTTATAAACAAATTAGTGCTGTGGCCAGGAGGAGGTGCTACGGGCTCCCTTATTTAGATGGACTTACCAAAGTTTTTTTATGTATTTTGACCCGTAGAAACCCTTATAAACAAAGAACTTGAGGAATTACATAAAATCGATGTTTCGTAAAATAAAACATTTTTTTTGCATTTTTTTGGGTAATTCTAAGCAAAAAATATTCTTACAAGTTTTTTCGTAAGATGCATAGTTTTCGAGATAAACGCGGTGGAACATTCAAAAAATCGAGAAATTGCAATTTTTGAACGCGAATAACGTTTGATTAAAAAATAAAATAGCAATTCTGCTGACAGCATTAGAAAGTTTAAGTCAAACTATACCGGTTTTAATTATTTGCATTGCTAAGAATTAATTTTTTTATTATTAAACAAAGCTATTTGTTTATAAGCCAAAAATTATTTATAAATTTAAAACATTGCTGGGGCCCCTTAAATAATCCGATTTTAATTCTGTAAAGTGTATTAGATAGGTAGAGCACCTCTTTATATGTAAAAAAATTAGCCAACTTCTAAATGGTCTACTTTTTGTTCAGAAAGATTTTAAAAAATTTGAACTTTTTTAAAAACATTTAGATTGCAAATTTATTATGCAAAATTTATTAAGTCGATTTCAATGAAATTTGGTAAGCGATTTAAGTATATTATAAATAATTTCCTAAGCAAATTACTAAGGTTCTAAGTGCCACCAAAGTGGTTAAAAAATATTGAATAACAACAGACTTATTTTGCCCCCTTATTTTGTATTTATTGCTATATTGCAGAAAAGGTAATACCTTAAGACTTTTTTACCAGCCCTATATCATACAAAATTCAATTATCTTTATTTTATTTTTCTACGACTTTTTTCCAAAACGAATCGTTTTAAAGTTATAAGCAAAGAAAGCAGAAAAAATCGACGTTTTTCGAAATTTTTAAATATATTTTTTTATTAATGTTCCGGGCATATTTGAGAAGGAGCAAAAGTCAATTATTATTACTGAAGGTGTCGCCTAACTTTATCTGCTAAAATCCGAATGCCACCTCTGACATCCAAAAATATACGTTTTTTCGCACATCCTTACTGGTCTATTAATGAAGTATAATTTAGTAATGTTTTGATTAACGTAATGCATATTCATTTAGCCTATTTTCAACAAAATCAACTTTTCTTTTTGCCGTTTTATCAAGTTTTTTTTTAATCTATGTGCAGTTCTAATTTTCACATATACTTCTCTTGAAAATTTAACAAAATGTCTGTAAATTTAATTGTGTCAGCATATGATTTATAAAAACATTCGTTAAATTTCGAGTGAAATGATTCACATATGTGTTTGTAGGAAATATAAGAGATGATGAATTTGAAGCCCACATGTAAGGTGGTAATGTTGAATCTTCCGTTAAATAATTATCAACTAGGTAATCACAAAATTGCATAACTCTGTCATCTTCTGGCATAATATTAAAAAGTTCATCAGAAAAAAGTCACCAACATCATTTGGATCTAAATAAGGAATGCCGAAAAACAATTTTAAATATTTTCCAATAACAGTTTGATTTTTATATTCCGAGGACAAACCTAAATTTTCAAATTTTCGGTACCAATTTTGTGTTACATGAAATATGCAACAAAAGATAATAATGTTGGGTCACACTAACTTGGCTGCATTTTTAACTGAATCGTTTATTTCAGAAAGGGGTCAAGTCACAAAAACCTGCTTTTGAGAAAAACAAAAAAAAAACGTGTTTACATTCAACAAAAATTTTATTTGTATAAAATAAATATTCTCACTAATAACCTGTAGTGTTTGTCAAAATGTATTGTATTTTTCAAAAATTTATCTTGTTAATTTGTTTAAGAAAAAAATAAATAATTTTTTGCACTTGACCCCTTTCTGAAATAAAGTTGGTGGTTACACAATTTTTAAGCAAGGAATCATGCGTTGCATGGCCCCTTTCTGCACTAAACGCTAATTTCCCTGCGCTGCCAAGGCAACACCTATGTCAGCAATTGATTCCTTTCTGCAACAAAAGCTGTATTTACGTTTAAATTAAAAAAAATCCACCAAAAACTCATTTTGTCAAAATTAGTCACTTGACCCGTTTCTGAAATAAACGATTCAATTGCTATTTCAAAATCAGAAATTATTCGCTTCGGTTTGAAATTTAAATTAAAATCTGTACATATTGTTATTAATGTATCAAAAGTACTTTTGTACGGTTGCTGTGATTTATTTGGTAACAAACAAAATACTAGAGGAACATAAAAACTATTTTTGTAGCCATGTATAGTAAACATCTGACAAAAAATATTTAGAACAGTATTGAAAAGTTCCATCTACATACAAAGAATCTACATTACAGAAAAAGTAAAGATTTGTGAAACAACTAAAAATTACGGAATTATTTTTCGTAGATCATAAAAAGTTTTCACCTGTATTTGTTTTTAAATTTAAGTTCACTAACACTTGTAGAAGTTCTTCCTGTGACTTGGGCAATGATGGTGTGGATTTTTGTCTTGCAGCTTAGATATTTCTTCGAACGCAAGAAATCTCTTTCGTCGTCAGCGGTAAATTGCTGAAACTTTTGTTCATCAATTCCTTGTGGACAATCTTTAAAGGTCTTTCACATATATCTTCTACAGCTTTCCTCTTTGTAGAATTACTAAAAATTTGCCGGTCAACGTGGATATCTGGAGCATGATTATGATCCACCGATGCTTTTTCAAGAATAACGTAATTTTCATCACCTTCCTTTGTGTACACTTTTTGTTGACACCCTTTTTTGATGCATCACAATCTAACTTCTCCATCTTTGGAGACATGCGTCTTTGAATATTTATATTCATTAATTATTAATAAAAGTTCTCCCCTTTGACTAAACATAGTCGTTGGTTTCGCCATTTAAAAGTTAAACACTAACGGACAAAACCGGACACTATACCGTAATACTTGCAACTGAAGTGAATAACTGAAAATATTTATATTCTTACTTTCAACTATAATCAAATTTGGAATTTGAGGTGATTAAGACTTAATCCCCAACTTTCTCGGCGATGGGGCAGCAGGTACTTGGGAATAATGAGCCCAGGTCGTTCGTGGGGCAGTTAGATAACGCCGGATGTGACGAGGTCACCGGTCAAGAACAATTTGGCTTCAGGAAAGGTATGGGAACACGAGAAGCAATACTCTGTCTTCAAACTCGGCCACAAAGGTACAAAGACCAACAAGCAGACCTTTTTATGTTTTATAAATTTTGAAAAATCGTTCGACCGGGTGCATCAGAGGACCTTTATAGAACTATTGAACGACATCGGAAACGACAAAAGAGATTCTAAAATTATAGAGCTATTTACTGGAATCAGACAGCAATCATAAAGACAAATAGTAATACGTCAAGGCAAATTGAAATACAACGAGGTGTCAGACAGAGTTGCGTGCTATCACCGATACTATTTAACGTCTACTCGGAGGTAATACTTGCGAACGCTTTACACCACCAACAAAAAAAAATGTTCTGAGGAGAATGGGTACTGATAGGGATCTGCTGAAAATCATCAAAATTAGATAAGTTAGCTACATGTGACACATAAAAAGAAACGATCATTCAGAGTAACATTGAAGAAAAACGGGGTCCCGGTAGGCCCCATATTTCATAGCTTAGAAACCTTAGAGACTGGACCGGAATTGATTCAACATCTTTGATTAGAGCCGCATTGGACAACGGCGGAGTTTCCAGTGTAATCGCTAACCTCCACTAAAGGAGGCAAGAAGTAGAATATTTAGTGAAAATCCATATGTCTTAATTATTTCTGTGATCCTATTCATTAATTCTTGGAGAGCTTTATATCCGTCAGCGAATATCGCTGTGTCGTCCACGTATCTGATATTCTTGATATATTCTCCGATAATTCGAATTCCGGCTTCAACGTCCTCTATAGCAGAGGTGATAGTATATGACTTTGACAAACCTTATATTTGATTTTGATATTATCGAATTCTCCTGACTTTTTAGATCACAGGTGTTTATTCCAATAGTTGTTAATATATCCATCAGCTTGTGGTTCTTTACTGTATTGTACCATTTATGGTAATCAATGAAGCATGCATAGATATCGCAACTCACGGCTCTGCATCGTTGAAATAGCACTTGTATGCTAAGGAGATCGATCCTTTCTCGAATCCACCGGATTCCAGAAACCAAGCTGATCTTCTAAATATCAAATCATCATCATTCTCTTTGCCTTATCCCTATGTGGGGTCGGCTTCCCTAATTGCATTTCTCCACACAATTCTATCTTGGGTAATATCAATGTTAATCCCCTTTACCAACATATCCTGCCTTATCGTCTCCCCCCAGGTCTTCTTTGGTCTTCCTCTCCTACTCCTTCCAGGAATCTGCACTTCAGCTATTCTTCGTATTGGGTGATTACCGTGTCGACGTTGAACATGACCAAACCACCTTAACCTATGCTCTCTTATTTTGGCATCAATTGGTGACACACCTAGACTTCCCCTAATATACTCATTTCTATTTTTATCCTTCTTTGTCACTCCACTCATCCTTCTAAGCATTCTCATTTCCGCCACATGCATTCGTTGTTCCTCTTTCTTTTGCACTGCCCAACATTCAGTTCCGTACATCATAGCCGGCCTTATGGCTGTTTTATAGAATTTTCCCTTCAACTTCTCGATATAAAATATTATGTACTAATAAATAGATTTCAGTAAATTTAGGGGAAAAATTCTATGACCATTACTAAACCCCAATTAAGGCGGAAAAATTCCGAAAGCGAAAGATTCGTTATTTTTGTCTATTAAAAAAGGATATTTTCCTACATAGATACTAAATACAGCTAAATCTACTTTTTATCTCGTTGTTTCTCTGACTTTATGTTGGCTATACACGCGTGTCGATTTTTAGGTCAGTGGGATATATATTTGATACGCTCAAAACATCAGAGAAGCTCCGAATCAAAATGAGATTTTCTCAGTACTAAAGTTCGGCAATAACTCTTGTGAATCGGATGGGAATAAGCAGAGTTTTAGTTTTAGACAGAAGCGTTAATTGATGTAGGGTCAAAAGGGATTGCGTAAAAGGGAAAGGTTAACATAACATTGAAAAGTTCTCTGGTAGTGTTAACGATAGGGCAGATAGGTGCTACTAGATAACTTAACAAAAAGAGGTCGAACTTGTTGGAGCTTAGTAAAGGTTACTGTAGGTCAAACAAAATTAATGTAATTAACCATATGTGCAATACACTGTTAAATTTAGTTAAATATTTAATGAGATCTTCAGATGAAAATTGTATTTTAATGAAGTTAAAATTAAAAATATTTGAACAAAAACTTTCTTATATAACACAATGACCATTGAGTTTTTTTTAAATTATTTAATAAAATATTAAAATCATTAAACAAAATGGGATCCTTTGCAACATATTTGCTGCAATTATATTTTAAATAGATGTGATCATAGATCTGTTGTGCTCCTCTTCATCACTTAAAGTTTCTCATTAAGCACTATTCTCTTAATGATATTCGCCAGCCTTGAAAGGGGTATTTTCATGTAGACTGGTGCTTCTGGTTTTTCGCTCCGATTGCTAGATACCGCTCTCTTGTGACATTTTTACACAGATAAGACGTGAAGTTTTCCTCTTCTTCTAAACATAACTGACAAGTAACCTCTTTCCTCAGGCTCATTTGATAAATGCTTAATGAGCTATTGAGCTCCACCATTCCAGAGACTTTTGTATGTATTCGCAATTTCAAAGAAAGGCTCTAGCCCAATTAGTGACCCAGAAGCGCCTTCTCGAGCCAATTTATTATCCCTTACGATAGACTCGTTCTCAGTCTAATATAAGTCAGCATATGTTTTAAACTTAACAGGATTTCTGTCTTTGATCTTGTTCCATATATGCCAGCCCCTGCATCTTCATGGCTTTTGGAGCCATATGTATACCAATAAGAGTTTTCCATTACCAGCGGACCGGTTTCACAGTTCTCTCTCTCTCTTTGGTACTATGGTATTAAAATGTTTCTCACGACTACGGTTTTTACGGGTTGTTAACTTTTAGGGCTTCGGACTACCAGTTTCAGGCCTTCACACCAGTTATCAACCTCCCCAAGAGCAATCTGTGTTCGTTCTGAAATTGTCTTGGCGAAACTTCTTCCGACTAATATTATTAGGCAATAGAAGCCTTAATGGGTCAAATTTGTTAAGAGTTCGTTCCTCTACTCTAGAGTTATTCACAACACTGGAGATAACATCTTTACCTTTTTGCAACCAATTCCTACCCTCGCCTCGATTCTAGCTTTGCCTAATGTGGAGACAATAAAACTCTTTTGTGAAGCTTTTAAAAGCTTCCATCACGGACTCGAATAAGACACTACTAAAAACTCCTGTCATGTCTAGGAAAGTCACTACTGCTGCTATATCTTTCTTCTTTAATGACTTTGAGATCAATCTACTAAGATTTTCCAACGTTATTAATAACTCTCAACTTTCCTGGCTGATCCGCATATTGGTGATCGCTAAGCGTTTTTTTCTCCAGCACTTAGTGTCCGATATTATCTAGGAGCCTTTCTAGCGTTTCTATTAGAAATATGGTTGGGCTTATTGGTCTGTATGAGTTTGGCGTTTGCTCCATTACTCTATAGACCTTCGGTTTATAAGTGATTTTCACCTTTTATCGTATTGGTGATATTATAGTGATTTTACTTAGATTGATATATGCAGCATGATACTTCAGCAGAAGTAGTGGATAAATTCCATCCATTCCGGTAGACTTGTTTGGATGAAATTTTTTTGTAGGTCACCTAATCATCTAAGGCTTCATAATTTCGATAATAGTCAGCTGCCAGTGTGCATTAAAAGTCTTCTTCAACGAATCGGCTTCACTGAAGGACTAATGTTGGTAGATTAGCCGAAAAAATGCACATGCGTTATCCTCACACTACATGGAACAAATGATTTCCCGATTAGCAATAATGTACTTACATAATTTAATTTAGACCAGTTATAATATTTTGCAACAATTTTCTTTTTCTCTAATCAGCGTAATCTTATAATTATACGTCTATTGTATTAACTTAAAATCAAAATATCAATAACAGCAAATGATAAACAATCTGCTATTTATGTAAAATGTACCTAACTGGATGTCGGAATATAAATGGGGTAGTAATTTCCTTTGACAGTTGTATTCCACAGGGTAAAAACTAACATATTGATCGAAAGCAGGGTAATACAGAATAGACTCTGATGAGTTTCAAGCATTGAATGTATAAAGAAGCCCTACGCAATGGACATAATCTATAATATTATTGGATATAGATTATGATTAGAAAACAATTTAAGATTTCCCATGTTATCCATCTCCCATGAGAGTTTATGAAAATATAGTTTTCTTGTTCTCGAATTTTATTCTCAATTTTACTTATTGTTATTTACTTATTATATTATGGTTTTATTTTTATGTATTTATTTTTTTTTAACCAAGTAATCTTACTAATCATTGCACAACTTATTAATTACTGGGAAAGAAACTATCCGTTATTCTCAATTCTCAAATGTGGTCTAAAGGTACTTTTCGAGTAGGTACCGAAGAACTCTCTACCCAAGATGAACCACAATCATTTCATTAGAGCACTTAAAGGTATTTTAAGGATAAGATATCGGACGCGTTTCGACCCAACACGAGCCATCATCAGCAATTACAGGAAACAAACTGACCTACAGTACATTACAATGTTATTATTCTTCCGATGACCAACCTTTTTTGTTACACGGATGACCATTGCAAAGAAATTGAAAATGTTTATACATTTTAATTCATTTACTCTTTTGTTGAGTATTAAGGAATCTTTCTTGTTGGAACTTTTACCACGCTGAGTAGATGGGTTGCGAATTATTTAAAATTCTCTCATCTTAATTTCCTCGGCTTCCTGTATGATTTATAATTTTTGAAAATCTTGGGAGGTTGTAACCAAAGAAAGTATTCCACTTGTTGTCAATCTGGTGGTAGGGGAACGATATTTATTGTCGTTTTTCTGTGCTACATCGATTGATAACTTACTTTGTTTTTCGGTAGATGGCTCTAGTACATCCGTGAAATTTCGTTCTTTGCAATTTGGATAGTACCCCAGGCTGTGGGTGAAAAAACGTGATATAATTCAGGAATTTTTGAAACCTATCAGGTGTTGTAAAGGACGATGCCAGGAATAACTTTTACTAAAATGTAACCAAAAATATTGTGCGCTTTTTTTTTTAATTGCGATTTTCATTTGTTAAATTTGAAATTTTTATTGATTTTTAATTTTGCAGCTTAGGATATTGATTTTAGAGAAAAACTTTTTAATAGAAAGTTGTAGTAAATTAAAAAACCTACAATTTGAGCTATGGTAAGTTTAATTTCGTTAATTGGTTATTGCAAAACAGCCTGCGAAAGGTCCAAAATGGCCGTTTTTTACAATTGCATTATTTATTGTACAAATAATTTTTTTTTATTTTTTAAAGCTTTAAAATGAAGATCTTTCAATTCCAAACATAAAAAAAATTGTAAAGCCAGATTAACGAATTTGTTGCTTAGATATTATAAATTGTTTATCCTAAGAGGTAAAATGTCGAAGGCTATAACTTTTGAAAAAGAAATCGTAGAAAGTTGGTGAAACATCCAATCTCCTTCGAAAGAGTTATGTTTTCATATTCTGCTGTAAATAAATGCGTAAAACATTTTTAAACCTCTAATATTTGGATTTGAAAATAAAGGGGCAAATTTCGTTATAAACATTTAGAGCTGAAGCGGCCCTGTACATCCTATGAGTTTTTAACTCACATATTATTGTTGGTAAAGATGAAGCGAAGGCTAATAAAAAAATAAAAAATTTCTACGACCAACTGAAGCCGAGATAATTTTTGGGTTTGCAAATAAGGGGGCAAATTCCGTTATAAACATTTAGAGCTGAAGCGGCCCTGTATATCCTATGAGTTTCTAACTTACAGATTATTGTTGCTAAAGACGAAACGAAGATTTATAAAAGAATTAAAATTTTCTACAACCAACTGAAGCCGAGATAATTGTTTTTTTTTTTCTTAAATCATAGTGCCTTTATTTATAACAATTAAGAAATTATTTTACACTCATTGACTAAAGAAAGACTTATATTATCTTAAAATAAAAATTATTATAAAATATAATTATGTTTAATTATTTTTTAAATCGGTGCTTTTGCAAGCGGCCGAATTTTGCAAATCGCTTGGCTCGCCTCAAATCCGCGCGCTCGGAAAATTTTTACGTAACTTGTATTCAATGACAGAAAACAATGTAATAATATTACCATTATAATATGCAGTCTATTTACCACTGTATTTGTTTTTCTTTATAAACTTTTATATGTGAAATCCAAAAAGAATAGTCACTACAAGAAGAAAAAGTTTTATGTATATTATAGTAAGAAGTAACATTATTATTATTATATTTATATAACAATGAAAAAATTAAAAATATAGTTATATATTTCATATATATGTATCATTTTTGTAATATTATTTCTTCAGAAATGAAATTTCGCATATAAAAGTTTATCAAGAAAAACAAATACAGTGGTAAATAAATTGTATATTATACGCTCTGAGCTTCGCTGGTGTCGCTCCTAGCGGTTACTAATTCAACTTTTACCGGTAATTTTTAAATTTATTATTTAATTGTTATCGCTTAATATTTACAACGCAAAAAAGTAATTAAATTGTAACCGATTTTTTAAAGATTTTTCTAATCATTTTGACGTTCTATTGATAAAATATCAATTTCTTACTTCGGATACTTTGACAATAATCGTGTAGATGGCGCTAAGATTATAATAGATTATTTATAATTAGATATTACGGAGCATTAAAAAAACTTAAATTCAGTATTTAAAACGTAAGTATATTTAAGGTAAAAATATGTACCACAGCTTTGACCAACTAATATTGTTTATAATTAATGTTTTTAATTTTAATTTTAAATTAATCACTTTGACATTTATGTCAAATTTCCAATAAACGTTTACAAACTTGTCACTACTGGCGTTCGCGAATTTGTAAATATCCCCTCTACGTACGAGCTCACAGCGTATATTAAATTGTTTTCTGTCAAAATTTAATACAAGTTACGTGAAAATTTTCCGACCGCGCGGATTTGAAGCGAGCCGGGCGATTTGCAAAATTCGGACGCTCGCAAAAGCACCGATTTAAAAATAATTTTTAATAATTAAGTGTAATTATATTTTATAATAATTTTTATTTGAAGATAATATAAGTCTTTCTTTAGTCAATGACTGTAAAATAATTTCTTAATTGTTATAAATAAAGGCACTACGACTTAAGAAAAAAAAAAACAATTATCTCGGCTTCAGTTGGTTGTAGAAAATTTTTATTTTTGTTATAAATCTTCGTTTTGTCTTCAGCAACAATAATCTGTAAGTTAGAAACTCCTAGGATGTACAGGGCCGCTACAGCCCTAAATGTTTATAACGAAATTTGCCCCCTTATTTGCAAACCCAAAAATTATCTCGGCTTCAGTTGGTCGTAGAAATTTTTTATTTTTTTATAAATCTTTGTTTCATCTTTAGCAACAATAATCTGTAAGTTAAAAACTCATAGGATGTACAGGGCCGCCTCAGCTCTAAATGTTTATAACGAAATTTGCCCCCTTATTTTGAAACCCAAAAATTAGAGGTTTAAAAATGTTTTACGCATTTATTTACATCAGAATATGAAAACATAAATCTTTCGAAGGAGATTGGATGTTTCACTAACTTTCTATGATTTTTTTTCAAAAAGTTATAGCCTTCGACATTTGACCTCTTGTGATAAACAATTTATAATATCTAAGCAACAAATTCGTTAATCTGGCTTTACAATCTTTTTTATGTTTGGAATTGAAAGATCTTCAATTTAAAGCTTTAAAAAATAAAAAAAATTATTTGTACAATAAATAATGCAATTGTAAAAAACGGCCATTTTGGACTTTTCGCAGGCTGTTTTGCAATGACCAATTAACGAAATTAAACTTACCATAGCTCAAATTGTAGGTTTTTTAATTTACTACAACTTTCTATTAAAAAGTTTTTCTCTAAAATCAATATCCTAAGCTACAAAATCAAAAATCAGTAAAAATTGCAAATTTAACAAATGAAAATCGCAATTAAAAAAAAGCGCACAATATTTTTGGTTACATTTTAGTAGAAGTTATTCCTGGCTTCGTCCTTTACAACACCTGATAGGTTTCAAAAATTCCTGAATTATATCCTAAAATCGACCTATTTTTCACCCACAGCCTGGAGTTTAGGCCCAAAGTATGATGCCTGGGGAAATCAGAGAGGAGAGGATATGGGACTACTGATGAGGAGGAATAACCTCCGAAACCGGTATAGACTCTTCCTGCACTCTCCGATTTAACCAGAGTATTATGCAGCTGCTGCATTTTCGTGTTGCAAAGAAATTGAAAATATTTATACGTTTTAATTTATTTACTCTTTTGTTGAGTACCAAGGAATCTTTCTTGTGGGAACTTTTACCACGCTGAACAGATGGGTTGTGAATTATTTAAAATTCTCTTATCTTAATTTTCTCGGCATCCTGTATGATTTATAATTTTTGAAAAATCTCGGGAGGTTGTAACCAAAGAAAGTATTCCACCTTTTGCCAATCTAGTGGTGTGGGAACGATATTTATTGTCGTTTTCTGTGCTACTTCGATTGATAACTTACTTTGTATTTATATTTTGTTTATGTTGGCCTTTGTTAATGTCTACGTTTCTGAGCCATACGTTAGAACAGGAAGGATGCAGTGATCAAATACACGGGTTTTAATGTACTGTTGTATCTTTGTGTTTTTAGTATCCATCTCAACTTTCCAAACGCTGCCCACGCCAATCTGATTCTTCTTTGTACTTCAGTTGTTTGGTTATTGAAGTTATACTTCTTTACGCGCGATGAGGGTGAATTTTTATATGTTAAAACCAGGCGCATACGCGCATTATAACTTTGTTCTGATTGGATGTTCAAATGACATGTCAAAAATTATCCAATATGGCAGCTGTAGGACAGCTGTGGTTTGGAGGAAAAGGTAAAGGTAAACAAATGTATAATATATTAGTTTTATTGTTGTGAGGACAGAAACAAAACAGTTTATAATATTGTAGTGACTTTTAAATAGTTTTTAAAAGCAACAGGTACGTAATAATTGTTAATGTATCATGGGTATAAACCTACCTGTTTGATCTGCCAAAATACATAGTATGTAATAATGTAATACTTTTATTTATATAATTTGATTACCATCAATATTCACCTAATATATTGTTTTCTTACTATATGTTTTGTTGTATTTTTTTTTCAATTCTAAAGTCCACTTTACGTCAACAATAATTGAATAAGAAATTGACAACAAGTTATTCAAGGTCAAATTTGGCTTATACAAAACACAATTCTACATCCAATTTTGCCGTGAATAAAAAGAAAATAAAGAAATTTGACAAAATAAAACATATCCAATTGTTCTATTTCATAAAATTCCTTCATTTTCTTTTACAAACCATACATTTTGTACTCGTCAAATTTGGCCTTGAATAACTTTGTCAATTTCTTGTTTAATTTATTGTTGATGAAAAGTGCACTTAAATCATTTCAATTCAAAATTAAAATAATTTGATCAATTTTCAAAATATCACAAGTTTAATGACGTTCTACACCTTCAGCAAAGAATTAAGGATTTGCATGAAATTTTAGTATGTTATAGTTTACTTCAAAAAACTAAGACTTGATTTTTTAAAAAATGTTTTACCGTGCCGTTTAATTACTATTAAGGGTCAAAGTTAAGTTTTAACATGGGAATTCTTAAAAAGTTAATAACTTTTGACCCAAATTTACGATTTTTAATTATTTGTGCTTAAATTAAAGGTATTTTTGTAAGGAATAACATATTAAAAAATGAGGATTGTTTACCGTATAATACCATTATTAAATAAAAGTGAAATTACAGTTTCGAAATTTAACAAAGTTGGTAGTAATGAGATCAGCTGCACTCATAATTATATCCGAAACGTACGTGTCAATCATATGACCTCGGTGGTCTAGTTGTTGCGCGTTCGGTCTGAGTTCGAAACGTCCCGGGTTCCAATCCTCTACGATTCATTTTTTTTTAGTTGTTTTAATAAAAAATTTTTGAAAGTGGTAGATAAGAAAGTTAGTTTAATATTTAAATAGAATACAATTACTTCGTTAAAATTATATAATAGAAGTATAACTTCTTACGTGCGTACAAAGTACACACACATTCTTTTTTTTTATTAGCTTTGGTTATTTAACCCAGGTATACATATTTGTTAACAACCTCAATATTTTACGTTATTAACATTTACATTATTTATTCTTTCATTTGTATTTGTCACGTTTTTTTTTTGTTCTAACCCTTATTTTAATCCTAAAGGTTATTTAATGTATATAATAAAGGTTATATATCCTTATTCTAACCCTAAAGGTTAAAATAAAAAAAATTCGCCATGCAAAGAAAAAAATGTTATCCCAACTTTTTTTTTATTTAGCTCCATGTAATTTACAATCTGTTATCACTCGTAAAAATAAGTAAATTTGATGACAATAATTAGAAGAAAAAATGACTTGTAGGAATTCTCTTCAGTGAGAGGCTTCCTTTAACATATAATTAACAAACAAAATTAATAATGTAGTGGTAAATGTTAATTAATTTTATTTAAATCTGTTTATTAAGTCTGTAGGCTTAAAACGCTTTAGTCGACGCACTTCATCGTTGACATTAAACAGTTCGCGCACGTCATTAGAGTGAGCACTAGTTTTGTTTTTGTATTTTTCACTGTACGTACTTGGTGACTTCAGTTTTTATGGATTGAACCTGGAGGTCTTTTTCTAATATGTTGTTCGAAACATACCACGGAGCATTGGTTATAATTCGAAGAACTTTGTTCTGGAATCTTTGTAGGATTTCTAGGTTTGAATTGCTAGCAGAACCCCATAATTGAATTCCATACGTCCATATTGGCTTCAGTACGGCTTTATATATTAAGATCTTATTTGTGAAATTTAATTGTGATTTCCTGCCAATAAGCCAGTAAAGTTGTCTTAGTTTGAGACCCAATTGTTTTCGTTTTGTAAATATGTATGTTCTCCATGTTAATCTTCTGTCAAGATGTAAACCTAAATATTTGACTTCATTTCTCTGAGTAATCATTTAATTATTTAATAACACTGCTGGACATATACCTATTCTTAGTGTAAAGGTAACATGGATTGATTTGGTCTCATTAACTCGAATTTTCCATTTTTTAACCAAGCTTGGATATTATTAAGGCTGGCTTGTAAGTTTCTTGAGGCAGTTACTGGATCATGATATGAGGCGAGTATTGCAGTGTCATCTGCGAAGGTTGCTGTTATTGTAGTTCTTGAAGTTGGTAGACCTGCAGTAAAAAGCTGGTACAACTTTGGTCCTAACACGCTGCCTTGCGATACTCCTGATTTTATTTGGTATAATTCTGAATATTCTGAATGGTATTTAACTGAAAAGAATCTGTCAGATAAGTAAGGCTGTAGAAGTTCATAATATGGATGAGGCAATAGGTTTTTTAATTTGTAGAGTAGACCTTTGTGCCATATTTTATCGAACGCTTGGCTTATGTCAAGAAACGCTGCTGAGCAATATCGCTTATTTTCAAAGTCGTTGCTGATATGTTTTACTAATCTATGGACTTGCTCTATGGTTCCATGTTCTTGTCTAAACCAAAACTGATGTTCTGGTATGAGTTTTTTGCTATCTAGTATTGGCTTGATACTTTTGATTATTAATTTTTCCAGCACTTTGGAAAGCTCAGGCAGTAAACTTATTGGTCTATATGATGTTAATTCCTCTAGTTTTTTTTCCTGGTTTTGGGATCATAATTATAACTGCCATTTTCAGTTGTTGCGGAAAATAATTTAATCTTATTATTGCATTGAAAATTTGTAATATTGCCGTTATTCCTTTCTTTGTTAATTTTTGTAGTATCCTACCCGTTATTAGATCATAACCAGGAGCTTTTTTAGGATTAATTTCTTTCATTATTACATCCTTAACTTCATTGTACTTAAATTTCGGTATGGGCAGCTCCATTTGGTAAGGTTCATTAGTACTCTATTTATTTCCTCCAATTTTTCAGGTGTTGATTCCAAGCTGTTTGGGCGAAAGACTTGTGAGAGGTACCCACGATAGGCCTCTGCCTTCTCCATGTTACTTGTTGCCCATTTGCCATTGTCTTTTCTTATTGGTGGTATTGGTGTCTGAGGACTTTTTAGTTTCCTTGTGGCTTTCCATAGTGAGTAGTCGGTGGCTTCTGTTGGTGTAAGCTCTTCTAAGTATCTTTGTATAGAATCATTTTTTACTTCAAGTATTATTTTTTTTTTTAGTTCCCTTGCTGCTTTATTAAATTTATTTTTATTGCTCACTGTTCTGTTTTGTTGCCAATTTCTTCTTAGCCTTCTTTTCTCTGAAATTTTTTCTTTTATAGTTGGAGGGCAGGATTCTTTTCTTGTTGACTGTAGTTTGGAGATGCTGCCCATGAAGCTTTCTGTATGTTTTTATGAGGTTAGTTATCGCCCATTCAACATCTGCAGGTCCCTTCGCCTTAATGGTATTTTTAAATCTATTGCATCATCTAATACTTCTTGAAAAGTATCCCAGTTGGTCTTTTTATTGCACAGAGCGGGTGGATTTGGATTCTGAGTTATATCGGAGTACATGTTCATAAGGACTGGAGTGTGATCGAAAGACATGTCTAAGCTGGATGTTGCTGTGACTAGTTTGCTGTCAATTCCTTTTGTGATGTAGAAATCAAGAAGGTCTGGTATTTTATAAGGGTCCGAAGGCCAATATATGGGTTCTCCTGTTGACAGGTAGTTTACATTATTGCAATGCATTGCAGTTAGTAGTTCACGACCCTTAGTAGTTGTAACTCTCACATCCCATACTGCGTTTTTAGCGTTGTAATCTCCACCCGCTATAAATTTGTTTCCAAGCATTTTGAAGAAAATCTCATAGTTGTCTCTTTTATTGTTGTGCTTGGGAGGGCAGTATATAGCTGATATGTTGCTAATTTCAGTAACAGTAACACCTTCTATTGCAATGGTAGTGGCTTGTAGGTGATTTTCTGTATATTATCTTTCCAGTTCGTGATGTTTTATTGAGTTTCTTATTAGTATTGCTGTGCCTCCATGTGCAATCCCATCTGGATGGTTGGTAAAGTAAATTTTGTAGTTAACTAGGGCTAGGTGACTTATTTGTGAAGTGACTTTTGTCACTTTTTGTGACTTTATAAGTGATTATAATAATATATTTAAATTGCACCCAAAAACGGCAATTTGGAAAAGAAGAAATTAAAATATACTTACGCATTAAGTTGACTTATGTTTCCTGTAAAATAAAACCATCTTTTAGTATTTAGTATTTTTAAGCAGGGGTAGAAAATATATGGCGCCATAATGTAGGTAAAGATTATTAATACTTTCTTTCTTTCTTTTTCTCTAATAACATTAACTCACTTCTGAGCACGTCCATGTCTAAGAGTCCAATTTTCATTATTATCGCGAAAAAAGACCATCTCATTTAGCCATGAAGATAGCGGTAACAATTTAACGAGAATTCTTATCTTCGCCAACTCTTTTTTAAAATAAAATTAGTCCACGTTGTAAGCCCCCACCCGTATAAAAAATTTCTGATACGTTTTCTATGTGGATTCCAGTTAAAAATTGTTCTCTTTAAACAAATCATAAAGGAGCCGGGTGAAATTATTGGAGAGGAATTATTGTTTAAACAAGTTTTTTAAACAAATTCAAAAGATGGCCTTCTTTGCCCCGGAAATAGTTATTTTCCTAACTAGTGCGGAAAGTGATGGGGCAAGCGTCGAGTGTGGGGAAGACACTTTCCGCCTGAGTTAGGAACAATATTTTCTCTAGGGCCGTACGTTTGGAAAATGCCACAAAAAAGAGTTTAATCATTTTTATTTAGGAGTGAAAATACACAAATTAATTCTTTGACAAGGTTGTCAAAACCAAACTTTCAATATAATGGGTTACCACGACGACGATATTGGATTCCATGACAACGATTCAAAACCATTGTAATTGTCTACTGATCCACAGTATATAGAGGTTCCCTCTTTATACTGTGACTGATCTGACTTTATTGAATTGAATATTGAAAGAGCTCTAAAATTCTATATTAATTTTAGAGTTCGAGTGCAATTTGTTGCGATTATTTCATGAATAAAACTGTTCAAAACCAAAATTTTATTGTAATTTATTTATGTAAGTACAAATTAGTGCAATTAAACACAAAAGTTTTTATAAATATTTGATGATTGAAAGTCATCACTTTTATAAATTTTAAAACATTAATTGTCATTAATGTCACTGAATGTATTTTTTCGTAGCAACGAAGGGCATCTGACGTAATATACTTAACGACGGGCAATTATCAAAAATTATCAATTTAATTCAGATTTCTGTAGCTTTCTATTGGTCAGAATCTCCTATGAATGAAATAATCGCGATTATTTCATTAAAACATGAACACAATAAGATAAATTTGAAATAAATTAGGAAATAGTATCTAAATATTATTTTATTGCATGTATTATAATAAATATATTATAATGCCATATTACAAGGTATTTTACTTTCCCATACTTTCACTTATGCCGTGAGGGAAAGTGCAACTTTCGGAAACGAAATGCGTGCGGGAAAGTGGCTCTTTCAGCACGGGCGTAGAAAAATATTTTATTCGAGTTTTGTGCCAATCTAAACGAAAACGGTATCTTGCCATTTTTCTCAAAACCTGACAGTTTTAAGCGGTCGTGTTATAAGCGGTTTAAAATTTGAAAAATGCCAAAATGCGCATTTTCGATGTTTGAAAACCCTTGATTAGTATTTTTGAGGCTGGAAAGTACATAACTTAAAGTTTAGACATTCAATTTCAAGACTCTGAGTCCCTTCGCCGCGCGCCGCTCTATATGGTGCGGCTTTGTGGTACTAAATGATTGGCGTATTTAACTAGCACATTGGCAATAATTAACCAAATATATAAACAAAATATTAAAATAGTTATTTATTTTCTCATATGTCGGCACCGCCACGGAACGTCCTAGCTTAAAATACACTAAAGAATATTTTGACGGGACGCTGCCGCTGCTTGATGGGACGTTGACGTTACGTAAAATGCGTATCGACCTTAAACGTTGAACAGCAAAGGTGTTCAAAACGTACAAATCGCTTATAACTTGAAAACTGTCAGCCATTGGGAAAAATGACAATAGACTTTTTTTTTGCTTAGAATCCAAATAAGAAAATTGTTTATACTGGAGCTGTTTCACAACATCAACTATATTATCTTCGCCAACTCTTTTAGTAAAATAAAATTCCGCACTGCTGTGAGATTATGCACGATCCTTATGCATAAGCAGCTTAACTATTTTATGAAAGTATGCTGCGTGTACTTGCCAAGTACGTTGGAATTTTTTATAGAAAACATTTAGTAAAATTGCAAGTTATGTTGAATGTCGTAATATTGTGGGAAACAATGTGAAAAATTTATTTTAATTATAATAATAACACTGTTACATAAACGATTGTTAATAAATTAGGTACAAATATGTTTATTTTTATAGCCGTAACATGCCAGTTGCCTTTACGATGAGATAATGCTACAGGCAGCATAAATCCATTACACATGTACACCATATAACGCAAAGGATTAGTCCACATAATATATCCTTTAGGCTATTTCTTAAAGATTATTATTATGTTTCCATCTATCTTTGTTCTCTATCATTTTCCATCTTTTCCTGTCTTAAATCTTTTGTCTCCAGTTTGCAATTTCAATATTTTATATACAGTGATGAGCGCGCTAATAACCGGCAAAATAGCTCAAAAGATGGAAAATGTATTGAATTGTGAGATAAAAAGAAATGAAACTACTGGAGGTGGGATTTTATCGGTATTAACTTATAATTTACATTACCATTATGAATAGTTTCCACCTTTATACCTTTAAACGTCAGCTAGTTAACTTCAGTCATAATTCTAATTCTACGTATGACGTTCCTTCAAACTCAGTTTTTATGTATATCTTCTTCTTCTTCTTTGGTTTTGTTAGCCTCTACCTACATGGGTATTTTGGCCAGCTCATCCTGTTAGAATAAAAGAAAAAAAATCAACCATCTACAATTTAGAGTTAATAACTCAATAATTCCAAATTTGAATATTTAATTATTGCAACAAAAGTCACAAATATGGGATTTCAAACAACCTTCGACAGTTCTGTAGTGACATGCGAGACGTCTAAAATCATGGTAGAAATTAAATTAATTTTAGAATAAAAAATTACTACTAATTAAACTGTTTTTATTTTGCTTTATTGTCTTCAATTGATTTTTACTTTATGCGAAATAAAAAAAATGGTAATGCCATGTTAACGTCATACGTAGTTATGAGGAAAGCAAAATATTGGAAATGAATGGATAAAATAATAAATAATTTGAACAATATGTCAAAAATTACATACGACTAGATTACTAGATAATTCAAATCTAGGTAAAATAACAATACAATCTTTTGTATAAACAGTCTGTAATCATCTGGGTTCTTCACTTCAACTAACTGAGGCCACATTACGCAATCTTGTAATGATCATTTTCTTCTTCCTTTATTGGGTTTTATCCCTCCGGATAATTCTCCCAGCTTACACCAGGGAAATCTTGTAATGATCGGCAGTTGTCCCTGAGCTAGAAAGGTTTTTGCCTTTGTTGTATTTGTCCCATGACAATTCGAAATTGCCAATTAACTAAATAACGAGAAGAAGAAATAGAAGCAGATTGTGTAATGGTCGGCAGTTATCCCTGTACGAGAAAAGATTTTACCCTTGTTGTATTTGTCCGATATCAACTATAAATTTTAGGTGAATAGGGGATTTTTCCTTTATTCCAAGACGATGGACCAGCCAAATACCCATACAGGTAGAGGCCAATAAACAATAGAAGAAGAAGAGATACATAACTTATTAAAACTAGGTTTGAAAGAACGTCATACGTAGAATTATGACCCGTGATTATGACCGAAGTTAACTAGCTGACGTTTAAAGGTATAAAGGTGGAAACTATCCATAATGGTAATGTAAATTATAAGTAAATATTGATAAAATCCCACCTCCACTAGTTGCATTTCTTTTTATCTGACAACTTAATATATTTTCCATCTTTTGAGCTATTTTGCCGGTTATTAGCGCGCTCATCACTGTATTCTCTAGTACAGGGGTCACCAATTATGTTCCCTGAGGGTCCGTTTCGCAAACCTATGACACTTGCGGGGTCCGGATTGAATGCTACCTATGCCTGGTGGTTCTGATTCGGTTTATTTGCGGATTCTTGTTAAAAAATATCCCCTTTAAATAAATCAGAAGGATGCCGGGCGAAATCTTTGGACAGAAATTGTTTAATATTTTTTTAACAAATTCAAAACATCACCTTTTTGCGAACGAAAATATGTTTTTAGCATTTTTGAGGTCATCTTAAATAAAAAAGATCTTCTGTCATTTTTTTCAAACGTTGATAGATTTCGAGTTTCAAGTGATTAAAATCTGAAAAATGCGAAAATAAGCTTTTTGAATCTTAAAAACTCATGAGTAAATTATTGTTTTTATGGTCATCAAGTACCTAAATTGAAGTTTATACATTCAATTTCAAGATTCTGATGAGTAATCGGGGCTTTTTTCAATTTAGACCATTGTTGTTAATAGTGTTGCCCAAATGCAAGACCAAGACGAGACTTAGTCTTGGTCTTGGTCTTGGTCTTGAGCCAGTACACCTGGTCTTGGTCTTGGTCTTGGTATTGCGCTCCCGGTCTTGGTCTTGGTCTTGCAGCAGGAGTCTTGCAAGTCTCGCAGTTGCCCATTAGCATATTGCATATCTTAGAACAACGTAACAGAGTAGGTACATTTTAAGATTGAATATCATAGCCATAGGAAAAACCAACCAAATTAATAAATGTCTGACACCGGGTGGGGTTTGAACTCACGGTGTAAGTGATCCGTGCCCATATTCTAACTAACTAAAGTTTATTAGAAACATGCATTTTTTAGTGTATTTGCTATTCACTATCTGTGATTTGAAAAGCATTCAATTCGGTGACAGATCTGCACAGTATGTTAATGCCAGTTCTAATTTTTATCCACTACGTTGGGTTGGACAGACCAGTATGGGTTTCAGATTTTATGACGTCAGCTGCTTCACAAGCAGAGTGAAACTTACTCTTCAATATCTCACTTGTTAGCCTTATAAGGCTATATAGCCGTATTCTTTAACAATATCGCTGGAAAAATATTGTTGCTAGACAGGTAAGGTGTCATTGTATACCGGATATCGGGTATACCAATCAAACTGTGTTTTTTTCTCAAAGTGCGCATTATTTTGTGGAATATTCTAGCATATAAAATACTGAAATTAAAACCCAACTATAGTCTAATGTTTTCTTAACATTCTGTTTTTGATTAATTCGCTTATGTTGTATAACAAAAACGTTAGGTATTTTATCAACTAGCCATGTTTTTCATTAATACAGGGTGTTTTTAAATAAGTATGGCAAACTTTAAGGGGTAATTCTAAACAAACGAGTCATGTGAAAATGACGTATGCATGACTTTTACGTATGCATGCCCATGGTGAATATTAAATTCTTAATTGTATGTCAAAAATGCGCAATAACTACCTCATAAAACTCACCAAATTTCATTTGCATATCTCAACCGGCTTTAGAGCAATAAACAAATCCTCAGTTTGTAAGAACAATTTTAATACCCCTATTTCGGAAACGAAGCATTTGCGGACATACCCTCCTATTAGAGGTGAAACTCACAAAGTGCACTTTTTTGAGATTTTGACATTTTCATCAATTTAAACTCAATACGGTACTGTCCAGCTCTGAAGAAATCAACTGGGGCTCTATTCTAATTGCTGAGATAATTTATGGTATACTTCACTAAGTGCATGATTGTGAATTTCGGTTTCAAGGTAAAACTCATTAAAACTTATTATTGCCCTTAGTGAATTTTTCCTTACAATCTGGAGTGCCGAATCGGTAATACATATTATTTAGTGATCTTTCAAACAATACATTATTAAACATAACTGTTTATCATTTTTGTGTTCATTATCTATTCGGCGATTGATTAAAGAAATGAGCTTAAATTATTTCTTTGTAGCAAATATTTTACATAATCTATTTTGCGATCAAGCAGGCGACTTGTGTGTTATATTGTATTGTTGAAACTGTATATTATTCGTGTGCATTATCTGTTCGGCGATTGATTAAAAAAATATGGGTTTAAATTTCTTTGTAACAGATAGCCTACACTTACATAATGGGTAACATTATCTATTTTATGGTTAAACAGGCGACTTTTGTGGCTGTCGCCGAAAATAATGGCATTTATTTTCAAACAATGAAACTTACTGTTCATTTTTTAAAGAATAGACTGTTATTTTTGATAGATCGTTAGTAGTTGTAAGTCAGCAAAATTTTGTATAGGTACCTTTGTATGTATAAAATGGATGTTGATATTTTAACAGTAACATTACTTCTGTTTCTATCACATGTGATTTTCTATAGAGGCAACTGTTTTGTATAAACTTATTTATCTACTTAATAATTATTTATTAACATTGTATTCATTACCTATTTCATTTTGAATCCCAACGTCATGATACTTTATGGAGATAAATTCATTAACTTCTCAATATCCAATAATTGTGTTCATGGAAAAACTCATCAAGTACAAAGTGTAGCTATTGAATTTTACCTCTAATAGGACATACCTATGTTTATAAATCAAATCAAACTGTCATTATTTTTCGTGCTGAATTACCATGTAAGGTTACCATACTTATTTAAAACACCCTGCATTGATGAAAAACATGGCTAGTTAAAAAAGTACCTAAGTTTTTTATTATCCAACATAAACGAATGAATTAAAAAACAGAATGTTAAGAAATATGTATTTAAAAACACAGTTTGATTGGTACACTCGTACCAAAAACTTGGACAATTAAGTTCAGAGCAAAGAAATCGTCTGCTGTTAAAGATGTGCAAAATATTTTATTCTCCTATATACTCCCTAAAACGACTTTCAGTTCTAACCGCAAGACGCAAGAGTCTTGCAGGCTTAGTCTTGTTCTTGCTTAAGTCTTGCATGCTAAGTCTTGGTCTTGCTCTTGCTAAAATTATGCGGTCTTGGTCTTGGTCTTGGTCTTGCGAAAACGCAAGAACAATACCAAGACTGCAAGACCAAGACCGATTTTGGGCAACACTAGTTGTTAATTGTTAATTATGCACGTCCACTCCATTGGCGTATTTAATTAGCACATTGGCAATAATTAACTGAATAAATAAATAAATTATTTAAAAAAAACGATGTTAATAATATATTATAAAATTGTAATAAATTTTCACATAAGTACGTATATTATAATAATATAATTTCGCATAAGTACGTATATGTATACGTGCGACAGAGTAGTACGTATACACGTAACGTATGACGAGCGACGATTAACAATTAAAAACCAACGGTCTATATTGAAAAAAGCCCCGATTACTCGTTAGAATCTTGAAGTTGAATGTAGAATGTAAAAGCTTTAATTTAGCCACTTGTCAACCTGAACACTAATAATTTACACTTAATGAGTTTTCAATCCACAAAAATGCGTATGCGTATTTTCGCATTTCTTAGATTTTAGATCCCTTATATCTCGAAAACTATCAATATTTGAAAGAAATAAGAAGAGACATTTTTAGTTTAAAATTCTCCAAAAAAACCTAAAAATACATTTTTTGGAACAAAAAGGTAATTTTTAATTTGTTTAAAGAAATGTACAACCTGTCTGAAGTTTGGAATGAGTTTGGTGCAACTGATTCTCAATAGGGAGTTGAGATACTCATCTGTTAGCTGAGATTTTTAATAAAGTTCATTATTGAAAAAGCTGCTTCGCACACATATGTTGAGCCAAACATAGTACACAATTTCAAAATTGCAAAACACTATATTCTGAATTTAATCGCGGTCCGTACAAAACTAGCCTACGGTCCGGATGCGGAGCGCGGTCCGCTAAATGGTGACCCCTGCTCTAGTAGTTGGTCTTTTAGTCTTCTTCTTGGCACATTTTCGACTGGTTTTCAGTTTGTCATCTTTCCAATTAGTGCATTGTTTTCCTTTTCTTTATATAGGGACAAACGGTCTGAGTCTATGATCTCATTCTAGATCTATGTTTTAATAAATTTTAATATATTTTCCCCTTCGGTTATGTGTATTATTAAATGGTACATTAATCTTATATATTCTAATTGCTTTGTATTTATGGTGCCACGTACTCTTTTCATAATTTTTCTTTTAATTACGCTCACTTTTTCTTCATCTTTTTTCGTAAGAGAGATTACTCCCAATCCATGTGCTGGCCCCTGTCTAATATTGCTGCTCTATATATTTTTGTCTTTATTTCTTTTGCCCAGATTTTGTCCTTAATTAGTCGGTGATATTTTTAATATACCCCGCTTGTCCCTTTAATTCTTTCGCTTATTTCTACACTGCTTCGATTTTTGCTACCCACTAACACCTTCTGGAATTTATTCTCGCCTATTTTTATATCTGTTAGTATATTTATTTCGTCTCTTGTACTTATGAAGTATTTTGTATTATTCTGATTGATTATTTCCTATGTCCGTTGCTGCTGTTATCGACG
Source organism: Diabrotica virgifera virgifera (assembly GCF_917563875.1). NCBI lineage: Eukaryota > Metazoa > Arthropoda > Insecta > Coleoptera > Chrysomelidae > Diabrotica > Diabrotica virgifera. The sequence continues at coordinate 33,719,895 of NC_065444.1, forward strand.
CGGCATTAGGAGTGCTTATTCTAGCTTTTGGTTGTCACGCGCTACCAATGCTAGATCGTCCGCGTATCCTATTATTTATGTTTAACTTTGAATAATTGTCTGCTTGAATCCAGCTCTTTCTGGTGAATTTTTCATTGTCTGTCTTCTTCTTTTTCATCTGCCTTGTCCGTTACGGACGTCGGCTATCATCATAGCAATTTTTAATTTTGTTTGCTGCGTTTCTGAATAACTCGATCGATGTTGGTCCAAACCATTGGCATACGTTTTGAAGCCATGAGTGTCTTCTTCTTCCGGGTCCACGTTTGCTCTCTATTTTACCCTGTATTATCAGTTGGTTTATACGATATTTATCATGTCTCATAATATGACCGAGGTATTCAAGTTTCCTTTTCTTAATTGTGAATGAGAAGTCTTTTTGTTTTCCCATTCGGCGCAAAACCTCTACGTTGGTGATGTGAGTCGTGCAGGATATTTTGAGGATACGTCAGTATACTCACATTTCGAATGCCTCTAGCTGCTAGCTTAGTTATTTTCCAGGTCTCTGCCCCATACTGTAAATACATAGCATTTTAGCAGCCGTATTTTTAGTGGGAGAGATATGTCGCAATGGGTGAATATATCTCATGTTGTTAAATGTTGTTCTGGCTTTTCCAACTCTAGATCGTATTTCGGTTGTTTGATCCCATTTCGAGTTGACGATTGTTCCAAGTAAAGGTATATATACGACTTTGTTATTGTCTTTCTAGCCACTTTTAATAACTTTGCTGGTATTTTCATCCTTTTAATTTCTTTTAATAATTGTTGTCTATAATATGTATGCTGTCGAAGGTCTGTTGAAAGTCAATGTGTAGTTTTATATAAATTTTGTAGATTTTTCGATGGTTTGTGTTAGTACGTTTATTACATCTATTGTTGATCTTCCTTTTCTAATTCCCTGTTGATACTGTCCTATATTTTTTGAACATAATTTGAAACAAAATCGGCAAATTAAAGTTATAAGATGCAACTGTGTGTTTATCGATTTTACTGACTGTTCAAGAATTTTTTAATTTATCTGCCAAGTGAACATTCTGTTGCCAACAACCAAATTAACCTAATGTTTGTTTTCGCACATAAATTTCAAATTGCCAAGTGTTCGAAAACTTTTTACTTTTTAAGTGTATTGATGGATAGCTGCAATTATATTGGAAAGTGCATTAGTTACAAAATTTTAGGCGTAAAAAAAGGCACCGACATGGTGGCATTTGATTTTAAATGAGAATTATTCAAATTTTTGAGATGATAGAGAGAATATTATTGAAGTTATACTTCTTTACGGGCGTAATGACGGTGAAATTTTATATGGTAAAACCTAGCGACCGGGCGCATGCGCATTATAACTTTGTTCTGATTGGATGTTCAAATGACATGACAAAAATTATCCAGTATGGCAGCTGTGGGACTGTGGTTTGGTTATTATAATGTATGCTTGTTGCGTTTTAAAATTTGTAGGAAGAGAAACAACAAACAAAAAGTTAGTTAATGGTTATACTGCCTTTTTAAATAGTTTTCATATTATATTTTTGGACTTATTAACATAGAAGAGATGATTGTTGCATGCCAATGTGAAAGTTCATCAAACAATCAGATGTCGCTTATTCAAAGCTAAAGAATCTTTCACTGGTAAGTGTTTTATAAATAGTTGATCAAATTTTGTTATGATATTTGAACATAGCCACTTTGCACGACGCAAGTGATTGCGAAATTTATTAGTCGTTATACGGGCTCCGATACCTACCTTGAACCTACCAAAATACATTAGTATGTAATACTTTTATTTACATAATTTGATTACCATCAAAATTTCTATGAATATTCACCTAATATTTTCTTACTCTATGTTTTGTTGTATTTTTTCAATTCTAAATCATTTCAATTCAAAATCAAAACAATTTGATTTACATAAGTTAAAAATGTCAAAAGGTTAATCTGTTTAGTTAGACGATCTTCGCACATAATGACAAGCTGTCTCTGTGGCGAAGTTTTAATGCGAGTGAATCCCAATACAACGCAAATACCAGCCGCGTGGTAAGTTGGTTCGAATCCCAATAGAAACTTTTATTTTTTTAAATATTGAATGGGTTGCATATGTGAGTCCATATTAAATATAGTAATGAAACACAGACTTACTCACAATCATTTAATTATACTTTGACGACCGGTTTCGATCTCTACAATATACAGATCATCTTCAGGTCGGCGTTACAAGTAGTTAAATGCTACAATAAGAGAAAACTTGTGTTAGACCAGTGTCTGATTGAAGAGATGTTAATAGAAAGCCAAATTTAAAAAATTTTTTATAAAATTTTTTTTTTGAAATAAAGGTTTGCAACTGTTGACATTTCAGAATATTGGTATATACAAAGTCAAACCTATGAGTAAAAATGCTCATAGGCATGTATGTGCAAATGGGTGCATACAGTTTGAATTTGTTGAGATTAAAATTTTTAACCATTAAAAAACAAAATAAACCTAAACTGACTTAAATATGCTTCCAAATTCAAAGTAGTAATAATAAAAGAGATAGTAATATTGTTCTAATCTACTTACATGCCGTTACAAGGATTGCGTTGCAACTTAGTTGTTGTCATATTAGTACGTCCAAATTATGCTAATTGGTTTGTTGGGATAGTGATAGGGTAAACAGACATGTTACGCAGGTTAAAACACAGTAAGATTTCGAATTTGGAATGGATCCTGAAGGAAGATGCGTATGTGAAACGGGTGATGTTTTGTTCGAATGGAGAAAGACAATGCTCCAGGAGTTGCGTATTAATTGTAGCAAAGTATGAAATGTTATTCTAGGATCTTGTACAAATGTGATGGTCTAAGCTCGTAGATGTTATACGATGCGGGCAGAGGTCAAAGCATAGGAAATGACAAATAGGAAATTGTTGTCATAAATTAATCTAATTTAAGATATGTTGTTCTCAGTAAATTAATTGAGGGATGTCATAAGTATAATAATATCATAATATTATGAAGTAGTAAGTGCCATACACTGTGAAACTATGAAGTGTATAGAAATTAAAGGAAAGCTAGTTAGTTAAATGAAAAAAATATTATTATCAAAACATCGGTTAAGAAACTTTAAATTGAAAAATTGAAAAAAGTTAAGAAATTGATAAAATTAAAGATTATTTTGTTTGAGCTATTGTATAATGGGATATGTACAAAGAAAAAGAAAGAAACGAAATATTAATGGAAGGGTGTAGGCACTTACTTGAGAATAGTTTTTAACTAAATAAATAAATTAACACATAACACATAGGGTTTAAAAGCACAAAGACATAACAATCATTGGTAAAAGGTTTTTTAAGGGAGGTAGCACTACATTTCCCCAATTACTATTTAACTTAGTTTTTACTTCCTAAATTGAAGTCTAGTTTTTGTGTTTTCAAGAGGGAATATTGACAGTGTAGACAGATGTAGGTTATCTGAAATGTCAAAACACTTCTTCTCAAATGTTGTACAGTAGTTGCCTATTTCAATTAAATCTCTTAGTAACATAAAGTATACAGCATTTTCAAATTTTACAAAAAAGAAAGTTGTTAATTTATAGCATTAATAACAAAATCTAAACTATATGTGTAACCACTATTGTGAAAAACTGTTGTAACAATAATAAAAGTACATGATTAAAAGATAACAGATGTATTATTCTACATTAGTATTCAAGTAGAGAAGAATTAAAGTAGAGAAGAAGTGTTGAGTTTAAGTGTAAGTAGGCAGTGCATAATCTAACGTACAAGCATATCACCTGTTGCATAATTGTAGATGAGTAAGATAAATTGATTAGCCTAGTCTATTTAAATTTAGTAAATGAAAACAGATATAAAACGTGAAAGTTATAACGAAGAAAAAAAAAAAAAAAAAAAGAAAAAGAAAAAGAAAAAGAAAAGAAAGTTGGTTGGTAGTATTGTTAATATTGCAGTCGTGGCAATGCCACGTCAACGAGGTCAAAGGAAGCGGAATGTTTAATGACAGGTGTGTAGAGGGAGGTAGGGGGGGTGTTAATTTAAAAGAGAACCTAAAGTTTGTTTAAATCCTATTTGTATTTAAGTATTGGTGCCAACCAACTTCCTCATGCGCCATAAATGGTAAGTTATAAATTTAAAGTATTTAATAGATTAAAAGGTTTTGATAACTTGTACAAAATTTTATTTTTTTATTTTTTTTATACATTTTATGATTGTAAGTATATTTATTATATAATTTTATTTTCAGAAAATACGTATTTAGTTAAAAATTTTTCCGACAATTAATGTTAAGAAATCATTTGTGGCATTTTTAATGTGTTTGTGTGTGTTTTATTTTTTTATTATTTTAATTTTTGGCACTGTTTTAATAAAAATATTTGAGAAGTAGTAAGTATAAATTAATTTAATATTTGAATAAAATATAAATAAAAAGTATATTAATTTCGTTTATAATCATATAATCATATAATAGAAGTATAACTTCTTACGTGCGTACAAAGTACACACACATTCTTGTTTTATAGTAAGATTAGTCAGAATAAAAAAATCAATCCTCCATTTGATTTTTATTGCTAAAAAGTAAGTGGGGAGCAAAAAATATTTATAGTAGGGGAGGAAAGTATGCTGAATGTGCAGTTACTCGAGCGTTATGGGGACCTATTGGATTGCGAAGAGTAGGTCCTAAAACCAAAAAATATCCAGTTTAGTTTTCCATAAGGTGAGGGACTTTCTCCGTTTTTTATTTTTAAATTTAATTTTCCATTTCCAACATTCGTTTTTTCGGATTCTAGCGCCATCTGTCCATAATTCAAAAAAATGCCTCGAATAAAAGTTTCTTATTTTTACGTAAAGAATCTAAGTCTGTAATAAAAATTGGGGACTCCTATTTAAAATTTTAAAGTAACCCCCACCCCTCCTCCGTAGGGGGTCGTGTTTGTTGCCATTCGATAGATTTTTCAAAAATATTGAATATGTGTATTTTTCAGTTTCGATCTAATATTCATTTGGCGAAATATTCGCTTTTATGTTGTGACTCTCCCATTTACTTACGCCTGGCCAAATCGTCAGATTTTTGAAATATACACTCTTTTGCATGTACTTAACTTACCTTACCGTAATCTGACGATTTTGAGTTTTTCTAAGAATAGATTTTTTTCGGACCCTCATTAACGAACCCCCTGTATTAAGAGCCAATATATGGTAGAGGTACATTTACAGGGTACAAGGTTTTGAGTAACTGCAAAAATCCCCGCTTGGGTTCCCCTACCATTGGATTCTGTTTATACGGGATTGAGCCACAATTATTATTGTTGGTGTAATGAAAACTATATTTCTCAAATACTATTGTTTGACGTTTCGACTTCTACTCAGGAAATCGTCCTCAGAAAATCAAAAAATTAAAATAAAATTAGGTGTTCAAAATTCTGGATAAGTTATCATAACCTAATTTTTTAGGATATGTACACTTTCCTTCAAATTCAAAATAAAATTTTGGTCTCAATCTTTAAGTTCTCTTGATACCTGTGATTAAAAAAACAAAACATTGTTTGAAATAATATTACTGCCACTAGGAATATCAAATTCTGATATCTCTGGTGATAATAAAACTTAATATTGTTTTGAGTTGTTCTATAACTGTTATTTAGCCACATTCTCAAAATGTATACGTTAATTTTGTTTAAATCTCTTATAAACAAATTATTTCGCAACTTCTTAGTGAATTTTTGAATGTTTAATTATATTTTTAAATTTATGGTTAATGATATATTAATATTAATATTATAATGTTTATTATAACATTTTTAATAGCCATAAAATAATTTTGCAAAAAAATAAGAATTTTGTTTCAAAACGAAAACTAGAGACGTGTTATATTTCATTTCATTCATAGAGTGTCATAATTTCAGATTTTTGGTTTTACAACAAATTTAATGTTTATTCATATTAGTTTACTTCTATCAGAGTATGTGGGACTAAGTTTTCGTTGGAATTTTTGCCACGCCGAGCAGGCAGAAAGTGAGATGTAATTCATAGATCTCCCCTAGCTTTCTTTGCCTCAGCATTCGTATGGTTTGCAAATTATAGAAACCGCAAAGGCGTTACAAGAATCTTGATCTGAATAGAAGTTTTATTCTAATAATATTTTTAATTTTATTTAAGTAAAACTTTTGAAGTAAAGTTTTTTTAAAGCTAGAACAATTACCTTTAAAATGAAGGTGGGCTTTGAAAGTTAATCGCACGACGAAAGCTGAGTTATACTTGGAAAACCCCCATCGAATGCCAATTTTGCAATTGCTTTCCAAAAATTTATTTTAGAACTCCGGATCTAACAATCGGATCAAAGTTTACCAAACGCCCTTTTGTTCATTTTTTCAAACGGAACAATTGTAATTGTGGTCAAATTAAATATATCTAATAGTTTAGGAAATACAATCATTTAAACAAATAAATTGTTAATAACAAATTATCTTGTAGCCTCGAAAAATCGAATCTACACACCAAGAGACACAATAAAAACATAAAGAGACCTAACCCCCGTCCTGGATCCTAGATTATTAAGGTCGTGAGCGTTTCAATACATTTTCTGAAAATTGGAAAACGTTGGTTTCACTGTTCTATTTCCAAAACTAAGTTTTGCCAAGTATATACATTAAATAAAAAATCAATAAAATACTGTACTACGTTCGTGGAACTCATTTTTCAAAAGTGGATAAAAAATCAGTTCCAGATATATTGAATCGAGAGAGGGTCCTAATCGAGTGGTCTTTGCATACGCTTGACTTGACAATATACAATTTTTCATTCAGAAAATATGGCCTGTATTTCGTATGTGAAAATTTAGACAAATTGAAAGATAAACAGCATTAGTCAAAAAGAGGGAAATTTCCTCCGTTAGACGTGCCCTCTGAAACTTTTTAGTTTTGATAAAAAAATTTCAGAGAAGTCGGTAAATCAAGTTCAAATATTGAAGTTGTAAAAATATAGGCCTTTTTTGTTGGTTGTGTATAATTATTTTATAGACCTGGATCCCGCGTACCAAAAAAAGTTGATTAATAGCAAGTTGAAAATTTATTAGCAGCTTAACGGTGTCTAATCGCACACACTTTGATGTCTGGGAACACTGGAACAGGGAAAGTTTTAATTGTGGAACAGGTTAAAAATTTGGAATATCAGACTACGGAATCGTTCGATGTATTTTGTCGGACAGAACTTCCAATTGCTTTGTTACCATTTCACCAACTTCGCACTTTAATGAATGGAACACGAAGAACATATCAAATGACAGGAATCATGTTGGTTAGTAATAGCAGTATGATTTTTGCATGAGAGTTTAATGAAAGGGTAACAAATCAATTGGATGTTCTGTCCGACAAAATACATGGGACGTTTTCGTAATCTGCCGTTCCAAATTTTTAAACTGTTCCACAATTAAAACTTCCCCTGTTCCAGTGTCCCGTACATCAAAGTTTGTCCTACTAGACACCGTTAACCTTTCGATGACCAACCTTTTTTTGTTACACGGATGACTAACGTGGGTAAAAAATGACCCCCAGTAAGAAATGACAATTGACAAAAAAAATTAAGTTGTTTTAAGAAATAAAATAATGTATTCGTAATTTTAATGTTAGTATTATATCAATAAATGACACACAAACATTAGTAAAACATATTTTAATTACAACTGAACAAAAACAGGAATCATCATTCTGAACATAGAACTAAAGGGATTTTAAACTTTACACTAATTTACGTCGCCACAGGTTTAACAACCATTTTTTTTTCAATATTGGAATGTTTCTTATAAACAATTTCACACAAGTGACGGTATTTACTTAATATTCAATTGGAACATGGAAGGTCAAGGGAGTTCGTTTTTGACCCCAAATTCAGAAAATATTTTTTTTTTGTAACACATAGGCATTTTTATTTATTACTAAATATGAGGGTATCTAGAATGATATTAAAGTCAAATAAAAAATATTGAGTTTAAAATTGAAAATATTTCTGAATTTATTAAAAAGCATACATTGGGGTCAAAATTTACCACCTTGGTCATCCGAAGGTTAAGCTATTAACAAATTTCCAGCTTACTATTAATCAACTATTTTTTGGTACGCGGGATCCAGGTCTATTATATGCGACTAATATACACTGCTTAAAAATTGAACTAGACATTATAAAATACTTATGTTACGTGTGTTAAATACGAAAAATTAAACTCGACTCAAAAGTAAAATAAGTTATAGTTTTTGGTTACGCTGTTTGGCAAGTGTCTGTTCATACACAATCTAAATTTACAAGTAAAATATTGTCTTTTTCTTCTTCGTTTGTATAGACATGACTCTGTCAGTTCTTTCAATGTGCCTCTAGCAAGTTGTCGTTCCATCGTTTTCGTGGTCTTCCCACTGATCGTCTTCCTATTAGGGAACCGTCTCTCGCCGTCCTTACTACTATATATGTTGGCATTCGGCTTATGTGGTCATTCCATTCTATTCTTCTGTTTCTTACCCAGTTACTAATGTTGTCCACCTTACATCTCCGTCGTATATCTGTACTCCTAACTCTGTCCCATAGAGTATTACCATCGAGTTTTCGAAGGAGTTTCATCTCCGCTGTTTCGAGCAATCTTTTTGTTCTCTATGTGCCGCGTCGTGTGTCTGCCGCATATGTAATTATTGGTCTGATGACTGTTTTGTAAATGCTACCTTTCATTTCTTTTCCGATAGTAAAATATTGTGAACACAGGTAATTTTTATTGAAATGACACGAATATTTATTAAATTTGTAACTGAAGAACATAAAAAGATAACTCTTAATATTGTATGTGAGAAAACATGTTAAATTATGAAAGAAAGTCATTATGTAATGAATATAAAAGTAAATTAATATAAAAATCTGAGTAAATCAAAATTGTTACTGAATATTTCCTCCTCTGCGCTTTATTATTATTTCCATACGACTTTATTAAGTTTCTTACTGATTCCTGAAGAATCGCTTTCCACTCTTCATCTAATGAAGATTTTAGTTCCGCCACTGTCACTGGTGTTGGATTACGGACCCGAAGTCTGCGTTTGAGCTAGGGATGGCGGTTTTTTACAAAACACCGGTTTTCGATTATACCGTTTTTTTGCTTACGGTTTAACCTGGCGGTTATAACCGGCCAAAAAAAACCGGTTTTTGGAAAAACCGGTTTTCGGTTTTTGTAATCCAATAGGTTAGAAAGTTACATTTACAATACACTTTAGTTTGCGGTACTCCATTCGACTCGATATCAATATGATCAAAATTAGTATTTACTATCGAAAGAACATGTATTACTTTTAACACGTTTGTATATTTGTAGAATATGTACATTTTAACTCATTTAATGTTTCCTGTATGAGTGTATCGTTTTGAAAACGTAGCGAAATTCTTGGAGATTCGTATTCGTAATCAGTAATTCGAAATTCATAGTCAGAGCATTATTTTTGGTAATCAGAAAAAGTCATTCACCCACTTTCAATGTCAAGAGTTAAGTGTGAAAAATAGATGATATTTGCGTCTAATTCAACCAGATCACTTCTTATGTAAATATTATGATTACAAATAACTTTTCAAGGAAATATTATAATAAAACTTAATAATTGTTTCTGGCTGATGTGAGATTACACTTTCAGTTTGCTTCTGTATTTTATAAAATAAAATAAAATTTGAATTATGGTTTTGTTTGGAATAATTACTTGAGAATAATAATTATGATTGGGATCCAAAATAATACCTAACCTAATCCTAATCACCGTAAAAACCTAATAACCGGTTTTTACTTTAAAAAGAAAAAACCGGTTATAACCGGGACAAAAAAAACAACCGGTATAACCGGTTATTGCGAAGTAAAAAAACCGGTTTTAGGTTTAAACCGGTAGGTTTTTCCCATCCCTAGTTTGAGCTTATCCCATAGGTCCTCGAGGGCGGATGTAATTTCGGCCGGAAAAAGGGCAGGTACTAAAAGCCGGTAGGTAAATTCGGCCGGAGGTTTTAAGTTGCTTCTTAATTACTTCTTATTCGTTTTGAACCGAAATTTTGCTAATTTTAAAAAATTAATATATTATATTATATATTACACAGTACAATTTTCAAAGGAGGAAGACCTAACGCTTCGTCAAAACCTAACTTTCGGGTATTAGAGTGTAGAGTACCCCAGGAGTGTAATTACCAATATTTTAATCTCATCGTAAACATCAACCCCTCGGCCGAAATTACCCCTGTCATAAATGGTACCCCTTGATTTATGCAGGTAGGCCAAGGGATTACCGGCCGAAATTACGCCCGCCGGTCCTCGATGGGATTCATATCCGAACTTAATGAAGGTCGGTCCATTGTTGTTATATTGATGCTGGCCAGGTAATCTTTCGCAACCCGCGCTGTGTGCACTCGAACATTATCATGTTTTAGCATGAAGCCGTCGCCCATGTATTCGGTGTAGGGAACAACATTGTATATATAATATATATAGCGACTGTTTTAGAGCGTCATAGGTCGTTTATCGCAATTCGAACGCCATTGTTTTCTGTTTTGCCATGAATCTATTTCTATATTTCTTCTGTTCATGGCTATATTGATCCCTTTTTCCCAGGACTTTTTTGGTCTTCCTTTTTTCCTTCTTCTTTTTGGGATCCACCTCCAGGTTTTAATCGGTAATCTCTCATCATTAATTCTTCTCATGTGTCCGTACCAGGATAGTTGTTTTCTCTCTCTATCGTATCCGTTAATGTTGTTTCCACCTTCATCATTTCTTTTATTCTATCTGTTCTTACATGATCGTGTAATGTTAATCTACAGCATCTTCGCTAAAAAATGTTCTCTACTGCGTTTATTCGGTTCTGCATTTTCTTATTTATTATCCAGATTTCTGAGCCCCATGTAACTGTACTTTCAATAAATGTTTTATATAGTTGTTTGTTTGTACTTTCTCGTATATCTTTACTCCATAGTAATGAGTTTATCTGATTTGTGATGGCTCTTCCTCTACCTAATTTTTGTTGTATATCTGTTTCGTTGTTTCCAACTTCCGTCAATGTAACTCCCAGGTATCTATTTTCTTTAGTGCTTTTTATTATTTTTCCTTCTAAGTCTAGGTCTTCGCCTGTGCAGCCTATTGTCATATATTCTGTTTTGTTTGTATTTATTTCCAGACCCCAATCTTCATACTCCTCTATCAGTTTTCCAACCATATAAGCAGCGTCCTCTGTATCCTCTGCTAGAACCACCTGATGGTCAGCAAATAACAAAATAGTCAGATTACCTTCTTCTATTTGTACTCCCATTTTCTAACATTTTCTGAACCATTTCTTCAGAGCGGTGTTTATATAAATTTTGAAGAGGGTAGGGGACAGGCAGCATCCCTGTCTTAGATCCTTGTTAAGCTGAAAGTATCCTGAGTGTCCATCACTCGTTTTTATATAACTACTGTTTCCTTGGTAAAAACTTTTCACCGCATGAATGTACTGTGGGTGTACATTGTTCTCTATTAGAGATTCCCAAAATCTACTTACCGGTACACTGTCGTAGGCTTTCCTCAAATCTATAAATACTAGATGTAGCTGACTCCCATAGGCTAGTAATTTTTCAATTAATTGTTTTATACAAAACAGGTTATCAATACACGATCTTCCTGCTCTAAAACCACTCTGCTCCTCCCAGTCCTCATATTGACTTTCTATTCTATCTCGTAGTATTCTGCTGCACAGTCTACCTGCGGAAGCAATAACACTGAGTCCTCTGTCTTGGGAACAATATTGTCTTGGATAATATCCGTAATGTAACGATCAAACCCCCTCGGTAACCATCACTGGATACGAACACAAGCTCTGTTTTTCTTTCTAAAGATAAAGTACCCCAAAATATACACGAACTCTTTCGATACTGCATCACTGGGAAAATCATTCTCCGGGCCTCCGATAGACGAATCATCTTCTGTCATTGCTTTACAACAAGATTGGACTCTTATTAGAGAATAAAACTCTGCATCATTGGGCAAAGTCCCAATTGACGTGTTCTCGGTCTAACTAAATTCGACCTTTTTTCTGACGTGCGGTCAAATTGGGCCGTGTGTTAGCTCGTCTGGGAATCAGAGCGTCAGCCTCAGGCCTTCTCCAAACTATCCACAAGTGAAGGTAACACCTCGAACATTCCTCAAGGATTATTGAAGCTCAACTCCTGTCACTTGGAGAGAGAAAAGTAACGAATACTTACATATTAAAGAAGAAAACCCCGTGGTTTAGAGAGGAAGTTAAGATAAAATGCGAAGAAAAGAAGAAAGCCTTTTTACAATACAGAACAAAACAAACACAACAGGCATACAACCACTACAAACGAATCAGAAACGAAACGAATACTTTAGTGAGGCAAATAAAAAAGGGAGCACTGCAGAGTTTCTCAAAACAGATGGAACACGACTTCTAGGGAACACAAAAAGAAGTATGGAGAATGATCAGAGGGCAAAGAAAGGAGATGAACGAGTTAATGAAAGCGAAACACATTCAGAAGGAAACATGGGCAGACTACTTCCGATCTCTATTTGATAAAGGCGACGACAATGAACCACCAACACCTGAAGTAATGACCAATGAAGAAATAAACATAGAGGAGGGAGAGGTAAAGGATGTATTAAGAAAATTCAAAAATAGAAAATCTCCAGGAGAGGACAGAATATCGAACGAACTCCTAAAGTACGGAGGACAAGATCTAACTAAACAACTATTAAAACCAATACAAAAAATAATAGAACAAAACAGAATACCACAAGAATGGAGATCAAGCACCTTAATACCTCTCTTCAAAAAAGGAGACAAATCAGACCCGGAGAATTACAGAGGCATTAACTTATTAAACACAACATTAAAATTACCAAGAAAAGTGATAACAAACAAATTGAATGAAATTATAACATTAGCAGAAGAACAACAAGGTTTTAGGTCGGGAAGGTCATGCACTGACGCTATATTTATAATGAGGCAAGTTCAAGAGAAATCGTTGAAATACAACAAACCGGCATATTTATGTTTCGTGGACCTTAAGAAAGCATTTGACAGGGTCACATTAAAGGACGTTATCCACTTGTTATACTCGAGAGAACTACCTCTGGGAATAATTAAAACGATAGAAAACATCTACCAGAACAACACAATAAAAGTAAAAGTGGAAGATGAACTAACTGACCCAATTGAAGCCGGCAATGGGATAAGACAGGGGGATTCCTTGAGTCCTTTATTGTTCAACCTCATCATGGACGAAATAATAAAAAAAGTAAGAACTAAAAAAGGATACCAAATGGGAGAAAATAAACTTACAATAATCTGCTATGCGGACGATGCAATACTAATCTATCAAAGTGAAGATGATTTACAACGTATGCTGCACCAATTCAACATAATCACCAAAAAATCTAACATGTTAATTTCCTCAAAAAAAAAAACAAAATGCATGGTTATAACAGTACATCCAATAAGATATAAATTGGAGCTGGAAGGTCAGATAATAGAAAAAGTGATGGAGTATAAATACCTAGACATCACACTATCTAGCTATGGAAGGCTAGAAACAGAAGTGGAAGATCAAGTGAATAGAGCAAACAGAGCCGCAGGTTGCCTGAGTGACACAATATGGAGAAATAAAAATATCGGAAAAGAAATGAAAGGCAGAATTTACAAAACAGTCATCCGACCAATAATGACATACGCGGCAGAAACACGACCCGACACAGAGAGGACAAAAAGATGGCTCGAAACAGCGGAGATGAAAACCCTTCGAAAAATCGATGGTAAGACTCTATGGGACAGAGCTAGAAGTACAGATATACGACGGAGGTGCAAGATGGATAACATTAATAACTGGGTAAGAAACAGAAGAATAGACTGGAATAACCACATAAGCCGAATGACAACAAATAGGGTAGTCAGGACAGCGAGAGACGGTTCCCCAATAGGAAGACGATCAGTGGGAAGACCACGAAAACGATGGAACGACAACTTACTAGAGGCACACTGAAAAAACAGACAGTGTCATGTCTATACAAAAAGAAGAAAAAGAGAAGAAGAACTACTGTCACTTCATCTCTTTCTGTCATTACATGTTGCTAATCCGAATCTGGTCGTCCACTATAGCTACGGCTCTCCTGGTGTCGACGGTAAGCTTTTGAGTCTGCAGACTACGTCATAAGGAGGCAACGGGCGACAGTCCTCTGACTATATCCTTCTCGAAATTACCTGGACCGCCTTCACTGGCGAAGTATCCATTTTGTAAAATATTCACTGTCTGCACTTCGAAGTGTAGACACTGAGACAAAAAGACTGAGACGATCACCGGCAAACTCATAGAGTTCTAAATTGCGTAGAACATGTCCTTTACAATGTTTGCTGCATTCCTTATGCCATACAGAGGAAGTTTACAACACCTTGCCAATTTGCATAAAGCAATTATTTTTGGAAGCTCTATAACAGAAAATATTTTTTTGCATTAGTTGTTTTAATTTAATTCAAAGAACACAGCATGAAATTATTAAGCATAAACTACAATTCATCGGGTGAGTCGATTTTTGCTCTCAAGTGTAGTTCTGATAGGTTTATTCAGAATCAATTAGTTTTAGATATCTCTCATCCTTATTAATTGAGTTGGCAAAAATTCCCAAGACTGTTGGCTTTTTATCACAAATCAAGTCGGAACTCGTTCAGAAGAGGAGTATCAAACGAACGCATTCAATTTAGTTATGGCTGTCTTTCGGTTCGTTCGGACAAACATTTAGCGAGGTTGATTTATAAGGCCAATTACCTTTCGGTGCCGCGAATTTATTGCGACAATTTGTCATTCGGACTTATTTGTTTTCGTCGATCTGACAACGACTATTAAAAATAAATGTCCATAAATGAATGGTATTGTAATTCCACGGATGCTGATCAACTGCTGAAGTTCTTTCACTTCAACGTGATCGTAAGATCGTAAGAGAATGATATTACGAGTACAAGCGCTTAGTATTACGGAACGGATTTTGAATATTTGGAGAATAAATTAATAGTTTGCATATTTACGTATGCAAAAAAGTTAAGGTGTACATAATATATTTAAAAGTGCGAATATACGTGTTTTAATTAAACTTACAAGAAATATTGGATTTGGTAATACATTATTATACAGATAATTTCTCATTTTGCATTTATCGCACCCCCACTTCAATAGTGTCATAATTCTAAAAAAATGGAAAATTATTATTTTTTTGGTCTAACACGTTGCTTTAGGCCACCCGTGTTGAGCTGGCCCCCCCCACTTGCAAAAATTAAAAAACAAATAGCCCTGGTTTATGAGCTATTTATGAGCTCTCATATTCCGCAAACTAAAAATTTTGAGCTCGTTCCACTGAGCAGGAATTTAATACCCTAGTGGGGGGGGGGGCTGAGTCAGCCCCCCCCACTACTTAAAAATAGGAATATTGAATCGGTTTTTGCGGCAGAATTACGAGCTATTTATGAGCTCTTGAAATTATATAGTTTCGATTTTTGAGCTCATCCCCTTCACCCCCAAACAACCCTTTAATTGATTTAACTTAAGAGAAAGATGCTGAGAAAACTTAAAATATATCGTATTGCGGATATAATTCCTATAGCTTATATACTCTAAGAATAAACTATTAAATCAAGGGTATTTCGATTATTGAGCTGCAACCCCTTCGCAAGAAAACTACCCTATCTTCCCGGCTTAAGAGAAAGCTGTACTTAAAATGCGTTAAACTAATTATTTGGCGACTACATATCATTTAATAATTTATAAGCTTCCAAATTAAGCGCATTTAGATCAGTAAATTGCAATTTATTTTGTATAGTGCAGTCACTGAAGCTAAAAATCAACGATTACCTTCAATTTCGGTGAACCTTCATCGATTTTCACGAAAATTGGTCAGTGGTTAAATGATACGTCAAGAAACAAAGGTGACATGGTACCACCTTGCGCCTTTACCCTGAGGGTGGATACCGCCCCTTATCGGGGGTGAAAATTACTTTATAAAAAATAACTGCACAAATCAATAAAAGAACAAATTAAAAGCAAAATTTATTATATAAAGTTAATAAAATAAGTCAATACTTTTTAAGTTATTAAAGATCAAAGATTTTAATTATTTGTGAAAAAAATGCATGTTTTGAAGAGGTTTTTTTGTAAATCACTGAAAAACTGTAAGTTTTTACAAAAAGGTTAATAGTAGTTTAATTCGTATAGCTTATATTCTAAGAATAAACTCTAAAATCACGCGCCTTTCGATTATTGAACTACAACCCCTTCGCAAGAAAACCATCCCATATTCCCGGCTTAGAGAGGGTTGTACTTAAAATAATTTAAATTAATTATTTGTCGACTATATATTGTTTAATAATTTATGAGCTCGCAAAATATACGCATCTCAATTATTGAATTGCCATTTTCTTTCTATAGTGCAGTCACTGAAGGTAAAAATCAACTATGACCTTCGATTTCGGTAAATCTCCATTCATTTTCACGAAAATTAGTGAGCGGATTTTGATACTATCAACTTTTTCTGGATCCTATTTTTGATGGGTATTTCTAAGTACTTTGACAAGTGTTTAGTACCTAAGTGTTATAAAATGCATCTTTTTCCCGTTATTTAAGCTTGAACCCTTAGATTTGAACAGTCGCTGAAAAAAATATATATTTAATTACCAATAACTCACTTTAAATTAACAATTAAGGTTTTTCAAGTAAGCAATTTATTATATTTTTTATTAGCTTCAATTTTAGTGATGAAAACTTTTTTGTAAAAACTTACAGTTTTTGAGTCATTTATGAAAAATCGCTATAAAGCATGCATTTTCTTTCCAAAAATTAAAATATTTGATCTTTAATAACTCAAAAAGTATTGATTTATTTTAATCACATTATGTAACAAATTTTGCTTATAATTTGTCCCTCTCTCGATTTGTGGGGTTATTTTTAATAAAGTAATTTTCACTCCCGAGAAGGGGTGACATATACCCCAGGCTAAAACCCCAAGCTGTTATTGTCAATTCGTGAAAATAAATGGAGATTTACCGAAATCGAAGGTAATAGTTGATTTTTACCTTCATTGACTGCACTATAGAAAGAAAATGGCAATTCAATAATTGAGATGCGTATATTTTGCAAGCTAATAAATTATTAAACGATATGTAGTCGCCAAATAATCAATTTAAATTATTTTAAGAACAACTCTCTCTTAAGCCGGGTAAATGGGGTCGTTTTCTTGCGAAGGGGTTGTAGCTATATAATCGAAAGGTGCGTGATTTAAGAGTTTATTCTTAGAATATAAGCTATACGAATTAAACTACTATTAACTTTTTTGTAAAAACTTACAGTTTTTCAGTGATTTACAAAAAACCTCTTCAAAACATGCATTTTTTTCACAAATAATTAAAATCTTTGATCTTTAATAACTTAAAAAGTATTGACTTATTTTATTAACTTTATATAATAAATTTTGCTTTTAATTTGTTCTTTTATTGATTTGTGCAGTTATTTTTTATAAAATAATTTTCACCCACGAGAAGGGGCGGTATCCACCCTCAGGGTAAAGGCGCAAGGTGGTACCATGTCACCTTTGTTTCTTAACGTATCCTCTAACCACTGACCAATTTTCGTGAAAATCGATGAAGGTTCACCGAACTTGAAGGTAATCGTTGATTTTTACCTTCAGTGACTGCACTATACAAAATAAATTGCAATTTACTGATCTAAATGCGCGTAATTTGGAAGCTTATAAATTATTAAATGATATGTAGTCGCCAAATAATTAGTTTAACGCATTTTAAGTACAACTTTCTCTTAAGCCGGGAAGATAGGGTAGTTTTCTTGCGAAGGGGTTGCAGCTCAATAATCGAAATGCCCTTGATTTAGTAGTTTATTCTTAGAGTATATAAGCTATAGGAATTATATCCGCAATACGATATATTTTAAGTTTCCTCAGCATCTTTCTCTTAAGTTAAATCAATGAAAGGGTTGTTTGGGGTGAAGGGGATGAGCTCAAAAATCGAAACTATATAATTTCAAGAGCTCATAAATAGCTCGTAATTCTGCCGCAAAAACCGATTCAATATTCCTATTTTTAAGTAGTGGGGGGGCTGACTCAGCCCCCCCCACTAGGGTATTAAATTCCTGCTCAGTGGAACGAGCTCAAAATTTTTAGTTTGCGGAATATGAGAGCTCATAAATAGCTCATAAATCAGGGCTATTTGTTTTTTAATTTTTGCAAGTGGGGGGGCCAGCTCAACACGGGTGTTGTGTTCATTGTGGAATAATCTCATATATACTCACGGACAAAAATATTGCATATAACATATAAAGTGAATCTTTTTTTGCTGCTATTGTTAGCCCCCCCCCCCCAGTGTCATAGGAATCTGATTTCTTTTCCGAATGCGATGTTTTATAGTGTCATATAAATGCTCTATCAGATATAAGTCTGATATTGACTATGGTAGCCATATAATTTTTAACTTGAACCTCATCAAGGTAAGTACTTACTGTTGTTCTGAAGCTATTTTCTTGTGGCATTTTTATAATTAACTAGTTTTGATAAGAACTAACCCACAATTTTACTAAAAAATTAATTTTATTAACCTTTAGACATCCAAATCGGATGCCGTTTTCAAAATACAAAAAATATTAATGAATTAAACAAAAATGTTGTTGCTTAATAAAAAAATTCTTCTAATAGGTAATTTATTTAATCTGACTCATTTTATATCGGCAATTCAGACATATATTATACGTTTTAAAGTAGAAGACTTTAAAATCATATTGCCAATATTTATGAGTTGCGTTCCTGGGACGACTTTACTGAAAGATATTTACAGATCACATGTTATGATTTTTTTGTGACGGATATTCCTGAGTTGGGGTTGATTTCATGTATAGTTGGGGTTAAAGTTCTTTCGTAAAGTTCTGATATGTCAACCGAAGGATTGACTGTCCAATTCACACTAGTCCGCGAAACACAAACTAGGACTAGCAATTTTACAGTTTAAGGCTATCGGTACATAATTCGCAATTATTTTACGGCTATCCCTACTTTTTCTGTCTTTACACGGCAACGTGTAGTAAAATTCTCACTGGTATGGATATTATTACTTGACAATATGTCATCATTAACTTTGAATATATGGTTTTTGAATGTTCTTGGATAACTGTTACTTGTATAATTGCCAAATATTAATTAAGTTAATAAATATGATCATTTTTTCACTAATTATGTATTCAGTGATTGTAATAATTTATACAGGGTGTTAGTAAATAAGTATGAAAAACTTTAAGAGATAATTTTACATGAAAAGATAATGGCAGTTTGCTCTATAATAAACGTATATCCGCAAATGCTTTGTTTCCGAGATACAGGGTGTTACAATTTTTATTTCAAACTGCCAATTTTTTTATTACTCAAAGACCGGTTGAGATATGCAAATTACATTTGGTGGGTTTCAAGAGGTAGATATTGCGCATTCTTTGGCAAACAAATAACAATTTTAAATTCATCATTGGCACGCCTACGGGTAATGGTCTGAATTTTTTAAAGAAAAAAATTGTACGCTACTGATGTATTTCAGTTTAAATTTTTTTTTTGTATTTCACGTTTAATTTATGAAAATGAAACTTTCTTGTATTTTTTCCTATGGTGCACCGTTTTTATGCGAAAAAATAAAACATCTTCGAGCGTATTTTTCATTTCTTAATACATTATCAAGAACTCTCCAATATAATAATACCAAAGTAGAACAATACCAGAAAATATTACTAAAAAGATTTTAACTAGGTGCAAAGTTATAACAAATGTTCAAAATTACCTCCTTTAAAGGTGACAGAATAATTTTATATTCACCATTGGCGCCCGTACATGTAATGGTCTGAATTTTTTAAAGAAAAAAAAATAGTACGCCACTGAGAAACGTCAAATTAAAAATCATTTTTGATTTCCTCGTTCAATTTAAGACAAAAAATCATTCTTGTCTTTTTTTTCATGTTTTTATAAAAAAAAAATAAATAAAACATCTTAACGCTTACAAATTATTCGAGGTAGATTCCATATGCTTAGGAACTTATTTCAAATACTTTGTAAACGTTAAGATATTTTATTTTTTTGTATAAAAACGGCGCCTCATATGAAAAAAAGACAAAAACGATTTTTTGTAGTAAATTGAACGAGGAATTCAAAAAAATGATTTTTAATTTGATATGTCTCAGTGGCGTACTATTTTTTTCTTTAAATAATTCGGGCCATTACCTGTACGCGCGCCAATGGTGAATATAAAATTACTCTGTCACCTTTATAGGAGGTAATTTTGAACATTTGTTGTAGCTTTGCACATAGTTAAAATCTTTTTAGAAATATTTTCTGTTATTGTTCTAGTTTGGCATTATTACAGTGGTGAGTTCTTTTTAATGTATTACGAAATGAAAAATACGCCCGAAGATATTTTATTTTTTTGCATAAAAACGGTGTACCATATGAAAAAAGACAAAAAATACTCCTTATCATAAATTAAACGTGATATACAGAAATAAATTTTAATTTGAAATATCACAGTGGCGTACTATTTTTTCTTTAAAAAAATCAGACCATTACCCGTAGGCGCCCCGATGAATATAAAATTTTTATTTGTTTGCCAAAAAAATGCGCAATAACAGGTCTTAAGCTTAAGTCGAGAATATCATAAGAATTAATATAATATAATTATAATATATAACAATAAGAATACCATAATATAATAATAGATATAATTGATAATAAGGTAAGAATCTAAAATTATGATGAAACGTAATTGTTATTTAAGGAGGCCCTATCTATAAGTAGAGCTTAGCTAAGCTGGAGCTTAAGATCTGTTGGTGCAACCAGGCATTAGTTTATCAGAAATCCATCATTGTTTTTATTGTATTATTATTGTATTGTGTTATTTATTTTATTAGTATATTGATTCTGTTTAATTTTGTATTAGGGATAGGATTGTATGTTATTCTTTATTGCAACTGGCTGAATGACTAATGTTTATGCCATTAAATAAAAAAAGGTCTTAGAGCAATAAAAAAATTTGCAGTTTGAAAAAAAATTTCAACACCCCGTATCTTGGAAACAAAGCATTTGCGGACATACGTTTATAGATCAAACTGTCATTATTTTTTCATGTAAATTTACCCCTTAAAGTTTTCATACTTATTTACTGACACCCTGTATATTATACAACAAAAACGAACACTCAATCGAGAAAAGAGGAAAAATATTAAAGTGATATTTTAATAATATATTGTGACTATGGAACGCTTACAATTTTAAACATCTTTAACAACAAAATACTTGATTTACAGAATATATCCTGGTCTATTCTCTGCCTGGATTTTTCATAAATAATAAATAATAAATAACTTTTTATTTTTACGTCTTAAATCAATTATTTGCCATACTTGAAATACACTTTTCGGAAGTTTTCACGGATTTTAGGCCCTCCTTAAGAACGTAATCTTTCACTCAGCGTTTATTTTTCAAAAATGCTTATTAGTTTTCTCAGGATTCGAAAAAAAAAATGAATCCCATTAAAATAGCATTGAAGCCGAAACTTTGTACCCTTCAATTCAATTAATAATAAGCGTTGGCATAACGTGTAGCTTTTAAAAAATATATTCCCTTCAGGTAAACATTTTAAAAGAATTCATATCCATAACATTCCACTTTTTATCGATAACTCTCTCTGTAATAACCGAAATAAAAGACCTTTTACAGGGAAAATTTCCAGACATTGCATACGTTTTAAATTAAACGAATTTCAGAAATTCTCTCCTGCAGCTCAGCGGGCACACTGTTTAATAACCCTTCTGTTGTCCCAAGCATCCCTCTGCAAACATGCCGTTTAGCCGACTTGAATAAACATTACGTAAATAAGTATTACAACACTACCACTCAAAGCATAATCCTGTTTCTATGAGCTGTATAGTTTTAAATTCTACCAGTAGGGTGTTAACCTGGTTGTACACTCCTACCCCTTCCAAGCCCGATGGCTTGAAACCGGCAACAGTTTTGTCGAGCTACTCGATCTACTCAACGAAATATGAGTCATCTCCATCAAAAACAAGACTCGATATAGCCACAACACAAAGACTACTGGAGACAGCAGAGATGAAAGTTCTGAGAAAAGTTACAGGAAATACACTGAGATATGGAAAGAGGAGTGAAGACATTAGGAGAAAATTGGTCACAATATATTGTATAAACGAATGGACACTAAATAGATAGAAAAAAAAAGGAATAACCACATAAGCAAAATGGGGAGACTCGTCTGGTCAAAATAGCAAGAGATAAATTGTCAATCGGTCGACCGCGGAAAAAATTGAGTTACACCCTTTCCCAGAGATAGGTATCAATTCGCAAATGAACGAGTAGAATTGCTAATAAAGAGCAAGAGGATGAAGAACAATATTACTACTGTATCGTACACAATGTGGATAAGGAATATAACCGGACCGAATCTGTCACAGTATAGATAGAAGCATAATTTTCCAGGCGGAACAATCATCAATGCGTGGAAGAAATAGAAAACCAGAAAATAACCCTTCCCAGACGTTGCAAAATCAGTAACAAGAACGGCTACAAGAAAGTGGGAAGCTCACAAATCTGTGGAATGGTGAAGAAATTCATCAGGACAAAGACAGGAAAACTAATCAAAGCTGCAGTAAGTCTGCTAACACACCACTACAAGCTGAATAGGCAGTTTAATCTGATGAGATTGGCAGATGATGACCTATACAGATTCTTACTAATGAAGTAAAAACCTCACATGTAGGTAGGTGGTATATAATTTATTAAAAAAATTTTTCTAAAAATGATCCAAGATGGATACAATCACAAACGTTTTCGGACCAATCAGTCCATCATCAGGTGGTAGAAACCTAAAATAAGCAAACCACTGTATTAAAAAAGCCAAGATGAAATTTGACTGTCTGAAAGTTAGGAAAATTACAACATGTGGTTACTTACTTCAGATCCAAAGTAGTTGGAACTAGCTACATATTTAGGTCAAAAGACCTTAATGTAATAATAATTATGCCATTTAGGCTACAAAAATGTCGGCAATAAGTCGATGTCACAAGAAATTAAATTGCAACGGTATTACAAAGTGGTCTTCATCTTGGCCTCAAACTGACAGACTAAAATATGACATTGAACGGATATTGACAAGACCTTCTAGGGGATTTTATGTGTATGTAGTTATATTGTATTTTAGAAATGCAAAAATATACAAAATATTTTTACTTAACTGAATGAATTTAATTAGATATTCAATAAATGAGTAAGAATAAACAATTTAAATTAATAGTCACATGAAATTATTTATGAAAATTTCATGGCGGTGAAAGCGAAAATTTTGCCAACAGGTAATGACGTCACTTGGTAAAAAGAAGACCAAATAGAAAAATAAACTGGAGAAAAATAAAAATAAAATAAAAAGAAAATTATTGGTAATAATTATAAGGTAAAAGAATTAGTGAATAAATCTGGAATTTGGCTATAATGAAATGTAATATAGTTGATAGTCATAATGTAACAGTATAACTGGTTGTCTAATTTCAAGTAGATGTAATAGGGTGAATAAAACACAACTAAGTAAAATACTATGGTTTAACGGAATTGAGATTAAAGTACTAAATGGATGTATTATTTAAGAGAAAGTACTGTGAACTGTAAATAATAAAACGATAAGTGAAAGTCACATAATTTTCAAACAATAATTTGGCATCATATCATTATTTACTTCACACCATATTAACTTTCACTTATCGTTTTCTTATTTACAGTTCACAGTACTTTCTCTTAAATAATACATCCATTTAGTACTTTAATCTCAATTCCGTTAAACCATAGTATTTTACTTAGTTGTGTTTTATTCACCCTATTACATCTACTTGAAATTAGACAACCAGTTATACTGTTACATTATGACTATCAACTATATTACATTTCATTATAGCCAAATTCCAGATTTATTCACTAATTCTTTTACCTTATAATTATTACCAATAATTTTCTTTTTATTTTATTTTTATTTTTCTCCAGTTTATTTTTCTTTTTGTTCTTCTTTTTACCAAGTGACGTCATTACCTGTTGGCAAAATTTTCGCTTTCACCGCCATGAAATTTTCATAAATAATTTCATGTGACTATTAATTTAAATTGTTTATTCTTACTCATTTATTTAATATCTAATTAAATTCATTCAGTTAAGTAAAAATATTTTTTATATTTTTGCATTTCTAAAATACAATATACCTACATACACATAAAATCCCCTAGAAGGTCTTGTCAATATCCGTTCAATGTCATATTTTAGTCTGTCAGTTTGAGGCCAATATGAAGACCACTTTGTAATACCGTTGCAATTTAATTTCTTGTCACATCGACTTATTGTCGACATTTTTGTAGCCTAAATGGCATAATTATTATTACATTAAGGTCTTTTGACCTAAATATGTAGCTAGTTCCAACTACTTTGGATCTGAAGTAAGTAACCACATGTTGTAATTTTCTTAACTTTCAGACAGTCAAATTTCATCTTGGCTTTTTTAATACAGTGGTTTGCTTATTTTAGGTTTCTACCACCTGATGATGGACTGATTGGTCCGAAAACGTTTGTGATTTTATCCATCTTGGATCATTTTTAGAAAATTTTTTTTAATAAATTATATACCACCTACCTACATGTGAGGTTTTTACTTCATTAGTAAGTTTTTATTATGGTATACAGCCAATGAGAGGAATATTTTCCTTTATATTATACAGATTCTGTTGCGTAGAAGAAAAAATAGTAGAGCACATTTGAAGTTAGTGTGGCACCTGGGCAAATATTCGGTTTTTCGCATTAGACAAAGAAAATCCACTGGAACAGAGTTACTTGCGATTTTCTAACTTAGGATTTTTGAAAGCGATAATCACGGCAACAATAAGTTTACCGGTGTTCGTCAGGCTAATGGATTATCCAAATAGTTGAGCTACCAGGTAACTCCAGTAGCATAACTTTGTGACTCACATTATGTCACTCACGTCGATTCAATTTTTTTACAAAGAAAAGTTCTGAAATTAACTATTCACCGCAGCGGTAAATAACTTTGATCAGAATATTATGGAATATATTTTAAGTCACTGGACTGAAAATTAAATTTTCAGTCAAAGCTTTCAAATAGAAGCCCGATTTCCCTTTCAGAAAATTATTTAGAATCTGGTTCGTAGGACCAAAACAAAGTGTGGAAGATAAACAATAAAGTAGTATGGCGATCTTACCACCAACTAGAGCGTAATATGCAATGGAATAACTTACAAATCGAAGGAGAACCCTCTAGTAGGATTTAAAGAATAAAAGCATTAAGAAATATGTAATGTAATGGCTAAGTTCATTACTACTACTGAATAAGATCTGGTTAAAGTTCTTTCGCAAAGTTTTGGACATCTTGGATATTAAAACACCCTACGTAACGCACAGCTGAATGTGGCTGTTTTTATGTTTGTGGGTCACAGTGTTGCCATGCTGTTTTCTATATATTTCTTTCATAATTTCAATCAATGTTAAATGTACCTACAAGAATAATAGAATAATAACGTTTACTTCTCCGTCATTATACTAGGTAAAATGAAATATGAGGTGCCAAATGAAAGCTTGTAATCCAAGGATGGTACTAAATGTGAGAAATTAGACCTAGATTGTCTGTCCCTCAAAAAATAAGCGTTATATTGGGGATTTCTAATGTTGATATTAAAAGCTGCACTATTTTTTTTTTCTATAAAACATTTTGATCTAAACTTACCAGAAAACTTCTTTGTACTCTTTGCTTTAAAATAAATTTGATTGAGAAGCTAAATTTTAAACTTCGTCACACAACTTTTGCGATTAAACTTTGCAATGCACAAATGCGCACCTTTTTCTTTGAAAAATTCATAACCTTTATCATGATAAGAATAAAAACTTGAGGCAGATACCTTTGTCTTCAGAAATATTACAGCTATACAGTGTAAAAATTTCAGAAAAAAATATTAAAATGGAACAGAGTTGTAGCGAGGTAAACGCAAAAAACGTGATTTCTTTTTTTTATTTTTAGGTTAAAATTGCGATTTTGACAATGTTCCCCCACATAAAATTCAAAATAAGCTTCATTTTCGTTTTCAGCACCCTCGAAAATATAAAGTATAAATAAAATTAGCCATTCATCCCTCTGTGGTCAGTATCTCGAAAACTAACTGCTTTTTTGAGGGTGTCACGCTCGTGTATAATATCACAAAAATTGTAACGTGATAATATGAAAAAATAGAGAATACGGCAACGATGTCACAATTGATGGTCGGATCGAACGCCAAAATCTACACAGACATAAATATGGGTGGTTCGCCAAAATAAGCGGCATATTGTGTAACTCGCTTTTTTCTTAAGTCCTTTACATACTGTGTTTCAAATTATGTTGTCAAAGTTAAGTCATACAATAGATGAATGTACGCCATTTAACATTAATTTAAAAAAAGTATTTTTACAAGCATTTTATGCAATTTTAATGTCAAAATATCAACTCCGAGGCTGTAACCCATCTTGTTTTTTGATCTGTTTTATAGTATTACACACTGAAAAGTTACGAAAGTGCAGAATATTTTATCAATAATTAATTAAAAACCCAATGTAATTTAAAACTCTCAAATTAATAACTTTCATTTTTAAAATCAAACCATAAAAATCTACTACTAAAAACTGTAACCAACTTTGTGCATCAACACCGAGGCTTCATGAAAATATATGAAAATTTAGGCCAAACTGCACTATACTGTATGGCAGCCAGCTTGACAAGAGAGGAACGCTTCAGTCTAACTCAAATTGTGGAAGAAAGTGGACGAACATGATATCGTTAAGCGATAGAAAATTTATCAAGGTGTCTTAAGCTAAGCGTATGTTTTTATACAGTCAACACCGAAGCCTTCGTAAAAACTCAATTTTGCTAATTTTTGTAATATGTTTTTCTTTTAAGTAGGTATGCGCTATAAATTTTTTTAAACCCCCTGAATAAAGCAGAATTATTTTTAAAATTTGTAGAAAGTAGAATTAAAAATGTATGAAATCATCAACACCGAAGCCATCAACTCCGAAGCCCAGTCGAGCCTCAGAGTTGACGAACGTGCCTCGGAGTTGTTGAAAGTATGTGAGTGGTCATTTTTAAACTAAAAAAATACAATTTAAATTTAGTCTGATATAGGAAAAGGGTTACTGGGTAAGCTCTCAAGATGTTTCGGTCGGTTTGGTAATATTTCCTTCTTTTCATAGAAACTGGCTCGTATACACTGGAGTACGACGGAAAAATGAAGGCGAAAACTCGCAAAATCGTTAAATAAAGATTGTATGAGAGAAAGTAATATTTATGCAGCTATGCTCATTTCTGTAAGAATATACCATTTTGGGTAGTCTTCTCTAATGTTGATAAAAGAGACATCTGTCTATGTAGGCACATTATGTGAAAACATGGAGCTCATGTGTGGAAGCGGATAACAAATAATTATGTTGCGCAGAAAAGACTGAAGAATGTATAGAAAGGAAATGCCAAGATTGTATTCAAAAGCAGATTAGATTTTTGAAGTTTAACGGAGAAGACACGGCTACATATTGGCAAGTTTTGTCAACACGAAGGCCGGTCTAAATCAACTCCGACGCAATTGATATTTTACCTATTTTTCATGTTTTTCTGTAGTAGTTTCTATCAAAATGGAAGTGTTTTGTATAGTTTTATTACATACCAATTTTTATTTAATTGTTACAATCATAAATTTCAATTAACAGAGAATTACGTCAACACCGTGGACACTTAGTCAACTCCGAAGTCACATTTCCGTTTTTCGGAAAATATTTAAAAATGATCTCTGCTGGTATCATGGGTAAGTTGAATAGCTCATTTTATAAAAAATATTTAAAAATGAACTAATTCTAAGCCATGTTTTAAATTAAATTTCTCTACCTCAAAATTGCCGTCTATTTTGGCGAATCACCCATATTAGGGTGCTTTAATATCCAAGATGTCCAAGTTTTTATATGTCTTCTTCTTCTTCTTTTACTTCTTGGAGATCATTCGATGTGTTTAATTCTAAAGCTGGTCTGGTTAATTTCCTGGGAGGTAGATTGCCAACTATCCCTGTATCTTTTAGGTGGTCTTCCGTGCGGTCTTGAACCGGTGGGTTGTTTTCTACGGCAATTTTTGGGAGTCTATTCTCATCCATTTGTCTTACATGGTTGTACTACATCCTCCTGCGCTGCCAATGAAGTATATTATGCCATTTTTATATGTCAGCCGAAAAGTTGACTGTCTAATTCACACTAGTCCGCGAAACACAAACTAGGACTAGCACTTTTACAGTTTTACAGTTTTAAGGGTCACTAACTAGGACAAAAAAAATAAAAAAAAAAAATTAAGATTAAAATTAAAAATTAAAATTAAAATAGCTATGACGATTGTCAACCTCCGTAGCGGAGATGGCACCTGAAGAAGAAGAACTAGGACATGAACTAATGCTGTTTTTTAGTACTAATCTGCTTAATTAATAATAAGCGCTGGCGTAACGTGTAGGCTTTAAAACATTACTCCCTTTATGTAAACATTTAAAAGAATTCATATCGATAAAATTCCACTTTTTATCCATAACTCATTCTAATATCGTCCGAAATAAAAATCGGGGAAAAACAGGGACAATTTCCAGACATTGCATACATAATAAATACGGACATATATTTAAATTGAACGAATTTCAGAAATTCTCTCCTGCAGCTCAGCGGGTACACTGTTTAATAACCCTTCTGTTGTCCCAAGCATCCCTCTGCAAACATGCCGTTTAGCCGACTTGAATAAACATTACGTAAATAGGTATTACAACACTACCACTCTACCGTAAACAATGCGGACAAGGGATATAACCGAACCGAACCTGTGAAAGTATAGAAGGGATGTTTTCGGTATCAGTTTAAACACTTTTCCTTAATTGGATCGAAACTGAATTTTTTTATATCGTGTCGCGCCATTGCCTGTAACGGCGGGTTTCGGGTGAATGTTGTGCATCAATAGCGAGACCTGAAATTTGCTGTGTGGGAATTCTTCATTGAGCACCGCAGCGTTTGAGTGGTTTTCAATGAAGTTATTTTGCATAGTTACTTTAACCACCATAGAATGCATTTGGCGATTACGTTTTTTAGTTTGTAACACAACAGCGTACAAAATATACATAATTTACTGCAAATACGAAAAAAATTTAAGTTTCCTTTATTACGTGACCCAAAACTTACGAAAAATGGGTTGAAAAAATAAAGAATTTAATAAAAAAAGTTTTTGTATAGCTTAAGTTTTTATGATATACACTGGGAATCTTTAAAAATTACGTAAGCCGAAGGTCTTTATCAAAGGATCCGTCTGGTTTTTCTATGGGAGTTTGGAAAATCTAGTAATTTAAGTCAGATATGTTTATGCAGATAGCCAGTAAGGAAACCTAGTAATTTAAGGTAAACATTTCCTTAATGTTTGTGGTACTAGGGTTATACTGTCAAGTTATTGATACCAAAAGATGGTGATAAAACACATTGTGAAAATTAGAGAGGAACCACCCTTCTGAATACCATAAATAAATTTAAAGTAATAATTATTATAAACTATGTCAAAACAATGATAAGGAAGGATCAAGCTGGTTTTAGACAAAACGGATCATGCATAGATCAAATTAACACACTTTAGTAATTGTAGAGTAGTCTTATGAATTTAATTCTACTTTCTGAAGTTATACTTCTTTAGACGCGATTGGGAGTGAATTTTATTATTCTACGCGCATGCGCACTCAGACAGTATGGCGTTAGTTGCTAAATATTTCAAGTTACGTATAAATATATCAGTGCAGAAAAAAAGGTGTGAAACGAATATATTAATGTTTTTGGTAAATATATTCATTTTAATTTTTGTTTCTTTGGATTTGTCTTCCTCGGGATTAAGATAAGTAGGTATTATTAAAACATTTATATTTATGATACTTCACTTCGTCTGTTTGTTACCGGGAATTGTCATTATGTTCGACACTACATACACATAGAGCTCGTAGAGTTATTGGTATATCATTATTCTAGAGATAGAGAGGTCTTGGGTTCAAATCCGGACCATTCCTAATCTTTTTTTTTTATTTTTATAAAGTGGTAAGCATTAAATCAGTTTAATATTTAAACAAAATAAAATAAGCTGTATAAAGTATATTTATTTCATTAAAATCATATAATAGAAGTATAACTTCTTACGTGCGTACAAAGTACACACATTCTTTTTTTTTTAATTTAACACAGTGGAGCTTCACTGTGTATTCTGCTTTGTGGACTTTCGATGAAAGCTTTGGACACCCTCACACATACGGCGAGATCGAAAGATCTGCGTGAAATATAAATACAAGAAAATTCTACTTAAACGACTTTTATTACAAGAAGTTTGCAAAAAAGTGCGTCATATCGAATAGAAAAGTACTTAGCAAGATATATATTTTTCCTAGATTACATTAGATTATCAGATTATGTGAGGCCGTTACGGCCATGTAACCTCTCGTCATATCGACGACCTATCACATAATAGTATATTGTGCAACAAGTGCAGAAAGGTACTAATTTCTCACGAGTTTGAAAAGTTGCGGTACGAGCGCAAGCGAGTGCCGCAATTCAAACGAGTGAGAAATTACCTTTCTGCACGTGTTTCACACTATACTTTTTCTACAAGCACAGTTTTTCCTAAAAATAAAAATCACAATTTCCAAACGACGATTAATTATAATAGGTACCTATGTGATAAATTTTAAACTGTATTTAATTAATACCTACTAATCAATTTAAATTCCTTATACCTAAATAGATTGCACAGAAATCAGTTAAAAAATTAATGCACTGCCTTAATTTGTTTAAATTTAAAAAATTATTACACATTATTGACATTATATTTATGCAGTCACGGATTTACACAAAACCTACTTCATTCGACGTCTCTTGCACAGGTTGCTAAATCCTTATTGGTTATTTGATAATTATAAAATGTTTAATAAGAATAAAATTGTAAAATAAAACAGTTGTAACATCCATAATTTAGTTTCTATGCTATAGTTAAATATAATAATTGTCTTATAGGATATATATTTGTCTAAAGTTTAACCACGGATGTAAACAGAATATAACGTTACTCAGAATGCGGTAGTCCACGGATGTAAACAGAATATAACGTTACTCAGAATGAGGTAGTCAACTGTGCAGAAAAGAACTTTGCGGCACAGAAACGTCACTTTGCGGCACAGAAACGTCACTTTTCTGCACACTAATGTCAAATATCTTATACTGTGAGAAAATATCAAGTTTGCTAACATAAAACCGTGCAGAAAAGTGCACTTTGAATAGTGGTTGTAGAAAAAGATATTTTGTGCATACCTTAAACAAGTGGGTCGCGGTGGAGGTGAAGGTCGTGGTCGCGGTCGATATCGACATAGATGTAAAACAAACACATTGTAGTGAATGGAAGACAACAGAGCAGGTAAGTCGCGGTGGAGGTTTAGCGCGATGCCATTCAGGAGCTTTACATCGATGCTTTTGAAAACCAAATGAGTTTGTTTTTACATGGATGCCTACTGCGATGCTTCCCTGTGGTTGGTGCGTTCAAGCCAAAGTTGTCATACCCATGCCCCACTGCCATTTCGTGCTCTACCGTACTCGACTTGCTACCTTGTGTAATCTTTTTTGCGTATTCAGTTCACTTTTGAATTTCAAGGGCTAAAGATGAAGGAGGATCTGATAGCAATTGTGCATCTCACTTCCGTATTGTAGGACAAGAGCCGGATGTCACCACTTGATGACAGCTGACAATGCATCAGTATCATCACTTGAATGACACAACATCATAAAAGCACAATGCTTTTGTCATTCAAATTTCATCATATTACTTCACTTGATAGTGGCCCTAGCTCGATTGAACGGCGCAGGTAACCTTCTTGCTATGTGTTTTCGACATCGACCGCGACTTAATTAGTAGCATCCACCGCGACCTCTACCTCCACCGCGACTCACTTGTTCTGTTCGTATCCTGACCTGTTCTCGTAATCTTATTCGTTTCTTTCGAAACGACACTTTTCACTATCTGATATGTCCATTTTTTTTTTAATATCTCAGAGGTCCACCTTTCATGAGCCTTTTTGCTTGCCTTTGCCCTGGTGTGTTACATCAATATAATCGTAGTTAATTGAGTTTGCAGTTCCGAAGTCCTCCTCTTACATAATATATGGCTTTTAGATAGCCCACAGAAGGGTTCTGGATTGTGGAATGAGTATCAGCTTCTTTTGCGAGGCTATTAGCTTTTTCACTTCCCGCAATTCCATTGTGACCTGACACCCAGATCAAATTTCCTTTGTTGCGTTTCTCCTGCTTCTTGAAGGATTGTTTACAGTCCCAAACCAAATTTTACTCATAAATAATTGACTTTAGAGCCTTTAGGGCTACTTGACCACTATTGTCTCTAGCATATATTTCTGCCTGAAAGGTAGTTTGGGCGTTTCCAAGATATTTGGATAGCCTGAAATTGGGCTCAGTAACTCCCACTCCTACAATTTCATCTATCTTAGATCCATCCGCATACCATACGAGTAAGCTTCCTTCATGTTTCGGTTTAACTTTCTTACCCATTTGGTAGTTTTTATGAGCACTTCAAAGGGTGTTGCTAAGTCGAATTTGACTGGCATGGCAGGGCATTTTTCGGCCTGTCTTTAGAATCAACTAGAATTTCTTCCAAGATTCCGAGATTAGGATGCCAACTAGATCTACAAGTTTCATTAATTGTATCTATCGTAGTTTTAAGGAGGTTGTTACTGCCTCCTTCCCTATGCAGAACTGCAAGGGAGGAAGGTTCAGCATCGGGTCTAGAGCTGTAGTTTGCTATGTTGACATTGCCCCTGTCATTCCCAGACAAGCTAGCTGCTTTACTACATACACATATATATTTCTTTCCCAGTGAAGTGAAATTATTTTTATGATAGAATATAACCTTAGAAAACAAACGATTTAATTAAAAAAAATGTAAAAAAGTGATCACAATTTTTTTTCAAGTGAACAGTAAACGGTATTTTTATTTTTCATATATTCTAACTAAATTATCATAACATACCCTCTAAGCATTGAATGTGTTTTAACTCACATCAGCATCTACTTGAAATTCCGGAAAACAATACCGGAAAAGCAGGATATTAGCTCGTAGTTAAAATTTTCCGCTTGGATGCTTGTTATTCTCTTTACCAATTCATAATGCATTTGCATAATTCCCAAAAACTTTTATTTGTTTTTACAGT
This sequence comes from Diabrotica virgifera virgifera, assembly GCF_917563875.1. Taxonomy (NCBI): domain Eukaryota; kingdom Metazoa; phylum Arthropoda; class Insecta; order Coleoptera; family Chrysomelidae; genus Diabrotica; species Diabrotica virgifera. The sequence goes on from NC_065444.1 coordinate 33,753,314, forward strand.
CGGCCAGATATCCGTGCACACATACATTTATTTAAATTAAACGAATTTTTGAATTATTCTCTTTCGCCCTACTGGGAGCTAGACCTGTTTATAAACCCCTTTTCAGATTGTTTTAGCAAATACGTGGGGAAAACTATTTAATTAATTTTAATAAATGTCAGAGCATTTGTTTCATGTGTCGGGAAAGGGCACATTTAATGTTTTGTAAGTAAAATTTTATAAAAATATAACAACAATAATAAATATATATTTCTAGTATCAAACAAAATAAAATAATAAAATGTTACAAAATAATATTACCATGAAATATATAATTTTATTTAAATCCACTACTAATATATTTGAAAATATTTATTCGATGCAATTTATTATAACAAAAGAATTGAAGTTCAAACCAAATATATTCAATATGATTTAATCCAGTTCCTTTGTAGTACCAGCGTGGATAACAAAGGCAAAAAAAGATAATATGTAACTCGACAAATTAAACAAACATAAAAATATACTTGGTGCTTCGTAACTTTACGGAGTACCTCGGTAGCTCTAAGTCTTCAGAGCTCTTTAAACCCCCCCAAACTTTTTTGTACGTTCTAATTAAATTATGATTGTAGTACCATTAGTTAAACACAATGTTTTTAAAACTTTTTTGCCTCTTAGTACTTTTTCGAAAAGTCAGTTTTTATCGAGATATTTCGAATATTTGTCAAATCCACCACATATTTGTATATGGTTAAGTACGATTATGGAGACTTGGGAATAATATGGACATTTTATCTTACAATAAAACACTGAAAACTTTTGTTTTCTGTACTTCCACAAAATTTATTATTAACAACTATGTGACTACAGCTGTTTCGGCAGAGTGCCTTTCTCAAGTGATATAATTTACAATGTGTTTGCCTTTTTAAGTCTCTAACTGAAGAGGTTGAGGAGTGGGGAGCTGTTTGTCTCGAGTGGGTCATTCAAAATTATATCTGTATTTTTCAGTTTATTAATTTCCATAGATTCTAAAAAAGTTAGCTTAAGGCCTTTATTTTGGATATGCAGAATTTGAAACCCTTCATTGAAAGAATGATTATGATCTAGAAGGTAAAGTGCGTATGTAGAAGTGTCTGATTTTCTATTGTTGAAAGCCCTTTTGTGTTCTGCTATCCGTTTGTCAAAAGTTCTGCCAGTTTGACCGATGTACTTTTTCGGACAGTCACCACAAGTTAGTTTGTACACACCACTCTGTAGTTGATTCCTCTTTAGGCTTTTATTGTTCTTAATATATTTGCTTAAGTTGTTGTTAGTTCTGAAAGCTGGTATTATTCCTTTCTTTTTTATGTATCAGGCTATTTTTGTTGTTATCTTGCCAGTATACAGGGTGAGTCATGAGGAACTGTACATACTCCTACCTCGTATAGAGGCCCCTATGGGGAATAACAAATGACCATCAGGCTACGGCTCCACGGGCGAGAAATTGACGCTAGCAGTGGCAGAAAAATGAACTTAAGATTCCGCGGAACGGAATGGGAATAGGCGAACTGAACCGACTACGCACAAGTCCTGTAGTCGGTACAGTTCGGCTATTTCTATTCCGTTCCGCGGAACTTTAGTTTAAGGTCATTTTACTGCTACTGCTGGCGTCAATTTCTCGCCCGTGGAGCCGTGGCCTTAAAAAGTGTCTGCTCCCATTGTTTAAGAATATACAGGGCGAGTTTCGCATTTTGACAGAAATTTGTATTCGTCATAATTTTTGAACGGTCAGATCGATTTATCTCTTATTTTGGTCAATCATTACACTATTACCACCTAATCAACTGATTTATTCAAACTAGAAAAAAATCAGGTCCGGCTTTAACAAAATTAGTTCGTTTGGGTCTTAGAAAAAATTTCACCCTGTATACGCTTTTTGAAAACTCTAATATGAATTTTACAAGTTAGACAAATAGGCAATTAAAATGGCATATTTATTTTTTTCCGCACACGATTGCTTAATTTTTTATAAAAAAATCAAATTTGCCTATGAATTAAAAGTTTGGTAAAGTGAACCATAGATTTAACAAAATTAACTTTTATTACCAAAATTAATTTTTTTTTTAACAAATATTTAATTTATGTTACCACGCAATCAACTAATTTATTCAAACAAAGAAAAATCAGGCCCGGATTTAAAAAATAAGTTCGTTTTGGTCTTTAAAAAATAACTTTTTTTACAAAAACTAATTTACAAAAACAACGTTTTTCTTAAATTAAAAGTTTTACCATTTTTTTTTTCTATAACACGTCTAGATCTAAAACTCCCCATAACACTTCTTTTGGACTCTATAGTTTAACATAGACGTGATCAAATAGATAAATTTTAAATTTTTTCACTTAGTTTTTGCGATTTAACTTTGCAATTCACGAATCTGCACCTTTTATTTTTAAAAAATCATAACTTTTACGAGAACAAGACAGAAAGTCTACAACAATTTTCATAGTCTTCACAATGGTAAGAGATATGTGCTGTAAAAATTTCAGAGAAACAAATATTAAAATGGAACAGAGTTGTAGCGAGTTAAACCGTGATTTCATTTTTTTTTTCATTTGTAGGTTAAAATCCGATTTTGACAAATTTGATTTTTTAATAAAAAATTAAGTAATCATGTGGCGAAAAAAATAAATATGCCATTTTAATTGCCTATTTGTCTAATTTGTAAAATTCATATTAGAGTTTTCAAAAAGCGTATACAGGGTGAAATTTTTTTTAGGACCAAAACGAACTAATTTTTTAAATCCGGGCCTGATTTTTCTCTAGTTTGAATAAATCAGTTGATTGATGGTAACATAAATTAAATATTTGTTCAAAAAAAAAAATGAATTTTTGTAATGAAAGTTCATTTTTTTAAATCTATGGTTCACTTTACCAAACTTTTAATTCATAGTCAAATTTGATATTTTTTGTAAAAAATTAAGTAATCGTGTGCGAAAAAAATAAATATGCCATTTTAATTGTCTATTTGTCTAATTTGTAAATTCATATTAGAGTTTTCAAAAAGCGTATACAGGGTGAAATTTTTTCTAAGACACAAACGAACTAATTTTTTAAAGCCGGACCTGATTTTTTTCTAGTTTGAATAAATCAGTTGATTAGGTGGTAATAGTGTAACGATTGGCCAAAATAAGAGACACATCGATCTGACCGTTCAAAAATTATGACGAATACAAATTTCTGTCAAAATGCGAAACTCGCCCTGTATATTATTAAACAATGGGAGCAGACACTTTTTAATGGTCATTTGTTATTCCCCATAGGAGCCTCTATACGAGGTAGGAGTATGTACAGTTCCTCATGACTCACCCTGTATGTGAGAGAGCAGAAGGTACTGGGTTCTTTCTGTGGTGGTTCTGCATATCCAAAATAAAGGCCTTCAGCTATCTTTTTTAGAATCTATGGAAATTAATAAACTGAAAAATACAGATATAATTCTGAATGACCAACTCGAGACAAACAGCTCCCCACTCCTCAACCTCTTCAGTTAGAGACTTAAAAAGGCAAACACATTGTAAAGTATATCACTTGAGAAAGGCACTCTGCCGAAACAGCTGTAGTCACATAGTTGTAAATAATAAATTTTGTGGAAGTATAGAAAACAAAAGTTTTCAGTGTTTTATTGTGAGATAAAATGAATGTGAGATAAATAAGATGATCAAGTAACGGTCGAATCCATCAATTATATGAACATTTGTTTATGATTTACATTTTTAGGGATATTTTGAACCATATTAAAAAAGAAGTCACATCTCGATAAAAGGTGCCCTTTCGAAAAAATACAAAGAGGCAAAAAAGTTTTAAAAACACTGTGTTTAGCTAATGGTACCGCAGTAATATTTTAATTGGAACGTACACAAACATTTGAAGGGTTCAAAAGAACAAAACCCCCATAAAAATTTTATGTTAACATATTGAAAAATAAGCCTCAACTCGATAAAAACTGCCTTATCGAAAAAATAGAGAGAGGCAAAAAAGTTTTAATAATATTGAATTTAACACAATAATAATTTAATTGAGACGTACACAAAAGTTTGGGGGGGTTTAAGGGACCAAAATCCCCATAAAATTTTTATGGGGTGCACAAATTTCACTATAATTTTTCTTTAAGATGATCCTGCCATAAGAATTCCATATGTTTATTTTCAATAAAAAATCTCCAATAGTTTTCGATATATTTGAAAAAATCGATTTTCGTTTTGTAACTTCAAAGGGCTGTAACTTTTTTTATGTGCATATTTGTACTAAGGTAAGTTAGGTTCATTCGAACTATTTTTGGTCCCAGAATATTTGATTTAATTTATGACCTGTATTTTTGTTACACCCTGTATAATAACGTCTTCCTTTAACAACACGGATTAACTTCAAATTCTCACGTTTATTTTTTTGGGACAGAAATAAATTCCTTACATTCACTTGGCATATGAAGCGGTATTATAGGATGGGACAAAAATATGTTACGATCCATTTACAATTTTTGGTTTCTGGATGAGACTAAATAATTAAGTTCTTTTGAACCGTTTGACCTTTGAAACACATAAAACTTTGAAGTAAAATGATTTTATCTTCATTCCTCGAGTCCTTGTCTGGGCGTGGTAACACTCTAAATATTGTAAGCTTACTGCCCTCATTAGCTCCGATCCTTCGCAAATCTTATTGCAGAGATTTTCCTAACAGATTCTTCCATTTAGTCTGCCCATCATGTTAGAGATCTTCTTCTTGAACTTCTACCTTTTAATGTTATTCTGAAGCTATTTCCTCGTGGCATTTTTATAATTAAGTATTTTCTATGGGAAATAAGCCACAATTTTACTAAAACTTGAATTTATTAACGTTTATTATTACAATAGTATTTTGTATTTTGACAACGAAACCCGATTTGGGCTTCGAAACGTTAATAAATTCATTTTTTAGTAAAATTGTGGCTTATTTCCCATAGAAAATTCTACCTTTTATTCTACTACCAATAGTTTCATATCCTTCATACTTCTGGCCATGTGGCCAAAATAATGTAGGTACGATCGGTGTACTTTATTTAGTCTGGCTTTTATATGAACCTTCTACGGAATTGCATTTCAAAAGTTTCGATCTTATTTATTTGAATATTTTTAAGAGCCCATGTTTCAGCTGCGTATGTAAAAATGGGAAAACAAGGGCATTGACTATTGTTGCTCTTTACCAATTCATAATGCATTTGCATAATTCCCAAAAACTTTTATTTATTTTTACAGTCGGCCAGATATCCGTGCACACATACATTTAAATTAAACGAATTTTTGAATTATTCTGTTTCGCCCTATACTACTCGGAGCTAGACCTGTTTATGAACCTTTTTTCAGCTTGTTTTAGCAAATACGTAGGGAAAACTATTAAATTAATTTTAATAAATGCCAGAGTATTTGTTTTATGTGTCCGGAAAGAGCAAATAAGTATAATTTTATGACCGTATAACAACAATAATAAATATTTAAATGTAGTATGAAATGAAATAAAATAATAAAATATTACAGAATAATATTAAAATGAAATTCATAATTTTATTGTAATCCACTACTAATATTGTTGAAATAGTTATTTATGAAACAGTTCGTGAAGTATGCTTTTTGCGAAAGCACGCGATGCTATATATCGCGTACGTTCGCAAAAAGTACTTCACGCACAGTTTCATACAATAGTTCTGTGGCTCGGAACTAAAAAAGCCAATGTCAATTTTTTGCTGTTTTGTGTAAACCATTGCATTAAACATCGTTTGATACATATCTTTCATATTATTATGCTAAAACCGCCAATGTCAAATTCAACCAGAAAGCCGTAGGTAATATTAGTGTAGTGGTGGCCAATGCCATAATGAAATAATTCACATCAGTTTCGGTTAAAAGGGCCAAACTTGATATTGGCCCTTTTATTGATTGGTGGATATTGTTATTTAGCGGAATATTCAGTGGGCCAATATACAGGGTGTCCCGAAAAGAATGGTCATAAATTATACCACACATTCTGGGGTCAAAAATAGTTCGATTGAACCTAACTTACCTTACTACAAATGTGCTCACAAAAAAAGTTACAGCCCTTTGAAGTTACAAAATGAAAATCGATTTTTTTCAATATATCGAAAACTATTAGAGATTTTTTATTGAAAATGGACATGTATAATTCTTATGTCAGGAACATCTTAAAACAAAATTATAGTGAAATTTGTCCACCCCATAAAAAATTTATGGGGATTTTGTTCCCTTAAACCCCCCCAAACTTTTGTGTACGTTCCAATTAATTCATTATTGTGGTACCATTAGTTAAACACAACGTTTTTAAAACTTTTTTGCCTCTTACTATTTTTTCGATAAGCCAGTTTTTATTGAGATGCGGCTTCTTTTTCAATATATTTACGTAAAAATTTTATGGGGGTTTTGTTCCTTTAAACCCCCCTAATGTTTGTGTACGTTCCAATTAAACTATTATTGTGGTACCATTAGTTAAACACAGTGTTTTTAAAACTTTTGTCTCTTATGCCCGATTTCACCAACGATACCTAAATATTTAAGAATTACCTAAGTGGATTTAGGTACTTCCTAACTCTAAAACGGATTTCACCATACCATAAGAATTGCCTAAACCGCTTAAGCATTACCTTACGTTCGGATACGGTTTTCGATCTCCCTAAACTTTAGGTATTACTTATCGTTGACAGTCAGGTTATATTTTTACAATTTTGACTAATGTACTTGTGACGTTTGTCAATAATTTGTTTCTTACCTTAATTTTACTGTTATTCTGTAATATTAGGTATATTATGATTAATTATTTATATGGGAAATAAGCCACAATTAAAATGAAAAAAATAATTTTATTAACGTTTCGACGCCCAAATCGGGTGCCGTTGTCAAAATACAAAATATTACTAAAATAAACTAAAGTGTTGTTGCTAAGCAAAAAAAAAATTCTTCTAATAATTTATTTAATTTCACTCATTTATATTGGCAATTCAGACATATATTATACATTTTAAAGTAGAAGACTTTAAAATGATATTGCCAATATTTATGAGTTGCGTTCCTGGGACGACTTACTGAAAGATAGTTCATTCGATTACATGAAATTAACCCCAACTCAAGAATATCCGTCATAAAAAATTATAGCATTTGATATGTCTTTAAAAAGACAACCAAATGCAACGACAGTAAAATTCTCGCGTTAGAGACTTCATAGTAAATCACCAGGGAAAACCAGGAAAAAACCCTGTGATACTATCCCGACATCGTAAGTATTTGGTCTTACATTAACGCGAGAATTTTACTGTCGTTGCATTTGGTTGTCTTTTTAAAGACATATCACATGCTATAATTTTTTATGACGGATATTCTTGAGTTGGGGTTAATTTCATGTAATCGAATGAACTATCTTTCAGTAAGTCGTCCCAGGAACGCAACTCATAAATATTGGCAATATCATTTTAAAGTCTTCTACTTTAAAATGTATAATATATGTCTGAATTGCCAATATAAATGAGTGAAATTAAATAAATTATTAGAAGAATTTTTTTTGCTTAGCAACAACACTTTAGTTTATTTTAGTAATATTTTGTATTTTGACAACGGCACCCGATTTGGGCGTCGAAACGTTAATAAAATTATTTTTTTCATTTTAATTGTGGCTTATTTCCCATATAAATAATTAATCATAAAAATGCCACAAGGAAATAGCTTCAGAACAACATTAGGTATATTAGTCGTAATTTTGTGTTATCTTTTATATTAATAATATAATATGTGTTGGAAAATATAGAAAATCGTTTGGAATTTTTTACAGGTCTATTGTCAAAATTATGTAGTCTACCTACTACCTAACAAATTAGTGTTGTGTTTCAAAAACCCATTCTTGATATTACTAAAAGTCTATCATTAAAAATTAATAATAAAAGAAGCAATTTTTAACATGGTATTTATTTTAAAATTATTTCATTAATGACAATTCACCTAACTTTAATTTTTCGTCATATATGTGAAATTTACAACTCTTTTCTTTTCCTCCATTTCACTGTACATATACAAATAAAATACAAAATTTAACAAACTGAATTCACAAATAACTATAACTACTAAATAAAATAACTATAACAGTAGGTACAAAACTGGATAAAACCAACTTAGCAAACAAACAATTTTGACAAATAATCAAAAAAGTAAGGTAATGTCATCTTATTCTTCTTTTTACTTATCAAAAATAGTTCAAACGTACCCGAATTAATACCTAGGAAAGAATTTCCTAGATAAACAGTTCTTTTAGTTGTGAAACGCTATTGTTCTTAAGTACTGACTTAGGAAGTTCCTATCGATAAGAATTACTTAATAAGGCAACTGTTTAGGTATTGTTGATGAAATCGGGCATTAGTCTTTTGTTCATAAGTCACCTTTTATCGAGATGTAGCTTCTTTTTCAAAATATACCTAAGAATGTAAATTATAAATAAATTTTCAGATTATTAACAGGTCTCTATAACCGTACTTAACCATATACAAATATGTGGTGGATTCGAAAAATATTCAAAATATCTCGATAAACACTGGCTTATCGAAAAAGTACTAAGAGGCAAAAAAGTTTTAAAAATAATGTGTTTAACTAATAGTGCCACAATAATAATTAAATTGGAACGTACACAAAAGTTTGGGGGGGTTTAAGGGAACAAAACCCCCATAAAATTTGTATGGGGTGCACAAATTTTACTTATTTTTTTTAAGATATTGCTGTCGTAAAAATGCCACATGTCAATTTTCAATAAAAAATCTCTGAGAGTTTTCGATATATGAAAAAAAATCGATTTTCATTTTGTAACTTCAAAGGGCTGTAACTTTTTTTGTGTGCACTATTGTATATAGGTAAGTGAGGTTCAATCAACCTATTTTTGACCCCAGAATCTGTGGTATAATTTATGACCAATCTTTTCGGGACACCCTGTATACATTGGCCCTTTTATCAATGACTGACATTATTATTTAGTGGAATATTCAGTGGGTCAATGTATACATTGGAGCTTTTAGCTTCAATTGACACATATCTACACCTGTTGTGACATCACCAATATCGGCTCCGTCAGTGAGTTTTCGAATTAATAAAATAGATATTAATTTAAAGACAAGAAAGATTAGGTATTAGGTAGGTTACATTAATGGTTAAGTCATACAGAATCAGCATCAGTCAGAAATAATGGACTCACCGAAAATACAGATTCTAGCGATCCACAACCGTTTGAAGATAGTGATGATGAATATGTACCAAGAGACGACCAGTATGTAGTCGAGCAGTTTGAAGGTATTGGCAATATAACTTTGGTAGATAGCAACAGAGGAAGAAGAAAACAAGAAAAAGAAGACATTGCAAGAAAATGAAAGCGCAATCCTCCCAATTGGACACGTAACGTAAGAAAATCACTAAAATTAGAAAGTAAAGGGTATAAGTCGGTTTCGGGAAAAACAAAACCAGCTAAGCAACTAAAGGCACCCTGCACCTGTTGGAACAAGTGCTTTGAAAAATTTACTCAAGAGACGCGAAAAAAACTTTTCACAGGGTTTTATCAGTTATCTAGCTCTGGACAAAACCAGTCGATAGAAAATTCTGTAGAAGAACAGAAAAAGAAGTACCAACCGTTGAGACATAATGAAGGAAACTTAAGCAGTAATTGCAATTTTAACTATTTAGAATGGGAAATAAGCCACAATATTATTAAAAAATAATTTTTATTAACGTTTCGACGCCCAAATCGGGTGCCGTTGTCAAAATACAAAATACTATTAATATAAACAAAAATGTTGTTGCTTAGTAAAAAACGGCGGGTGTAATTTCCTCACCAAAATAATCTTTTACCTGCGTTTAGAAGGGTATGTCATAATCCGACAGGTATTTTCCTCACCAAGACCGAAATGGTTATTTCAGTTATTTCAGGTAGATTTTACTAAAAGGCATTCAATTGAATTATTTATCTACTATTAAATTACAGTAGGTAGTAATACCTATAACAATTAATTAATTATATTATATTATTTTTAGTCACAATTGGAATTTTGACAAAAATGGCATGTTTAATAGAAAGTGATTGCGGTAAACCTTACGCGGTATTGGTATTTGAAAATTTTATTTTCTATAAAGTGAAAGTTTTAAAAAGTGCAGAAGTGTTCTGGAGGATAAAACAACTTGTAGTGCGAAATTTTTTACTGTTGTTCTGAAGCTATTTCCTTGTGGCATTTTTATAAGTAAGTATTTTCGATGGGAAATAAGCCACAATTCTACCAAAAAAATAAATTTATTAACGTTTCGACGCCCAAGTCGGGTGTCGTTGTCAAAATACAAAATAATACTAAATAAACAAAAATGTTTATTTAGTAATAAATAAATAGGCTTTTATTTATTACTTGGGCGTCGAAACGTTAATAAATTTATTTTTTTGGTAAAATTGTGGCTTATTTCCCATCGAAAATACTTAAATTTTTTACTATTGGTGCAACTTATACAATATCTAGAAGTAGCCTACAACATAATCATGAACCAGATTGCCAGAAGTTAGATCGAAAAATTATTTCTAACTATTGTAAACGTAAAGCCAAAGAGAATATTATTGAAAAACCAGCAAAAATTATACCCCAAGCGCTTGCAGCTAATTTGTCTGAAACAATTACTACGATTGTTGTCAGTTACATAAAAAAAATATATAATTATCGACGAAAAATGATGCCTGATCGACTTACTTCCAATATTGATGAGGTTCAAGAATTTGTGAAGAGGTGTGCTCAAAAAATAACCAAGACCAAGAGGGAAAATTTTCTCTTTATAAACTGTGTCAAAAGTAGGATAATTGTATTTAGTTGTGAAACAAATATAAGACTTTTAGCCACATTGAATTTTATTATATGGATGGCACATTTTCTTACTGTACCACATATTATTTGCAATTATTTACTATTCATGGGCTAATTAATGGGCATTATATTTCTTTATTATACTGTTTACTGCCAAACAAAAAAAAACAGAAATTTACAATATTTTTTATTTGTTAAAATCAGAAATTTTTAAAGCTCTCAAAATTGAGTTTAATGCTAGTAAAATTTTTGAAGATTTTGAAAAGGCTATATATAATGCAATCATTGAAATGTGTCCGAATACATGGTTGTAAATTTCACCTACACCAAGCTTGGTACAGAAATGTTTTGGTCTCCTGAATCAGAATATAAAAATTATTCTGTAGGAGGCAAGTGGCTCAAACATACTTTTGGCCTTACATATAAAACCAGAAGACGTATCAGCTTGTTTTGTGTTTGATTTAATGTCATGCAAACCAGAAAATGAAATTTAAGATAGATATGTTGATTACTTAGTTGAAACTTATATGGACGAAACTGCCATATTCTCCCCATATATGTGGACAGATACAAATTCTTGTGTTATTCGTATTACGAATGCTTGCGAATCTTTTCATTCGCATTTTAATTTATCGTTTTGTAATACGCATCCATCCACATATTATATTTTCTTTGAAAAAATTAAAGAATTTCAGGTAGATGTATCTTAAAATTTAAAGTTTGCATATTGCAAAACATATCAAAGATAAACAAGCTAAACTGAAATTGAAAAATGTAGAAAATTCATTAATAAGATATCAGTCTAATCAAATGACTAGAATGGATTTTTTAAATTGTCTGTCTTATTATAGTAAATATTAAATATTAATTTATACGTATTGCATAATATTATCTATATTATAAATTATTATTATAATGTAAGGAAATTAATGTCTTGTATTCGGATTTCGGATGCTTTCATAATATACATTCCTAAATTAAATCTATATTTTTATTTTATTACCTGAGTGAGTTGGTGAGGAAAATACCTACCGGATTAATAGGAACCCTTAAATTTGGTGAGGAAAATACCTGTCGGATTATATGTTTTTACTGGTTGGTGAGGAATTTACCTACGCCCGTAAAAAAATTCTTCTAATAATTTATTTAATTTGACTCATTTATATCGGCAATTCAGATACATATGATACATTTTAAAGTAGAAGACTTTAAAATGCCAATATTTATGAGTTGCGTTCCTGGGACGACTTTACTGAAAGATAGTTCATTCGATTACATGAAATCAACCCCAACTCAAGAATATCCGTCAAAAAAAAATCATAGCATGTGATCTGTCTTTAAAAAGACAACCACATGCAACGGTGAAATTAAAATTCTCGCGTTAGAGATCTCATAGTAAATCACGAGGGAAAACCAGGAAAAAAACCTCGTGATATTATCCCGACATCGTAAGTATTTGCTCTTACATTTAATTTACTCTCAAAATTAATACCAAATTCTGACTTTATTATAATTTTGTTTAAATTATAAATAATATCAATAATACATGGGTATATAAGTAATACTAAAATATAAAATATGTACTAACTCGACTATTGACTTACTAATTGTGGTATTTTCTTTCTATTGACTTCCTCTTTCAGTATGGGTATCCACATCCTACTGCATTCCACCGAGGAATTTGCGACACAATTGGTTTCGTTTAGCATAATTAGAGCCGCTTCTTTGATTTTTCTCTTTTTACTATCTGTTTCTTTCAGGACTATACTTGAATCTCGCCACTGAACTCTATGTTCATTATCCCATGCGTGTTGACATATTTGAGATCTATCAAATTCTCTATTTTTAATATAAGATTGATGTTCACTTATTCTAACGTTTAATGGTCTTGATGTTTCACCTATATAAAACTGTTCGCATTCACAAGGTATTTTATAAATACAATTCTTTGTCCTTTCTTGTTCATTGTTAGGTTTAGTTTTACATAGAATAGATCTCAATGTGTTGGTTGTTTTGAATGTTGTTGAAATGTTGAATTTATTTCCTATTGTTTTAAGTTTCTCGGATAGTCCTTTTATGTATGGTATTGATATTTTCCTCGTATTATTTCTTGTGAATGTTGTAGGATCCCGTTCTATGTTGTTCTGTTCCATTCGATCCAATCTTGACAATTCCTTATTTATAAACGATAAAGGATAATCATTTTTTAATAAAACAGATGTTAAGAATTGTTTTTCTTCTAAAAAGGAATTTTCGTTAGAACAAGTAATTTTGGCTCTATCATATAAGGATTTTATGATTCCCTTTTTAACGTTGATGTTGTGATTTGATTTGTAATTGAGATATCTGTTGGTATGTGTTGGTTTTCTATACACTTGAGTCTCATATCCAGTATCCTTCTTTAAGACTAAAACATCGAGGAAAGGCAGGGTGTTATTATATTCCTTTTCCATTGTAAATTTTATTGTCTCTTCTTGATCGTTTATAATATTCAGGAATGTATCCAACAATTCTGATCTATGAGGCCATATTGAAAACACATCATCTACATATCTCCACCATACAGTGGGTTTTAAATTTTGTTTAGAAATGATATTAGTTTCGAAATCCTCCATAAATATATTAGCCAATAATGGAGATAAAGAGGAGCCCATTGTTGTCTTTTTAAAGACAGATCACATGCTATGATTTTTTTGTGACGGATATTCTTGAGTTGGGGTTGATTTCATGTAATCGAATGAACTATCTTTCAGTAAAGTCGTCCCAGGAACGCAACTCATAAATATTGGCAATATCATTTTAAAGTCTTCTACTTTAAAATGTATCATATGTATCT